>NC_071399.1:55676935-56298087 GCF_022682495.2 Desmodus rotundus | reverse complement strand
TGAAAAAATATCATAGAAATTGTGGATATTCAGTACACAGTGTTTTTAATAAACAAAGTTAGTTATGCATGTTTTAGTCATTCTTTGCTATGATCTTAAGAATTTGTATGTATAATATAAGCTCACTATTTTCTGTCTAAAGTAGGATGGAAACAAGATTCTAAAAAGAGATGACAGATTTCATTTAAATTCTTTCATCAGGATAGAAAAGTCTAAGTAGTCAATGAACTAAATAAAGATTAACTTTCAATTCATTCCCGATTTTGAGTTGGTAGTAAAAGGACATGTAACTATTGCTAATTGTAATAAAGAAGGTCACCAGAAATCCTTAGTAATATGTTATAGCATGTAAACATTCAAGAAAATATGTAAATACACAATCACACATAAAGATATGCATGCATACATCCAAAAAGATATATATATCTTTGTAGGATATCTGTTTATAAGACATTTAAAATTATTTTATGAATGTGATACATTACATTGTTTTTGTTTTAAATATCTAAATTATTTTAAGTATATTTTATTGATTATGCTATTAAAATTTTCTCATTTTTCCTCCCTGTTATACCCCTCCACCTTGCGCCCCCCCTCCAGTATTCCCTACTCTCCACTTAGTTCATGTCCATGAGTTGTACGTACAAGTTCTTTGACTTCTCCATTTCCCATGCTGTTCTTATCCTCCCCCTCTCTATTTAATGCCTACCAATTATGCTTCTTATCCCCTGTAAATTTTCCTCCATTCTCCTCCTCCCTCTTCCCACTGATACCCCTCCATGTGATCTCCATTTCTGTGATTCTGTTCCTGTTCTAATTGTTTTCTTAGTTTTTGTTTTTGTTTTTTAGATTCAGGTGTTGAAAGTTGTGAGTTTGTTCTCATTTTACTGTTCATAGTTTTTGATCTTTTCTTAGATAAGTCCCTTTAATATTTCATATAATAAGGGCTTGACTATCAGCTGATTTCTCAAAAGAAACCTTACAGGCAAGAAGGGGCTGGAAAGAAGGATTTGAAATTATGAAAGGCAAGGACCTACATCCAAGATTACTCCATACAGCAAAGCTATCTTTTAGAATGGAAGGGGCAGATAAAGTGCTTCCCAGATAAGACAAAGTTAAAGTTCATCATCACCAAGCCTTTATTATATAAATTACTTTAATTTACTGATTTTTTCTACTTTGGTTTATCCTATTGAAATGCTTCTTGTTGCTCTTCTAGTCCATGAAAACTTTGAAGATCAATTCTATTCTTGTGATATCAATTTCTATATCAAAATCTATATCAATTTCTGTGATACAATGTATCTCATTCCTTTGCCTCTAATCCTGTCACCAGACTGGGTCATTGCTGGACTGACCCCACTCTGGCATAACTGGGGACCTCCAGGCTCTTGAATCACCCAGGAAATAATTCAAGAGTAAGTATGAGTCGAAGTCAACGTGAAAGTAAGTTTTATTCAGATAGAATCAGAGTCTAGCTAGGTCATATCACTGTAACAGTAGAAGTTCATGTCCAGGTGGATACGGGTGAACCCAGGAGTGAATTGCATGCATGGTTAGTCAGTTCCTGGGATTTTAGGTGTTTCCAAGGGTGAGTTGTTTCTGAACTATGTGGTACCAATTCTGACTGTGCTTTCTTTTTGGGAAAGGTATTATTCCTAATATGGTCCTTTCCACAAGTGTCATGGTGTTTGTCTCCCCTGGGCTCCCCCTTCTTCTTGTGGTGTCAATTTTTATTCAGATGGTATAATGAGGTTTAGAGTCAGTCTCTGGTCAATCTCTGGTCAGTCTCTTTTCCTCCATCTTGGATTGACCTGGTTTTAGCCAGTCCTGTTGACTTCTGCAACCACCTCAGGAGTTCCCGGCCATAAATTGTTTCCCCTTGATCATGCTTGGATGTGGGGACTCTGATGAGAGGATCTAGCAGCTTATGGGCCAGATACATTCAATCCTACTTCCTTACTCCACCTGTCAGGAGTTTTCCTAACTTTTGTCTATCCTGTCTCAATCTTTTCCATAGCTTCTAGGTGATATGAGCCCCCATATAATATCCATTCTTTTACAAAACAATGCCTAAACTTTAAGAGTGGATCCACACTAAGAATTAATTTAGGGTAGGGTTTTCTGGAATGAAAATGAATAGTCCACTCAACCTTTTTTTAAAATCTGAGATATGTCCAGAGATAAAAATTCTTATGAAATATCACTAACCAATAACACCAACTACTATTTCATGACATTTCACAAATTGAAGACAAGAGAGCCGGGGAAAAGAAAAAGTTTACATCCATAGCAGTAAAAAAACTTGCAATTCCTTCCAACCTGCTTGGTTTTCCACAATTTAATAAAGAATCAACAAGTACCTTAGTTTTTTTCTTTAAATAAGTATATACTCTGAAACAGTTATTTAAACAAATTGTTTATATTTATTTACTTATTTATTGTTTACCCTTACCGAGTACACTTTTTCATTACTTTTAGAGAGAAAGAAAGGGAGAGAGAAAGAGAGAGAGAAGCCTTGATGTGAGAGAGAAACATCCATTGGTTGTCTCCCATGTGTACCTTGATAGGGGTTCGAACCCACAATGTAGGTATGTGCTCTGCCTGACTACTCACCCTGAAACCTTACCATATATGGTTGCATGTATGGTGAACTTGCAACATTACAACACTCCAAACAACCGAGCCACACCAGCCAGGGCCAGATTGTTTTATTTTAAAAGGAATTTCAAGTATAAATTTTTGTAATTGTTGGCATTTTTAAAGTCTAGACATATTATGAAATGTTATTCCTCTTTTAGAACTCTATTCACTATATTTTGTATGATATCTAATATCTTTGATTTACACATGATTTTATACTGTTAAATGTGTCTATTATAATAGCATAATTCACTAAATCTTGTGTAAGTAGGAGGTACAATATGCATGTATAAAGTTGTTTAAAAAATGGCACTTTATTAAACAGCTCCTCTGAAATAAAGTTTCAAAAATTCAAGGTTTTTGCTAATTATGTTACAGGATATAGGCTGGGAGCCCCCAGAGCCCCCAAAAGGGGGTTTTGTAATGAGGTCCAGAACTTGGGGTGTCTGGGAATATAGGGTATCTCCCATAAGCCTAGCTCAGGAAAGGGAGACATGAAGCAGGGTCATTGAGAGTTATTTTGCATATCGATAATAGCAGGCTGGCTTCCAGCCTGAGTTGAGCCAGAAAGGTATGCAGAACTTTGACCCATGATGTAACTGGCAGGCAGCTCCCCTGGTTACAGCACCTGTGTGAGAGCTTGGGGATGGTTAGCTCCATGCCACGGGGCCACAACTGCCCAGACTAACTATTGCAGACAAGAAAGGCAGAAAATTCAGGAGTGCTGGCAGATGTAGCCAGTTCTGGGAGGAGTAGGAAATGAGGTTATGGAGGAGGCTCCAGGCTGGGATTTAAACTAAAGGCAGGCTGCCACCAGGGATGAGAGAACAATGTGAGACCAGGTGGGAAGGAAAGGGGTGAAAGGAATCTCGCTGGTGGGCCATGAGGAGGTGCCACATGGTTTTACATTAAGAACTGGCGACCATGGCAGCTACATGGCAGACTGTGCTGAGGACTGCAGGAGACCTGCCCAGCTGAGCAGGGATTACTGGGAGGAACCAGGAGTCTATCTGAGCTGCAGACTTTTATTTCTTTTCCTGAGATACGGTACCCCTGTACCCCTGCTGGGCAAAGTGGGGAAGGCAGGACTGTGTGTGTGTGTGTGTGTGTTTTAAAGAGACTTTATGGTGACATTCCAAACATTAAACCTGTGTAACTTTTGAATAAATAGGTCCTTTCCTTTTCACCAAACTCTGGCACTGAGAGCCATAATTCCTAACACATGGTGGCAGGCAACTCACCCACAGTAACAGAAAGAGTCTGGGGGAGAGGGATGGTTTCAGTAATATTATCTGGGTCCCCAACGGGTTCCTTCTGGTAACACTAATGACACTATGATAAAATTATTATGTGTAAAAAATCAAAATTACTTCTTAAGCCTCCCATTTTCCAAATCATTTAAAATTTCTCATAATTATTGAACGTCAGATAAAAGAACAAGTACATTTTCATATTAAAACAAGTAGTTCAAGTGTGCACTGTATGTAAAAGAGGTAAAATTCAATAAGGATGATTTTTTGTAGCAGTTTATTTCAATTTGTAGAAAATAATCAATCAAATATCACCATACATTTCAGGAAGAAAAGAGAAAATGAGGGAGCAATCAGTTGAAGTCCTACTATTGAGTTTAGCTAAAAGCAACAATAAAAGTAAGCTGTTGCATCTAAAGTCATCAGAAGAGAAAATTAACATTTGCGTTCTTTTCCTCACTGGCTTTGGACTCTGAGGCAAGCTATGATATTCTCTAAGTTTCAATGTCCTTATTTATAAAACAAGAGGTCGTCCTAGTTGGTATACATACATCATGTCAGACGGGATTCTACCAAACAACAGCACGATCAGCTAACCCTGATGTTGTCATGCATCTCCCTTGGATGGAGCAGTGGAACATAAAACTAAGCAAAAGCCTGCAAACACTCTGGAAACGAAAAGCAGAGTGCCCACCATTAATTGGGCTTTCTGCCTGGGGCAGGACAGTTGCTACCAGAATGAAAATTAATACATGGCTCCTAAAAGAAACTGATTGAGGAAAAAGAGGACACTTTGACCAAGAGGGTTTTAAATTCTCAGCTTGATTAAGTGTAGGGAAACTTCTTTTTGATGCTAGGCCCTTGACCTCCCTTTTCTTACAGCATTTACTTTAGAACATTTTCAATTGTAAATTCTTTCTCTACCCCTTTGAGATGGAAATCTTCTGCCAGCCTCTGGCAGGGTTTACAACCCAGGAATATCTTTTTCAAGGGCATGGGAGCCATCCTTTTGAAATGTAATCATAGAGGAGATGGCCTCCCTATCTTCCTGTCTCTCCAGGAAGGTAGGAATTGAAGTTGAATAAGCAAATGCAAATGGCCTAATCACATTGAACAACCCAGCTTCTAGTCTAGCTTCCTGTGGTACTTTCCCACTAGCTAACCCCAGCACTTAAAACTCTCCTGGTTTTATATCAAGATTCTTGAATTTAGTCCCTTTCTCCCATTGTAGTAGTTTTGAATAGTCTTTTCTGCCTATATAACTCTTCAGCATAATGCATTTTTGGCAACTCATGAAAACAAAATGGTCTTTCAATATTAATAATATATAAAATATAAAAATATTTAATGACCAAATGACACTGAAATATTTAAACTAAAAAATACTAATTTAAAGGAAGAGTTTTCAAGAAAGAGTATTAGAGAGATGAATTATGAAATCCCTCAATTTGGGGGGGGGGTGAAATGGCCAGAAATACAAGACAATATAGAAAACTTGTCCTGAAACTATTTTAGGTCATGGATTCCTTTAAAATGTATGTGAGAGATATACGTGCCTTCCCTCAAATATCACATATGTCCATAATGATAGAATTTCCCAAACTATATCAGAGAATATAGCAGTCTATAAACCACCTTATATTGCTCACTAGTTATTATAGTTGTATAATAAATGAGAAGCAATTCATTTTAATACATATAAAAATAATTATCATACTAATATTTTTGTAGACCTCACTACTACAATCCTGATTTCTGAAAGACTATATAAAGGGGAAAAATTAAGATAAAATTCATAGCTTATAATTTATATATATTCTTTTCTAATGCCCTTAGACCAACTATAAAGCAATCAACACTAGAACATTAAATACAAAGAAAAAAGAAACTGTACAATACTCTCTAAAATTATAATATTAAAACAAACTTTCTTAATTGTCTTTCAAGTTAAAAAAGTGTGAAATTTTAGACATTTTGATACTTAAAATAATGGAAAACAGTATTTGTTAAATGAATAAATGAAAGCAAAACTCTGTTGAAAAGTGATATCATAACCTAAATGTTTTCGATAATAAACAAAAAAGAAAAAAAATAAGCCTTAGACAAAATACATCAAAAATCAAATCCAAATATTAAAATTAAACTCAAAATATGTATAATACAGGGAAAACTTTACTATTTCCTTCATTAAAGGAAAGAAATTCTTAAAGCAATACATAAGTTTAAACTTTATTTTTTTAAAAGATCTTTCTAATTAACAAAATTTGAAAACATTGCAAGTGCTATCAGAGAGAAAAAATGGGTGACTACAATCAAAAAAGAGGTAAAAAGACAATTATATTTTAAAGGAGAAAACAATCTAGGAAAGAAAATTAAAGTTGCAAAAAAAAATTACTTAGTCCCTGGCTGGTGTAGCTCAATGGACTGAGTGTAAGCCTGCAAACCAAAAAAAAAAAAAAAAAAAACCTGATGTATATGAGGTCCATCCAGAAGGTATCCAGCCATGTACTATGAAAAATAGACACTAATTGAAGAAGATACAATTGAGACATTGTACATAGAACAGTGATGCCTCAGTCCCCTTCAAAGTGGGCACCTTGGGACCTCACATAGTTCCCTGAGTCACCATCAGCTGCCCTGTCATATTTCCCTACATATCTCATCAACAGTCTGAAATGTCTTCCATTTCAAAGGTGACTTTAGTTTTGGGAAAAGCCAGGACTCATAGGATGCCAAATCAGGACTGGAGGGGGACTGAGTCACCTGGGTGATTTGATGTTTCCCCCAAAATCTAAATAAGATGTGATGCATAAGGGGGTGCATTGTTGTGATGAAGGTACCAATCACCACTTGCCCATAGCTGCAGGCTTCTGAATCATCTAAATTGTTTCCACAGAGGAATATTCAAGCTTAAAACAAAATCTGATGCAAATTCATTGCTCTAGTCAGTCATTCTTAATGTGACATGTTGGGGACCGCCCTGTCTGGTTTCAGAAGCTGTAACGCCCCCATGGCTAAGGCTGAATAAAAAGACCTTGGGACCACAAGCCACCAAGGAGACAAAGCTTATCCTCCCGGCTGCAGTGCAGTCTCTGCCCTCCTTTACTTCACCTTGCTTGGCCCCAGGCAGATGACTGGTTAGCCAATGATGGATAAGATTCCTTAATCCATCATTGGGATTACCTAATGATGGGTATGACCTAAGACAGGCACAGTCATGAAAGGTCCATCAGGGAAGGACTTAGGGAATGATAGAAAAGGGGTGATGGACCCTCAGCCCTCGGATTTGTTATAGCCTGAATCCCCATTCTATCTGTAAAATAGTCTCCTAATCTCTTGGCTGCCTGCATCCCTCACCTGACTTAGCCTAAAACAATGCTTTAGGTGGATGCCCTGTGCTGGAAAGGGCGGTTCCCTGGCATGATCAGGCCTAAGAAAGAATGCATAAAATCCTGTGAAACCTGCTTTGCTAAGAATACACTCAATTTAAATAAGGGTCCTAGCATAAAATGAGTTTCCCAAAGTTTTATGGCCCTTTGGCATCACTCTATCTATCTGACCCTGACTCAAAATAAGCCCTCATATTTCTTGAATGTTATCTATTGTTTGATCATTGTTTCACAATGATTGATGAGCTTTACATATAGGTCCTATATTCCTATGCCAATTAAACCCAATAAAAACCCATTGAGGAACAGGCTCATGGCCCTTCTCCTTTGAGAGACTGGCCACCTTTCCTCCCCAAGCAGATCATGTCTTGGTAGAAGTATTCTCATCCAAGATGGGTGGGGGGTTCTGCTGGACAAAGCACCCCATGGTGACAACCACACAGTACACATGCACAGTCAGTGGCATCTACTGCCTCCCCTGACTAGTACAGTGAAGTTGGCATTGTTCATGCATGTGCATTCCAGTCCACTTCCCTTACCTGCCAGGATACATTGATGTGAGCAAACCATTTTTGTTATATTAACAATGGCTGGACTTTTTCCGGACAGACTTTGTATATCTTCACATTTGTAGTTTTAAAATAGTAATTATATACAAAAATACCTATGACAGAAATATTTTAGAAATGTTCTGAAAAAGAGCTCAAATATTCCAAAAAAGAGTACAAAGATTAACTAATTCATTCCTAATAACTGTTAACTTACAATAAGCACTGGGAGATAAGGCAATGGGTGCAACTTTTGGTTTCCAGGAAGTAGATCCTTTGAATCACATTTATTTAAAAGAGATTTATTTAGGGTGTGCCCACAGGATAGTCCTGTAAAGAAATGAAAGATACAGGATAGATAGGGGAAGTTAAACAAAATGTGGTTTCAGCTAAAGTCTAGATATGGCTTGATCCCATGGTGAACTCCAAGTGTAAATGCAAAGATCAAATTATTATATTGTATACCTGAAACATATATACTATGTATCACTTTTACCTTAATAAAATTAATAATTTATTTCAATATTAATGAATGTTTAATACAATGTTAATTAGTTATAGTTTTAAAAATTTACATGGATGTTTCTCTCTATTATTTTGAGACCTAAGCTTTGACAGTGTTGTTTTATTCCCACAAATTTGGCTGCTTTGAGCAAATGGTGTTATATTTTCTGAACATCTAAGCCCATCTGAAAAACTACTATAGAATAGTTTAGAATGAACACAAGGTACCCAAATGACTATTTTAGCCACTGCAAATTAACATCATAATCTTGACAATTACATTATAAATTTAATCAACACCTATGCCATGTCTCTCTAATAAGTTTTATAAAGGGAAACACACACACAATGCACCCACCACCAATACCAAAAAGAAAAAAAAAAGTAAATACAATAAAACAAAAAAATTTTACTATCTATTTTGGGCAAAAGACACAAAAGTGGCAATCTACTATTCCAGGTAGTAAGAAAGTATTTATTTGTGTAGTGTGGAAGTAACATGATTCAGTCAAAGCTCATGTGTTTATAGTCAAATCTCTCAGTGATACTTTATGTCTTTTGGTAAGTAATATGCAATAAGACCAATCTAAATTGAAAGAGTTCTTTCGTAGCTTACTAATTAAGGAGGAAAAATAATTAAAATAGAACAATGAACATAAATATGGGCATACAAATCGTTTTGCCTAGATTAAAAGCAATAAAACAAAAGTGCAAGTCACTGGCCTTAATAGTGAAATACAGTCATTCCAATTCAATGGAATGAGAACACTCATGACTCTCAGCAGTGGGTCAAGATTTATTAAATGAGGGCTTTTTGTCAGTGCCAATTTTGTAGTGTTTCAACATTATGCTAAGTTCATTAACAGATGTATTAAACACAATGTAGTAACATTGAGGAAGAATAAACATATTCACAATTACTCAGAGAATATGATATGACCCATGATTTAAAAAATTAAAATTGTAAAAATAAATAAAAAGATTTTTAAGGAGACCTGTTTTTTTGTTTGTTTGTTTTTTTTCTCATCTGCCATTTGTTCACTGTGTCTCCTTTTACACCACTGTAACTTTGGTCATGAAAAACCTTTACTTCTGAATGTGGTTCCTTTTATGGGGTCAATCCATCTTATATGTAGTCAAAGCTGTCAGAGAAGGATGAATTTGATCTTCCTATTTGTTTACTCTGCATGCAAAACATATCACATGGAAAACTGGGCTAGATAGAAGAAAGATGAGTGAAAATGTGGTCTTCATCATTTTCTGCTGTCTTCTATTTTTCCCAGTCTTATTGTCTTTACTGAAGAAGCCTGCATTTTTATGATGTGCCTGAAGTAGGACAGCTTCAGTTTTGTCATTTTTGTCTCCAGTAATGTTTTAGGCTTAATTTTCTAGAGACCACTTGTTCATCTTTTTTGTTGTCCAGGATATCTGTGGAGCTCTCCTCCAATACCACATTTCAGGTGAATTATTTTTTTCCTACCAACTTTCTTCACTTTTGCATCTGCACATAGTCATTGGAAATATGAAGGTGTGGATGATTACGACTTGGGTCTCTGATGATATACCTTTGCTCTTGGTGATTTTTCCTTATTCTTTCATTGCTACCCTTCTGTGTGTCAGCCTTCTCTTGTTTTTCTTTGCTGCAGTTTCCATTTTTTTTTCATTTGAATTGATAACTGAACCAAACTAAGCAATTTTTAACAATTTTAATGTTTTATTGAATATGTTAAAGTTATGTATTTCTTTTGTAGTCATGATTTTTTTCTGCATAATATTCAAATGCTGTCCTGCTTTGGCAATTTCTTCTTTGACTTTCATCAGAAGTTCTTTTGAATCATTGCTAAGAGGGTGTCATCTGCATATCTTAAGTTATTGATATTTCTTCCACCAATTTTCACTCATCTTTCTTCTATCTAGCCCAGTTTTCCATGTGATATGATTTGCATGCAGAGTAAACAAATAGGAAGATCAAATTCATCCTTCTCTGACACCTTTCTCTATAGAAAATCATTCTGTTTTTCCATATTCTCCCCTGCCAGTGGCTTCTAGTCAACACTACAGCCTATGCACCAAGATAAACACTTCTTTCAGAGCAACCCATAGCTTTTCATTATTGACACAATCAAAGGCTTTACTATAATCTATAAAACATAGATTGTCTTCTGAAATACTTTGGAGCACTCTAGTATCCAATAAATGTTCACAACTAGATCTTAAATGCCTCTTTCCTTTCTGAATCCAGAGTGAGCATCTGGCAAATGTTCCATATAAGGTAGAAGCCCTTGCTGCATCACCTTGAGTATCACTTTATTTGCATGGGGCATGTGATGATCCTATAGTTAGTGCACTCCTTTGCATCTCCTTTCCTGAATATTGGAATGTATATTGAGCATTTCCAGTCTGTAGGCCAGTGTTTTGTTTTCCATATTAATTGACATATTCTTGTTAGGATTTCTACAGATGCAGTTTCTGCTGCTCGAAATAATTCTATCAGTATCTCATCTACCCCAGGTGATGTATTTATTCTCAAATCTTTCAGGAAAAATTTCATTTTTCTTTCTAGAATTACAGGTTTTACCTCATAGGAATCTTTTTGAAAGGTATTTATCATACTGTTGTCTACTCTGTAAGATTTTCAGAATAATGTTTCTAGCTCCTCTTTATATTCTCCTGGTCAAATGTTGTGCTTCATTGTTGGGTGTTCAACATTCTTAGTACTGGTTTTAAATCCCTTTTTATTTCTTGAATCTTCTGGTAGAGAACTCTTGCTTTTTTTTTCTTTTTGTTTGTTTGTTTGTTTTTTGTTATTATTGCCTATCTCCTTACATTGACTATAGGTCTCTTTATCGCTATATAATAGTCAATGAGAAACTGGGTTCAGGGTTCTAATCATGTTTTTATCAACTTTTGTTTTTGTGTCTTCTTTGCGTCTAGCAATTTTTAGTGTCTGTCACCCATCTCAATGCTTTCCCTCCTCCTCCTCCTTCTTTTTCTTATCCTTCTTATCCTTATCTTTATTCTTATTCTTATTCTTTTTCTTAATTATGGCATTGTCTTTTCGTGTTCTTCTTCCATAGTATTTCTAGTTTCAGTCCACAGTTCTTCTGGTTCTTAGTCAATTAAGTTTAACATCTCAAATATGTTTTTTTATGTGCACTTTAAATCCATCAAAAATGTTATTTCATTATATTTTGGCACTACAATTCTTTTAGTGCTCTCCTTTAGCTATACTCTGTTTGATATTAATAGTTTGTAATCAGTAGCACAGTCTGCTCCTGGTCTTGTTTTGGCAGAGTGAATACAGCTTCTCCATCTCCAGTTTCCAATTATATAGACTATTTGATTTTATATTAGGCATCCAGTGATGTCCATGTGCACAGTAGTCTGTTTGGTTGTTTGAAGTGTGTGTTTGCAATGGACCAGTTGTTCACTTCACGTAAATCCACTAGTTCATCTCCTGCTTCATTCAGACCTGTAGATCAAATTTTCCAACAATGTTTAATTTTGCTTCATTTCCTACTTTTGTGTTCTAGTCACCTATAATTATATGTCTTGTTTTGTTTTGTGATCAATTTATTCTTGAATACTAGTGCAAAAGTTTAAATTTCATTTTCTTCAGCCTCTATAGTTAAAGAAAGCATAGACCTGAATGATGGTTATATTAATAGGTCTTCCTAGAAGTCTAATCTATATTACTCAGTCAGAACTTGCATTGCAGTTCTTAACTGCATGAGCCACATTTCACTTCAGTATTAAAGCCACTTCATTTCTTCTGAGTTTGTTATTTCTGGAATATAACATTTTGTAGTTGCCTGACTGAAAATATCTCAGCCCAGTCCATTTTTATTCCCTAATAGCAAGCACTGCAATGTTTAAAGATTCATTTCTTGCTTTAAATTCCAGTTCACCTTGGTCCATTGCTTTTTAATATTTCATGATCTGATTGTATGTGTTGCGCAGTGTCTTACTTTCCTTTTCCCTTTGTGCTCGTCCTTTTTGCTTTGGATTAGTTTCATCAATAACAACAATGCCACTTGTCTTTGTTCTCTGCTCTATGTTTTTATGATTCAGGTTAGACTTTTGTTCACTTGAACTATGATTTTTCTGCTTATACAGATTAATTTAAAATTTAGTAAACTATAAAGGTCAGGTAAGACTCTAACAGGCTTCCATGTCTTTCACTTCTGGGAACAGCATGATCGAGTAGTCAACACCATAAGGCTGTGCAAGTCAAACTATTCTGATTAGTACTTTTACTTTTCTATCCAAACTCACCTTGCCTTTGGTTGATGAGTGCTACCACATGAGCCCTGCCATGCTGGGATGCAATTATTCCTCTGCATTAAGGATTTCCACTTCAGTGACCTCAGTTTCCACTGTCACGTATGTTCTACCTAGAGAAAAGAATAATCACAGAGCTCTTCAAGGATGCTGGTGCTTCCCTCACTAATTTATCTTTCACAGTATTAGTGAAACATATGTCTTCTTGATTCTTCCAGTGTGGGTGAGTAGGTCTTAAATGACAAATCTGTCTAAGCACTTTATATGAAACAACAGCAGGTCTGGCATTACCTATAGGCTCACTGTGAACCACCTTTTGGTCCATGTTTCAGCTATTCATTTAAACACATTATTAGAACCCTTCCTAACTCCTGAGTCACAACATTAAATGTCGAATATTTTCTTAGTGAGCTGATACCAACAAATTCAATCTGATCCAACTCTTGTTTCTTCCACCATCATCACAAACCCTATCTATTACTATATATGCTTTTTGGATTTCTGAATATATAAATTAGGAAACTCAAGTAGTTCTTTTGTACTATAGTGCACCTCCTTATGGATAACATTTTTCTCAATTTTCCAGAGTTCTCTCTCCAGAGTTCTCTTCCAGGGAACTCTCAATTCCCAGAGTTCTGCTGGGACTGAATCCAGTTATATGTCTAGAAGCAAACAGGGAAAGTTGGGGTGGGTCCTGAGGGAAAGTAGCATTGTCCTAAGTGGCAACTGTTTCAGGGGAAGCCATTAGAGCTTTCTTAGGCAATTCATAGTTAATCACCCCAGATGGTGTTGGGGAGATTGCCTTCACTGGGGCAAGGGAGCCTCTTTACTGGAAAAAAGACTCACCAGAATTTAGGAGCTCGATGTACTTAGCTTCATCACAGTATTCCCACATATGCCCACAAATACAGAACACCATTCTTTCTTAATAAATGCCCTCACTTTAACTGTAGGCATCCTTTAAGTCTGGGAATTTGACCTGCATGGTAATTCAATCAGTTGGAGTTTAAATTTTAGTCATCTCATCCCTGAGGCTGCAGGAGATAAAGTTCTCTTTCATGACACAAGTAGAGCTTTCTGGTCACATACAAATGCTTGAGCTGGTAATTCAAATCACTGAGCTCATACATTTCTTCTACCCCTTTATCCAGGGACATTAGGGATATCCAGTCAAACTTATTATATTTATTAGTTTTCTAAAAATCTTGATAAGTATCAGATACCTAGTCATACAGCTCCTTGATTCTTTGGAGCATCCAATGGAGATATTTTGTTTATCTCTATAAACAGTTAATGCCATGGGCTATCAGTGCTCTCTTTACTACAGGAAATAGAGTTATTAATGTCTATAAGGCTAATTAAATTGGAGAGTTAATTTTTAGAATCCAAGAAACAATTCAGAAAAATTCATCCTTAAAATTCTTTTACTCTCGAAAATTCTTTGTACTAAACTCTATATTAAGATTCACATTAAATAATTTGGGCACATGATTCAAGAGTGCCAGAGCCACTGATATATTGCCAGTCTAAGTTCAAAGGCCTGACAACCAGGACAACTGATGGTATGAGTTCCAATACAAGTACAGGAAAAGACTGCTGTCCCAGCTCTAAATATTCAGGCAGAGAGAAAAAATTCTCCCTTATTCTATCTTTTGTTCTATTCAATCTTCCATAAGTTTGGCAAAGGGCTACCCATATTGTGGAGAACAAGCTGCTTTACTCACTCTACCAATTCAGATGTTCATTTCATTCAGAAATATTCTCACAGCAATACTCAGAATAATGTTTGACCAAAATATGGGCACTACACTGATACAGTCCATTTGACACATTAGATTAACCATCCCAGTGTCCCTTCTTTTTCCAAGCATTATCTCTTAAGCTGATGTGTGTGGGCCCATCTGCCCTTCCTCCTCTGGGACCCAGAATGTACTGTTGTTGTTGTTTTTTTCTTTATCTTAATATTTTCATCTGAATCTGTCCTTTCTTCTGTGACATTCTTCCCTCTGGTTTTCTGCCTTCTTCTCTGGTCACTCTTCTATTTCACAGTTTATCACTTTTTCACTTTTTTAAATCTTTTAAGCTGTATAAAATTAGAAATTAAATACATCTTGCTGAGTATCAAGTCACTCTATATAGAAATACTTCTTGTAACACATAAACCCACATGCAACATGATTTTTAGAGTTACAAAACTGTGATAAGACATATGGTACGATTGATAATACTCTGGAAAATGTATGCAAGAAAAATACATCAGAACTTAATTATATTTGTATTTCAAATGGTGAAATTAATAGAAAAAATTGAGAAGAAATTTAAAGCACTTAAATTGTAATACAAATCTACTAGAAGATAATGTATGGTGAGCCAAACTTTAAAAACAGTGCAAGAAATACTACATAAAATAATAAAAAGTCATCACCAAGCATTTTCCTTACTGCCATTTTAAATGATCACATCTATTAAAATAATTGGTGGTGGTGATGGGTGTGGGGGAAGGGTTATATTATCAACTCTGGAAGCTGTGTGCATAAGCCACCGACCTAAAATTAAAGAGCCTATGCCAACATTATACAGTGTTAGATCCAGTAAAAATAAAGTTGTGAAGAATAATTATAGCATAATCCAAGGTATGGTTTTAAAGAAAGTTATAAATGTGTATGAGAAAAAGTACAGCTATTCAGTAAAACAAGAAGTATTCAGTATCAACTATTCAGCTTGAACAGCAATTAAAAGATTCTATTGTGCTTTTAACTTCTTACTTCATCGAATTAGTTCTAGAAACTTAACACTATGTATGAGGATCTGTGAATCTCTGCCAATAGAACAGTCTAGAAAAATGCAAAGAATGTTGTTGTTGAGCATTTTTGATACTGAAATTAATATATTGAGCAATACAGAGATAGCTTGACTAAAGGGTAAAAGCTGACTTTCAATAGAGCAATTCATTTTGTTTTGAAGAAACTTGCAGTAATGTTTCAGTGACTCACTTCATAAATATCTGTTTCTCTACAATGCATTATACTGTTCTTCTATGGTACACTGACACTGTCAATATGTTAGAACCAATGAAAACCCTTACTTCTTTTGACCCCCACTAAGAGTATCTAATTGGATTTTCCCCATTATTTCATTTTCATAAAATGTTAGGTACACATTTCTCACTTGCTCAGCACAAGTACCTCTGTTTTTAATCTTGCCTTTAAGAGACAAGGGAGAGTTAACTAATGACTATAGTTGATTGTGGTATCCAGAGCATGTAAGGAAATGATGCTGGTGACTAACTAAAAACAGAAAATATAAAAGAATATACCTTTAATAAATATAAAGTACAAAACACTAAACAGGATGAAGACATATAGGTCCAAATAGCACAAATGTATGAAATAGACTTGTTGACATCAATAGTCAAAGGAAAGTTGAGATATAAAAGCAAAATGGATTCATTTTCATAGTTGAAGATTCTGAGTGAACACTAAAAAGAGAAATTCATTTTTTCTTATAAAATCATGCTCTTAAAATTACATTCATGCTTAAAAGACAAATGAGGAAACAAAAACGTGTATTTTGTTTAAAGGTTAGTGTTCTTGAACTTTCTATTTGGCTGATTATAGTTTGAAATAAATACATTGAAAAGAAGCTCATTTACAAAATCCTTCCAGAACATACAGACTTACAATTCAATTAGGGGAGCAAAAACCACAATAGTGTCCCTACTTCATGTCCCAGGTACTAGTGTTATTCAAGGATATGAACTACACTTATTAAAAACCAAGGGAGTTTGTTCATCTTAATGTCACTCAGTTTTGTGAGGCTTTTTTCTCATTTCCCTTCCATTTTTTTATTATGTATTTCCTTTATTATATTGGAAAGTGAATTTTATATAGGTGTAATTCCTTGTAGCAATCTTATAATTTTGAATTTTGTATCACAAATCTGGAGGGTGTAACTCTTTTGCAGTGTTGTAATTTTATTTTTTCTAATGATTATTTTGCATCCTAAGCCACTACTCTTCATTTTAATTATCAACTGCTCTATTCACACATGTATTGCTTTTCCTGTACTAGGGGTCCTGCAACTTGGTACCTACAGTGAGCTAGTATATGCCATATGAAAATTAAAGAAAATCCAGTGTAGCTTATTCATAATCACTACTATGATTTATTCATATGCCTTGTCATTTTGTAAAAGACAGAATGTTATTCCTAGAACACAATTTATATACTTACCCACTTGTTCCAATGAGGATCCATGGTAGAAACAAAGGGCAAATGACTTGAAATGTCAGAGTTGGAAGAAAATCTAAAGATGATGAATCAAATTTTGCTCATATTATAGATGAAGGAATAGGTCCTTAATTGAATTCTTAAGTGTGGACATTGTAAATGAGAATATTCCTTTTGAATGCAAGCAAATTTATTCTAAGTGGTATACCAACATATAATAAAAGAAGTTAGATAATAGGTAGAGAGATACATGATAGGTAGATAGATAGATAGATAGATAGATAGATAGATAATAGATAGAATGATTGATAGATATCCAACACATAAATATCAAACTTGTTCATCTCAGTTTTAGATGAGGCACAGATGCAATCAATATTGAATATACAAATATCAGTATAGCCTAGCCTGGGGTTTTTTATGTAAAAGATTAGCCAAGAAATGATTATTGACTCTTGGTCCTATCATCCACATGGTAAGTACAAAAAATACTGAATAGAAGGGAGATTGTTCTTTGAGTCATTCTTTCAAGAAGGCTGCGTAATGAAGACCTGCCCTTAGTGGTACAATTTGAGGCAAGTAAAGCTTCAGTCAGTCAAGAGAATAAGAGCTTGAGTCATTTCTACCACATTAATATGAACACAATAGACTTCCACCTGGGAAATCTAGAGAGATAGTGAACAAGGGAAATAGAATGGCTCGTTGATTTGGCAGGTGAGTCGATGAAAAATGTTGCTATTGCAAATGATATGCACTCATAGAGCATGTAAAACTGAAGTGGATCCTGTTATGAATCAGGGTATGATTTAGACATCTGGCAGACCCTGAAAGTACAAAGCTCGTTTATGACAGTATAAGGTGAAAACTTTTCATCTCCCTTAGCTCTCCTCTACCCAACAATTTCAACTACTCTGACCACAAATTTTGCTAAATGGATGAGGAGTTGTGAAAGCAGAGAAGGAAGTATAATACCATTCTTTCCTCCTATAAGAGGCCAGCAGGTGGCATGTCTCCAAAAAGACAGGGTAAACCTAGTTCTCAATCAGGTGTGAAGTTTGATTACTATAAGAACTAAAACTATGAAATAACTGAATTGAAAAATGTATTGATTTGTAATGTAATGATGAGACCATTTATTATAAGGGTATGTGGATGCCTGAATTTTCATCCTAGGGTGAAGGAAAAACTTTATCACTGAGCACATTTTTAAAAGACAACAGGAGAGAAAACTAAAAATGCTTTCTGACTATATATATGAATCTTGGTTGCTCAATGCACCATTACAGTGTACAATCTATTCTTTCAAAAACAAAAATGTAAAGATATGTACATTCAGAATATATAAAATTTACAGGAGTCCATTAGACTCAGCAGTGTGATGAAAGAACTACTGTTTCATGGCTCAAATCTTATCTCTTACTCAGCCTTAGCTCTTCAAGTGATGGACAACATTTTCCAGTCAACTTAATGCACTTTCTCACTCCAGTTGAGTATTGCTGCAGGTAAATCAGGATATATAATTCAGTCTTTTAAAGGTAAATAGTTATTTCACATTTTTTCCTTGTTCTGACTTTGTACTTGGGCTGCTATCAGTTCCCAGGATAGGGTTGGTTTTGTCTGGAAGGGAAGGATTTCCTTTCTACCCTCTTGGTTCTTTTGGGTTGATCTAATAATTGAATTGACACAAGATAGATTAATAGGAAAAAATAATTTGTATGTATGGAGGTCTCATAGATACAGGACCTAAAGATATCATCAAAGTAGGCAGCTTTTATATTTGTTACACAGAGAAACACGTTTTTGAAGACCTGACAAGACAAAGTATACTAATTACCCAAGAAACTCAGCAGAATTTGGTTACACAGCCTTCTTGACCCTGAGTTTTCTATCTCTTGTTACAAGAATTGTCTCTACCTCTTCATGCAGAGAGGGTACCTTTCACATGGGAGATTAATTTTCTTCTTCCAGAAGGACAAAAGAGAGCTAGATAGTCCTTCTTGGACTGGCTGTTTCTTATGTCACTTTAATTCAGAATAACCAATACGCCAAAGTAGAATATTTGGGGGTGGCAAATGTTGCTCCCCTACAGTTCATTCTGGTTGGTTTTGATAAAGCTTAGCTCTCTACCTTTCATCTTTGAGTGTGTGCACCTGCTGCTGAATTGTCTACAAGAACTTATGTTCTCTTTCTCAGTTACCAGCTCTACACTTTTGGTGTCTTTCACTCTAGAGTTGCAAGTCTCCTTCAGGACTCAGCTTACTGTTCTATTCCATGGCAACACCCACCCTTGTTTTCCTCTCGATGTCAGCACCTTAAAGAAATTTAAGGAAATTGTTTCCCTCATTTTATTCCCAAATTATTGTTTAGATCTGTCAGTTTTGTCAGCCTAAAAAAGGAGATAAATTCAGGCAAGTTCAAGTCACCAAAAATTTAGTTTATTCAGGAATAGCAAAGAAATTGCAATTTTGGAAATTCATGCTGGTACAAGCTATAATGGATTTGTTTAGGGTTTGAAGTGGTCTATATTTATAGTCAAAGAGTGTGAAGAGGAGGAAGTCTAGCCAATAAGTGAGTTCATCAGCTTAAGAATGGGGACAGATTCTTGGCCCATGTTCATTGGTCAGGATATAAGTTTCACTCTTCTGTAAATGAGACATTTAATGAAAATCGGTCATCTTAAATTTCATTCTTCTGAGAAGGCATATGTGATATTTTCTCTTTCATATACTTCTGTTCCATTGTAGATTGAAATCCTTTCTCAACTTCTATTCAATTTAGCTTCATGGTAGGGAGATACCTGTAAATTTGAATTTCATTTCTATTATTTTCCATCATAGCTTGCTTTGAGTACTATAGGAGACCAAGTGTGAAAAGAGAATTTCAGTAAACCTCAAAATTTACTGAATAAAAGGAAGAAAAAAATTGATGTAACCAACTCATATTAGAGAAAACCAATAATGGCAGGAGAGCACACTAGGATATGTAGTACTCAGGTTGCTCAAATGAAGTTGGTGTAGACTGAAAAGTAGGACCTATAGAGTGAACAGGACAACATTTCCACTGAGTAGTTGAGCCCTGCGAAGGTAAAAGGCTATAAAGTGAGTAGCTTTCCAAGGTGTGATGAATCTTCTCTTAAGCATAATATTCCAATGATCGAAAACATCAGTTATGGCATAACAGATTGTTCTCTACACTTAATTGACACATTCTCCTCATTACAAATTATTGAAAAGGATGACACATATAGCTATTTGTGTCCATTTGAAAGTAAAAAAAAGGAATTATTTTTCACATGTAAACGTAGACTTTGGAGTAATGCCACAGAGCAATTTCTCAAACAGGCTTTGTAGAGCAACCTTTGAAAATCCATCTAGGAATAACAAATGTCTTTATAAAACCAAATTTGCATCAAAGGAGGCATTTGTTTACTATAAACTCTCCTCATGATACATTCAGCTGTCATCATCTTTGTTGTGAAAGATTCTTTGAAGTGGCAGTTGTTAACAGCCAGAAGCTTTCAGGCTTTGGGAATTTGCTATAGTGTTTCTTAACAACTGTGTTCCCTCCGAAAGATCAAAGGACCTATTCACATAAAGATCTCATATATTGTAGGTGTTAACAAATTATTTAGCTTGTTACTGGCTTATTTCACAACTAGTATCTAATAACAAGAAAGGATGAAAAATTATTTACATAAATATACGCAGTACATATGAAAAACTGGAAACCTTATTAAGGAGAGGAGTTCTAAGTATTCTTGTTCTCTGAAGAAAAATGAAATATAAATGAAACATATAAACAAGACTATCAGAGACAAGATATTGAACTTAACTTTGGAATGTAACTAATCATAAAACTTGTACATATTTAAAAAAACACAAAGTAAAACTCAAAAATTATTTTTATTAGGGTAGAATCAAGATGTGGTTAGTTTTTATTAGAATGTCAGGGTATGTGACCTCTAAAACTCTATAAGATCACTAAATGGGATTTTACACAGATTTTATGTACAACTTCAGGTTCATTTGAAACCACAAATTTTGGCTTCAGGAATATTGACAGAAAATGTGGCTGTAGGTTGTTCAAAGTGTAAACTGTTCCAGGAGTTACCATATGTGTTGGCATGACTCTCCAAGCCAGTTTTGAAGGACAAACTAAATCTAATGTAAAACCTCTAAATAAGATATTGAAGTGTCTTCTAAAAACAAAATTTAAAAACAAAAAGAAATAAATTCAACAGAATTTATGTAGCTTCCAAACAAAGAAAGAGAGGAAAAGAGACAGACATACAGAAAGAAAACCAGGGACATAAATAGTCTTAAATTCCTGTTTTTCTAGATTAATAACAGCGAAAGTGTAGGAATAGAAGAGGTTGGAAAAAATGGTAAATATAATTCAGTCATAGATCAGTGACAACCAATTTTAACTATATTTTCTTAATACTGGACCATTTTACCTAGATATTGAGGTTAATATAAATATGAGTCTTCCTTGTTCTAAATCAATGATTATATATCTCTATTTGGAATCCAAGGCTTAAAGAATGTGAAACATATTCAATTTTTATGCTTTATATATCGAACTTTAAAGAAAAGATATGTAAAAAAAAGCTATCTGAAAATCTCTAAAGAAATCCCAGGATAATTAAGTTTAGAATCCATATTGTATACAAACCATAGAATCATGTTAAATATGAATTAGGTCTAAATATAAATTAGCAAGATATTAGGCATTTAAATATGGATGACACCTGACCAATACTATTTTATATCCACCTCCCTTCTATTCTCCTTAAATAAACAATGCTGCTGTTAATAATCTAAGGAAAGCAGATTACAAGGCAGAGTGAGTCATTAATTAAGCTAAAAGGAATGTAAAACACAAGGGAACCACCAAGACACTCTAACAGCTAATCAACTGTTAAATTCCCAATTTCTGTGTGATGGAAATGCCATACTTGCCCCTCCCTTTTTCCTTGCTCTACTTCTTTGACTTTGACTCACTATTCCTCCCCATCTCTGGCTAAGTTAAAAACAAAAACAGAAAAATTAGAAATTTAAAATTGAGGTACTATTAAAAAGTTTTCCATTAAAACACACACAACAGTTTAAATGAATAGAAGCCATATAGAGCATAGGTTTTAATGAGACAAAACCACCCCTGATCTTTTAAAAAGAAAAATTCATTGCTTATTTTGTTTTCATCATCTTTGTTAATATTACTTTGACCGGATGAGCACTGGTCTCACTCCCTGCCTCTACAAAAGCTAAAACTTGAGACACAGGTGCTGATATACATGAAAGTAATTTATTTTCAGGTTCTTCCAACATGGAAAATGAGGACTGTTATCTCAAAGCCCATTTCAGTGAAAGCAGAGGTTTTTATAAGGAGGGGGAAGGGAACAGGATAAAAATATCAAGGGAGGGGTTTGAAAATTTCTCTATGTGCAGATGTGCACAGTCCATTCTGATAAGGCAAGTGATGGTCCAGTGGGCATCATCCTGGTTCCACTGTTGAAGGTCAACAAATCTCTAGGAGCTAGGTTGCCCAAAGGGGAGAATCAGTACCCCCCAAAGTCAACATGAAACTGGAAAAGACACCGGTGTTCAGGCTGCCTGTCACTACCAAACCCAACAAACAACGACAGTGACTGAATCTTTATGGGCGCTTTATTCAGAGGGCTGGCAATCTGAGAAGATGGCAGGTTCACACCCTGAAAGAACTGTCTTACATTTTCTTTCCAGGCCAGACTTTTTATAACAGGAAATAAACAAGGTGTGGTGAGGGGTTTTGAAATTCAGGGAGAATTAGGTGAAAGGACTGCAGCAATTTTGTCCTGGCAGTTAGCTGTTCCCAGGGAGGGGTGGTCATCTCTCTCTCCCTGGAACACAATGGCCCAGATGCCTCCACTTGGGGTAGGTGGTAATCTTTAGCGGTGCCCCAGGAGGTCAGCTGTTTTCCCAGGAGCCAGGGTTGGCCTTATCTGTAGGATCTGAAACAAAAGCTTTAACATATACATTACTTACTAGGCTTATAACTATTTACCTTAAACTGAAATTTTCCAACTCTTGAGTCCCCTATCAGACCCCCATGGTTCTCATACAAACATGGTGCCGCCTATCTTTAAGCTGTGTATTAGTCAGTGTCAGCACTTACAGAAATAATGTCAAAAGAATGGTGTGGTGGGTTACAATATCCCACTGTCACATTACTATATCATTGTCACTCATTTTCAGATTTTAGGAGATCTTCATAAAAGAATATACTCAGTTTATCTAAATTTGACCAAATTATTATGAGTTAAGATCATGGGTTTTGAAAACCACTATGAGCTTTGTTTTTGCATATTTATAATAGGGAAAGTGCATACTATCCATCCTGATTTAAAGTTTATATAAATAATATATTTAAGCATACTTTGATAGGCTTTATTATTTTTTACAGTATTGAATGCTTTTATGGTAAGGAAGATTTATTTCCCCTCCCCAGTGACACCAGGCCAATGACATCGATTTGTTTTTGCCTCTCATAGTTGAGTAGAAGTGATGTGTATTATATGAGGGCAGAAGTTTTGAGAAATCATGTGGTTTTCCAGTATATGTCTTTATTATCTTCCACAAGACTGAGGTGGTCCATCAGTTTGGTACCAGAGTGAAGGTGGCATAGAGCAGAGTTAGAGCCAACTTAGGGTGGACGTATAGCATAAAGAAGGAGTAAGCCTTTGCTTACATAAAACATGAGAGTTTAGATTTGTTATGTGCCACAAGACAGGCTATCCTGAAAGATGTAAGCATTCAGCATATTGCTGGTGCATCGTAAGTATAGTAACTACAGTCGTTAATAATAAGAAACTTTAATAATGAGAATATTTTGTGATATTTCATGAGAAGTGTACAAAAAATAAAAAGGTATCATCCAGGTCACGGAAAACTGTTAAAACAAACAAAAGTTAATTCCAGGGTGTGACAAAGGTTCTTCACTTGGCCAAACTTTAGTCAGGATCCCTGAGTCCTGTCCCCAACAAGACTTACCTTGTACTATCCATTATTAGCAAGAATCCGTAGTCACCATAGTGTGAATTTCTCACCCTTGATATCTGATCAAACTCCTAATATCTACTAACCCCCAGGTGATATCTGATCACCATAGCCTGCCTTTAGCAAGAATTCTGTTAAGCCATTAAGTCAAAATCTTCCCACACTTGATATCTTCTCTTAGTAGTTTTCCATGTACCAATTGCCCCTCCCCCACATTTCCTGCTTGAGTATAAGTCCCTAACTGTTCTATTTGAGACAAGCTCAGTATTTGGATTTAGCCTGATTTTATTCCAGAGTCTTTTTTACCTACTGCAATACATGTTTGAATAAAATATATGCTCACTGCTTTAGCTTCTGTTTGGCTCTGGTTTTCTTTAACAGATATATGGTGAGTTCAACACAGATTAACTTTAAAACCAGGTAGTAAATTTTGTAGTTGACTAGGACTTACTACTTAATTTCAAATACTTCACCTACCTCATTTTAGCAATAGGAAAACTGACACATCATGAGCTGAGGGATTTTCCCAATATTACCTAGCATTTAAAAAACAAAACAAAACAAACACACACACACAAACAGGTCAAGAATCCAGTTAAAGTTATTCTTAGTTGCACAGTATAATGACCAACAAATAAAATATTGTCCATCTGTTTGATGGTAAAGAGTAGGAGGCATCAAATGCTACATATTTATGAATCATTAAAAAGGCTAATTTTAAAATATCTACTTTCTAAGGTAGGGGATTTGGGAATACATTTAGAAAAGCATACTTTATATACCAGGTAGGGCAAAAGTAGGTTTACAGTTGTTAGTATGGAGAATAATACAATAATTAATATAATAATTACACAAGCAGATATTCTGTGTTTCATGTACTCACAGCTTAAACCTACTTTTGCCTCACACTGTATGTAGTTTTGTATCTGTGGTATCTTTCTTCAGTGTGATTCATAAAATATGATAAAACATATAGCTAGATAATTACACAGGATAGAGAATAAGGAGACTAGTTTCATATTTTTCTGTGGACATGACTTCAGTGAAGTCTTATTGTCAGTGCTAGAAATATCTGACCAAGGGTGAAAGTTTCAGGTACAGATGAAGCAACTTACTGCAGAATTTTCCCACCCAAAATAAAAAGAGAAAGCAGCAAAGACTCAAGAGTTAAAATGCCCATTACAGAAGAATATTGGAGAGGTGGCAAGATAATCTACAATTAATTTGGTGGAATATGTGTGTGGACTGCATGCCTAGCAAAAGGGCACACATCCAGACCACATACTTGAGGATAAAAGCAGCAAAGTTTGAGTGACAAACTTGAAGACTTGAAGTGCCTCAACTAAACTATTGGCTGATTCTGCCATGAGAATATTGTCTTGCCTGACTCTAGGCAACCTTTTGTCCAAGGTATTTGTCAAAATGACTGAGAACAGCTTAAGAGAACAGGTGGCTCCTTATGTATTTTCTTACTAATACTTTTTTTTTTACATTTGGCAGAATTCAGCCTATGATTGACCTTCATTGTAACATATCACCTGGTAATGGGCTTATGGGGTATAGATATAGAAGGTAATGATAGCTGCTGTTATTTGATATACCTCCAAATTTTAGTGGGTAAACACAACAGAACTTTATTTGTACCTAAGAGCAATTGATTTTCTATCATCTCCAATGTCTGTCTACAAAGGTTGCTATGAATACTAATATCAAAGAGGAGGACCTAGACTGTAATGTTTCTTTTTGGTTCTTTTCTTTCTCTGCTCATATTTCCCATTTTTTTTCTTGCATATTTACTGTCTACTTTTACCAGGAACACCCTTAGCATATTTGTTACAGAACAGACCCAGAGTCAGGTGAATGATATACTATTACCGAATGGACCCACCCTTGTGCTCCGGGGGTCCCCCCACCGTACTAGGTTCACCTTGCCCACCACCAGGGAAAGACATCTTTCAATGCTATAGAGTGGTGAAAAGGAAAGGGATTATTTGTTTAAAAAGTTACACAGACTTAGAGTAATAACTTAATGTCTTCATTAAAAATACTAAAGTCCTTCAGAATACCCACAAATACACAGTCCTTCCTTCTTCCATTTGCCCAGTCCAGGGTACCGTATCTCAGGAAAAGTAGTAGAAGTTCATGGTTCAGGCAGCCCCTTGGTTCCAGCACCATCAGCTGTGTCGCTGAGGAGATCTCCAGTTAATCCAAAACCATGTGGCACTTTCTCATGGCCCACCAGCAAGAATCCTTTCACCCCTTTTCTTTCACCCCTTTCAGGAGAGAGACAAAATCTCTCCTTCCTGAGCCATGTGGCAAAAAGGGTGCACCCTAAAGCTGCAAGGTCCCAAATTTTGCCAAAGCCATGTGGTCCCGAGAAAAACAACCCCGCATGGCTGCCATGCTTGGGTTTAAATCACAGCACCAATCTTCCTCTGTAGCACCATTTCTAACTCCTCCCACAATCAGTTACACTTGCCAGCATTCCCATATTCTTCCAGCTTTACTGAGCTGCCGTAGTAAGTCTGGGCAGGTGTGGCCCCATGGTGTGGAGTCAATCACCTCCAAGCTCTCACACAGACGCTGTAATCAGGAGGAGTTGCCTCCCAGTTACATCTTGGGTTGAAGTCACTCCCATCTCCCTGGCTCAAAGCATGGCCACAGCTATTTAACACAGCCATGAAACCAGTTAAAACTTACAGAGATGTTAAATGACCATGCCAGAGGTTAGCTGCAAGACTGTTGCTGTGCAAAACAGCTCCCAATGGCCCTGCTGTATGTGTCCCATCCCCCAGCTCAGACTTGTTGGGGTGAAGGCATCCTATGTATATTTTTTTCTAATATTTCCTGAACACCCTGAGTTCTGGACCCCATTACAAATCCCTCTTTGGGCCCCCCCTTGGCTGCATCCTTTTACATATTAATCATAGTCATTTCAAATTTGGGGTGTTTTATGCCTTTTAGTATGCTTTGTAACATTTATTGATAACAGGACATTATGTACCAGACAAAAGGAACTGTTATAAATAGTCATGTAGTGATGTAGTAACCAAGTGTGAGGGACAGGGCAGTATTCCATAGACCTATATTGAGATTTAGGTCTTTTAGTGAGTCTATGCCTCTAAACTGTGAACTTCACAAGTCTTTTTCTGTTTTTTTTTTTCTCCCCCTTAGATGCAATTAGATGGCTAGAATAGGTGGAGTTGGATGTTTCCCTGCCCCCACGTCAGTTAGGTTCTGATAACACCCCAGTAGGTTAGGTTCTGGTTAACTAGTTTCTCCTATGGGCAGACATTGTCAGAAGAGCAGAGTGTTTTCATATTCAGTAAAGGAAAGTGGTTCCTTTTTACTTGCTGTGCTCTGAGATGGAGGGGAGATCTTCCTGTTTACTGTGGGATTCTAGGCATGCTTCTATAGGTAAAACTCACAATATTGTGCAGGTTCCTGATGACTGGGCTCTTGCAGAGTTAGTTTTTAAAGCTCAAAGTTATCACCACAGAGCCTCCAGCAATTAATCGATTATAGCTCAAGTTTTTCAACCCAGTACTGGGTCCTGTAGTTAATTCCCTTCGTGACTTTCTGCTCCTGTGAGCTGTGGCTCCTATACTTACTCATCTGCCCCACCCCCCCAGTGTTTAGGGCCGTGGTTTGCCCTGTGTCTTCCCTTCACTTTCTGATCCGAGATTTATTGATTTTTAGACTACTCAGCTTTTGACCTCTTGTTAGGTGGAGTGGTGACTTCCAAACTTCTATGCAAGTAGCAGTCAAGAATCACAATTTTTAATTTTTGCCACAGGATTGAGTATGGCTTTTGAGCCTGATAGATCAGCTATTTCATACTCATAATTTACTCTTTGAAGATTAGAATTGTTTAAAACCAGCATTTCCCATGTTGTAAGGCTCCAAATTTCTGGATAATTCTCTATTTTTATTTATTTTGAACTGCAGACCTTCTAACTTTTCTTAAGTGCATCTCTTTTTTCAAACATTTTGCTAAATATTACCAGTAACAAACAACAAATTTTGGCTTTTTTTTTTTCAATCTATTACAATAGAGCTGTAGCCTCAGTAAAAATATGGTCTATTTTTCAAATACTCTCACTGAGTTTCACCAAATATTTTGCCACTAGATAACATAGTGCAGTTTTTGGAAATGGCATTAGCAATTAGGTGCCGACTGCATGCAGTTAAAATAAGTATAGCTGATGAAAAAATATGTCCTAAAACTTTAGTGGTTTGTCACAATAGTGTATATTTGCTTGTGTAAACATCAATTAGTTGTGGTGGTGAGAGTAACAAAGAAGTCCTATGTTCAATGCAATTATTTAGAAACACAATATATGGTAGGGAAATCTTCCATCATCAATGTGTCGTTCTCAACGTCATCTTAGTTTCAATACACAGTGTTAAGAAGAGAGAGGATGATAAATCACATTTGGGTTCAGGCTTGAAAGTAGCATACCTCAGTTCTGCCCACAATTTATGTACATTCACAAGACCATGGACGATACAAGAAGACAGGACACGTAGAATGACTAGACTCAACTCTACAGAAGGTGAACACTCATCTTTGTACTACAGACATATGTTTTGCCACACCCCTGCTTATCTCATACAGCCAGAAGTTACTGATATCTGAAAAAATGCCCTTACAATTTTTATCAGCAAAAAATAAAACTAAGGGCAGGCTAAATGTTTGAACTGCATGTTGTATGAAGTGCTTATTCTGTGGGCCTAACAAATGTCAAGACCAGCTGTTTTAATGCTTTCTATGTCATAAAACAAGGGAAATAGAGCAATAATGAGTCACACAGTATATAAGATAAAAACAACAATTTCTTAGAAATACAACCCTTTCTAAATGTGAGTTCAGGTTGAAATTTTATCATAAGACTTCATCTAGAATGCTTCAGCAATAAATAGGAGTTTCATTGTATTTTTATAGTGTTTCTCAGTGTGGGCCTGCTATAAAAAAGCATTAATAAAAAACATTGAAAAACACAGTAATAGAAATGTTGCCTGCTGATGTACTGGCTTTGTTCAATGGAAAATATTTAACCATCTAAAACCCGAATGCACTCCTTTCAGGAGTCCTTCATCCATTTTAGGTTCTCAATAGAATGTTACCAGTGGCAGTGAATTTGAGGTGATCACTCTAAGAAATAACTGAATTACAGACAGCCTATCTACTCTTAAAGCCAGACACACATGGTTTAAAAGGCAGTTGTAAAGAGAGAGGAGTACCATTTTCTTTTGGAGGTTAAGGATTCTAAAGCAGACATTATTTGAACAAAAAATCTTTCCAATTCTGCATGATATTGAGCATCCAAAATGCCATTATTGAAGGAAATACTCTCCAAAACGTGCTACTGTTCACTCTGTCACAGAAGAATAGGTAAATGAGGGCTCAACAGAGTTTTCCAGGGATCCTGGCTATAAATGATTAAGTTGAAAAAAATGCCAATGTATTATCAAGAACCTACAGAACACTGTTATTGATACTAAATTCTTGCAGTTTTAATCCATTGACTTTTCTAGTCCATTGATTAATAGAAATGTAAGATATTTGGAAATAGCAAGAGTTTTGAAATACCCATGTATTGAGCCATTAGCTTCTTCGCAGTCTAAGCAAAATCACCTGTTGACATTGATGAAACATTTAAAGAATGTTTGAAAAATATAGTCTTGTATAAGTTAAGTTGTTTTCCTCCAAGTTGCTTTTCATTTTGTAAATAAATATTGAATATATTTCAAAGCAATGTCATTGACTATTTATTCTTAATCTTTAATTACTGGCAGAATGAATTGTCTGTTAAGTCATTGATAGATGGTGACAGAAAAACCATGTCATTGTTATATAAAATGAGGAATATATATTTTATAACATTAAGCAGGAAAGTGAGACAATAAGCATAATTGTGACAAAGCCACAAGGTAGAATAGTGTGAAGCCTTGGGGATGGGTGGAAATGAATCTCTGATTTTCATTTTGGAAATTATTTATGTGATTTATCCTGAGACTATCCTGATGCCAGTTCTCCTGGGAGACTTTAGGTGGAGTCTGATAAGATTGTCAGTGTCTATGCGCATTATCATGAGAGAAAGAAACAGGAAAAGCATATACATTTTATATATTTATATATGTATTTATATACGTGCATATATATACACACATAAAATTCATTTTGCTCTTGCATTTATTCACACAGCAAAAATATTATTATCTTAAGTCTCGACAATGTTTATGCACTGTGATAGTGCCTGGAATGTATTAGGCAGAATATCTCTTATTTTGCAACTAAAATGGCCATGTAGTTAGTCTCTATTTCTACTCTTTAAATGTTTGTTTTCCATATGAAAGCTAGAATAATCTTTTTAAAAGAAACCATATAATGTTATTTCCAACTAAAGAACATTTCAAAGATTTCTCATCCTATTAAGGCTAAAATCCAAATTCCTAGCTCTAGCCACCATAGACCTTACATGTTCTGACTCCTTTCTACTTCCCTGCCTTCACCTCAGACCACTCTTCCTGACTCATTCTGCTCTATTGACATCGACTTCCTTACAGTTTTTAGGATTTTTCCAAATACAGTCTCTTATCAAGGCCTTAGCAAGGCAGTGTCTTTGTCTGGAACTCTCTTTATACTTGTCATTGCATAGTTTATTCCATCATTTCCTTCTGATTTTTGCTCTGTTGACATTAGTTGTGTGATTTTTCCCTGGCCATTTTCTCGAATAACAGAACCTCTTCTCCTACTCAGTCTTCATCCACATGACCTGCTTCATTTTTCCACAAAGCACTTATCACTAACTGAAGTCATATATATATGACTTCATATATATATATATATATATATATATGTAAATATATATTACATATATGTATTTCTTCTTTTTTATCTGTTCTACAAAATTTATACTCCACAAGGGTAGAAACATCATCAGCTTTGTTTACTGAAAAATATAATTCCTTCCTACAACCCTTCCTAGAACTTAGAATGAGCTCTTTTTTGTTGTTGAATGAATAACTGAATAAATAAAAATACAAAATAAAATATCTAATAGTAATGAATAGAAATTAAATAAATGATAATATAAGTAAATTTTTAAACATTAAAAATTACTTATTCTATGCAAGAAATTTAAAGAAACCATAATGCAGTTTTACATTGATAAGGAAAGATTTATTATAAAGTATGCTGAAGAGATATTTAAACAGTAACCTGAAGAATGAGTGTAAATGATTCAACAGGAATAGAAAGAAGAGTATGTTAGAAAGGTATAGAAACCCTGAGTCTGGTGAAAAGCTTGGAGGAAGATTTTTAATGGATAGGTTAATTATTTGAGGGAAGATTAATTTGTTAACAAAACTAAAATTAAACAAAAATACATTAAAATCACAAAACAACAAATGACAAAATAAAGCTTTAGTATTACACTCTATGAACACATAATCAATCAATTCCACATACATATTTGCTGATGAATTAGCTGACAAACTAAAATTACATGTGACTTAATACTGAATGGATTTTTAACTTTTTCTGAGGTAATGCATTGACATACATAGATTTATAGATATAGATATATAGATATATAATGTTTCTTTTCTAATTGTTAAAGTAATATATACCCATTGTAAAACATTTGGAAAATGTTAAAAAAGCATTAAGAATTTTTTTAATAATTCATAGTCAATTTATAATCACTGTTGAGTCTACATTTTAATATTATGTATTATTTCACACCTTTTATGTTCTTATCTCTAATATCTATTAATATAATTATACAAAGCATTAAATATTCAACTAAAATCTTACAAAAATATGTAACTTGTTTATATATTTCAACACAATTTTATTTTTCAATCTATTGTAAACATTTTTAATGTGAATAATATGTTCATATGAAATAAAATTTAAAGACTATGATTATCTTTTGTATAACATCATAACTTTATGAGTTTTGTCTTGAAGATTTCTATTTTTTGTGTGTCAAACATAAGAAAAATGTGCTCAACAAATAATTTAAAATTCTATATCAACTAAATGTGTAATAAACTTTCTGTGTACATATCTGATTATATGTTTATAATAATACTTAAAAATAAAACCATTGAATCTAAATACATAAACAGTGTAAAATTTTTTCATTATGGGCTTTCTCTTATACAACACATTTTAATAGTAAAGTGAACATAAATTGATTGTTATATACTATATATTTTAGATACTTATTACAGCACAAACATAGCTTACATATAGTAACCAGTAGAAACTAACATTGTCAAAAAACCATTTGTCCCCATGATATATATTGGGCATTATAACCATGTGGAATAAAGGCTGTTGAGATCTTGAAAATGGTTAATAAATATCTTGCCAATTATAACACTGCTGATGATAGGAAAAACACACAAGTTTGAATAAAAAAGAAAAAGTTTTAAAACTCTGTATTTGCTCACTGATGTTTAGACTATAGCAAAAAATGTGTAAATGTAAAAGGTACATTTATTTTTGAAATTATTGGAAGAAAAATAACTGTGTTTGTTATATTGCATTATAAAAAATAGTTTCACTGGAGAGAAAGTGGTTAGGATCTAAAAAGTCTAAAAAATTCTATTTCTTGACTTTTTTTTTTATCTGTTTGCTGTCTATATTAGAGTTTTTGGTAATAGGGATTTTTTTAGAAAAGTAAGTTTGTATTATTAATGAGCCCTGTACTTATTCCCAAGTTGACTTTCTAAATAAGAGAACTAAATTATACTCTTATTAGCAATACTGAGTTGGTTTGTTTATCTGCATTTTATTTACTTATTTTTTGCTATTCAAATAATGTTTTGAAAATATGAAATGATAAAATTATCTCAGTAATCTAATTTGTGTTTCTTTGATTGTTGAGGTCCAACTTTTTTCCTTTTATGTCTTGCTATTGTTATCTGTGCTTTTATAAACAAATCATCTTATTTATAAAAATTCCTATTTTTCTGTCCAATTGTCACTCTTTTAAATGGGTCAATTTATTTACACCTATTGTTTAGAAAACAAAAACAAATTAGGTAGCTATTTATGTTATTGGTAAAAGTATGGATGCATGCAATGTAAATAGTACAAAAACAAAATTTTACATAGTATGTGTTTAACTTTATGTTATAATTTGTTAGATTACAAATCTATACCACTTTAGTGATATTAAGTAACAATGATGTTATGTATATGAATATCTGTTTTATTATGTGTTCAAGCATGATTAAAATGCATATTTTAGCTATTCCAATGACAGTGAAAGTACAAGATATCTTTCTCATTGTTCCTGGTGGTATTTAGCTAGAAAAGGGGAGCAAAGGAAATTGGTCATTGAGTTTCATAAACTTGGAAGCATGAGTGTGCTTTCTAGCCAGGAAGCTATAGTTTCACACCCCAGGGGGTTACAGCATTTCTCTGCCAGTAAGATCAACACCCCTCCCTTCCCTCCCTCTGGTGCCAAACGACCATGTGGGAGCAGGGGAAGGCCGTCACATGCACAGTAGAAGTCAAAATGGTGCAGGGGGAGGGGTTGGACAAGGGAGGCCTGTCAGTATAGCCTGGGGAAAGAAGGGATTGGTTAGGAGGTGTGCCCGCCTGAAGCACGTAAAAGTGTGAGTAGTTGATTGGTATTTTGAGAAAGCACCTGGTCTGTCCCACACTCAAGCTAATAAAACCCCAGGTAAACAAAGAAGCTCTCTTGCCCAGACGATCTGCACTCGCCGCATGCATTTGTACATCCTCTCTCCAAGGCCTTGTGGCTCTAACAGGTTTGTGGTCCCTGGCCTTATGACTCCACAAGCAAGCTCCATGAGGCAGCCTGAAATGGACTGTAACTAGAAACACACTAAGCTATACAGATGCTGGATGGACTGTACTTTAATACGGAGCATAAACTCTGGGAAGTGGCCTTCATCTTGGCCCTACTAACGACAAGACTGGACTTTCTTTATGGTGAAACAGATGGAGCTGGGACATTGGGATGTCAGGAGGGGAAGTCCCCCTTAATTTAACACCAATAAACCATACCACAGAACCACATCTTCTCATGCGGGTCTCAGGAAATTATTTTTTTTAGCTACCACAAGATCCCCAGTTCCACTGGTAACACCAGAAGCTCTGATACTTTAGGTTCTGTTAAGATCTTATCCCTTTGTGCAGTTGTGTCTCTTTGCAAGAAAAGCAAAAATAAATAATATATCTTACTTCAATTCAGTCCTCCATTTTAATGGCCCTACAACATCAATGACCACAGCCATTTGTTCTCATTAATTTCATGCTCATGTTAGTATACAGCCACATAAATATAATTAAAATTAATTAGCTGTTAACTCATGCATATTTTTCCTTATTTTTCAATAGCAAATCCAAATCCAGTTTCTTAGGTCTCCATAATATATTTTCAATCTATCATACTTGATAAATTTCCCCTCAAAGTAAGTGCCTCATGTATATTTATCAATACCTGAAAAAACATAGTTTCTCTCAAATGTAATACGGAACTGGAGTATAGAACCTGGTATTCGCAATGTGTTGGAAAAGAATATGTGGAATATATAGGTATAGATATGTAGCTATAGACATATGAATATATGCACAATAAAACAAACAAGTTTTGATAGAATATTTACTGAGGATGACAAAACACAATGAGGATAATACATGACTCATAATAAAATAAAGATTCTAAAAATACACATATGGTTCACACTCATAGAGAGAGATTCATAATTAATACTAAGGAGAAATTGAAAGAAAAATGAGTTATAAGAGGTTGTGATAGAAGAAGAAAAACCAGTCTGCTTCGCCAAGGTGAGGTCCTGGGAGGATCTGGGGTGTATCTCATAATATTGTATATAGTAGCATTTTGGCAGAGCTGTTCTGACCCAGTACCCAGTTCCACCAATTCCCCAACAGACTCTGGTTGAATTCTAGGTATGAAATTGACACTGAATGACAAAGGACAAACTGAAGCCAGCAGGACACTTTAATTAAGGTGTAGGAATGGTGAAACAAACAAAACAAAACCTAGTTCATAAAGTCACATTTGAAATTATACACACACATACACACACACAAAACTAGACTGAGCATAATTAAAGATGTCTTTTGAAACACTGTTCATCTCTAGCTTGAGATCCATGATTTACTTTATTATTTTCATTTCTATTTCCTCAACTTTGCATATATTTCAGGCTTGAGAGACAGAAATGACTTTTTGACTACTATAGAAGCTTTCTTTTTTGACCAGGATTTTTTGGCACTGCTGATGAAATTATTCTGAAAAGAAATCAATTTCATTGACATTGGACTGCACATATTTCAAGTGTGTGTGTGTGTGTGTATATATGTATATATGTATATATATATATATATACATATACATAGATAGAAATATATATATATATATTTCTATCTATGAACTCACCGTCACAATTAAAAAAATGAATATTTCCATCACTCAAAAAGCTTACTTTTACTTTTTTTAATGCCCTTTTCCACTCCTCAGAATGCTTCCTATCCCATCCTAAACTCATGTTTTCCATCATTACAGAAAAATTATAATTTTGTATAATTTTGTGTACAGGGGATTATACAATATGAACTCTTGTTTTGCTTACTTTCCTCAGCATAATCAATTGATATTCACTTAGCTGTGGTGTGTATATAATTTTTTTATTGAAAAGTAGTATTCCATCATACAGATGTAACAGTTTGCTTACACCTTTACTATTGCTGGACATTTTAGTTGTTTTTAGTTTAGGGTTACTACAAATACAATTTTTATGAAGATTTATGCACACTGGAAATATAGAATTATTGGATCATGGAGTAGTTGTAAAACTTTTAGGCAATTGCCATATTGTGTGTTAAGCAGCTGTATCATGTCCCCCTGTCAACAGTTTATGAGAGCTGTAGTTCTCCACACCTTTCCAACACATTGCGCAGTTAGCATTTTTACTGTTAGCATTCTAGTAGCTGTGTGTTTGAATTTCACTGTGGTTCAGTTAGTATATTCATAATCATTAGCAATATTGAATATTGTTTTATGCGTTCATCTGCCATTCTTATATTTTCCTTGATAAAGTATCTATTCAAACTTTTGCCCATTTTAAATTGAGCTGTTTGTTTTCTTTCAGAATTTTGAGAGAATTTATATATTCTGGATGCAAGCCTTTACCAAACATTAAAAGTTACAAATATTTCCTGCCAGTCTGTGGTTTGTTTATCATTCTTTTAATACTGTCTTTTAGAGAGCAGAAATTCTTAATATCATTGAAGCCCAGTTTATCAATTTGTTCTTTTCAGAATCATGCTTTGGTGTTGCATCTACATATAAAGATATGTCCCAAGACAAAGATATTTTTTTGTATATTATATTTTAGAAGATTTAAAGTTTATATTTTACATTTGGATCTGTGATTCATTTTGAGTGTTTTTTTTTTAATACAAGCTACAGAATGGATTAAAGTTTAATTTTTGAATAAAGAATATTTAATTATTTCAGAATCATTTGTGGCAAATAATATCCATATCCTACTGCCTTTGTACTTTTGCAAAAAATAATAATAATAAAACAACAAAAGGGAGTTATTCTTGTACATATTTCTGAATGTCCCATTTTGTTTCAATGATCTGTTTGTTTGTTTGACACTAATGCCACATTGTCTTTATTATTGACACTTTAAAATAATTCACAAGACCAGGTAATTAGTTACCTAAATGTGTGGTAATACAGCATCAACTAAAATCCAAAATATTATCTAAATATTATCAGCTTAAAAACTCTACTCTCATCATCTAAATCATCTGTGAGTGAGACTCTGTTTAAGATCCAACATGTGGCAAAATCTCTTTCCATCTGTAGACCTGTGAATCTAAAACCAAGGTAGTTCCTTACAAAGCACAAGAATGAGGCAAGCATGGGATAATGATCATAGATTTCCAATTTCAAAAGAGAGAAAAAGGAAGAAACTAAGTGATCACCATTCCTAAGAAATTTTAAAATCCAGCACAGTAAAGTCCATTAAGTTTCAAGGTCTAGAAATAATCTTCTGTGGTTCAGGCTCCACCTTCTGCACCCATGGTTTCTTTTTCTTAAAAGACAGCACATGTTCACAAATTAGTAGTTTTGTCAGCTTGTATTGTATAGAAATTGTGGAGTCTGACAAGCATATAGGTTAATGAACTTGAATTGTCTTTGAACTGGATCTGACTGGCATGGGCTCTTGAGAGTCTTTTGTCAAATAGGAATTTGGCATGCCTGCTGTTAAATTTTTCATAATTTAAAATTGATCATTCTGAAGTTATATAACACAGAAATCGGTGAGTAACACACATCAAAATTTGTGGCTTTTTTTTTTCCCATTCAAGAAAGCTGGTTTAAGCTCCTTCTTTCTCTCTGCTGCGTAGAATTCCATTGTGTAAATATACCATAGTTTTTGGATCCACTCGTTTGCTGATGGGCACTTCGGTTGCTTCCAGTACTTGGCTATTGTAAATTGTGCTGCTATGAACATTGGGGTGCACAGCTTCTTTTGGATTGGTGTTTCAGTGTTCTTAGGGTATAATCCCAGCAGCGGAATTACTGGGTCAAAGGGCAGTTCCATTTTTAGTTTTCTGAGGAAATTCCATACTGTTTTCCACAGTGGCCTCACCAGTCTGCATTCCCACCAACAGTGCACTAGGGTTCCCTTTTCTCCACATCCTCTCCAACATTTGTTTGTGGATTTGTTTATGTTGGAGCTTATACCCTTTGCAACAGCATGGATGAAACTGGAGAGCATTATGCTAAGTGAAACAAGCCAGGAAGTGAGGGACAAATACCATATGATCTCACCTTTAACTGGAACATAAGCAATAGAAGGAAAAAGCAAACAAATTATAACCAGAGTCATTGAAGTTAAGAACAATCTAACAATAGCCAGGGCGGGGGTGGGGGGTGGGGGCGGGGATAGTGGGTAGAGGGGATTACAGGAACTACTATAAAGGACACATGGACAAAACCAAGGGGGAGGGTGGAGAGGGGGGAGGGAGGTGGGTTCATCTGGGGTGGGGTGGAGGGATGGGGAGAAAAGGCACACAACTGTAATTGAATAACAATTAAAAAAAAAAAAGAAGTGAAAAAAAAAAAGAAAGCTGGTTTACCAATGTACTAATAAATATGCAATAATATACCTAAGCAGTTTATCTAATTCTAACCACAGTAAATCTAACTAAACCACATTAATGATGTGAAAACTATGATAAAATTTACAGAAGATGGTGTGTGGCTCTTACATGAAGAAAAAACGTGAAAGAGGCACAGGTCCTTGAAGTCAGTTTCTCTGGTTAGGTAACCTACAAATATAAAACTATATGCCGGGGTTCTGGTGGCAAGTCCAAAAATTTTTATCACATGCCATTCAGCAGGTAATTTAATAAGTTAATATAATATGTGTTTATTCCTTGAAGTCTTTTCATGTCATTATTCTAAAGGTTTCTATGGAAAATGAAGACATATATTCAAACTGCATTGCTCATGTGTAAACCTAATTATTTATTAGTTAAATCAATCATTTTTTCAGTTATTGACAGAATTTAATAAAGCATCCTACAGCATAAAAAAAGGCAAATAAAGAACTTTCTCAAGAAGACAATATTGCTGATGGCAAAACAATAAATACACATAAAATATTTCAAGAAGAGTATAAAACATAATATCCAGAAGTATAAAAAAAGCCTATATCAAACCTAAGAATACAAAGTGATACTCAGTTATATATATTGATTAACACAACCAGCCATCACTACTGAAAAACAATCATTTCGAACTTTCACTTATTTGACTTATTTGTAATATAGTATCTCCCTTGAAGATTCTTAGAAATTTCCAAAATAACTAACACAAATCTTTTGGGTAGCAGGTCACATATGTGAAGATACTGACCAGAACCCCACAGACAAGTCTTTTTGAGAAATGCTATACATTTTTCTAAAGAACAAGGTATTCCAGAAGTTCTGTTGCAATTATGATATTAACTTTCTATTTTTAAAGCTGGTATTTTCACATTATGCAGATTGTTTTCATGAGCATGGAGCATTTCTTTCCCTTTCATAATAATCAAGAAGTTAGAAATGTCATTCATTTTCTAGATTTTCTTGCAATTAATGATTGCTGTGTGACAAAATTCTAGCCAATAAGATCCCAATGTAAGTCCATGTTGAGACATGAGAAGATATTTCCTTCTTTATAAGTGGGAGAAAACTTATTTTTACTTTGTCCTTTTCCAAAAGTGGATGTATTCCTAGACCTTTGAGCTATATGATGACAATTAGCTAAACATTTAAGGACAAAAGGCCAGTGTACTTAGGAAGGTAGAGGACAAAAAGATAAAGGGCTTAGGTCTTGATGGTGATAATGAGATGTTGAACAAGCCTCAGACTGCCTTCATCAAGAATCCTTCTTAAGTAACTCTGTGGCATAGGTATTATTATACGCACTTTTGTTCTTCTAACTATACCTTTCTAACAGAACACTAATTATAGATTGTTATAATTTAAAAAATAGGAGTTGGTAAATATGCATTTTTAATTTTTAATTATATTTTATTGTTTATGCTCTTATAGTTGTCTTACTTGTTCCCCATTTGCCTCCCTCCTCCAGCCCCCTCCCACTCCCTCAGGCAATCTCCACACTATTGTCTATATCTATGGGTCATACACCTGTGTTCTTTGGCTAATCCCTTCACTTCTCTCATCAAGCACCCGCCTCTCCCATTCCCTCTGACAGCTGTCAGTCTGTTCCATGTTTCTGTGCCTCTGATTCTATTTTGCTCATTAGTTTATTTTGTTCATTAAATTCCACATAGAAGTGAGAACTTACAGTATTTGTCTTTCTCTAACTGGATTATTTCACTTAGCATAATAGTCTCTGTGAACATACATGCTGTCACAAAAGGTAAGAGTTCTTTCTTTTCTATTGCTGCATAGTACTCCATTGTGTACATGTAGCACAGCTCTTTTATCCATTTGTCTTCTGATGGGCACTTAGGCTGTTTTCAAACCTTGGCTATTGTAAATAGTGCTGCTATGAACATAGGAGTACATACTCCTATATTCTTTTGATTAGTGTTTTGGTATTCTTAAGATATATTCCCAGCCCTGACTGGTGTATCTCAGTGGGTTGGGCATCATCCCGCAGGCCAAGAGGTTGCTGGTTGATTCTCAGTCAGGGCACATGCCTGGATTGTGGGCCAGGTCCCTGCTTAAGGGTGTTCAGGGGCAGTCCATGCATGGTTCCCTCACACATTGGTGTTTCTCTCCCTCTCTTTCTCCTTCCTTTCCCCTCTCTAACAACAAATAAATGAAATATTTTTTTAAAGAAATATTTTTTTAAGGAAATTCCATGCTGTTTTCCACAGTGGCTGCACTAGTCTTCATTCTCACCAACAGTGCACTAGGGTTCCCTTTTCTCTCATCCTCAACAGCACTTGTTTGTTGATTTATTGATGATAGCCATTCTGGCAAGTATGATATCTCACCATGGTTTTAATTTGCATCTATCTGATGATTAGTGATGTTGGGAATTTTTTCATATGCTTTTGGACCATCTGTATGTCCTCTTTGTAGAAGTGTCTATTCAGGTCTTTGCCCATTTTTTAATTGAATTGTTTGTCCGGCAGGTGTTGAGTTGTATATGTTCTTTGTATATTTTGGAGATTAAAACCTTATCAGATGTATCATTAGCAAATATATTTCCCATATACGGGGTGTCCTTTTCATTTTGTTGGTTGTTTCTTTGGCTGTGCTGAAGCAAGAGCATAGAATGGAGCAAAGATAGTCTTCAAAAAATGGTGTTGGGAAAACTGGACTGGTACAGGCAAAAAAAATGAAACCAGGCCACCACCTTACACCATGCACAAGAATAAATTCAAAATGGATAAAAGACAAATGTAAGTCATGAAACCTTAAAAATCTTAGAAGAAAAACATAGCAGTAAAATTTCAGCTATCTTGTGTCAGGGGGCTTTAACGCAGCCCCCCGGGCCTGCCATGGATGAAGCCGTGGCGATGGTGGCTCGAAGCCTCTGGTCCGTGCAGGTCCTGAAAATCCTCAGGTCCCTGTTCCGGGCGCCAGATGTCGGGGGGCTTTAACACAGCCCCCCAGCCCGCCACGGATGAAGAAAAAGACTACCAAGACATGATCTGCTTGGGGAGGAAAGGTGGCCGCTTCTCTCAAGGGGAGAAGGGCCCAGAGCCTCTCTCTCCAGGGGCTTTTATTAGGTTCATTCGCATAGGAATACAGATCAAGCTCATCAATCATTGTCAGCCAGTAAGGGTTAAACAATACATGATTTACAGAGAACTCTGAGGGCTTATTCTGAGTTACAGCCAATTAGTTACAGGGCCATAAAACTTTAGGCACCAGACTCATCTCAGGTCTGGACCCTTATCTCTTAAACTGAGGGCACAAATTAAGTAGGTTTCACAGGAATGAATGTATTTTTGTTAGGCCTAATTTCCCAGGGAATCCGCCCCTCCCAGCACAGGACTGCACTGCCCTCTGTTATTCCTTCAGGTTTAAGTCAGGCAAGGGAAGTGAGGCAGCTAAGAGATTAGGAGACTTCTTGCAGACAGAATGAGGACTCAGGCTATGTCAAAGCTGAGGGGTGAGGGTCCATCACCCCCTTTTTCCACAGTCCCCTGAGTCCTTCCCTGCGGGCCTCTTCCGTGACTGGAGCCTGTCTTAGGTTGATCCTCCCTTGAGGATTCTTACCCGTCATTGGCTAACTGGCCAAGCTCAGGTCCAAGCTCACTTCTGCCAGGGAGATAAGCTTTGTCTCCTTAGTGGCTTATGGTCCCAACTCTGACTCAGCCTTAACCATGGGGGGTTACAGCCTCTGAAACCAGGCAGGGCGGTTCCCAACAATCTTGAGTAGCAATATTGTTGCCAATATGTCTCCCAGGCACTGAGAAACAAAGGAAAAAATAAACAAATGGGACACATGAAATTAAAAAGGTAAATATGTCTTTTTTAAAAAAAGCCTCCTGATCCCAGTTTACCCTCTCCTCAACCCTCTACATTTTCTATCTTCCTTCAAGCCATGTTTTGGAAAATCCTGGCTGATGTACTCTCTGCTTTTCCAGCTCCCACTCCTACTCACTCCAATCTGCCTTCCATCTCTATATATCCTCTAAAAATTTACCAAGTCCAATGGAATATTTTTGTCCCCATCTTTTCTCACTCCACCGAAGTATTCAAATTATGATTATATACTCATTTTTTATATAGGTTTCTCTTTTACAATACATAACACTCTACTTGCTGTTTTATTGTCATCTTTTTTTGATTGCCCCTGTGCTAAAACAAAAATCTTAATATTGCTGTTCTTCAAAGCTGGGCCCTGATGTTTTACTCTCTGTTCTTCATCATCATTCCCTAAGTGATATCATACTTTTCTTGGCTATAAAAACATCAATACACTAATGAGTCATAAATTTATATCTTAAGTGAACACATTTTCTCTGAGCTTCAGTCATATGTAACCAATTGTTCGTTTGACATTTTTTACTTGACTAGCTCACCTTCTTTCAAATTTAAGCTTTCCAGTTATCTCAAAACTATCTCACCTATTCCACCAATTTTCTTCCTCTCTTTTAGAAAAGGTACTTTTCTTCAATACTGTTATTTCTTCAAACTTGAAATCTGAGAATTACTGATTCCTCTCTTGTATTGAAAATTTGATATCAAACTGATCATTAATTTTTGTTTCTGCTACCAGTCCCTATTCTCAGATTACGTGTCTTACATCTCTGATGCATCACTGCAGTGACCTCTTAACTTGTTTCTGTCTTTCAATCATTGCTTCCAATCTGTTTCTTATTGTACATTAGTTAGAAGATATTTTAAAACACATAGCATTGAAGAATTAAATCAGTTTCTCTCCAGCTTCAATTATTTTATATTTTCACATTGCAGTTGGGATAAAATGCAAACATAACTCCATAGCTTACAAGTCCCTGACTGTTTGCATTACTTTGATGAAATAAATTTCTTCATCCTCAGCATGAAGTAATTTCCCCTATTATATGCAAAGTTCTTAACTGCTCTGAGAATTAGCTCATGCTGTTTCCTGTCCTTGTAAAATTGGGGGGTGGCTGGCCTCTTCTTCTTCTTCAGGTATTAACTTAAATTGTTCAGAGATTTCTTCTCTATTTAAAATCATTTCCCTTTCATTCTCTATTTCAGCACTTTATTCCTCTATTTATTTACTTTGATATACTTATTATGATCTAAATCTACATGTATCCAAATGTGTGTGTAAATATGTATATATGTATGTATATGTATGTGAATATATGTATATATTCAAGTTCATAGGACAAGTTCAATATATATTCAAGTTCATAGTTGAATATATGCATTTCAACTATGAACTTTACTTCTAACTTGTTCATCAACATATTTTCAGTGCTACCACAAGACCTGGCAGAAAATAGCCATTCATTTAATAAATAATCATTTAATATCTACTATGTGCCAGGCACAGTTAGAGGTGCTAGTTATATGACAGGAAATAAAATATTACCTACTTTCATTAATTTTGTGTTCTGATTTTGTGAACTTCTCTCCAAAGTGTGGTCAAATAAGATCTGTGTAAACTATACCTCAATAAAGCTAGAAAAAATATATGTCATCTATGAGAAGTTGAAATTTAAATTAAGCCCTAAATTATGAAAAGACAATTGACCCACCAAAAGTCCAGGGGAAGAATATTCAAGGCAGACAATGCAAAATACAAAGACTCTAACTTACACATATTTAAGAAAAAAAAAAGAAGGTCATATGGCTAGAAATTATGATCTGTGAAGAGCAGTTTATAAATAGTGTTGTGGAATTAGGCAGAGGACAGAGCACATAGAAGTTATTAAAGAGTTATAATCAGAGAGTTGCAGTGATTGGAAGGAAGAAAGGAAGCAAGGAAGATGGGATGGAGGGAAGGAAAAAAGGAAGGAGGGAGGGAGGAAAATATTGGCAGTACTGACAATATTACCTGCTGATTGAGAATATGGCTAAAAGATAATAAGGGTCTCCTGCTGCTGCCTCACATAAAATGATTTTGTGGCATTCTGTAAATTCATTGAACCTGCTACTTCATGTTAACTGACATCTGACCAACTGGAGCTCTCTAAACCCTAGCAGTCACTTCTAATATCCTCATACAATTCGGGTGCTTCAATTTAGTAACTTAATGCTTCAGCTAAACGAATTCCCCATAAATATTCTTTTCACGTGGTGATTACCTCCTCATCTCTCACTGGGAAGAGGTCAATATCAGATAGATCTAAAAGGAGGGTTGCTGAGGCTCTGCTTGCAAGGGAGGTCATGGTGGGAGGCACCATCACGTCCAGAAGCAAAGCCTGCGGGAATGCCCATAACCCACCAACACCACACACTAGGTGGACTCAGAAAGTTCATCTCTTTGCCAGAAACCCCACCATCTCATTTCAGCCTGAGTAAACAGAAATATCCTTTAATAGAGATTTTTGACTAACTGTGTTTTCCTATTCTACAGCATGCTAGTACTACTTACTCTCTCATTAAAGTTGTTATCTCATTAAAGACTAGTAATTTGAGAACCAATTTTCAATTTAGTCCACTAACATACAAGTCAGTAATTTGCAAATAGACAATTTGTTTGCTAATTCTTCAAAATTCACTGTATTTTGCAATCTGGACTATACAAGCTCCATCTTAAATGCCTTACTGGTGAACACAAGGAGATTTTGAATAGATTCCTGTTTGAATTTGGATTTAGGTAAGCACAGATAAATATTGACTATTTTTAAAAAGATAACATCTGTAATTTACTCTAGCACATCTTTTATCATTAGGTTTTTAAATTAAATTTATTGATATAATATTGGTTAGCAATATTATATAAATTTCAGGTGTACAACTTTATAACATAACATTGGCATACTCTATTGCACAGGTGGCAAACACAAGGCCCATGGGCTGAACCTGGCCCTCCACCTTGTTCTATCCATCCCCATGCTGAGCTCTCGCTTAACAGATAAGGAGTAGTTATGCTTATACAGTCCTAAAATTACATTCGGCCCTTTGAAGGCAACTGTGAGGCTGATGTGGCCCCGGTGAAAATTAGTTTGACACCCCTGGTCTACTGCGTGTTCCAATTCAAAGTCTAGCCTCCTTCATCAACTTGTACTTCACCCCATTACTTTCTTCATTCTCACCCAACCCCCTTACTCTCTGTTATCTGTATCTTTGAGTTTGTCTATTTTTTTTAATTTCATTGAACTTATTGGGTAACATTGCTTAAAATCAGGTTTCAGATGCACTATTCTATAATACAACATCTGCATATTTTATTGTGTGTCCACCACTCTGTCCGGTACCCTTCCACTACCATCTATCCCTCTTCTACCTCCCCTACCACCCCTTCCCTCTGGTAATCAGCATGCTGTTGTCAGTGTCTATGAGTTTTTTCTTAATCCCTTCATCTTTTTTCACCCAGCCTTCCAGCCCATTTCCTCTCTGACAGCTTCTCTGTATCTAGGAGTCTGTTTCTATTCTGCTTGTTAGTTTATTTTGTACATTAGATTCCACATATAAGAAAAATCATATGCTGCCCATCTTTCTCTTACTGACTTATTCACTTATCATAATGCTCTCTAAGTCTACCCATGTTTGTCTGTTTTTGACCCCATTGGCTCTGATTTCAGTTTCACTCATCAATTTGGGAAAATTTGGCATTTGTACTTAATGAATATTATTACTAACTCTGTTAAGGAAAAATAAATTATTCTGATAGTTATTAAAATAGTAAGAAGGCTTTATTAAGGACTATTGAGATAGGTGTGAAGACTGACAATAGGGGAGAGATCAAACTCAACTCCAAATATAATAACAACAAGTGGGATTTATACCTAAGAAGCAGATGGGGGCAGAGGGTGGAGCCGTGGATGGAAAATTACTAAGGAGACATCAAGGGTAGGGGAATTTGTGTCTAACTGACCTAACAGGATTCTTGCTGAGGGCAGTCCAAAGGGACCAAATATCAGTGGGGGGAGGATGAGGAATTTGATCAGATATCAAGAGTTATCACATATCCAGGGTGAAGGGATTCCATCTAAATGGACTGGGCAGGATTGTTACTGAAACTGGGCTATGTAGATCTGGCAAGGAGAGGCGCCAAAGTCAAGACTGAGTGAAGAAGAGGGCTTAGAGGAGCCTGACTAAGCTTGGTCAAGGAGAGTATCTTGTCAATTCACCATAAGAACAATAGGCATTTTATAGATGAAGAGGACTTTAGAAATAACCTGAATCAACCCAACCTCCTTAAATGTTGAACATTTATGTCCATTTGTTCATCCAAAGTCACTTGGTTGATGGGAAAGATGAGCCAGTAACTTAGCCTTATGCCCTTACTTGTACACTATTATGTCTTTTATTTGATTACTTACATATTACCTTATTATATAAGAAATTGGGTACTTTATAAATGCTGAATGGCACAACATATAATAGATAAAATTGACTTTAAAACTCCCAATAAAAACAAGCATAATTTGTTTTAGATTGCTATTTCTCATTCATTAGTTTAAAAAAACTGTTTTTATGTTTACTAACAAATAACATATTTGTTGTTTAAATTGGTGTTGACTGGATAGTTATGCAGGATTTTAAATGTCAAATTTGAGTCTATGGAAATAGATTGGAATTCTAATCTCTGTACTAAAGGTCTTCTGTGGAGCTGTAATTGAAAAACAGTGTGTGAATACATTGTTTTAGCACCTGTTTTGTTGCCTGCACTTGATGTAATTAGTGTATTTAAACACAGCCTTATTGGTTACACCATATGGTTTGTAATCATTAGTATAATAATAGATGTACCATTTAAAATACAGCTCAACAACTGAGTGCTATTGTTCCACTATGCTAGCATACCAGGGTTTTTTTGAGAGTTGACTGAATCCCAGTTTTGAATCTCTGACTGAGGTTCTCTAGAAGACATTTATCTCAGATGATAAAAAAGAAGATTTGCTACTGTTATTTGACTTAGATGTTAATAAATATTTTGTACTTCTTTGACATGTTGGGCCCTAAAATAATATTCTAGGTAAACTATTATTAATGATGACAATGAATTTTATTGACAATTTCAAATGTGAAGATGTGTTATTTTCTGTCTTACTAAAACTGGATCTCCATTGTGAAAGTTTAATTAATTTTTAAAAAGATATTTTATTGATTATGCTATTACAGTTGTCCCATTCCCCCCCCCTTTATTCCCCTCCACCCTGCACAGTCACTCCCACCCATATTCCCTCCCCCTTACTTCATGTCCATGGGTTGTACATATAATTTCTTTAGCTTCTACATTTCTCAGACTATTCTTAACCTCACCCTATTTTCTACATAACATTTATGCTATTTATTCCCTGTAACTTTTCCCCCATTACAATCCTCCCCTTCCCCACTGATAACCCTCCATGTGATCACCATTTATGTGAATCTGTTCCTGTTCTAGTTTTTTTTGCTTAGATTGCTTTTTTTGTTTGTTTGTTTAGGTTCAGTTGTTGATAGTTTTGAGTTTGTTGTCATTTTACTGTTCATATTTTTATCTTCTTTTTCTTAGATGAGACCCTTTAACATTTCATGTAAGAAGGGATTAGTGATGATGAAGTCCTTTAACTTGACCTTATCTGGGAAGTGCTTTATCTGCCTTCGCATTCTAAATGATAGCTTTGTTGGATAGAGTCATCTTGGATGTAGGTCCTTGCCTTTCATGACTTGGAACTTCTTTCCAGCCCCTTTTTGCCTGCAAGGTTTCTTTTGGGAAATCAGCTGACAGTCTTATGGGAACTCCTTTGTAGGTAACTGTCTCCTTTTCTCTTGCTGCTTTTAAGATTCTGTCCTTATCCTTAATCTTGAGTAATATAATTATGATGTGCCTTGTTGTGTGCTTCCTTGAGTCCAATTTCTTTGGGACTCTCTGAGCTTCCTGGACTTCCTGGAAGTCTATTTGTTTTGCCAGATTGAGGAAGTTCTTCTTCATTATATTTTCAAATAAGTTTTCAATTCCCTGTTCTTCCTTTTGTCCTTCTGGCACCCCTATTATTCAGATGTTGGAACATTTAAGGTTGTCCTGGAGGTTCCTAAGCCTCTCCTCATTTTTTTTGAATTTTTGTTTCTTCTTCTGTTCTGGCTGAATGTTTATTTCTTCCTTCTGGTCCAAACTGTTGATTTGAGTCCCAGTTTTCTTTCTGTCACTGTTGGTTCCCTGTACATTTTCCTTTATTTCACATTTCATTGCCTTCACTTTTTCTCTATTTTGCAATGATACTCAACCATTTCTGTGAGCATCCTGATTACCAGTGTTTTGAACTATGTATCTGATAGGTTTGCTATCTCTTCTTCGCTTAGTTATATTTTTTCTGGCACTTTGATCTGTTCTTTCATTTGGGCCTTTTTTTTTTTGTCTCTGAGTGCCTGTTATGTAGTAAGGGGTGGAGCCTTAGGTATTCACCAGGGCAGGGCAACCCACATTGCTGCGTTGTGCACTGCATGTGGGGGAGTGGTCCAGGAGGGTATGGTGCAACTTGCTCAGCTGTCTGCTGGCTTTCAGTCACTTCCTCTGATACCCACAAGCAAATTTGGGCCTTCTAGTACTGATTCCTGAGTGGGTGGTTTTCTGTATGTTCTAGGACCCTGTGGGTCTCTCCAATGAACTCTTTTATGAGTCTGGGAGTTTCTCCCACCACCTCAACTCCCACAGGTTTTTCCAGTCAGAGGTCTTGAGGCTTCATTTCCCTGCACTGGAATGCTTGGTTGCTTGGTCTGTCTATTTCCCCAGTTGTTCCTCCTGGTTTATGGGCATGCAAATGTGGGACTGCCCACTCTGCCACTTGCCACCTTGCCACGAGTCCTCTCTGCCTCTCCTACCTCTCTGGATAAATGTTTCTTCTTTAACTCATTGGTTGTGAGACTTCCTGCAGTTTGATTTCCTGTCAGTTCTGGTTTTATCTTGTTTTTAAATTTGTTGTCTTTCTTTTGGTTGTGTGAAAAGGCAAAGTTTATCTATCTATACCTCCATCTTGGCCAGAAGTACAATTAAATTTTATTCACATTAATTTCTGTTGTTGTTAAAATAAAAAACATTTTTTTCCTACTCTAAAAATATAGCAGGAAATTTTTAAAAAGTGACACAGGTACTTATAAACTATAAAAAATCCTTCATTTAAAAATGTCAAAAACATTCTTTGGGTTTACAGTTCACTGTTAAGTGACAAAGACTAGAAGTTAATCAGTGATTCTATATCTTCTCACTTACTACAAGCTACAAGAGGTGACAAGTAAAACAAGAGTCCCCCTGGAGATAAGATTTCAAACAAAATAAGCCACCCATTTTTAGTGCTGTTAACCAACACTTTCACATGCATATGCACACACTTTCAGAAATATGCATGTGTAGAAGCTGTATATGTGACTATATAGCACATAGATATTGAAGGTGAACAGAGTTTACCACCCAAAGACATGACTCTTTGAGATCTTGATTATTTTTGGCTACTTATTTTTATTTTATCTTTTAATGTATAGAAATTTAGTTGTTTTAATGTATTCACAAAGTTTAATGCATTCATAAAAATCATTACCATTATTTAATTATACATTTTCTTTTTTAAATTATATTTTTTGACTATGTTATTAGAGTTGTCCAAATTTCCTCCCTTTGCTCCCCAGCCAGCACCCCTCCACTCCTTCAGACAATCCCCACACGATTGCTTATGGCCATGGGTCATGTGTATAATTCTTTGAACACTCCATTTCCTATACTGTACTTTGCATCCCCATGGCCGTTCTGTAACTACCTATTTGTACTTATTAATCCCCTTACCTCTTCACTCATTCTCCCACACCATCCTCCCATCTGGCAAACATCAAAACACTCTCCTTATCCATGATTATGTCTCTGTTCTACTTGTTTGCTTAGATTTGACTGTTGATAGATATGTATTTTTTTAGATTCAATTGTCAATAGCTATGTATTTTATTTATGTATTTATCTGCCCTTGGATTGTAAATGACATCTTTGGTGAGTAGAACAATCATGGTTGTAGGTCCCTGCTTTGCATGACTCTGAATATGTCTTGTCAATCCCTTTTAGCTTGCATATTTTCTTTTCATAAATCAGCTGACAGTCTTTATGAAAACTCCTTTGTAGGTAAATATCTGTTTTTCTCCTGTTGCTTTTAAGATTCTCTCTTTCTCTTTAACATTTGGCATTTTAATTATGATGTGTCTTATAGTGAGCCTCTTTGCATCCATCTTGACTGGGACTCTGTATTTCCTGGATTTGCATGTCCATTTCCTTCACCATAGTAGGGAAGTTTTCTTTTATTATTTCTTCAAGTAGATTTCTAACATCTTGCTCTTTCTCTTCTCTTTCTGGAAGCCACATGATGGATCTCTTGATTTTGTCCCAGAGGCTGCTTACACTATCCTCATTTTTTTTTTGTTTTTGGATTATTTTTTATTCTTATTGTTTTCATTGGTTGTTTTTTCTGCCGTGTGTTCCAAATGATTGAATTGATTCTTGGCTTCATATACTCTACTGTTGTTTCCCTGTAAATTATTCTTTATTATTCTTTCAATTAGTGTATCCTTCATTTCTTACTGGATCTTTTTTATTCTGTTGTGGTCCTCACTAAATTCCTTCAGCATTCTTATAAGTAGTGTTTTGAACTCTGTCTCTGATAGAATGATTATCTCCATTTTGTTTAGTTCTTTTTCTGGAATTTTGATCTACTCTTTTATTTGGGCCATATTTCTTTGTCTCCTTATTTTGGCAGCCTCCCTGTATTTGTTTTTATGTATTAAGCTTCTATGGCTTCCTGTCTTGGTACCATGACTTAATGTAGTAGGTGTCCTATAGGGTACAGTGGCATAGCCTTCCCTATCACCCAAGGTGGGTACTCAAGGTGTGCCCTTTGTATGGGTTGAGTACACTCTCCTCTTGTAGTTGAGCCTTGATTGGTGTCGGCAGGTCAACGGCATGAGAGTCAGCTGCAAGGACTGCTGTGACTGCTGATTACCAACCTCTGCCTTCTGCGGAGGACCAGTTGTGCAAGGGCAGGGTGGTGGTGCTCCAATGTGGTCTATAGCTGCCCACTGGATGTGCAGGCTCTGAAGTTCCCAAGTAGTTCACACCAAGGTCAGCCCCAACCTGTGTTCTTCCTGGGGCCATTCTGCATGAGCTATAAAACAATTTGAGATGGCTGATACTTGTCCTTGTCTTACAGATTTCAGGTGAAGCCAAGCTGTGAATCTAGGATGGATGCTTCTAGTGCTAGTCCTGGGACCACTTAGTAAGAGGTATGGGGTCTGGGGGCTTATTGTTGCAGCTATTATGTGTTTTAAAGGATTTAGGAAGTGGTGAAGCATGAGCCAAGATAAGCCATTCATATGGAAAAGTCACAATTAACAGTCCTGGTCAAGATAGTGGCATAGGTAAAGACGGCTCATTTCCTAGCCTGACCACATCAAAATTACAACTAAAATATAGAACAACCATCATCAAAGCCATCAGTAATTGAGCTGAATGGAAGTATGACAACTGCAGAATAAAAGAAACCCCATCCATCCAGACTTGTGGGAGGGGCAGAGATGCAGATTGGGCTGGTCCTACTTCTACGTGTGATAAATAAAAATTCAGAAGGGATATCTGGAGAGTGAAGAGTCTCAGCCCCAAACCAGACCCCCAGCCCAAGATTCCACTGCCAAGAAGATAAGTTCTCATAATTTGGCTGCAAAACCCAGCAGGGATGAGTCAGTGTAAGAAAATCCTGGAGTCCCAAGCAGTTCCCCTTAAAGAACCCACACACAGACTTACTCCTACTCACTCCTTCTGAGCTGCAGCACCAGGGTAGCAGTGAAAAACACCAGTAGCATACAAGGAGGAAACAAAGTGTCTGGCATCAAGGCAGGAGCTCAAGGACAGCTTTCTCCCAGACAAAAAGGCAGTCAAAGGCTATTGTCCCTTTCCTGAGCCTTCTCCCCACAGAGCCAGCGTGTGGTACCATATCTGAGACTCCTTCAATCTGGCTAACACTGTTTTTCTTGTGACTCTGTTCCAACCACATTATGGTCCTACCCAAACTGTTAACCGGCTGATTATTTTATGAAACAAGGCTCAGGAAAAACCTGTGGTCTTCTCTTTAACTTCCTAAAAGAATTTTAGATAGAAGGCATATTCAAGGAAGGAGCTATCAGCAAAGATCACTATAGCATAATATGAACTAGGTATGGTAGACAGGGAGGGACCTTGCAAGGCCCATTTGTTCAAAGTCCTCTCTGTGTCCCATTGTTTCTAGGTGGCCCAGCAAGCATGTGTTCACCAAATATTTGCTTTTCCATGTCTATGTGAAATTGTCTTTCTCCCCTTGAGGTCCCCAAATACTACCTTCTTTTCTTTAACTCCAGTTGAGAGATAAGCCTCAACTGCCCAGTTTTTTCTTGGCCCCAATATTCTAATGGATCCTCAATACATACATAATCAAATTTGGTTATTTTCTCCTGTTAGTCTGTTGCATGTCAACTTAATTCTTAGATTAGCCAGAAGAATCTAGGAGACTAGAGAAAAATAGTCTTTCTTCTTGATAGTACTTTTAAGTATAAAGTTAAATTTAAATAATACATCATTATTTCTCCAAACAAGAAGAGATAATCTCCATGCTGAAATTCCAACTTGGAGTGAAAAAGTGAAATACACACACACACACACTCATAAAAGGAAACTTACAGGTATATGCCTTTGTTTTTCTCTAACATATAAAATGTGTTTATGTCATTATAATTACTAAGTTAAATTCACAAACATCATTGTTCTCTTTTTTGCATGGAAATATTTTTGAATAAATAAAAACAATGAAACATTTAGGATCCACTCCCCCATTGTACAAGGTACATGTTAGCTTTATCTAATTCAATAATTCTAAAGAAGAAAGTAAACTTAGGACCACTATACCTTGTCTGCTATCCCCCTACATGCTGTTTTACATTTCTGTTATTGATTTCAAATCTGTGGAGGTCAATGCTGTCACTTTATATTTACCAATTAATGCAGCTTAATTTACTACCTATTATACAACAGTGTGTTGCTCTGACTTAGGTGCTCCTCCACATTTCCATTTGCTGCTCTTTGACTCTTGGGTATACCTTTATTTGTCTTCAGGTAACACTTTAACTACTAATGGGATGTTGGTCACACATACTAAAAACTGATCTATGCCATTCAATAATTTCTCTGCTTAGGGTGATACCTTCAGTGGTTCTGACTGCTCTTTTTCAACAATCTTTTTAAATGCTCACTCTGAACAGGATAAAGTGACATTGTGCTTTATCATATTTAGTTCATTTATGGAAGTGTATAGTAGGAGGCTTGGTCCCTAAGATATTAATGTTGTATAACTTTACACAACTTTGGTGGAGGTAGCTAAAATAAAAGTTATCTATTATATGATGCACTTCCTATAGTTTCCTTTATGCCTTCCTATAACTACCTACACATTCTATTTACCCACAGTTCTCTCCTACATTTGTTTTTATTGTACTTCTTAATCCGACTCTCATTCTACTATCTTCATCTACATATGACCACTGCATTTTGGAGCAGTACTGACTGCCAGGCCTTTTCTGCATACTTCGGTTGATGTAAATATACAGCGTCTGGCAGAAGTAACTCTGGCATGGGTGTGGTTGTTAGGGTGGTAATATGGGTATAATAATTTATAGTTTTAATTTGAACATTTAACCTAAAATGTCATATGCTGTGCTTGAGTGTGATCATGTTATGTTACAGAGTTACATGCTTATGGTTTTGTAATAAAATATTTTGTAAGAAACAAGGGGCATTATTTGTGCCAGACTGTGTAGATGAGTTATACACTCATCTACAAAAGCACTCTTTAGCTTAAAAAGTTAGCTTCCACTAAGAATCAACTAGAATATACTGTCTGAGAGGCAGCATAAATGTCCATACATAGGGGAGTAACTAAGTAGATGTGGAAATTTGAACTAAATAGAATACTATACTGATGTTAAAATTGAAGTTAAAATAAATATGTTAAAATAACTTAAAATACAAGTTAATTTACATTTAAAACCTAATAGTTAAATATTAAAATATATTTTAATATAGTGAACAAGAATGTTTTAAATAAATCTTTAGTAATGTTTATATTTTTTAATTGAGAATTAACTATATGCAACAAAATGCAGTATTTTTTAACTGTATAGGTAGATGAAATAAAACAAATACATTTACGTGTATAATTTACACATATATGTCAATTAAGATATAGAACATTTCTATTAAAGCTGTAAGTTTACTTGTTCCCTTTCTAGTCAATTACAATGACTTGTAGATGAAACCTTAATATTAATTTCTAGAATATTGGCCTGTTCTAAAATTTCTGATAACTAGAATCATATTCTATTCTTTTTTACCCCTGGTTTCTTTTGCTCAACACATTTTTTATAAACATTAATGTTGCTACTTTTGTATTGTTGAGTAATCTTCCATGATTTTGACTTTACCACAATTTAATTATCTATTCAACTTGCAAAGTCATGTGTTTTGTTTCAATTGGAAGCCATTGATGTTCTGACCATTTCTTTATAAATCATTTTTGTAAAGAGTTTTTATTTTTCTAAGAAAAGTACCTATTGCTAAAACCTAATACAGAAAATTGAGCAGAAGAGTAAAAATACTAATTAATACAAGATTGAAAATGAGGAACAAAGAAAAAAACTAATAGATGTATCAAATAAGGAACTAAACCATCAATAATTACATGAAATGTAAATGGTCTTAACACTCCAGTTAAAATAAAGTATTATCTCATTGGATAAATGGACAAGGTCAAACTATACGCTGACTTGAAAATTATGAAGCGTAAAATTTTGAAAAGCATATTCTAAAAGTTGACCTGCATTTTATTTGATATTTTTGGGCTTCCTGTATCTGAAAGTACATTTCTTCCACAGGTTTGGGAAGTTTTCAGCCTCTATTTCTTTAAATAATATTTCTGTCTCTCTTCCTCTTTCTTTTCTGCAATACCCTTAATGTGCTTGATGCTGTCCCCTAAGTCCCTTAAGCTGCTATACTCATTTTTTATTCTTTAGTTGTTGTTTTTCCTTTGATAGGCTGATTTCTACTGACCTGTTTTCAAATACATCAGTCCTTTTTCTTTCACTTGATCTGGTCTACTTTTGAATCCTTCTATTGATCTTTTCAGTTCAATAACTGTATTCTTCAGCTCTGTGATTTATTTGGTAAATTTCAGTTTTTTTTAATCTCTGTTGAAATTCTCACTTTGTATATACTTTGCCATCCTGAGCTCAGTAAGCACGTTTATAACCATTACATTGAATTTTTCATAAGAATCCTTTATCTCCATTTTATTTTGGTAAGTTTCTTGAGATTTATCTTGTTATTTTGTTTGGAATCTGTTTTCTTATTTCTTCTTTTTCTTGACTCTCTCAGTGCATGAAACAGTCACCTGTTCATTCTTGACTGTCCTCATGTAAGAAATGATTCTTGGTAGTTAGCTACTGCCCACATTTCTGAGTCACTCAGACTTTTGTGCTTGTCCAACCTGCGATCATCATTCTAAGTGTCCGCAGGAGAAACAGGGTATGCCAAGTCCCATCAGTGCAAAATGTAGGAGAAATGCCCAGATACCTGTTCGGGTTCCTGGAGGATTACTAATCACCTCTCCTGTCAGCCTAGAAGCAAGCTAATTGGAAATCCAACCTTCAGGTAACAGCTGAGAAAGTCAGAATTTAGAGATGACTTAGATATGCATTGTAACCTCTATCAGGAAAAAAAAAAACTTTTTTATTCATTATTGATTTAAAAGAGAGAGAGAAGGTGAGAGAGAGAGAGAGAGAGAGAGATTGATCCATTGATCTACTGCTCTATCCATTCATGCATTCAGTAGCTGATAACTGTATGCATCCTGACTGGGGAATGAACCTGCAACCTTGGCACTTAGGAACACTGCTCTCACCAATGGAGCTACCCACCCAGGGTAAAATTGTGTGTTTTTACTTATTCACTATGCCTTGAACCAGGGAGAATAGCTGCTGATGGCGCCTATGTGCCAATATGAAAACTATCTCTTTGTTCTCTGTGTTCCCATGGTAATTGTGAATGCCAAGCTTTTTCATTCAAACGTTATTTTTATCTCCAAATTTTATGTTCATTGTTGATTCATTTTATCAGAGAAGGTTATAAGCTACAAATGTATATTATTATTTTTTATTTTTCCCAAATACTTCACCTTAAAAATCAAATTTACCAACAAATTCTGTTGATTTTCTTTAAAATATCTCATAAATTCAAAACTTTTTCTTTTTTATTGTCTTATATTATACACTCATTATTTCCTGCATTAACTGTTTTCCATTTCTGCAAGCTCCTGTTTCTTCTTCAGTTAATTTTTATTTGTTTTCTCACAGCCTTTCAGCAGGTCTGACTGTCAACATTACATTGACACTGGGCTGACCTTTTCAAAGCAGAATTTTGATCATGTTCCTTCTTACTGCTTTAAATTTCTAAGTTTGTGTTTATTTAGTTTAAGATAAAGTATATATGCAATTTGTTTAGCGTATTTTCACTTCTGACCACTTATCATTGTAAGTATTACCCTGTCTTTTCCCAAATGTTCTAGCTACCTTAGAGTAACTAAAATTTTATTTTTTAAAAGCCCTTGGTCATGCTGATCACTTTTTCTTTATCTCATTAACATGTAAGGGAGAAAGAAGGGTTTTTTCCCACTTCTTATTAAGTAGTCTTCACAAAACACTTCTGTCTGCATCTCATTGATTGGTACTTAATTACATAGATATCTTTTTAAAAGGCTGGAAAACATAAGTATAGTCCTTAGTCCTGTTCTAACAAAACCAGTTTACTTTTAATGAAACGAAACCTAAATAATGAAGAAAGTAAAAGTAACTAGCACTATTTTCATAATTTATTCCTTTGGCTACATAAAAGCTGATAAGTATGCTCTGATCCATATAATTGCAGATACTCTTCTTCCTTGAGGGGAAAAAGGACCCAATTATTGTATCTAGATCAAATTCTAGACTCTCTAAGTGAAATAAAGATGCATTCATCAGGGCCTATGTTGCTGTCTGCTGTAAAAACACCCTGTAAAATTTGTACCTCATGCAATGGATAAGAAGGATAATAACCACAATAAAAAAACAACCTGTAGGGAAAAATTGAAAACACAAGAGTCATGACAAATTATGTTACTGAGTAGTCGTAGTAGAGACTCCACAAAACAGAAGCAAAATGAGGTAATTTGATAGTCCATTTTGCAGTACTTCATTCTAGCTACTGAAAGAACTTATCCTTTATTCTCTGTGTCCACGTGTGGGTCAAGCATGGGAGAGTACATGCCACATACTGGGTTTATCAGAAAACTTCTTATTGTTCCCTTGCAAACTAAGAGTAGGAGATCTTGTGTTCTATTAAACATTTAATACTTGGGATCTGTTTTAGGCTAGGATGGAGTTTCTTTGATATTATAATCCCCTCAAAACCCCAAGCAGTTTCTATTATGTTTGCTATTTATAAGTTCCATAGGCAGTTTTGACAGCCAAACCTTTAGTAAGGTATTGTTTTAAGTTTTCAGCATTTTTACTTACTGATAACATGTTGAATATACACACAAGATTTCTGGTAGAGAGTAAATTATTATTTACTTAATACAAATGAAAACTATGTGATTCTTCTGTGCCCAAATTCTAAGCCTGAGACAATGAGAGACCGAGGTTAAACTCCATGCACAGTTCTTTACTGTAGGCAAGGAACCCTAATAAAATGAATATACATGTTTATTTAGGAGAAAGAGTAGTTGTCCTCCCTCCCTGAGAGGGTCTGCTTGAAAACATATGGGAACAATACTGAGTTGTCACTGCATCTTTTCAACTGTAAGCACATTTCTCCTATGGAAAAATAATACTAGTGTCTTTCATTTTGTAATCCATAGTGTCTCATAATCTCAAGTCTTATCTTCTCTTGAAATTCTTCTCTACGGAAATAAATCTCTCTGGAGTCAGCATTGGTTAATCAGTACTAAGTTAAATTCCAGGGAACCTAGACCCTAAGTTCAGGGAACTTTGCTCCACAAACCCTTAGTCTGGAGAATCATAAAAACACACTTTCTATACAGTCTCATGGGTTTTAAGTTTGAACATCATCATTCTGTATTACTTGACTATATACTCTGTTTATCAATCTAGTCTTCAAAACAAAGTGTAGCCATGTTAAAACCTTTAAAACAATTGGTTTGAATGAGAAGACTGCACGCTTCCCACTTTCCCAAAAGACTTATGACCTTCATAGGATGGGTGTCACCTATGTCCTTCTAAGACTATGATTTAACTTCCACTAGTTATAACCTTTTTAATTTAAGGAACAAAAGAAGCTGATAACTTTTTCAGCCTTCAGAATTTCAAATTACAAAATTTTCAGTCAACTTAGTTTGCATGCTATGAGTAGGATTTCTTAACATATTCATCTCTGTTTGAAGAGCTTCTGGCTCCAAACTGATTTCACGTGTCTCATAAGTCTTTACTGAAAAAGAAGTGCAAACATGCACCAAATTTCATTATTTCTTCAATTATCGCTCTTGGTGATAAGTATATAGGAAGACTTCCAAGGCTCAGCCAGTGACCTATAAAGTGTTTTATTGAAGATTGGTAAAGTTTCTCAGCTTTTTAACCTGTAAAATATGTCATCACTCTCCCCAATGCTTCAAATTATTTATTTGCTCAAATTCAACTTTTGGGTTCTTTTAGTTTAAGCACCTTACTTTCAAATACATGAAGGAAAGTATCAGTTAAGATTAAGTTTGGATTACAGCAATGGAAACTGAAGAGGGTAACATAAATATACCAGGCAAGGAATTAGTTTAGGTCTAGTGTGGTGACTTTATGAGGTTATGAGAGACACAGTTTCCGTCTTTTTTTTTAGTGAGTCGCCTCCTGGGCTAAGATGGATGCTGATCCTTGAAGCATTATATCTATATTCCAGACAGCATGAATGAAGAAGAAAAGAGAAAGGATTTATTTTTCCTTTATACACAGAATTTAGCTATATTTCCTTGGCCCTCTTAGTCACCTGTCATGCTTACATTCCAGAAGACTGGGAAATGTGTTGCTATAACAGTTTGCATTGTAAACCTGAAAAAAGTTAAGGTTTGCTCTCTGAGTAGAAACAAGAGAATTCAGCAGTCTGCCACAATGAAATAAATTCTGTTAGACATATGAAATTCCAGAATTAGCTTTGATTTCTTTACTTTCTAACAATCTCCATGAATAAATGCCATAATTTAACAAGTTATGGCCAGACATTTGTTTATGTACTTATTAGTTAGGAAACTAAATTTGTAGTCTCCATGTTAATTATAATGTTTTAAAAGGGTTATGCCTACAAGAACTCATTTGTTACTCACTTATTTAGTTATTCACTTACAGTCCATCCTAGTTTAAGCTAGATATTTTAAGTTCAGAAATGTCAGCACATAGAAAATATCTGAAAGTCTGGAGCTAAATGGAACTACCATGAAAAAAGGGTAGATAATAAACAACAAAAAAAAGAGGCACGAGTACTGAAGCTTGAGGCACTGCCATATAGAGGTCAGGAAATGAGAGTTCGAGCTAATGAGAAGAGGATAGCCAAGTAAAAGGAAAATGGAGAGTGCACTTCCACAAAAAAGGGAGAAATGACATTGAAATTTGTTAAATGGTGTTGAGAGTGCAAAAGATAATTACTGAGAATCTATCAGTTAATTTGATAATGTGGTAGTTACCCTGACCAAAAAAAGAAAAAACAATGTTTGGGTTGTATAGTATGAACAAACCCTGGCATGAAGCAAGAGAATGGGAATAAGCAAATTGTAGATAGTGGATACAGACACAATTTCATATAAAGAGAGCAGAGAGAAGAGATATTAGCTGGAAGGCAATATTAAGTCAAGAGATAGATTTAGGGCTTTCTTCTTCTTAGGTTATATCATAGTTAAGGGGATAGGTCGAATAGACCGGAAAACTCAGGGAAAGCAAGGAAACAATACGGAAATATGTAGTTCATCAGTAAAGATGATTAGATTCAGACACCAAGACATTAAAACCTATACAGTGTCAAATAGGCTTAAAATTGTGCTATGTCACTGTCTTAGTTTCCTAGGGCTGCTGTATCAAATTATCACAGTTTTATGGCTTACAAGAGAACTTCATTATCCCAAAGTTCTGAAGGCTAGAAATCTGAAATCAAGGTTTTAGCAAGGCTATGCTTCCTATGAAGTCTCTGGGGGAGAATCCTCCCTAGGAGAATACATCCTTGCCTCTTCCCAGCTTCTGCTGGTTCTCAATAATTTTTTTGTGCATTTAGGTTTATAGCTGCATCACTTTAATCTCTGCTTCCATCTTCATAGTTTTTCTCTTTGTGTGTCTGTGTCCTTTTCTCTCTGTTATAAGAGCACTTACATTAGATTTAGTGACCACATAATTTTTTTTCCCTAATTGTATCAGCAAAGATCCTAGTTCCAAATAAGGTCACATTCTGAGGTTCTGGGTAGACACGAATTTTACAGAAATGTCCAATCCACTATAGGTACTTATACCCAACTATCATCTCTACCATTGTTTTGAGAAAAAATGTTTTTCCCATAGCAAATTGACAAAAATACTGACAGCATTGTAAGCATTCCTTTCACAGTATCCAAATTGTGGTATCATACCCATGCTGGGGCCCAGATAGGATGCATATAAGGAAATAAAATTATTTTATTTAATACAATATATTGCTAGCTTTATTAATTAGAACAATTGTGTAAAAGAGGTCATCTCTTCAGTTTCTGTGAGTTTAGAAGCAGCAATTTCCAACAAGAGAAATGGAGCAATTGTAATAGAGGTCTGGCCAGATCCCTCCGCAGAGGGGTAGAGGGGAGGGACTCTGAGAGGGGTAAGAAGTACCAAAGACGTCAGATTGAAATAGCAGCAGAAACTGCGTAGCAGGCTTCCATACACCTAGGAAGGTAATGCAGCTCAGGACACAGCTTGTACAGAGCCTATGTAGGCTGAAAAGGTCAGAACACACGTGTAACAAGTGACACCCTGCCCCAGGCGGAGACACTGCGCACATGAGTCCAGCTTGCAAAATGTTCCCACGGACAAAAAGACCCTACTACCAGCTTCCAGCACATGTGGGATTATGGGCAGGGGCTTTTAAAATGGAGTGTACAGGGAAACTCTCCCTTTTACCTTCCCCTTGCTACCTGGTCAGGGACTGGGAGGCCCAAGTGTTCCTGGACGGGTGGGCCTTGGAGAAATGTGGTCAGGAAACAAGCATGTGCCCCTTCCTGTCAGGAGAAGCAGCGGCAGCCTTGGTGACTGGTGCAGCACTTCGGCCCTGCTCAGCCAGGCACATAGATGCACTCGGTGAGCCGACATCCACAGGGACGCCATGCAAGCCCTGAGCCAGAGGGCAGTGGCTGGAGGATGGGGCATCTCACCAGTAGGACCAGTAGGCCTCTGGCATGAACAGACTCCCAAAGAGACCTGAGGACGAACTGTGACTGGGAACCAGCTAAACTATCTATATCTCCCAAAGGATGATATATATTTTTAATAATTTCTTAACCATGTTGTTCAAGTACAGTTGTCTCCATTTTTACCACACCTTGCACACCTTCTGCCCCACCCCACCCATTCCTGCGTCCCACCCTGGAACCTACCCCATTTGGCTTTGTCCATGTGTCCTTTATACATGCTCCTTTATGGCCCTCCCCCTAATATCCCTCTCCCCTCTCTCCCTTCCTCTCTGGTAACTGTCACTTTGCTCTTTATTTCAATGTCTCTGGTTGTATTTTGCTTGCTTGTTTGTTTTCTTGATTAGGTTTCACTTACAGATGAGCTCATAGGATGATTTTTTTAAAATGGAGAAGGGATTCCAGGTGCAGCCTTGAACTGATCTGGCAGAAGGTGGAGGAATTAATTGCCTTTGGGTGTTTTAAGGGAATGGACTTTGAGGCTGAAACCCATTATTCTTCCAATATTGTGTAGTTTTTAAATACACAACACCTTTCTTTTTTCTCCGTACTTCTCCCCCAGAGTTTTTGGGTGACAAGCAGCAGAACTCCACGTGGCTGGGTAGTAACACAATGTTTCCTGAAACAGTTCAGCCTGATGGAATTCAATTGATCATTCAAACCTTGCTTATTTTTTGTTCAGGATCTAGCAAAATATTTTCAGTAGTGAGGCACATTGAAATACCATCTTCCAATGACATATTTTTTCTAGCCACTATCTATCAACTAGGATAAATAAAATGATCAGGGTCCTTTGTAAATTATGTTTCTAAATAGTAGTTGATACAGACACACACACAAACAAAATAACACATACCATATACTAATCTATCCAATGTGTGACATATAATATAGAATATATAATATCTGTATGTAAATTAAATCTGTATGTGCAAATATTTTTAAAAATCAACTGTCTGCTAGTTTTAAATAACACCAAACACCTTGATTAAATTCTCACAAAAACTATGACAAATCATATATTTAACATTAACTATATGCTATTTTATTAGAATAAAGTTTCAGAGCAATTGCCCATTAACCCAAGAAAAACATCTGACATATTCTTTGCTAAGAGTGATCACCCTCCTCTTAAATGGAAACAATAACCTACAGTATAAAAATTAATATTACATACTAATTTATATTTATTCCTTGCAAACGTCTATATTTTAATATATTATTCTATACTACTTAACTACACTAAGTAGTAAGATCAAGAGAATAATGTTCTATATTTTATACATCAGTTTTAGTTTCTAAAACACTACAGAGATGTAGAAAACACTAAAAGAAAACAAAAACAAAACAGTAATAAAACTCTAATTCTAAAGGATTAAAGGAGTAAATCACTTAACAAATGTCATATAATGGAGTATATTTCACCCTGCTCAGAAATAGTTTACCTACTTCTCTAATTCTAAAGTAGTAATAACACTTATGGTTTAGATTGATATGATAATATTTGTTGAACTGATTTAATGTAAATTAATAAAACAAAGATACAATTTTAAGCTATTAAAAATCTGGAATCATCATTAATAATAGAGGAAAACCACTTAAACATGTTGATATATACTCTTTCAAGAATATTGTCTAACTAAAACTCAGGACTAAATTGAAGCCTTTAATATAGCCAATGTATAAAAGTATTTCTGAAAAAGAAGTTTTTCTGCTATTGATATTTTTAATTAATTGACATAGATGATTCTTTAAGCAATTCTAAAAATAAAACATATCTTGAAAAACTAAGAGAAAATATATTGCACTTAGGAAAATCAGGTGACGAGCCTAAAAGATATAATGTGCTTTTCCCCAACACATGCTTTGCTCTTGTTCGATAGTCACTTTAGTCAGAGATACATAGGATTTCATTTGTAGTGGGGTATTTACTTATTTCCAAAAAATAAAATACTTTTTAGCAAAACAGAATACAGTGTTACTGACACTTTGAGGAGAGAGGGATGCAAATACTATAGGTCCAAAGATGACTACAAGAACTCTGTGATACACTACAATCTTTTAAAAGGTAAGTTTTCTTAGTTTTCAATCTCTATCTGCTTTAAGTCAGATAATTTTCTTTTTTACCAACCAGCCAATGAATTATCTTGACTAGGACCACTTCTGGCATTTTTTCAAGTACCTGCAGTTCTCATTCTGGCTGTAATATATCCCACAGTGTGGGCAGATGGCTCCAAAAATTTGACTAATGAGGACAGCAGTGGTCTCTTTTGATACATTGTGAATAGGTGCTACTTCTGACCAAAAATAACACTTTTCTTTTCCCAATCTGAAATGTGAAAACTTCTTAATCAAGTGTTCTTTGTAAATAGTGGTATCTCAACCTTCTCACAGATCCTGCTTCTTTGTAGAACTAGTGATGTGCTGAGAAAAGAAACCCTTCTGAACATTGTATTTCAGGACAGAAAGAGGATAGAAGGATGAGGCACTGGGAGACAATTATATGTTAAAAAGCTTCATTTGTATTCACATTGTGTATGGATCAACGCAAGGCAACTTCTAGCAGTTAGAAAGCAAATAAGCTAGAAAAATACTTTTCCTTGAAGCAAAGTACTGAAAATCTAAAATGTGCTGTATGATTCTCAACCTTGAAAGTATATATCCACAACAGTATAATTGACACAAATTAAGTCTGACAGGTAGTTCAAAGAATGTTTAAAAATACACTCTTCAGCTTTCATAGAGTATACTAGGGTGTGCATACAATCACAATAGAGTAACCTCCAAACTGCATCCCATTTATTTCTTTAATCTCCAAAATCACTGTGGGACAGAGAGATTAAGAAATGTCACATCTATTCAGACATGTTATAGGACAAGTCAAGTCATATAGTTAGGCATATTTATGAGAAGAGATAAAAACAGAAAGTGAAGTTAAAATTTTTATTATTTTAAAATAAACTCTTATAAAAGATCTTAAGTCAGACAACATGAAGGACAAAAATGTGTTCTTCAAAATCTGTTTATGTGAATTTTTTTAAAAAATTATATCTATACATTATATATATATTTATGAGGTTTGTCAAGAAAAAGTCCAGCAATTGTTAATATCAACAAGAAAGGTTTGCATGACATCTATGTAACCTGGCAGCCATGGAGAGTGGACTGGAATGCACATGTGTGAACAATGATGCTTCATTATATTAATGTGTGGGGATGGTAGATATTGTTGAACAAACAGTATATTGTATGGCTATTGCATTCAAAATGACTGAATGAGTAGAGCAAATGAACCTGCATCAAATTTTGCATTAAGCTTGAACATTCCTCCACAGAAACTATTCGGATGATTCAGAAGGCCACAGCTATGGGCAACTGGAGACTGGCAGCTTCACCTTGACAATGCACCCATTCAGGAATCATATCTCATGCAGAAATTTTTGGTGAAACATTAAATCACGCAGTTGACTCAGCCACCCTATAACACAGATTTGGTGCCCTGTGACTTCTAGCTTTTCCCAAAACTAAAATCACCTTTGAAAGGGTAGAGATTTCAGACCATCAGTGAAATGTAGGACAATACAATGGGGCAGCTGATGGAGACTGGAAGAAATGTGTGAGGTCTAGAGGTGCTAACTTTGAAGATGACTGAGGCATCATTGTCCTATGTATAATGTTTCTTGTATCTTCTTTAATAAATGTCTCTATTTTTCATATTACATTCTCCATATATATCTCTACATATACACATATATATATATATATATATGTGTATATGTGTATACACACACACATATACACACACTATATATGATAGGATATATCATATCATAGGATATCATATATATATATATATATTCACATTCACAATTTGGTAAGAAAAATGTACCTTTTTATTCTTACATGTAAAGAAAACTCTACTACATAAAATAAAAAATTCCCAGTGGCATAGTATGTATCCAGATGGCATAACCTGTATATACCTCAAAAGCAGGAGCACTGATCAGAACCTCTGTATTAAATATAATTCAAACAAGCAATTAACCAAGACTTACAGAATAATTATAAGTAATGTATGTGAGAATTAGTCGCAACAGAGTATGGGAGAGATTCTTATGAAAGAGTATTGTCAAGATTAAGCAAAATATATTCAAAAAGTATTGTTCTGAAAATATATTAGAGAAATTTTCACTATTCACTTCCACATTTTCAAGAATGATGTTGTGCTTTTGTTATTACAGTCAATTAGTTGAATAAATAAACAAGGAGCCCATTCTTCTGATAAGTGGAATTTAGGAATAAATAAACCTTACTGAAGTAAGACTTAATTCACCTTTTCCAATTAATTTTGAGATGAAGAAACAATAAGTAATTGGGATCCTCTGCTGATTAGTGAAGAAAAATCAGGAGTACAACAGTGCAGAAGTCTGGACACAGTCAGGATGACAGCAACTGCTGATCCACAAGCTTCCACTGAGAGAAAGAACCTCCTGAGACCCACTTCCACACATGCAATATTCTACCTGCCCATCACCATCCAAGCCCTTCAGTATTTGTTGACAAGAGATGGAGAGACTTGAAGGTAGGTAACACAGCAGAGCCTGAATATAGAAGGAACAATTATTATCAGCTTCATACATCCAGCCACTTACTCCTTGAGAGGCTCCTGTATTGTAAAATATTAACACCAAGGTGCTGTCCCTTATACTCTGAAACTGCACTTCCACCACCCCAAAAGTGCTTGTTCTTTTAAGTTATGAGTGTTTAATTTTGCCCATTTCCCACACCACCAATTTGAGCCCAGTATTTTATACTCATTTATGTAGTTTGTTAATATTTTGTTATATAAATAATATTACTATAAAAATTCTGGTACTTGTAGTTTTATGGCAATACAACAAGTTTCTTTAGGGTAAGTGCTAATAGGTCATGTATCAGCAAGTTTAATAGATAAAGCAAAATTGTCCTTTTCAAATCAGCTGTGCAAATCCATATGCTCACCAATAGAGTTTATGACTCCTCAATGATCCATATAATTATTGGTACTTAGTATTGTCACACTTTTTATTGCTTTGCCAATCCAGTGGGTGGAAAATTAGGAATTTTAAGTCATTAAGTGGCTCTGCATTTTGTTTCCCCAAAAGACAACCTTGTAAATATGTGTAAGAATTTTCACATAGCTATGCTCACTATATAAAGCTTTTGAATGTCATGGTACTAATGTTGTGCTCTCCATATAGATATACACACACACATATGTACACAGATATACATATTCATGAAACACTGTATATTTGAACTCAGAAAGAACATTTTTTGCTTATTTGTATCCCTCAAGGAGTCCAGTTCTTACATAACCTGGAAGATAGAAATTCAACAAATAAATATATATTAATTAAGATATCAACTCAAAAAGACCTGACATAAATATTTCTTATAATTTCAATTAAAATCCAAAGAAAACATATTTCAATTTTCCCAAGATAAAGATACTTTAATATAACTCTTCCCACAAGAAATTTAAGCATGCAAGTAAGAACATGACTGTGTCTATTTAGTAGAGTAGTCAAACAAAATGATAGATTAAACATTTTGTAAGTAGGTGTCACAATTTGAAGAGTGTATTTGTACAGATTTTTAACTAGTAAGACACTTAAACACCTGAGTTAATAGGAGGCATTAATGTTTGTAGTTTACAGCCAAGGAAACAATTTCAGGCTGGTTGAGTTTCAGAATTACATAGTCCCTAAGTGTCAGCCCATCCATAAATGTCATCTGACTATTATCTATCTTATTGAGCTATAGTGTGTATGTCATAAAACTCAGTCTATAGATATTCTTAAAAAGTCAGTGTTTTTTTCCAGAATATTCACAGAGTTGTGCAATCGTTTTTACTATCTAATTTTGGAACGCTTTTATCAACCAAAAAGAAATCTTACACCCATTAGCAGTGACTCCATATTCCCAAAACTATTAGCCCCTGGAAAAGATTAATTTGTTAAGGAACATGTTGTTTAATTTCCACATATTTATGAGTTTCCTAAAATTATTTTTGTTATAAATTTCTCATTTAATTATGTATTTGTCAGAGAACATACTTTGTACAATTATTTATGCGTGCCATATAGCCTAATATATGGCCTATCCTGGAGAATGTTTTATGTACTTTTGCAATGAATGTATATTTTATTGTTGGTTACAGATACCTGTTATGTCAAGTTAGTTGGTAATGTTGTTCAAGTCTTCTATTTCATTGTTTATCTTTCTCTAATTATCCTACCCATTATCGAAAAAGTTGCATTGAATTCTCTTCTCCAGCTACTATTATGGAATTTTCTATCTCTTTTCATTTATGTCAGGTTTTGATTAATAAATTTGGAGCTTATGTTGAAGGATGAATATGTATTTGAAATTATTACATCTTCATTATCATAAAATGTACTTCTTTATCTCCAGTAACAACTTTTTGTATTAAATTCTGTTTTGTTTGTATTGGACCTTGCCTCTTTATATTACTGTTTGCCTGCCTGATATTTTCTCCATCCTTTCACTTTCAAATTATTGATGTCTTTGAATAAAATATATGTCTCATATACTTGGAGGATTCATTTTTTTATTATTCTACCAATGTCTGATTTTCTACTGGAATTTTAATTCTTTTATTTTTAATGTACTTATTAATAAAGTATGGTTAAACTCTGCCATCTTGCTATTTGTCTTTTACATGTCTTTTGTGTTTTGAGTTTTTATTCACCTATTTCTCTATCACTGGTCTGTTTGTTTTAAATACAAAATTTCCAGGGTGGTTCCATTTTAAGATCTTTGTTGTTTCTTTTAATATAATCTTTTGAGTTACTTTTTTAGTAACTGTCCTTAAGATTAAAAAATCATGCCTTAAAATAATCTACTTTGATTAATACTATTAATTTTATTTTATTTTGATTTGTTTAAAGTTAATTTAAGATTTAATTAATTAATTTTTGCATTTTCTTTTTTTAAGTATGTTTTATTGATTATGCTATTACAGTTGTCCCATTGTTCTTCTCCCCTTTATTCCCCTCTGTCTTGCTCACCCCCTCCCACCAGCATTCCCTGCTCCTAGTTCAGGTCAGTGGTCATATATATAACTTCTTTGGCTTCTCCATTTCCCTCCCATAGTATTCTTAATCTCCCCTCGTCTATTTTCTACCTACTATTAATGCTTCTTATTCCCTGTTTCTTTTCCTCCATTCTGCCCCCTGATAACCCTCCATGTGATCTCCATTTATGTGATTCTCTTCCCATTCTAGTTGGCTGCTTAGTTTGTTTTTTTGTTTGTTGTTTGTTTAGGTTTGGTTGTTGATAGTTGTGAGTTTGTTGTCATTTTACTGTTCATATTATTTATCTTCTTTTTCTTAGATGAGATCCTTTAACATTTCATATAATAAGGGATTAATGATAATGAACTTTTTTAACTTGACCTTATCTGAGAAGCACTTTATCTGCCTTTCCATTCGAAAAGGCAGCTTTGCTGGATAGAGTACTCTTGGATGTATTACCTTGCCTTTCATGACTTTGAATACTTCTTGCCAGTCCTTCTTGCCTGCAAGGTTTCTTTTGAGAAATCAGCTGACAGTCTTCTGGGAACTGCTTTTTAGGTAACTCTCTCCTTTTGTCTTGCTGCTTTTAAGATTCTCTCCTTATCTTTCATCTTGGGTAATGTAATTATGGTATGCCTTGGTGTTTTAATTTTAATAGGATACAAAATCTGTGTTCCAATGTAGTCTCATTTCCCTGTGTGCCTTTGTTCTCTGACTGACATACAAATTACATTCATGATAAGCCCACCAAAACAATTTTATAATTATTCCTTTATGTGCATCTCTTTTAAATCAGATGGAAGACATAAATAGTTACAAATATTTTTTCTTTTATATTATTTTTATTTTTAAATCACTTTTTGTTGTTATTTTATTACAGTTTTCCCAATCCCCCCCCCCTTTGCCCTCCTCCACCCATTCTATCCCTGGCTCCCAAAGTCAATTCCCACACTGTTGTCCATGTCCATGGGTCATTCATACATGTTCTTTGTCTGGTCCCTTCCCCTTCTTTCCACCATTATCCCTCTCCCCCCATCTTTCTGGTCACTGTCAGTCTGTTCCCTGTTTCTATGCCTGTGATTCTATTTTGTTCTTTAGTTTATTTTGTTCATTAGATTCTTCTTATAAGTGAGATCCTCTGGTATTTGCTTTTCACCAGTTGGCTTATTTCACTTAGCATAATATTCTTCAGTGCCATCCATACTGTTGCAAAAGGTAAGAGTTCTTTCTTTCTGCTGCATAATATTTCATTGTGTAAATGTACCACAGATTTTTTTTAACCCATTCATTTACTAATGGGTACTTAGGATGTTTCTAGCACTTGGCTACTATAATTAGCACCACCGTGAACAAAGGGGTACATAAGTTCTTTTAAATTGGTGATTCAGGATTCTTAGGTAAATTTTTGACAGCAGATTCACTGGGTCATATATGAGAAACCTACAGTCAACATTATACTCAAGCAGCAAAGACCAAAAGCTTGCCCCTTAAGATCAGGAACAAGACAAGGGTGTCTGCTTTCACCACACTTATTCAGCATAGTACTGGAAGTTCTAGGCACAGTGATCAGACAAGTAAAAGAAATAACAGGCATCCGAATTGGAAAGGAGGAAAGAAAACTGTCATTATTCACAAGATAGTGCCCATAGAAAACCCTATAGTCTTCATGAAAAAAACTACTGGACCTAATAAGTAAATTTAGCATGATAGTGAGATACAAAGTCAACATGCAGAAATCAATAGCATTTTTGTAAATCAGCAATGAAATGTTAGAAAGAAAAACTAAGAATTCATTTATTCTGTCAGTTCAAATCTGTTTCTCAACTTCAGAATATCTATTTTTTAATCTGTGTGTAAGTATTCTCTATGTGGCATCACACTGCTTTCTACTTAATTGTTTATACAAGGCTTACTTTAACTTTTGAATACATTTATAGTAGTGGATTTAAAATCTCTATCTAGCAAGTTCAACATTTGAGGGTTTTTTCAGTTTTAATTTTTGTTAAATATATTCCTTTTCCTGTATTTGGGCCATGGTTTTCTATTTCTTCAAAGTTCTCATAACTTTTTTTTTTATTGAAAACTGCACATTTTAAATGAACAATTCTGGAAGTCATATTTAAACCTATTCCTCAGTTGTTTTTCCTATTTGTTTTATTATTTGTTTGTTTATTGTCTTTCCTTGACTAATTCTGTAAAGTGTATTTGAGGATAGACACTGAAGTCCCTGTTCAATTAGCATTATTTGTCCACTAATGGTTGGCCAGTGCTTCTATTAAATTCCTGGTGCCAGTAAGTCTCCCACTATTGGCTGAGGGGTTCTTTGTGTGTATTGGGGGATGCCTTCCATATTCAGGGAAACAGTTTACAACTCTGCCTCAGCTATAACTTTCTGCTTGTACAAATCCTTACGATCGGTCAGAAGTGAGCATCCTCAGATCTCTGCTGAGAACGAACACAACCCTGCACATGTGCATGGCCTTATACAGGGTTTGGAAAAAGTAGTTTCACAGTTATAAGTACACAAAGCATATAGTATATTCTTTTAATTTTTTAATTATTGTATTATTTTCTATATGAACAAATGTAAACCTACTTTTGCTTCACCAGGTATCTCTTTGGATTATGTTGGGGATTTTCTTTTTTATTATTTTTTCTTTCATTGATTTCAGAGATAGAGGAAGCTGCATCCTGCACATGCCCAGACCAGGGACTGAACCTGCAACTCAGGCATGTGTTTTGACTGGGAATCAAACTTGTAACCTTTTGGTCTGCAGGATGATGCCCAACCAACTAAGCCACACCATCCAGGGCTTGTGTTGAAGATTTTCAAAGCCTTAAATGAGTATCTCATTCCCAATCTATCCTTGTCATGATTTTGACCAGCTTACGTTTGTTCCAAATGGTAATGTTATCTGAAACAGTGCAATGTTAAACACCTTCCACTGATTATACTTTGACAAATGCCCTGGGAATAGGGTTTTACTCATATAGTGACCTTTGAGTCAGGTCAAAGAAAGAATGAGACTTTTCTCAGGAGCTGTCATATAGATCAAATAGTGATAAATTTCAAGGGATTTGGTTGTGGGGAAAGGCAAAAACATTCTGACCCAGCTAGGGTATGGTACGCTAAGCTGTTTGTTTTAATAAATACCATGCTTTCTAGACTGTGTGTTTTAGAGGCTGACAAAGAGCCTAGAGAGAGTGGGGGATATAAATAGGGCAAACAAAAATGTCATTGAGCTTAATTTCTTTTTTCAGATTTACCTGCTTTTTTAGAACTGGTAAAAAATTAGTTTAGAACTGCTTTTTTAGGACTATTCAAGAATTGTTGCAATCTTTTGGTTTTATGATCAAGTTTTGAAAAAGTTAAAATTGACAGTTTTTGCCAATATTGTTATTGCTTTTATGGAGATACAGACATTCACAGGTTTTGTTATCACCATTCTTGAAGTGTTTCATGCCATATTTTAACTTTAATTTTTAAATTCAACCTTAAGATTTTTTGCTATATCACGTGGGAACAATGCCAATGAGATAGATTAGGGAAACTGGAAGAATACACATGGAGGCAAAATTAAATGTGTTTGAGAAAGTATTTTTTTCTATGGAAATGACATGAACATTTGAGTCAAAATGTCTTTGGTTTAAATTCCAGTTAACTTCAAGACTTAGAAATTTTCTTTATCATTGATGCACATAAGTTATCTCATGTGTAAAAGGGTTAATGACATCTTTCAAAAGTTTGTTGTAAACCTTAAATTATATATATTGGAATTGTAATAAGTTTAACTTCTGTATTAGAATTTTCAAATACAAGTAATTAAATTAATACTAAGAGATAATAGAACAAGCTTTCATTAAAACTGTTAAAATAAAAATTGTTTTCTACATCTAGGTTACATGTTGCCCAGAAGTAGGAAAGTTTGACTACTATCAGCAAACTGTAACAGCAATTGGAAAAGCCAAGGATTAAAGGTTTAATTTATTGATAATCTGGTTTCTTTCAGCTAAATATTTTCATGTATAAAATATTTATTTAATGATATTAATATCAAAACATAGAGTTCACTTATTGTTAATTAACACACAAAGCACCTTCAGGATTTTGTAAAGTTTTATAAACACAGAGACAGAACACTGACTTATCCTGGTATTTCCAATCTGAGCTTTTCTGAATCTACTTATGGATTCTTTGATATTAATGTGACTTGTCTAGAAGCAGAACTTCAAAGAGAAACCAATGTCATTAGGAAAAAAAATATTTTTTCTTTTTCTCCCATCTTATGATCAAGTAAACTTTTGATCTCAACTCTGAATAGAAAAAAAAAATGTGTGTTTAAACTTTTTTTTCTCTTTAAAGAAAGACTGAAGGAAGACTTCAAAGAACCTGTCATACAAGGCATCATAACTTGAGTTGAAGGTGTGATTTCTACAGCCCTCAGTTCAGCCATCAGTGATACATAGAAGGTGAGGCAAAAATAGGTTTATAGTTGTAAATATGCAAAACAGTTTATTCTTTTATTGTTATTTATTAATTATTGTACAATTTTTCATACACATAATTGTAAACCTACTTTTGTCTCATTCTGTGTATACCTATCACCAAATGGATACTGGACTGCCTTAGATCTAATGATATCTTAAAAATAAAAGTAGATTTGCAAAGACAGGATACAGAGTGTATAATTTAAACCACCCAGTGCCACTACACAAACTACCAATACTGGTTTAAATTGTGTTTCTTCTATGAAACACAACATCCGTGTCATGTTTGTCCTTGCTTTCTTCCTTCTACAGAAAAAGAAAATCAAGTCTAGAAAAACTACTGTTAACATTGCAACTTGAACAATCAGGAAATTTGTTTAATACATTTGCTTGTTAATTATCAACACCAGGAATAAAGGGATAGGACAGAAGAGATAGAGAGGAAAACACACATGAAATTACCGAGCAACCAGATTTGTGTATGTAGGTATTTTTGGAAAAAAGCTAAAGAAGTAGACAGGTCTGAATTATGTAAAAAATTTTATTTGAGAATTTCTCACTAGCCTATTAGATTCAGAACGCTAACCTTCTCCCAGTTTAACTTTCAATTTTTATTCACTTTTTCCTTTTTAAGAAGAAATTTGATCTCACCAAATATCAGCTCCCTAAGCATACAGAGATGCCTCATCCTATTCCAACCATCTGTTGCCTAAACCACAGCAATAGCCATTATTCAAAATGCACCCAAATGTTCCAAATATGTATTTCAATGTTTTTCAAATTTAAAAATGTTAAAAGAAGAAAAAAATATATTCTTGAAAGCCTGCCTGCATTCTCTTTACCGAAAGTTATTCCATGCAGCTAATAATTATCTGTAGCAATTCAAACTTTTAATTTCCAACATCCAGTTTCTTCTCTCATTCATTCAACTTCTATGGAAGTCTATAAAGGAGGCCCTTATATTATAATAAATAAATCCTAATAAATGAGTGACAGGAACACTCATTGTCTATCTCTGCAATAGACATCCTAGAATCACTAAATACTATCCCTTCCATTTCTTCTCTTCGTCATGGTTTAACACACATCTGTGTGATTTCATTTTCAGCTCCAAAATCATCAGCAACATTAGCAGAATTTTTGACACACAATAGTGAAAGTTTGGAACTTTCCCACAGATATGTAGTAAGCAATCTAAAGACAATAACTGAACAGTGAGAGAGTAAAGAGATATCATTTATGTGAATTAAAATGGAAAATATAGCTATGAAAAAGACGGCAAGATCCCAGTAGGCTGAATTGAAAGAACATATTTAGTCAAAGTGATTTGTAACTTAAGTATTAAAAGAAAGGGAAGGTTAGAGTAATTAATAACAATAAGTATATTTTAGGCTGGGAAGTCTTAGAACCTGTGCATTATGATAGGTAGAGTCATTTTTTAGAACTCTGACCAAGGCAAGGCTTGGATTTTGTTATAAGCATATATCAAAGCTTGGTTCAAAATTCTCCCTGCTTCTATGAAGGGGGGAGAATTTGGAATTCTTGATTTTTCTTCTTGATTTTCCTTATTAACTTAAAATATGTACATTTCAAGATGCCTTCTTTCTTTTTTTATTCTTCAGCACAATTTTCCAATTTCACTTTTAAATTTCTTCACACTTTAAAGATTTTACTTGTTCTTAAAGAATTCCTCTTTAAGAGACTTCCAGGATTTAAGCACATAGTATTAAAAATACATTAGAATCCAAGCAACAAAATTAATATTTTTACAATGAAGGCTCTAAGTAAAACGAACAGAAATGATACAATATATAGACATAAGATGTTACTGTACAAAAACGTACTAAAAACACACTCAAGCTAATTTTATATTTTTCAGCATTGTTCTGAACGACTTTGCAGTTCACAGGTAATTGGAACACAGATGACCATGTCCCTCTATTCAACTTCAAGCAGTAGGAGATACAAAATATTACACTGAAATTCACATTGATCCATGTTAGTTTTCTCATTTTTATCTATTTTGGCACATTTACAGTTGCCATTTGTCATAAGTCCTGGCTTAGGCATGTTGATATAGAGAAATTTAGCCCCTCTGATTTCCCAGACTATTCTACTTAAAGTGACATCCTTGTCCCACTTCTTTCAGTGTCAACACATAATTCATTTCTTCATAAACTTTGTGGTTTTCTGAAATCATCTTATTTCTTTCTTTCTTTACATGAAGGCCAGAACTTCTTCTGATTTTCCACTCATTCCCTTATATCTAGCAAAGTACCTGGTTTCAAGTAATTTTTAAATGAACATACTTAAAATTAATTAATAATGAATGAGTGAATGTATGAATAAAGGAATAGTCACTGAGGTAACCTATGGAACATAATTAAAACAAATTGAGATTATATTACATTAAGAGGTAATAGCTAGTTTAACTTTTAACATAATTTCATACAAAATGTTGACTTGTGGCTTAATAACATTTGCCAAATCACAACATTCCAACAAATAAGTCTTCCTTTCCCCTTCCATACCATAGTCTCTGCACCCACGTTCAATTTACTACATTTTCTTCCAGCCATATACTTTGTTACCTGTTTTGTTTTACATTACTTCTGTTTATACTACCATCACTCATTAATTCATCTCTGCTCTTGACGATTCGTAGCTACAGAATATAAAACAATAATCATGTAAATTCATTCATTTTAAAAGTATGCTATTGTCCTTATCTTTCGCTTCGGTTTTGCAGAGTATGATTAATCAATGCCAGTTTCTCTAGAAATATATTTTGTGTCATACTATTATGGCCCAAAACTGTACACAGGAAAAAAGAGAAAAACATAGATTTTAAAAAAGGGAATTAGTGAAAAATATGGTACAAAGATGAAATCCCTTTGGTCCTATATCTCATTCACATTTTTTTTTTCTTCTTACATTAAGATTTTCTTCCTCTGTCCTTATATTCTCTTCTATATTAATTTACCTTCTCTGTATTTATATGAGTTTTCCCTTCTGGCCTGTTAATAGGATGCTCACTCATGCTACAGACTTGTATCTTATTAGCCTGAAAGAATCAATTTCATTTCCCTAAGGACCTATTTTGCTCCTAGGTAGCAACATAGTCTCCTGGAAGATGTGTGATTAAAAATAAATAACAAAACAAAAACTTTGCTTTTTATGAAATCATATTTTTCTCCAATAGTGTAAATTACATAATTAAAAACCATAACTTTCAAGCCATGAAAATATAGTAATCTATATTTCCCATTAAACTTTGTTTAACCTTGGATTCAAGGAACTCTAGCTTTGAAACAACGGCAGATCACAAGGTCTGCTATTTCCACCTGGCTGTAGGGTTTGGAAACTTGAACATTATGTCCTCTCAGCATGTTCCTCCCCTACATACAATACAGAGAAAATAATGAAAACAAGATCAAGTTTGCAGATATCACCAATTAAAAAGATAAATAAATAAAATTATTCTTCATTTACAATCCTTTCAGAAGGGAATCATGGTGAAGTAGAGCAATTAAAGAGCTTGTTGATATTTATGTTGAACAATATATAGGATAGGATTCAGAAGAAGTTTAAGCAAATATCAACCTTCCTATGACATATGAATCAGTGACTCCCAATCAATGTTTTGGTGTTAAAATACTAAATTTCTGTGATATGAAATACAAAATAAATTTATTCTAGAATTCAAAGGGGGATTTTGCAGGTCATAAGATCAGGGCACCATATGAAATTTTATGAAAATAAACCAGAACACATGATTATTTTAATTCTAATATGTTGGCTTGTTAGGCCCAGAATTTAGTTGAAATTGCAGAAACAATTATAAAGGACTGGTGAGTAGCTGATATAAGAGTTATGGAATGTCAAAGAGGAGTAGACAGAGCTAAGATTAAATTCCAACACTGTGCTCTAGGTTCTTTACTTGTGAGAGTCATATAAGGTAACATAGCTATAGCATTTATCACAGTGTTTGAAAATAGTTAATGATCAATAAGTAGTAGATTATAATTTATTTTTATTTTTAAAAAAGAAAAGAGAAAAGGGTTATAGCACATCATGGCAGTTACCAACTTCCTAATGGGTCTGAGGAAAGATGCCAGACAACCCACCCCATCAGGTAGCTGGGGAGGGCGTGTTTCTGATCTGGGCACTAACCGGGGGCACTGAGTGCCCTCATCAGTGAATAAGACCAGCAAATCCTCTCTGAGAACTGTAGCACACCAGGACAACAGCCGTTAGGATGTGACTAGTCTCGGGCTAATTTTTTAATTTTTTAAACAAAGTTTTTATAAGTTCCTATATCATGGAATCATGCCCCAGTATTTTTCCAGATGCTCAGGCTACATTAGTAAACAACAACAACAAACATGGTGTCTTAGAACTTATATTCTGGTAAGATCAAAGAGATAAAAATATTTAAACAGATAGATGGATAGACAGATAGATATGTGTGTGAGTTTGTGTGTACATGTGTGTATGCTATATTAGGTGACCAGTGTTACAGCAAGGATGTCTTGCAATTTTAAATTGTAATAAGAAAATTTATCATTGGGGATTTGACATTTCAGCAAAGAACCATGTGGCTATGTAGGGAAAATAGTTTAGGCCCTGAAATGAGAGCATGTTTTGAACAACAAAGTATGAGAGTTTCAGGCTGGATGTGTGAAGGAGAGAGTAATGGCAAAGAGGTTGTCAAAAATGAGATTAGTCCACAGAGAAATTTGTAAAATTTCGTAAAGGACAACGTAAAGACTTCACTTTGATGAGCTGCAAAGCCATTGTAAAGATTTAATCAGAACAGTAATATAATAGCATGTAATAAAAAAAAACCCCACTTTGGATTGAGTTTTTGTTTTTAAAATAGTTTCTGGAGGAAAGAGAGAAAGAAGTGAGATTAGAACACTAATTGAAACAATGGAAGTGAATATGATGATGACTTGGAGCAGGAATGTTGCAATGGAGGTGGTAAGATGCAGTAGATTCTGGGTATAGTTTGAAAACCAAGACGACAGGATTGCTGATGTGGGCATGAGAATAACAGAATGTACATGTGGGAAAGAGAGGGGAGTCAAGACTGACACTAGTATATGAACTGAGCAACTGGAAGAATGGAAACTATTGTGGTTGGGGCAAGTTTGAGAAAGTAATGCCTGGAGTTCAGTACTGGACATTTCTTGTTTTATATCTAGGTGGAGGTATTGAGTTTATAACTGGATACGTGGATTTAGATTTTGAGGGAAGTCAGGATGGGATATTTAGATATATGGAGAGTATTTAATTTCAAGAGCCTGGATGGGATCTTCAAGTTAGAGTACACATGGAAAAGAAAAGAGATATCAGGGTGAAAAACAATAAAAAAAGAGATTATCAAGGTGCAGCGACTGGGAACTCCAACATTGAGAAGTCAAGGCTGTGAATGTATTCCATGAAAGAGCCTGGCATTTTCAGCAGAGCAGTGAGGGGCAAAGCCTCAGTGAAACAGCTTCAAGAAAAGAGAAAGAAAATGAATTACAACTGGCGCATATGCAAAACTCTTTCAAGGAAAGTTTATGTAAAAGGCAGTAGTTATAACAAGATGTAGTTCAAGAGAAGGTTTTGTTTTGTTTGTTTTCTAAAGAGGAAATGTGCCCTGGTCAGGTAGTTCTGTTGAAACATCATCCCCATATGCCAAGATTGAGGGTTCCATCCCCGGTCAGGGCCTATACAAGAATCACCCAATGAATGCATTAAGTGTGAAAACAAATCAATGTCTCTCTCTCTCTCTCTCTCTCTCTCTCTCTCTCTCTCTCTCTCTCTCACTGTCTCTCTGTCTCTGTGTTTCTTTTTCTTCCCCTTTCTCTCTAAAATTAATAAATAAAAAAGAGGAAATGTATAGCATTATTAAAAGGCAAAAGATTTGTATGATCTGAAGAGAAACCAGAGTATTATAGCATTATTATATGCTAAGGAGAATGATTGAAAGTAGGGGAGGGAAATGATAATGAAGAGAGGGAAAAATTGATGGAATTATAACCTTGTGAGAGAGCTGATCATTTTATGGTCAAGTAAAGGGGGCTGCTTTTTAAAAAAGAGTACAGACTCTTCATCCATGACAATAGACTGGAATAGGGGATGCATGGTTTTTACCTGGGGTGAGGAAATGCCATTTGTGATTGCTTCATTTCCCAGAAGGGAAATCATCAGTTGAAGTGATGATGGGGCAAAAGCAGCTGGAGTAAGGAGTGAGGATGAGATGGAAACGAACAGGCCTGGGGAAACATGGAAGGCTTCTTTGGCAGCACTAAGGGCTCACTTGTTGCTAATAGTCAGGGAATTACAATTAAGCCAGTAAACAGAACTGAGATTTTCTTCCACAACAGTTGACTTCAGGAATAGGCAGAGAATTGGCTCTAACAATTGATAAGTACAAAATAAAGCATGGCTGTGACAAGGGAATTGATACTGCAAAACACAGATTAAAATTTTCAGCTGTGGAATTGAAGCTAGTTAAATGGGAAATTAGTACATGAGGGAGATGAAGGGTATTGAAAAAGGAAAGGTTTTGATGAGCTCAAAAATATTGGATTGGCAAAAAGTTTGTATGGATTTTTAACATAAAATAATATACACATTTTTCATTTTCACCAATAACTTAATTGATTTGTATATTTTGAGTATGTCGGCTATCTCCTGCTGTTGACTTCTAGTAGACAGAGGCCAGGGGTGCTGCTAAACATCTTCCAATGCATAAGGCAGCCCCACAGCCAAAAAATATTTGGTCAAAATGTCAATAGTACCAAAAAACTTCACTAGCCACTTTTGACATGTTCAGTCAGTCACAGCACCTTCTCTACAGACTACACAAATATTTTTTTTGTATTTCCATTGTGTTTTCACCCTTCTTAAAATAATAAAGCATAATACACTGAAAAGGTTGCATACTTTCTTCCATCTTCAATATTAAAATTGCTGCACAAAAATTAACCAATTTTGATACTTTTTTAAATGCATGTTGATATGATAACTGCCACAATACAAACTAACAATTTTTTTTCTAATGAAGTTAAAGACAACTAAGCACTACTAAAACCATCTTAAGGAAACAAACAAACAAACAAACTTTGTGACCAGCCCAATAGTAAATTTGGAACCCTGTAGGAGTAAACTGGCACAGACAAAAGTATAAAAAAGTCAGTCATAAAATTGAATTTACAAAATAGTTAGAAAAAAAGATGTCTAGTTACTTAGAAATCACATTATTTTTAAAAAGCGTCTATGTGTTTTTTAAAACACCAAAAATTATGGCAGAAAGTATTCAGTAAAACTATAATAGGTAATAACCTAAAATCTACAGAAATTGAAGGAAAGTAGGCTGGATTAGAAAATTACTGCAAAAGAAGTGATTAAATCCATATTAGGATACCATTTTATAACCATCTAAATAGCTATAATTTAAAAAGAAGGACAATAGCACTTGTTAATGTGAAGGAATGGAACTTTCACGCATTGTTATGGGAATGGAAAATGATACAGCCACTCTGAAAATAGTTTGGCAGTTTCTTAAAATATTAAACAAATTTACCATATTATCAAGCAATTCTACAGCTAGGTTTCTACCCGCAAGAAATGACAAATGACAATACATATTCACAAAAAAAAAAAAACAGTTAAAAGCAAACCTAGGTAGTAGAATTGTTCATAATAACCAATATATAAAAACCATACAAATGTCCTGCAGCTGGTGAATGGAATACTATTCATGAACAAAAAAGAATAAAATACTGACATGCAACATGTATAAACCTGAACAACTTTTGATAATTACAAGAACGCAGACAGAAAAGATCACATATTATAATATTCCATTTTGAAGAAATGTCCATGAAAGGCAAATCTATAGAGACAGAGAATAGATCAGTGGTGGCTGAGGCTGGGGGAGGGAAGCAGATTAACTACCAGCAAACATGAGGGAGCTTAGTGGAGTGATAAGACTGATCTGAAACTGGATGATGGTAATGACTGCATGACACAGAAAATTTACAAGGTGATTACTAAAAACCACTGAAGTGCACACTTAAAATGCATGAATTTTAGAGTATGAAAATTATACCTAATTAATTTGTTTTATAAAGATAGGTAAAGAGGTTTTTAAAAAGAACATGTAGTAGTTGGTTTTACTTGATGACATGGGGTTTGAGGATGACTTTTTTGTTTGTGTCCCGGTTGGGAAGAGGGAGAAGAAAAGATTTGTATGGAAGCAGTAGCGAGAGAGGAACATCTTTGCTTTGTTGCTAGCTCCACGCTGTGAGATAAAAAAAAAGTCAGTTTCCATTTGAGGAAATCCTGGTCCTCAAGGTAGAGATAGGAGTCAGACCAAGAAAGTAAAGAGCACTTTCAGAGAAGAGGTTCAGAATATAATGAACTTTTCAATTGATTAGGGGTGTTCTAAGGGCACAGGAGAAGGGTTTTAAGAGCTCAGAAGAATGAGAAATGGCTTAGTAAAGGGTATGTCCACAGCATTAAGGAAGTTAGAATCAGCAATAAGCTGAGGGATCTGCTTTACCTTGGTAAATAATATAAATCAATAAAAAGGGTATCATGAAGTGTGAAGGCTCCAAGATTTTACCCTGCTGGCAAGCTAACAAGTTATCCTGCCACTGTTTCATAGATGCTGGCAGAAGGCATTTAGATTCCTGTGTCAGAAACAAAGGGTATCATTACTTTCAGTCCAGCGAGCAGCACACACTTTGTGTTCGTGCTGGTTTCTCTTGTTTCACAAGTCCCATGAGAGTGATGTAGAGCAATCCAGGTGGAAGCCTTGTGTGTAGCATGTTTGTACCACAGGTAAGGAGCACAAAGTTTATGGAAATCACATGTTTTATATTTGGCTACAGGTTAACCTGCCTGGTTATTGCTCTGGAAGAGACATTATGCTGGAATCTATATTGGACAATAAATGGACTTGCTATATGCTCCAGAAAGTAGCATAATATTTATCTTCCAAGCTTGTTTTTATATGAGCTTCCTTGAAAAGATGGTTTATAACAAATGCCATCAGAGCCTCTACTCACAAGACGTTTAGAAATTCAAGACCCATGGAGAATCTTCCAATAAAGGGCAAAATGAAATTCATCCATGTGGTCTCAATCAGATTATGATAGTAAGGCAGAAGGCTATTATAGGGGTGCAGGGAGTGGTAAAAAGTTATGGCTAACAGTTTGGGGTCCCCTGTTTCCTCCTAGCTATATAGAAGTCAGAGCAAAAGTCTCAAAAGTGGAAATACCTGTAGCCCTGAGCTGCTCTTCATTCCATATAAGTTACAAATTTAACCATTTATCAGATTAATATAAAGACTGTAAATGATTAGATTATTTCTCAGAAATGTTCACTTTCTTTTCCTAAAAGTATGGGAAATGAAACTTCCTCATTACTTTGATGATGGGTTAGGCCTTCTGATGTTCAATAACATGCAAATGGGATGTTAGTAAGCTAAAAAAAAAGTAGACATTTGAGACATGCTTGCACAACTGGTTTTGCTTTTTCACAGTCTCTACCATCCCCATGGGAAGAACATTGGCAAGCCAGCTGAGGAGAGCCTGGACGAGCTAACCCTGAGAGACAAAGGTGGGTTTAGCTGAGATCAGCAAAGCTAACAAGGTTTTAGCTAGGCTAGGTGAACCAACTGCCAGCAAAACTGCAGAGAGGTGAGAACAAATGACTTTTTCCTAATCCCTTCAATTTAGGGATTTTTTTGGGGGGGCAATAATTAACAGATATATATATATATATATATACTGCTTAAGTATAGAAAAGGAATTTTGACTTTAGAAGTAGAGGTAGATATTTTTAGCATATAAAACACCAAAGGGAAGTGTAGCCTGCTATTGGGATGACAGGAGTATACTTGTGTTTTCACAAGGGACGTGCAGTCTGGGAATCGGCATTCTAGGAAGAGTCTACTGCTAAGTATACATTGTGTTCCAAGTTCTTTCTTTCTTTATTATTTTTATGACAATAAATGACTATTTATTGTGTAACTATCTTTTTTATTATATTGTATTGATTGTGTCATTACAGTTCTCCCAGTTTTTCCTCCTTTGCCTTCTCCACCCAGCACCCCCGAGTCTTTCAGGCAATTGCACATGTTGTTCATGCCCATGGGACATGCATAGGTTCTTTGGCTGCTCCATTTCCTGTACTGTACTTTACATCTATATGACTATTATGTAACTACCTATCTGTACTTCTTAATACCCCCATCTCTTCACCCAATTCCCATGTTCCCTCCATCTGGAAACCATCAAAATGCTCTCCATATCCATGACTGCATCTCTGTCCTTCTTGTTTACTTAATGTGTTTTTTAGTTTATCAATTTTATTAATTATTTATTATGTTGATGATGTTATTATTATGTTATTATTTATCATGTTAATTTGTTTATCAATTATTGATAGATATGTATTTATTGCCATTTTATTGTTCATAGTTTTGATCTTCTTATTTTCCATAAATAAATCCCTTTAACATTTCATATAATAATGGTTTGGTGATGACGAACTTCTTAAGTTTTTCTTGTCTGGGAAGCTCTTTATCTGGCCTTAAATTCTAAATGATATCTTTGCTTGGTAGAGCAATCTTGGTTGTAGGTCCCTGTTTTTCTTGACTCTGAATATTTCTTGCCAATCTTTTCTAGCCAGCAAAGTGTCTTAGAAAAATCAGCCAATAATCTTATGGGAAGTCCCCTATAGGTAGCTATCAGATTTTCTCTTGCTGCCTTTAAGTTTCTCTCTCTATGTTTAACTTTTGGCATTTTAATTATGATGTGTCTTGGAGTGGTCTTCTTTGCATCCATCTTGTTTGGAACTCTCTGTGCTTCCTGGACTTGCATGTCTATTTCTTTCACCAAATGAAGGAAGTTTTCTTTCATTATTTTTTCAAATAGATGTCCAATTACTTGCTCTTTCTCTTCTGCTTCTACAACTGTATGATGCAAATGTTGGAATGTTTGTTGTTGTCCCAAAGGCTACTTACACTATGCTTATTTTTTGGATTTTTTTTTTCTTGTCTGTCAGATTGGTTGTTTTCTTGTTTCTTTCATTCTAAATCATTGATTGGATTCTTAGATTCATCTATTCTACTGTTGTTTCCCTGTAAATTGTTCTTTATTTCAATTAGTGTATCCTTCATTTCTGACTGGATCTTTTTTATACTGTTGAAGTCCTCACTAAGTTCCTTGAGCATCCTTATACCAGTGTTTTGAACTCTGCAACTGATAGATTGCTTATGTCCATTTTGTTTAGTTCTTTTTCTGGAGCCTTGATCTATTCTTTCATTTGGGCCATGTTTCTTTGTGTTCTCATTTTGACAGCCTTCCTGTGCTTGTTTCTATGTATTAGGTAGAAGTGCTATGACTCTGAGTTTGTAGTGTGGCTTAATATAGTAGGTGTCCTGTAGGGTCTAGTAGCACAACTTCCCCTGTTACCCAAGCCGGGTACTTGAGGTGAACCCTCGTGTGGCCTGAGTACACCCTTCTCTTGTAGTTGAGCTTTAATTGCTATTGTTAGATCAATGGGAATGATTGTCCCAGGCCAGTCAGGTGCTGTGACCACTGACCACAAACTACCACCCCCTGAGGAGGGTCAGCTGTGCAGGGACAGGGTGGTGGTGCTCCAACCACCCTGTTGCTGTCCAGTGGGTTCACAGGCTCATGGGTTTTCAGGTGGTGCTGGCCAAGGTCAGCTCCCATTTATATTCTTCTTGGGGCCATTCTATATGAGCTATGAAGAGATTTGTGATGACTGCTACTTGTGCTGGATTTGGAGATTCCCAGGCAAAGCCAATATGTGAATCTAGGCTGATTGCTGCTAGTGCCAGGCCTGGGATCACTTAGCAAGGAGTGCAGAGGCTGGAGCTCACTGAGGCTGGCTGTTGCTTGTTTGACAGGATTTAGGAAGTTGTGAAGCATGAGCCAAGACCAGCTATTCATACCTAAAGTTAAATGTGGGGGTCTCTGGTGATCTTTAGGGTGGGGCACACAGTGTTAGCCAGGTTGGTGGAGCTTCTGATATGGTATCTGTCTGCCAGCTCTATGGTTCTGTGAAGCAAGATTTAGAAAAGGGACAACGGCCTCTGCCCCCTTTCTGTCTAGGAGAAAGCTGTCCTCCAGCTCTTGCCTTGATACCAGATACTTTAGTTCCTCCCTGTATGCCACTGGTGCTTTTCAAGCTGCTATCCCTGTGCTGGAGCTCAGAGGGAGTGAGTTTGAGTAAGTCCATGTGGGTTCTTTAAGAGGAACTGTTTGGGACTCTAGAATTTTCTTCCACTGACTCAAATGCCACTGTTTTTTGCAGCTAGGAGTTATGGGGGCTTATCTTCCTGGCAATGGAACCCTGAGCTGGGGGACCTGGTGTGAGACTGGGACTCCTTGCTCCTAAGATATTCCTCCTGAATTTTTATCCACCAAACATGCATGTGGGGCCAGCCTGTTCCATGTCTGCACCCCTCCTACCACTATGGATTATTCTGGTTTCTTTAATTCCGTAGTTGTCAGACTTCCATTCAACTGATTTCTGATGGTTCTGAGTGACGGTTGTTCTCTGTTTTAGTTGTAATTTTGGTGTGGTTGCGCAGGGAGGCAAGCCATGTTTACCTATGCTCCATCTTGACTGGAATTCAATGTTTAACTATCCCAAGTTCTTTTTATTCTGCAGTCTTTAGCATTTTCCAGATTGTTTCAAATTAGCAAAGGGCTACATCACAGCTTACATCATACTACACTGTTACTTAGCATTAATGATAATACTTATCATTATTCAAGGATCATATTAATAATTATATGATAATAATAAAAAGTGAAGCTGTGATTATTAAATATAATGTCCTAGTAAATTGATTCATGGACATAATTTCATATACAGCCTGCTTGTGACTCACAAAACCCTTGACTTAGCAACAACCTGTGAGAGGAAAGAGATATCTTAAGAATCAGAGTCTAGAAGCTCTGTTTTTATTATTATTATTATTTTAGTTAAAATTATTAAGTTTGAACATAAAGAATTTGATTAAGAAGTTTTTCATTTGGCAACTGCGTAGAATTAATTTTGTATTAGTATTCATAAATATGTATCCACTAGCACATCATATAAACAGTGATTCACAGAGAACTCCAATAAATAAACAATGTATAATAAAATACATATCCAGTGTCTTATGGATTGATTGGAAACAATTTTAGATAAAAATTTTTATATAGTGGTTTATGTCATTGTAATACTAATCATTTTATCACTTATTACCTATATGAAAATCTGAAATGAAAAGCAGCAATATTTATTCTTCTTTTTATATGAGTACATGATTTTAAGTTCCGAATCATCAAATCAAATATTCACTTTTGGAAAGAAAATAAAAGAAACAAGTACAAATTTTATGCTATACATGTAATTATTACCTCATTTAAATCTCATAAAAGCCCCTTAGGTTTAGCATTATTCCATTTTTTTCACTTGAGAGGTGGGGAAGATCATAAGAGTTAAAACTTATCTATGGTAATACATCCAATCAAGAATGCACATTTTTTAAAATTGGTTTCTGAATTATATATTTTTATTTAAAAGATTTTATTTTCTACATCAAATATACATACTAATTATGATAGGATTTTTGCAAAGTCATCAACTTGCTCTACACAAAAAAGGCAAATTAAAAATAAATAAACTAGAAAGGTATTAAAATAAACATAAGCAGCTTTATTAATATTATCTTTATTTTCACTTCAATCATGCAGGTTCAAATAATCATTGCACATGTGTAAAATTAGCATTCTACTTTCTGTTTATTATTTATATAAATCTATATTATTTTATAGTCTAAAAATTAGTCTTACATAATTTTTCCCTTTATTTATGTATTCTGATGGTAGAAGAGGAGTTGATTTAATTTAAAAATTAGTTAAAAGGATTTCAAGGAGCATCACTGGCACCTTAGAGGGAAGGTAGTGAATAAGAAAAAGGGGTTCAGGTTGCTGGGACCAGGTAAATATCAACCAGAGACCAGACCAGGAGGACTGAATGGGGTGGGATCAGGTGTTAGCAAGCCTTAAAGGAATGTGAAATCCATTCTCCAGGAATGAGGAGCAATGGGTGCTTCAGTCAGAAGAAAGTCCTTTCAACTAGAACATGAAGAAGCCCATTTTTGCAGTAGAGCCAAGAATACATTGCAGGAAGGTGAGACTCAGAGGCAGGGGAAATAATTCAATGTATGAGCCAGGGACAAAGTTTGCCATGCCTGTGACCCTTGGACTGTTCATCTGGGACACAGTAATGGTTACCCACAAGAGAATTAAGAGGTCAAATAGAGGTGACAGGAAACACTGTACAGTCTATGAAACTCTTGGGGACCCATAATATTTATCACTGAGAGATTGGAAAGATATTTTTCAATTTTTTAATTGAAAAAAATTAAAGCAGGTGCTGTTATCCTGCTCTCAGATACAATGTTTGCATAAAATAAAAAACTTTTGCAAGTCTACCTCACAAGACAAGATCTCCAGATAAACTTGATTGCAATACAAAACAAAAACAAAAATATAGAAGGAAATGTGGGCAAATGATTTTTATCTCCAGGAATAGTGGAGATTTTTCAAAGGCATGACCCATAAAATGTACAGATGATGTATCATAGAACTGTGTGCTTGAAACTGATACAATTGTATTAATCAATGTCACTCCAATAAATTTAATTTTTTAAATGCTAAAATAAATAAATAAATAAATAATAAGCATGACACCAAAGCCAGAAAGTAAAAAGGGATGAGCATATTAAAAATAAGTTAAAATCTTGGGAAACAACAAACACAAAAAAATTGATTTTCAACCATATGTTGGTTAAAAGTTCAATACCCATAATATGTAAAGAGATATCCAATAATAATAAAGTGATAAACAAATCAATTTTATTTTTAAAAAATAGGCAATTAATCTTACTGAAAATTCAGAAAAGAAATAAAAATGGGGCTCAAGTCAAGGTGGTGTGGCATAGGCAGACATGGCTTGCCTCTTCACACAACCACATCAAAATTACAACTAAAATATAGAACAATCATCACTCAATAACATCAGAAATCAAGCTAAAAGGAAGTCTGACAACTACAAAATCAAACTGAATGAAAGTCAAACAACTACAGAATTAAAGAAAACATCCATCCAGACTAGTAGGAGGAATGCAGATGCAGAACGGGCTGGTGCCACACCCACGTGGATAAAAATTTGGGAGGGATATCTCAGGAGTGAGGAGTCCCAGACCCTAATGCCAGTAAGTGGGTGCTACATCTGAGACATAATTGAGACAGAGTCCTAATTATGATGGATGCAAAGAGGCCTACTCTAAGACAAATCATAATTAAAATGCCAAAGGTTAAAGATAAAGAGATATTCTTAAAAGCAGCAAGAGAAAAGAAGTTAGTTACTGGAAAGTTGCCATATGGGAGGGAGAAGGAGGAGAATGGGTGAAGAGGCAAGAGGATTAAGAAGTACAAATGGGCAGTTACAGAAGAGCCATGGGGGTGTAAAGTACAGTATAGAAAATAGAGTAGCCAAAGAACTTATACACATGACCCATGGACATGAACAATGGTGGGGGGATTGCCCGAGGGAGTAGGAGGCACTGGGTGGAGGGGGGCAAAGGGGGAAAAATCAGTACAACTGTAATAGCATAATCAAGAAAAATAATTTAAAAAAGAAAGAAAAATGATTAACATACCATATTTTGCTGTCTATAATGTCCTCCCCGTGTATAATCCATACCTACATTGTATAATGTGAATTATACATGGCAATTAGTACTACCCATGTATAATGTGCACCCTTATTTTTCCCTCAAAAATTTGGGCAAAAAAGTGAGCATCATACACGGCAAAATATGGTGCATATGTAATCGTGTTCAATCTCAAAAACAAAGAAGCATAGATTAAAATGAGATTTTTAAAAACTGTAACACTGGCAATATTTTAAATGTTGATAACACCTAGTATGGCAATGTTATGGAGAAACAGAGCAGCATGTATATAATAAATGAAACTGTGCTCTAGTCCCAAGTTCTCCTATGGTCATCCAGGGCTTAGTGCTCTCCCTCTTCAAGGGCTCCTAGCACACTTAAAAAAGTAAAACAAAAACCATCTGCCTAGACATTCCGGTAAGAGCTACATTCCAGTAAAGTTTCTTTAACTGTGCACCCTTTGATTAAGGGTTAAATTCCAGTTCTTGTAACATCCACAGAAATACCAAAGTTGACAAAGATTTATATAAGGGTAGTTGATACAGGTATGGTTATTATAGGAAAGGGGGGAAAAACAGTCAAGAAACCTCTTACCTGTGAATAAGAGAGTAATTAAATAAAATTCAGCACATAAAGGATGAAATACCATAGAAAGAATAAGCTGGAATGACAGGTACAGGTTTTCATAATGTATTATGTAAACAAAAATGTGATATCATTTTTGTTTACTTATATACTTAGTATAAAATATATGTAAATAAGATACAGAGCAAAGCATGATTATTTCTATTGAATTCTACTATGTATGTATGGGTATACATATCAACACATTTATGTAATGTTTAAGATTTAATAAAAAAGAGTATTTTAATTAGAAAAAATATTTCTTTAAGGAGACTTTTTCCCCTTTTTTAAAATATGTTATTATTTATTTTTAGAGAGAGGGGAAGGGAGGGAGAAAGAAAGGGAGAGAAACATCAATGTGTGGTTGCCTCTCAAGAGCCCCCCACTGGGGACCCGGAAGGCAATGTGCCCTGACTGGGAATCTAAGGGTTGTTGACCCTTTGGTTCACAGGCCCATGCTCAATCCACTGAGCCACACCAGCCAGAGCTTATTTCCTTTATTTAACATTTTCATGATTGAAGTCAGATTAAATGAAGAGAAAGAATCAAAGATAATGGTGTTAGTTAAGTTTCTAGTTAACATGATGAAAATAACCAAGTTTTAGAAGTTAAAAAAAAAAGAAGTGTGTAAAAAATAAAAGAAGTATGTGCGTGTATTGACACTTGGTGAAATTTTGCAAGTGTCTGAATTTCTAGGCCAGGGAGTCACATTTTGATAATATATCATACTTCTGCAATTTGATGTTTCAATTAAATTTCTCAGCAACTAAATGGAGTAAATAAGACAGATTAATGTACTAAAATAAGAATGTATTTAAAAAGCAAGAATATTTTTGTGATTCATGTACTTCACTTAGCGTAATGACCTCAAGGTTCATCCCTGTCTAGGACTGAACAATATTCCATTGTATGTATGCACTTGTTTTCTTTATCTTTTCATCCATGGATGTACAGTTAGGTTGCTTTCACAACTTGGCTATTGTGAATAATGTTGCAAAAAATATCAGTGCTCAAGCAAGAGTGCATTTTAATAATGCAAAATATTTGTTATATACCAGATGAGTAGCAAAAAAAAAAAAAAGGGAAATTGCTAGAAATTCTGCCAAACTCACCTTATCATTTTTAAACTATCAGTAAAGGTGCTGATGTTTTTAAAATATTTATTAATTGATTCAAGAAAGAGATAGAAAGGGGAGAGAGGGGTTAGTTAGGTGGATATATAAAATAGATCATTTATTATTCTTAATCTTTGGAGGAAATCTTTTTATTTCATTCATATGTATTCAAGAAGCATAAAATGTCATCATGGACTAGAATTGGAGATAAGGTATAACAAGTTTAACATCAGTTTAGAAATATTTCTAACTCTAATGAAATTATTGAAACAGTTTCTTAAATATAATCTCAGAGACTCTTGTTTTTTTTAATCTTAATTACATTGTATGCCTTGCCCCTTTGGTACTTGAATTACTCTAGATTGTGAACATTGATCCTAACTGAGACTTAAAAAGTTGCTTTCGAAACTTCGACAAAGTTAAAGTAAAAATGTGTGATAAACCTAAACCAATTCTTGCAGTGCTTTGTAAATTTTTTGCTTATCCCAACACATAATTTCTTTTTTAAAATCTTTTTTAAAAAATTTATTTATTTATTTTTATTCAGTTACAATTGTCTGCATTTTCTCCCCTTCCCTCCACCCCACCCCAGCCAGTCCCACCTCCCTCCCCCACCTCTACCCTCCCCCTTGATTTTGTCATTGTGTCCTCTATACTAGCTCCTACACCAACACATAATTTCTTGTTCAGAGATGTATTACAAGAACTAAGAGTTTGAAGTGAACAGAACTTTCCCAAGAGGGTAAGTAAATACAATTGCTAATGGAAGCATTCTGAAGAGTGGGCCTGTGACTGTTAGATTTAAGTATTTCTGAATGTATGGAAATTTGCATCATGATGAATAGGAAGGATAATGGAAAAAGAAATATTGGACAGTGAACATTGTAAAAAGAAATAAGAATGGAGAACTGAGTAGTAAATAAATATATACTCTTAAAAACAGAAGGATTGAAATCACTACTGTGATAACCCTTTAACCTTCTCAAATCAAGTTCACAGGAGCTCAGTTCTTAATGTTTTGTTGTTCTACTGCTACTGTTTTTCCAAACCCAGTGTCTCTTAAGCATCTGAATTGGTAAATAATTAGTAAGTCCTTTTTATGTGCATATGTTCAACTTAATAGATAATGTATTATATGAAATACAAGAAAATCTTGCAAGTATATAATCAGATAAGATGTCACTACTGATGACTTCGCAAACTAAGAAACAGCAAAGGCATGATACAGATCTGTCGGTAACATTTCTCTTGTCGTCCGAAGCCAGCAATGCCATCCAGTCATCATGATGTGACAGAAAAGCTGCATTTTAAAATGTTCTCTCCATCTGCTTATTTGTTAAGGAATTTCCCTACAGTATCTGAAAAACTTCCCAGAGCTATATGAATCTCCCTAGGCTACAAATCACCCTTGGGTTCATTTGATAATAGGCATATAAGTCACATAGTTATATTAATAGTAAATGAAGAAAATGTAATAAGTAGGAATATACAATTCTATTATATAGGACCTACCACTAAGGATATCTAAATTTATAAAATTTGTAAGGTAAGGAATTTATAAAATTCACACTTTTCCCATAGCATAAGCAAAAAGAAAAAGGAAGACCAAAATCACCCATTAAGATTTTTATCTTCTGCTTTGATCTTTATTAAACGTAAATGCCTCCCTCCTCTGCTGTGTACTTATGGGCCCCTTCTCCTTTTTCACTGGTTTTTATGGCTGTGGTCCTTTGCCCTTGATGAGACAGTGCTGTTTGCTTGCTCCAGTAGTACTTTCTAGGAATCAAGCTTTTGAAATTCCTAATTAAAATATTAAGATGTGCTTTAACTGTAGTTAAGAAGAAAAATTTGTAGTTTCTTGTGCTGAATATTATCAGTCTCTTTGGGTGTGACATGTTTTTTAATGTTAGATGAGTGAGGAAAGGGTAGAGAGAGTCAGAAACAAATTAATAACTTAAAATAATCCATAATATTAATTGTTCTTCTTAACTCTACTTTTGTCACTTTTAATACCTAAAAGAAGGCATGTTCTTTCAAATCTCGTTATACTTGGAGAGTGAAACTAATGCAGGGTTGAAAAAAAGATCATTAATATCTTGGGGATCCATGCTCACTTCACTTTTATTTAAACGAGCATTGAAGTCTAACATTTATTATGGAACTACTGAGAATGTGAAAAATTCCATATAAAATATCAGCCATAGAAATTTTTATAACTAACTGTAAAGGGTACCTCAATGTCTATTTCAAAACTGATTTGATGAATACAGAAAAGGTCAAACTAAAAATAACTAAACGGAATCAGTTATAAGTGTAGTAACATATGCCTCATTTAATAATGAACTCTAAGTTTGCCCCGCAGTTTAAGTAGCATCATGAATGCTAATTTTGACAGCAAAAGGTTATGAACTACCTGTCGACTTGCACCGACACAAGGTGAGGCAGTTTTGAGCTAATGAAACTGTTGTACCAGAAGGTGAATGACTGACATGAGTGGGCTGGTGGGAAAAAGTACTGTAGCACGGTGGCACATTCAAAATGACACGGTGTCCTGAAACAGAAGCGACTGTGATCCCATCTGTTTAAAAAGTCTCACTGTTTCAGTTAAAACCTCTCTATGCAGATAACATATTTTCTATGAGATTTTTTCATGTCCATAAATGTTCAGATGTTACTAGTTCTAAGCATTTTCACGTTCTTACGTACATGGTTAGCTGTTTCTAATGGGCATCATTAAATATTTTGGACAAGTCGAGCAATGATGAAGACCTGCATGTAAGAATTATCATCTGGATAATCAATTTCACCCAAGAACTGATTCAAAATTTCTGAACAGAATGATATCCAGAAAAATTTGTTTAAAAAGTATGAAAGTGATCCAGTGGAAATATAATGTATGCTTTTTAAGATTCAGAAATTCAAAGGAAATCTTAAGCATTAAAATTCTAACAACACTAATGTTGTTAATGTGAACATATTTTAAGTTACCTGCAAATGTATATTCTATCAAATGTGCACTTTAATTATATTTCCCAACTGTGTGAAACCCATAGGAACAAACAAGTTTTCTGTATGTCTCTGCCCTAAAGTGGTTTCCCTCCCCATAAAGCTGGATGTCAAAGACAAACAACAACAATGATAAGAGGGGAGGTGTGACCTTTACAAAAATAGTATTCCAGAAACCAATATTAAGACAAAGAGATATTAATATTCTCTTTTAATAAAGATATAATATTTACAAAGTGATGCAAATATTCATGCACACACATTATTTTACATACTAGCACTAATAATCACTTGGGGTATGAATTTCAAATAAGATTTTTGTTCCTTTAGGTAATCTGGATACCACTGTTATGGCGTAAGACTATAAAGGTTTGGTGAAGTTTTTATCATCTCATCCAAGAAATGACTTTGTGTTAAATTATGCTTCAAAATAACTAAACTGGGTTTAGTTAGGACATAGAAAATTGGAGGAAACCCACATAATTATTGATCTTTATATCAATTTTTCGGTTATTTCTTTTAATGCTCCCAGCTATAATCATGAAAATTAATTACAATAATCCTTATATCCATAACTGAGCATATTTATATTACCAAAATGGAGTATTTTGAGTGGTTAATTTTCATTAATTTGTGGGACAAATTTATACTTTATAATTTAAAGAAGAGATGTACGAAAATATTTGTGTGCCCCTACTATGTGTTTGTCACTAGGAATTAAAGGCCGACAAAAACAAAATATCAATTCTTACCAGAATTACAGTTTTGTTAAATATTTATTAATTAGTCATATGAAAATCATGTAATTTAGAGAAATATTTAAATACATAATTTAAAGAGATATTAATCAAATTATTGTATTACTTTTTGTGAAATTATGAAATGGTCTACTTTCTACAAAAATTGTGGCAAAGAAGAGATGGAAGCTTGATTCTACTAAAGAGTATAACCAAGAAATTGACCTTATTTGGAGGATTAATAAATGCATCAAAATTTCTTGTCGGGGGGCTTTAACACAGCCCCCCGGGTCTGCCACGGATGAAAAAAAAGACTACCAAGACATGATCTGCTTGGGGAGGAAAGGTGGCCGCTTCTCTCAAGGGGAGAAGGGCCCAGAGCCTCTCTCTCCAGGGGCTTTTATTAGGTTCATTCGCATAGGAATACAGATCAAGCTCATCAATCATTGTCAGCCAGTAAGGGTTAAACAATACATGATTTACAGAGAACATTGAGGGCTTATTCTGAGTTACAGCCAATTAGTTAGAGGGCCATAAAACTTTAGGCGCCAGACTCATCTCAGGTCTGGACCCTTATCTCTTAAACTGAGGGTACAAATTAAGTAGGTTTCACAGGAATGTATGTATTTTTCTTAGGCCTGATTCCCCAGGGAATCTGCCCCTCCCAGCACAGGACTGCACTGCCCTCTGTCATTGCTTCAGGCTTAAGTCAGGCAAGGGAAGTAAGGCAGCCAAGAGATTAGGAGACTTCTTTTTTTTTTTTTCTTTTTTTTTTTTTTCTTTTTTTTTTTTTTTTTTTTTTTTTTTTTTTATTTATTGTTATTTAATTACAGCTGTATGCCTTTTCCCCCATCCCTTCACCCCACCCCAGGTGAACCCACTTCCCTCCCCCCTCTCCACCCTCCCCCTTGGATTTGTTCATGTGTCCTTTATAGTAGTTCCTGTAATCCCCTCTACCCACTGTCCCCGCCCCCACCCCCCCACCCCCGCCCTTGCTATTGTTACATTGTTCTTAACTTCAATGTCTCTGGTTATATTTTGTTTGCTTTTTCCTTCTATTGCTTATGTTCCAGTTAAAGGTGAGATCATATGGTATTTGTCCCTCACTTCCTGGCTTATTTCACTTAGCATAATGCTCTCCAGTTTCATCCATGCTGTTGCAAAGGGTATAAGCTCCTTCTTTCTCTCTGCTGCGTAGAATTCCATTGTGTAAATATACCATAGTTTTTGGATCCACTCGTTTGCTGATGGGCACATCGGTTGCTTCCAGTATTTGGCTATTGTAAATTGTGCTGCTATGAACATTGGGGTGCACAGATTCTTTTGGATTGGTGTTTCAGTGTTCTTAGGGTATAATCCCAGCAGCGGAATTACTGGGTCAAAGGGCAGTTCCATTTTTAGTTTTCTGAGGAAATTCCATACTGTTTTCCACAGTGGCCTCACCAGTCTGCATTCCCACCAACAGTGCACGAGGGTTCCCTTTTCTTGAAGACAGAATAAGGACTCAGGCTATTTCAAAGCCAAGGGGCGAGGGTCCATCACCCCCTTTTGCCACAGCCCCCTGAGTCCTTCCCTGAGGGCCTCTTCCGTGACCGGAGCCTGTCTTAGGTTGATCCTTCCTTGAGGATTCTTACCCGTCATTGGCTAACTGTCCAAGCTCAGGGTGAAGTGGGCAGAAGTGGCACTTCTGCCAGGGAGATAAGCTTTGTCTCCTTAGTGGCTTATGGTCCCAACACTGACTCAGCCTTAACCATGGGGGGTTACAGCCTCTGAAACCAGGCAGGGCGGTTCCCAACACTATCTGAAGCAAAAGAAGGAAGTAATTAATCAAGTGTGTGTATTAAGACAAACCTTCTCAGTGAAAGAATGAGTATGTCCAGAAATGTCATGTTGGAGGAAAAGGGTATGTTCCAGAAACTGAAGGAAAACCAGTGTGGGAGAGAAAGAGAGTGACCAGAGGATACTGGAGAAGCTGAAAGGGACCATACTGTACAGGTCCTTGCCAATCAGTTTAAGCATCTTGTTACTATGGGAAATGTTACAGTGTTAGAGCTACGTAAGTCAAACTTAGAGTCAAACATGCATGCATATAAAACAGACTTTTTAAAGACATAGACTGGGAGTGAACAGTGGGAAGGAGAATTAAATGGTGATAAGGCCGTTTGAGATGTTTGAGGTGAGGCTGGAGAGAAAATTTGATGTCAGTGTATGTTTTCTATGCTGGTATAAAATTTTGGTGACAAATATACAGCTATCAATGGAGACATTAGTAGGACTGTTTGGGGAAGTTGTTAAACTGTAAGTCACATTACAATGAGCCGAATGGTGAATGGAACGTAAAGAGAAGAAAACAATTGCAGAAGTGATGTATGTCAACCATAGGACATTCAGGAAGCTTGCATATGTGAAAAAGAAAACAAAATCAAATGCCCTGGAGTTTGGTATGGAATGTTGTCCTGTCTAGTATATGCCACATGAGTATTTTTGTACTTATGTATTTGAAGCATTTTTACCTAGTTTTCTGAAGATACATTCTAAGAAATAATAATTTTTTTAAATTATAATACCAATTTTCAAATGTTCTTTGGAAAGACATCCAAATTTAGATGATCAATAATAACTTATCCAGATTCTTGTCTTTACACCCATGCTAATACTTGCTATTATTATTATGAATTTCGCTAATCTAAAAATATGTGATGTTGTTGCAATATTACTAGTACTACGGCTAAAGATGTATTTCTATATTTGTGTGCTGTACTTGCTCATTCCTGTTAAGGATGATTGTTGTTGACCGTATTATTACTCGGTGATCTGGAAATCTCCTACCTGATGATAGCGAGGTCCTACACATATTCACTTGATATCCCACGGTCAGACTCTCCAGCCACAGGTGCCTGCATTCTAGGAGCTCTTGTTTCTTCTTTCTCTCTCTCTTCTTTTTTTTGTAATGGTACATATTTTTGTTGTTGTTATTGTTACAGGTAACTAGAAATAAACTGCCATTACTGCAAAAATCAATCAGTGATTTTGAACAGTAAACAGTAGATCACCAGTAAAAGTGTTTTGTCTTATTTTCGTGCATATTGTAATCTTTAATTTTTTCTTGCTTTGTGTTGTTTTTGATCATCTACTGAGTATAAATCAGTGATGATTGAAGTCTCTTTAATACCACAAAGCTATTGTATGCCTCTGATATTTTCATAATAACATAACTAGAAGTTGTACATGCATTTTGTTTATGGAGAAGGCCATCACCAAGAGGCCCTCTTCTCATTATATTTTTGTAAATTAACTACACAGGTTCCTAAGTGGATCAAAATTTCCATAAACATTTAGTTCAAAAGTAAATTATAGGTGTATTTGTCAAAGACAATAGAAAATAAATATCATCAGTCACTCATGCCTCATTCTTTGTATTTACCCTCTCATATCTGGTATTGTTCAATGGACACACTGACATCTTAGAAAAAATACAAAATTACTTTTCAAATCTTATCAAACAACACTGAAATAATTTCTTTCACTTCTCTCAAACATTGAGAAAGTTTTCTTCTGGTTGTACATTATGTAACACTAAAGATCACACATATCCTAATGATGAGACCACTTTATTTTCAGGTCACAAAACAATAGATACATACTTTTCCATGAGTCAAATCATAATAGAATTAAATGAAGTATTACTGAGGGTTTGACATCTTATTGTCTAAGGAAGCAAAGAACAACATTATGTATTTCTTAAATATATAAAATGCAGATCATGTTGGAAATGATTTTATTCATTTATATTTTAGCACTAGCACAGCTTCAGGTGAAATCTTTTATCAAATTCAAATTTATGAATTCTATAAAGGAGAGTGGTTTGGGTTGACCTGGGAAAGTGTGGAAACCACCTCCCTAGGTCCTCTTGTTCTTCTATCATCTGTTCCTTCAAAAATAGCCCCTCCTGGAGATGCATCTCAAAAACCCCACACTAGACATTCATTGGGTCAAGAGGTTTCACTTTGGCGTGAATGCTGTGACAAAGAAAACGTGTGCAGCAGCTAGAGGCTGACTGTCACCTACCCTCTCACAGCAAGTTACCTTTTTTTTTTTTTTTAGAAAGGAGCAGTGTATTTATTTATTTATTTTTAAATTTTTATTGTTATTCAATTACAGTTGTATGCCTTTTCTCCCCATCCCTCCACCCTACCCCAGCTGAACCCCCCTCCCTCCCCCACCTCCACCCTCCCCCTTGATTTTGTCCATGTGTCCTTTATAATAGTTCCTGTAATCCCCTCTTCCTACTGTCCCCACCCCACTCCCCCCTGGCTATTGTTAGATTGTTCTTAACTTCAATGTCTCTGGTTATATTTTGTTTGCTTTTTTCTTCTATTGATTATGTTCCAGTTAAAGGTGAGATCATATGGTATTTGTTATCTTGAAGGGAGATCTGAGCAGAGCACCTGCATGACCTCCTCACCCTGGTGATTATGTAATTAAAGCAGAACTGTTTAAAGCAAAAGTTCTGAAACACTTTGGTCCCAAGACCCCCCCACACTTAAAAGATTAATAACCTCAAGGAGTATATGTTGATGTGGATTATATATACCAGTATGTACTGTTAGAAAAATAAAACAAAAATATTTAAATTTATTTATTAGCTTTAAAATAAAAATTAATTCATTTCATGATCATAAATAATACATTTATATAAAAATATTTTTCAAACCAAAAATAAAATCAGAAGAATGACACTGTTTTACTTTTGAAAAGATGTTTCTAATGTCTCCTTTGACTGTACATAGCTGGATCCTCATATCAACTTCTGCATACAATCTGTTGTGAAATGCCATTTAGTTTTTGTACTTGAAGACAATCAGGGCTCACACAGATTTGCAAAGTGAAAATTAAGAAAAAGGAGCACTTCTTCTTAATTAAGAAAAATTAAGAAAAGGGACCACATGAAAGAGTCTCTAGGGGACCTCCATGCACACACTGAGAAACACTGATGAAAGCATTAAATACATTTCACATATTTAACATGATAATATGTTTAATTTATAAAAATTGTCTTACAGATAGATATGTTTTTGCTAAGGGTAAGACCCAATGAAAAAGTAACTGCCAACATTTATTCTTCTTTAATTCCTCTAACTAAAAATATTTTCCAATATTAAAACATCCTTAGCACAATATGCAGAATTATTTTGGCTTTTATAATCTCTACGTGCCAGAAGTCCTACCATTTTTTGTTTTTATTTTCCAAAGTACCTTGCACACAACACAATGGTGTGTTACTGGTAGTTGTTAATACACATCGAATGTTGATATCTCTTATATTTGGCATCAGAGTAACATTATCAAACTTTTTGGCTATATATTGCAAGCTATATGTTATCTTTAAAATAAAGTATGCTTTTGTAGTAGTTTTTTTTTTTTTTTATTTCTCCTGAAAATAGAAGGTAAGTTGGCATGAAGCATAGTAACAACACTGTGGGGGAAAAGTGCTTTGATGAATAACACATTATGCCTTATTTTCTTTCCTCATAAGGCTTCAATGGTAAGCAGTGACTTCTGACTCTTTTGCTTAAGTGTGTTGTAACTATAAATCACTAACAGTAACCTGATTTTTCTTTATGTTAATTATATGACACTTTTATATGCATTACATTATATCAATTGTTTTTGTCACTATCTTTTTACTGAGTTATTTAACACATAATAGTGCCCTGAATTAGTACTCTTTGAAGATAATTCTGTCTGAGAAAACCACCCTTTTCTCCATAGTCTATCATTGCTTATTGAGATACTGAATATGTATGAAAACAATGATAATGCCCTAGACCAGTGCTGCCCAACAGAACTATAATGTGGGTCACATATATAATTTTAGTTTTCCTAAGAGCCACATTAAAGTAAAAAAAAGATAAAATTAATTGTAATAAGATTGTATTTAAACCAATAGATTCAAAATATTGTCATTTCAATATATAATTCTTTAAAATTATTAATGAACTATTATAATATTTTTATTGTACCATTTGTTTTATACTCATAACAACTTAATTTGGTTATGAAATAACCAAATTTCATTGGGAATACTTGATTTGTACTTTGATTTCATGAAATTTACAATTTAATAAGCGGATTCATATGCTGAAGCTGTTCCTCGGGTATTAAAAAGTTTTCCAGTGGTCACTCTGGTCAGGTGGCTCAGTTGGTTAGGGCATTGCCCTTTACACCAAAAGGCTGTGAGTTCAATTCCCAGTCAGGGCACATGCTTGAGTTGCAGATTCGATCACTGTTATGGTGCATACAGGAGGCAACCAAACGATCCTTCTCTCTTACATTGATGTTTCTCTATCTCTGTCTTCCTCTCTAAAATCAATAGACATATCCTCAGGGGAGGATTAAAAAAAAGCTTTTCAGTAATCAAACTGAGGGTAGAATCTGTTTTAAAAATTAAACAAATATTTGCAAACATTCCATTTGATAAAGTGTTAATACCCGAAGTATATAAGGTATTCTTACAACTAATAACAAAAATACAAATGCAATTTTAAAATAGAACAATATAAATACTGCATATTATCCTGTATACATGGCATTAAAAAAAAAGGCTGAGCTCATAGAAATAGAGTAGAAAGTGTTTGCTAGGAGCTGGGGTTGGGGTAGAGTGGACAGACATTGGTCAAAGGACACAGACTTCCACTTCTAAGATAAATAAGCACTGCGGATCTAATGTACAGCATGGTTTATAATAAAGATAATGTATGTAAAGATAACATACAGTTATCTTTATTATAAACTTCAAGTTTCTAAAAGAGTAAGTCATAAATGTTCTCACCACACACACACAAAATGGGTAACGTGAGGTGATGGAGGTATAAACTAACCTTGTCTTAGTAATCATTTTGTAACATATTAAACCATCACATTGTACATCTTAAATGTATACAATGTTATATATCTACTATATCTCAATAAAGGTAGAAAAATTACATGAAATTACTTACAATAAAAGAATAACATTAGCTACATATATATTTGCCATATGTGGCTAATGACTATGCATTTCAATACTTCAACTTTAAAGTTATCATTTTAGTGTTTATAGATGTATAACAAATATACCTAATGGTATTTGCATGGAAAACTGTCATTGGCATTAAGTAAGTAACTCTTCTGAATTTTGTAATGTTTAAGTACTTTAAAATATGCATTGTAAAAAAACAAAACACATTGTTATTTTTATAAACATTTGATAAAATATATTTGAGTAAAAATATTTCCTATTTTATATGGAAAGTATTTCCCCCTTAAGCAAGCACAATCTTCCTTGAACTAACCAGAAAGCAAGATTATTCCACAGAAATAATTAATTCAACCAAACCAGTCAATGGGGTGACAGATGATAATTTGTTCTGGATATCATATTTTGACATACTAATCCCATGTGAGTTTCATAAATCCTAAAATGTTTGATGGTTTTGTAAAACTGTGGCATAGTAATGGGCCAGCCAACCCTATAAATCTCAATATCGTATGACCTCAAATATGTCTTACTATCTTAATGTTTAATAGATTTGTGTGTTGACATTTAACTTGGATGAGTCTAGAAAGAAAATACACAAGAAACCTACAAATTTCCAATATTACTGCTAATACTTCCTTCTGAAAATAGTTTCTTAATGTCACTTTTTGTGCTTCTACCATATATACTGTAGTATCTCTACTATATAGATTTGTACAGTGGTATACTGTAGGGCTACATGGGCCAATATGGTGGCCGCAAGCAACGAGTATTATCAAACAGTTGAAAGGTGGCTTGTCTGACCTGAAATGCATTGTAAGGGTGAAGTACACACTGGGTTCCAATGAGTTCATATTTAAAAAGGAATTTATGATATTTCATTAATAATTTTTGATTACACATTGGATTAATGTTATTTACTTTTTATTTAATGTATTATTTAACTGATTATTTACTTTTTAAAAAGTAGTTACTGGACAATTTAAAATTATTTATGACCCCCATTGAATTTTTATTGGGCAGTACTGCTCTAGAGTATCAAAATATATTTTAAAATGTATTGAGTGCACCCTACTTCCAAAATATTAAGCTGTACTTATTACATACATATGGGATATGTATATACTGTAATATATTTAAGTATTTTAAAGAACATATTGTTAAAAACACATTGATATCATTTTTAAATATTTGATATAATATATTTGAGTAAAAGTATTTCCTATTTTATCTGGGAGGAATTTTCTGTACACAAAGGGAACTGTCTTAAGCCAGGGAGAGAGGGAAGAGCACTGGTTGTCTTTCCCCTAGATGGGATGTCTTGAAAGGTAAGAATGAGTACACTTATGTATTTGGGTCAAATCAATGTACACTAATCTGGCAAAGATGTGATTCCTGAGGAAATTGATGTTTTAACCTTACTGACATGGAGGAGTTCTGGAATCCTGGAATCCTGGAAATGTAATTAGATATTATGGTGGGCTTGTTACCTTGTGTTCTCTTTAGTGATCATCTCAGGGCCTATGTCACAAGACTTAGGTAGACAGTCATGCATGATGCAGGTGTAGTGATTTGTACAATGCCTCCTTGGCCTCTTGCTTATGTTTCTTTCTTCATTCTTCGTCACTCACAATAAAAAGCAGGATCTGTACTATTCTCTAGTGACGTCAATTCTAAAATTCTACCATAAGGTAATAAAAGAGAAAGTACTAGAACATGGTCTCCTACTCTCTAGCACAAAGTTCCTTTTTTTGATCATGTATTATGTTATAGACCACATGGTGAAGATATCTCTGTGTGGTCACAGGTCACTGAAGTTTCAGCCTGTACATAGATACTATCTGGGCCTATAAGGGTCTTGCCTCTTTGCACTGACCTACAATACTTGAACTCTGGGCCACATGATGTGTCTAATACTTGCTGCAGTATTGAACGCTGTTTTTCTTGACCATATTTGTAGCAACTATCAGTGTGTTTGACATAAACGAAAGACTACCTAGGCAGTTTGCTGCATTGAAGTCCTTGGGATTCTGGAAAAAAAACTTCTCTATTACCTAACACCATAGCTGTTACCTCTTCCTTTAGATTCTCTGTCAACTAAGGGCATGGATGCACCCAAATTAACACCCGTGCCTAGAAGCAATCAGTTTTGAACCTGGGAGGTCGCATGGAATATCTGGAATCCAGTGAGACCACAGACAAGTTTTGAGATCTATAACTAATTCATTTCCCTTTTTGGGGAATGATTCTTCACCCCCTACTCCAGCCCTTAAGAATGTCCCTCTTCTGTTTGTTTATTTGAGACCCACTTCTACCCCAGCACATCTGTGCTTAGAAATGCAGTACAGAGTAATTTCTGCATGAAAATACACTAGTATACATTAGTGAAGGTACCTGAAGTCAATCCAGGTAATGGTAATAGTAACACTAATAGTAAAAATCAGCACAATGATCACCAATTTTTGATAGAGAGTTTGCATGTTAAACTATCATATTTCTTTTTTTTAATTAATTAATTTATTTTTATTCAGTTACAATTGTCTGCATTTTCTCCCCATCCCTCCATATATCTTATAAAAACCTAAGAATTGACAAAAGGCAAATTAACATAGTAACCCACGGTGTCAGTTAAGATTAAGTTCAGCTATATGCAAGAGTAAACTCAAGTTAGCTATGGCCTAGATATACAAGATTTTACCATCTCATATAATATGATCTAAGATCAGCAACCCAGGGCTTATATATGTTTCACAATGTTGTAGGAAAACCAGTTCACTACAAATTTTAGTTTTACCATTTCTGCCATGGTCATTTTCTAAAAAGTACAAAATGGTTGCTAAAGCTCCAGCCACTAAATCTGTATTCCAGCTAGGAGGAAGAATGGAGGACAGATAATTTTACACATATTTCTGATTTTCTAGAAATTAATTTTGTGGCCAAAGTCTCTGGGAATCCAAGCCTCCATGCATTTGGCTAACATTTTGCAGTTTAAATGAGATAAAAGTAGCAAAATTTGCCCCACCATCTAAAACTTTGCTAATGACAGATAAAGACAGGAAGCAACACAAGGCCAGGACATGGAGATTTCAGCAATGCCAGGTATAAACTCGTCTCCGAGGGGAAAATTATCTATACTCGTACTACAGATCTGTTGACATGAAAGCTGCCAGCCTATGGCTTTACCGAAGAATTTTGCCCTTGAATCATGCAGGCAAGGATTGATTAAATTTCATAATTATACCAATGTAAAATTATTACAGTGTTACTTTGTGTAAGTTTTATTTTCATGAATCATCCTTTTCCAATCTTGGGTGTGCACCCATCATTGAGACTCAAAGCCCATAGAAGGTACCATCTCTAATAGGAAATGTTTTGTTCTCATATGCCCAGTTTGTCTCCCTCAGCTGTGGAGATGAAGTACTTATTGCTACAGACATCCATCAACCCCTAAGAAAGGATGACAAATGAGCACCGGCTTAATTTTGACTTAATAGGAAACCCACACCTCTTCTTATTTTTCTTTGAGAGTAAACTCCAAGAATATTGTTGTAAGGCCCCCTGTACTACATACTCACTAAAGTGTCAATCTTAGGCAATGTTTCCAAACACTGGCTGCATCAGAATTGCTTCTGATGCTTTTATAAAAACAGATTCTTAGATGCCAAACAGGCTTAATAATTACCAATGGGTGATAGGGAGACAGTAGTCCAGAGGATTTTGCTTTATACCTGCAATTGTTGGGAACCACCCTGCCTGGTTTCAGAAGCTGTAAATCTCCATGGCTAAGGCTGAGTCAGAGACCTTGGAACCATAAGTCATTAAGGAGACAAAGCTTATCTCCCCGGCAGGGGGACCACCTCTGCCCACTTTACTTTACCCTGCTTGGCCCTGAGCCTGACCAGTTAGCCAATGATGGGTAAGATTCCTCAAGGGAGGAATAACCTAAGACAGGCTTGGTCAAGAAGAGGCCCTCAGGGAAGGACTCAGGGGGCTATAGAAAAAGGGAGTGATGGACCCTTGCCCCTCGGCTTTGACATAGCCTGAGTCCTCATTCTACCTGCAAGAAGTCTCCTAATCTCTTGGCTGCCTGACTTCCCCTGCCTGACTTAAGCCTGAAACAATGACAGAGGGCGGTGCAGTCCTGTGCTAGAAAGGGCAGATTCCCTGGGGTGATCAGGCCTAAGAAAGAATACATAAAACTCTGTGAAACCTGCTTTGCTAAAAATGTCCTCAATTTTCTGATAAGGGTCCAAGTATGAAATGAGTTTGTTTCCCAAAGTTTTATAGCCTTTTAGCTAACTGACCCTGACTCAGAATAAGCCCTCAGAGTTCTTTGTATGTTATCTATTGTTTCATCCATACTGCCTGTCAATGATTGATGAGCTTTACCTGTATTCCTGTGCCAATTGAACCCAATAAAAGCCCATTGAGGAAAAGGCTCTTGGCCCTTCTCCTTTGAGAGATCGGCCACCTTTCCTCCCCAAGCAGGTCATGTCTTGGTAGATTTATTTTCATCTGCGGTGGACAAGGGGCTCTGCAGGCAAAGCTCCCCCACATGCAATTATAGGGAAAAATTGTAGAATAAAAGAATGATAAATAGTAAATAGCTATAGGTAGACTATAGTTCAAAATGTAGCTAAATATGAATAGGAATCTGAGTCATTTGACATGATTAGCTCAGTGTTGTGAACACAGAGACTGAAGTAATAGACCAGGACTCATTTATTACTTCATCAAATATCCCCTCCCGTTTTAATTTGTCATGGTGCTGGAATAGTTTGTATTTATCTGTCAACCAATATATTCCTCCAGTTCTTCCTGGATGGTTAATCAAATTTTGTATATAGTATGATACAGCACGGTAGTGCATTTATATTTGAGCCTGAGAGAGCTTTAATAAATCATAAAGATATTTTGTGTTGTTAGTTGTATAGATTATGCAAATTTTCCCTATACCAGAAATCAGAAGATATATAGAAATATGAGGGAAGTACCAAAAAGAACCAGAATTATCTTCTGGAGGGTGAGACCCTTGTAGTACAGGATTCCCGGCTAGGTGAGTGTTCTAGGAGTCCATCTGTATCAGTGCACCTGCTGGCATTGTTGTGAGAGGTGAATTTGGTTTCAGTGAGGTTTTTTGAAGACCTTTCTAACAAGTTCCCCCATTTTATGATGGGTGATTTATAAGTTCATGTGTCCACACTGCTGTGAGTGTTCAGCAGTTTTTAACCAAAAATGGCATGATCCCTCATGCCTCACCCTCCCTATTCACCCAATGTCGCCCCAAGCAACTTTTTGTGTTGTTTTCTGGAATGAAAAAGTCCTAAAAAGGAAACAGTTTGCTCATGTGGAAGAGGTGAAACAAAAAATGGCAGAAGCACTAAAAGGCATCAAAATTGACGAGTTCAAAACTGTGTTGAGCAGTGAAAAAATGTCTCAATAGATGTATTGAATCAAATGGAGAGTACTTTGAAGGTGACTGAAGTTTAAACATGTAAGAATAAATATACAATTTTTATAAATAAACCCCAGTGTTTTGGGGTCTCCCTTCTAAAACATAATTTTAAAAAGATAATCTAAGTTAGAAATTATTGTTTTTCCCAGATAATAGACATATATATTTGACTACTATCTACCAACAAGTGAATTTTTATAACACATTGAAAATTTATAAAGGTTTTTTTTTAATGTTCCCATCTCTCTTCAGTTTCTTGTTTTTATGCCAGGTCTTTTTGCTCCTGATCACAGAGCACAAACACGATGTTGTGGACGTGTTCTTCAGTCAGTGTGTTTTACTGGATTCCTTCAATGAGCGAGGCATTGTGCTTGCTGTATTCTGAATATGCAAGACAGGAGTACATGGTTTCACTGAGTAAAAAGAAAAAAACTAAATCAATAAGTATAAAATTGTTTGGGCGCTACAATGAAGGAACTCATGAGGTGCTATGTGAACAAGAAAAAACATACTAACTATGCCAGAGAGCATTTAGAAAAACTAATCAGAGAATTGGAGTGTGGTTGGGCAATTAAATGGGTGTTGACCAGGTGAAGAAGGGAGCAAGGGTATATAAGAAGAACGGAAAGGAACATGGACATATGTGAACAAATACAAGAACAAGAAGTACTTTAAAAATAGGATAGAAGTTTGTTTTGACTAGGTCCTCAATTCTAAGGGAGACCTATATTTCTGGAAAAGTGGGATTTACGAAGACAGAAATTTTCCTTTAACCTGAAAAAAGATAAAAGAAGATACAACATATATGAAGAAAAAGTTCTTGAGGTACTAAACATGAGGCAACAAAGTTTGCTCATGTCTGTTAGATATAAAGCAAGTGCAGGGAGACCCATGTCTGCACAGGTATGCAACATATAATTCCAGGCTCTGGTGCAGGAAGGAGAAACCCAAGTAGAGCCTTGCTGGCTCTGAGAACAGGGGGATGGAGCTGAGTATCTGGGGAGAGCAAAGAGGCTGGGGTGCCCAGAGCAGAGCACAGCACCACAGAAGAGAGAGCTTCGTGTGTACGTACAGGGTCCCCTTTCTGGGTCCAGCATGGCACTGATCACGAAGGGCATGTGAGGAAATTGTCTGGGTCTGGAAATGAAAACAGCTGCAAAAGGGTAACAGTCGCAGTGTCTGACACTTACACAGGACTGGGGAATAGTGCAAGTTCTCTCTAACCAGAGTGGGAAACCTCATCATTCTTAGGGCAACAGGTTGTCCAAATTATATTGTTTAAGTAGTGGGGGGAAATAGTCCTAGGCCAAAGCTTATTGCCTAAATAACAAAGCTTAAAAGAAAGATTCAAAGGGATCAAACTGTTTCCAGGTAACTTGACTTCAACCCAGAACAAAGGACAGTAATAAATAAATAAATAAATAAATAAATAAATAAATATTATATTCTTTAACAATAAATTTTTGGAAAAATATGTACAGGGATAAGCAAAAGTAGATTTATAGTTACAAATACACAGCACAGTTTATTCTTGTATTATTATTTATTTATTAATTATTAAATTATTTATTTGTATTATTTGTCTTCTTAAGTTATTATTTCATATCCTTACTTATAATTTACTTTTTTAGGTGACGATGGCTGACAATTTAATGAACAACTGTAAACCTACTTTTGCCCACTCTTGTGTATTACAGACATAAGAATACAATAATGTCCAGTGTACAATAAGGTGAAATAAAAATTAATAGCATCCAGTGAAAAGCTAGAAGGTATGCAAGGAAGAAGGAAACTATTGTTTATAATGAGGAGAAAGTCAGTCAACTGATACTGGCCCAGAATTGACATAGATAATAGGATTAGGAGACAAGGGTATTATCTGTTGTTATAACTATTTCACATGTTCTAGAAGCTAGAGAACAGACTAAACATGTTAAATTTGATGTGGAAAATATAAAGAGTTCCATTTAAAATTCTAGATCTGAAAGCTACCTTATCTAGGATGAAAAAATATATTAAATGGATTTTATAATTGAGTAGACCTGGCAGACGGAAAGATTAGTAAACTTGAAGACATATCAGTAAAGCCTTTCTAAAATAAAAGGAGCAATAAATGAACAGAGCTTTCATTGAGATATGACACAACTTCAAAGAACAAAGGGGAGCAAAAAATATACTGGAAAAATAATGGTTCAAATTTTTCCAAATTTAATAACTGTAAAATCACTGATTTAAGAAACTCCATGAATTCTAAGCATAATATCATGAAGAAAACTATGCAAAGTAACATCATAATCAAATTACTTTAAAACAGAAGACATTTTTAAAAATTTAAAAACAAGCAGAGAAAAAACATTTTTAAAAAACATTACATATGAAAAAACAAAGATGAGGAAGAGAATGTGCTTTATATTTTTCACCCAAAACTGTGGGCTAGAAGACAGTGGAGTAACAACTTCAAAGTACTGAAAAGTTAAAAAAAAAATAACAAACAAAAATTCTAAAAACTGTCAACCTAAGGATTTTTTCTCGCAGTGGAAAAAATACAGACTTTTTCCGACATACAAATGCTAAAAGAATTCATCACCAGCATGGCTGCAGAATAAGAAATGTAAAATGGAGAACATCTGTACTAACATCATCATTAAAATACTAAACATTTTAAATTTAAAATTAAAAAAATGTAAATGGAAGTCCTCCAAACAGGACTTATTTTCTTCTTACTAAAATCTACTTAAAAGAAAAGATATAGTTTTATAAAGTAAAAGTGATTAAAATGTATTGAGTACTTTATAATACATATTGAAATAAAATGTATAGGAAGAGCACAAAGCCCAGGAGGGGAAAAATCAAAGTACACTGATATGGGGTTCTTCTCCCATAAATGAAGTGATGTAATATTTCTTCAAGGTAAACTGTAATAAAGTATAGATGTATACTATGAACTTCAAAGCAACTACTAAAATAATACAACAGAATTATACTTAATAGATCAACAAAGGCAGTAAAATGGTATTAAAAAATAAGCCAAATGAAAGCAGAGAGGAAACAAGTGAACAAAAAACAGATATAAAAAATTTAAAGTTCAATTACATTTTATATTATTCTAAAAAAAGTCTGTTTTAAACATGAAGGCACAGTTTTATTTTGATAACTAAAACCTTTAGATAGCTCAAATGTCCATCAACAGATGATTGTAGCAGAAAAATATATACCCATACAGTGAAACATTACTCAGCAGCAAAAGAATAAATACTTGACACATACAACAACATGGGTGAATATTAAAATTGTTTGGCAAAAGAAGTTAGGTGACATTGAAGTGTATACTGTATGGTATTAATAGAAAATTTTAGAAAAGGTCAATTAATCAATAGCAACTGAAATCAGGTCAGCGGTTGTCTGGGTGGAAAGGTGCAGAATAGAAAGAGGGAGAACAAATCTTTTGAGGGTGACGGATGTGTTTATTAGTTTGATTGTGACAAGTTTTCAGGGGTGTACACACAAATTGAACATTTTGAATGGTGTACATAACACATGGATAGTTTATTACATGTCATCTGCACCTCAGAGCAACTGCTTTTAAAAGTTATAATGAAGAAGGGAGATTGAAGAAAACCCTAAATGTATATACAAACTGTGGAAAGATTGTGAAAGAGCCTTGAATACTCTGGAATTTTAACTTTGTTTCGGGGGTTATAAGTATTTCAAACTAGGAAAGCAAGTGTGCGTGGCCATAGGCACTCCATTGTAGATTTAATTAGATCAACACTGCTTTTACATATAGTAATCTGATTGTTTTCAATAAGAAATCCTGCAGTTAAAAAAGCAGTTTTGAAACCTATCACCTTGTTCAAGGGGGAAAGCGTAGCCAGCATTGCATGAGTGTGAGAACAGTGGTCGTGTGTTCATTCCTCTGTTCCTTCTTTTGCTTGGTCCATTATCCTTCACTAAGAAAGTCAGAAAAAATGCATCCTGTGTTCCCTGTGCCCCCCAAATTCTCTTTATTAGTCTGTTAAAGGACGTTGACCTTTCAATTTATCAATCTTATAAGATTTGTGAGTTTTCACTTATTCCAGATTTTTTCTCTTACCTTGCTGTCCACCTGTGTCTACACAAGTCTTGAACAAAAGAGATGGTTTAATAAATTGAACAAAATTAAATCACTCTTTATTATAGAAAACAGACTACATCATAAATTCATCCTGACATAGACTATTATATCTTATCTTTTTTTTAGGATAGAATTGCTTAGAGTTGAGTTGAGATATATAGAGTGCGGGGTAAATAAAATATCTTAGAAAGGGTAAACAAAATTATAAAATTGACTTATTTATTATTAAATTAGGCAAATGTTAACCCCATTTTAAAATATTTTCCATTTCACAGAAATTAGGGGAGAGAGACCATGTTTTGCACGGTAATTATGCCCATGTCTCAATATTTTAACAAATGTAACCCTCTCAACAGTCTTTTAATTTATCCCTTATTAGTCTTCCTTCAGACATGACTAACTTGAAACTTTACGCAATTAAAAGTATTTTCCATAAAAAAGAATCAGTCTTGCCATTTGAGACAACATGTATACACCTAGAGAGTGTTATGCTAAATGAAATGTCAGACAGAGAAAGACAGATACCATATGAGTTCACTTATACTCAGAATCTAAAAAACAAAATAAACAACCAGAAACAAACAAACAAAAAAAGTATTTTCCAAAGATCACAATGCCAGGACGGTAGTCTAGGTTAGAATACGAACCTACGTGTACATAATTTCTTTCTTCTAGATCAATGTTTGCAAATCTTGGTTTCCTGGGTCATTACTAACTAGATAATTACAGTAAATTTCATCTAATATGGGTTGCACTTTCAAATTAATTTGGGGGAAAAAAGCTGAGTATTAAAATGGGTGTTTACATAAGAAAGGCTCAATTCACTCCCAAAGATAAAACAATCTGCTTATACTTGTTTAACTCAGCATAAACTTATTTGGTAACAAAGTCCTGTATGAGACATCATGTAATGCAGCTTGGCATAATAGTTTCTGTAACACACAATCTGAGGACATTGATGCTTCAGTGTTTCAGCATATACTATTTGCAAGTCACCTATATATAAATGGTCGGATACTTGATTTGAAATTGACAAGATAATTGGTATTAATTATCTGTAGGTGAAGTTCAAATACTAATTTTAAGTTCAGTTTTTCAAACTTTTGACAATCATGCCCCAATCATTATTATTTTTTTAATAAAGATTTTATTTATTTAGCCTTGGCTGGTGTAGCTCAGTGGATAGAGTGTGGGCCTGCTAACCCAAGGGTCTCCCATTTAATTCCCAGTCAGGGCACATGCCTGGGTTGTGGACCAGGTCCCCAGTTGGGGGTGCATGAGAGGCAACCAAACACTGATGTTTCTCTCCTTCTCTTTCTCCCTCCCTTCCCTTCTCTCTTACAAATAAAGAAATAAAATTGAGAGAGGGGAAGGGAGGGAGAACCCTTTGGTTCTCAGGCTGGCAATCAATCCACTGAGCCACACCAGCCAGAGCAATTTCTTGAATTAGGAGATGAAAGATGTCACAGACCACAAGTGAGGTCACATCTCAAGCAGAGAGAAGGGACTGAGAAAGCCAACTGTCACTAAGACCTCAAATAAAACAATAACAAGTATGTTTTAGAATATTTAGGCTATTTCAGTGGGATAGTGATGATTTCAACTGAGATTTTAAGGAAGCGAGCAGTAGACACAAATGAAGGAAAATGATATGTTTGTCAAGTATGAAAGGGAAAAACTGTATAGCTTAAGAAAGATTTCCTTTTTTAAGACAGAAAGAATTAAGGATGTCTAGTAACAAAGAGAGGGACCAAGAGAGGAATAGATTAAAAGACAAAGAAAAACAATTTTTAATATGCATTTTTTTAATTTAAAAGAAAAGGATCAAGAATGTGTTGTAGATAAACTGTAGGTGAATCCATACATGGCTGGGGGATTACACATTAATACATTATTTTTGGAGAATTCTTTAGCAATATAACACAAAAACTTCAATATAGATCACAGTTTTTACTCACACTCTATTTGATAATTTATCCTAAGGAAATAATTCAAAAGATAGAAATTTTATGCAAATAATTGTGTTACATTGTTACTTATGATAGTTGAACATCTATTCTTTAATTTCCCAGTGTCTTTTTGATAATGAGTGAAATACTAAATTATTTTTTTCGTTTTTTGTTAATTTGCAATTTATTACTATTAAGTAATACTGTTGCTGGTGGAAATAGGGCCCTAGTGGTGTTGCAATAAAAGCATTTCCGAGACCACACATGGAAGGATGAGGTATAGTGCAAAGATTTATTGAAGCTGCAACAAACACAAAGGACTGACCCGTGTTCAGCTCTGTTTGCTGCGGAGGAAGTCTAGCCTTGTCTTCATCAAGTCCAGAAGAAAAGCCGAGGTCCAGCAATTCTCTGCCATTGGTTTAGTCCAGTTCAGTCTGTCCTTGGCCGGATAGCATAACCTGTATTTCCGGCTGTGCTCCAGCTGGTGCTGTGCTATTGTATCCAGGCTCCCTCTTGGATCCTGCACAGCTCCCAGGCCCCATGCAGCTGCCAGGCCCACAGGGCTGCTATGTAAAGAGAATGGGAGGAGTGCATATGACGGAGAGAGACAGAGGCAGAGAGAGATTGCCTTTGTTCAGTGTGTATTATACTATCTCCGGCTTGGAAAGGGCCAGGAACTCTTTCACACCAATCAACTTCCCAATTCTTCATAGGCTGGTGCTAGGCCTTCCCCCAACCAATCCATTTACTAAATCTTCTGGAGTTCTGTGTACCTTATCCAATCCGATCCTTCTCGCAGGCTAGGCTCTGCTCCCTATGGTCATCATTTAGTTCTTTCTGCAGTGTGCTTCATAGTAGAAGAACATCCCCCTCTGCCATCTTGGCTTCTAGTGCACATGCACCCAGCAAAGTAATTTCCCATTTATTGTCTTATCTCTCCCTCAATAATCCTGAATATGACTGGTAACAGTCTTCCTGCCTGCTTCAAGGATTAGGTCCCGAGGATGGAGAGTGCAGCCATCCCCTCTGGAGCCTAAGAATGCTACAAATTCCTAGTGAAGCAGGCTTATTGTCCATTTCAGCTTCTTAGTTTATTAGGCTTAATAATGTCTGAATCCCTTTGCTTCCTTCTCTTTTATGTGTTAATGTCTAGCTACCTATGCTAACAATGCTAAATAATAAACATTTTAGATGGCTTAAAAATCAATTGTATTATAAATAGAAATATAACTATAGTCTATTTAAAACTGACTTTTGCTTTTATTTTGAAATTACATTTTAAGGAAGCTAACATCCTAGATTTAAATTAGACATTTCTAATTTTAATATTTATTCTAGTGTTAATTCCGACTTGTCTTTACAGATTTGTCTTAATGATGTAACAATAAGTTTACTAATGTACCTACATCCTACAGATGCAATAAAAATATAGCCATCTCATATCAGTCAATGTTATCTACCAATTATTCTTTATTGAGACATAAAGTATTTGAACTGTTTTATTCGTAAACTACTCTAGCGGGATTCCTTGGTCATTAGGTCAATAGTTTTACTTGTTACATAGAACTTGATGCTTTTTATAGAAAGTTTATTTTCATATTTTTAAATCTGGTGTTTACATCTAAATGTTTGTTTTTAAGTTTTACATGGCCAAAATTACCTAATCGACAGTTCCATCATTGTGATACATAAAGCTAGTTTGTTGCTTTAATTTACATTTGTTGCGGAAATTTACATATGTCTTACCAGTGTCTCATGCAATTAGCAGGGTCATCTGGAGGTTTTCTGTGCATGGAGAAGAAGGGTACAGTGTGCATTGCTAGTGCTTTTCTTTAGGTTACTTGGTTAATTCATCATCTTGGAACACATAATTAGCCATCTTCCCCCGGTGTGGTTACTGAGTATGAATATCAGTGCCGCCTCCTCCACTGACCCCTTCCCTAACAACAACGGAAGTCTTTACACCCTCACCATGAGTTTTCTGCTCTACGAAACATTGCAACTACTCTGTTAAGCAAATGTCTGTTAACATTATGTGGATCCTAGCCAGTAGCTGTTTCTTGTATTTTACATAATAAATTTCATGTAAAGTAATGCCAAACAATGATAGCATAATGAAAATTTCAGGACGAAGAAGAAAATCTTGGGCAGAAAGGATTTTATACCTGAAATCACACCATTATAACAATCACCTACCATAAGTAAATGTAATAAAAATAATCATTATGGGAATAAAGTAAAACAGAAAAATTATATTTCAATTATAGATTTATTTTCTATTTTCTTCATTTTAAATAAAGTGTTACATCAGAAAATTGATTGACTAGGTTTCACTTTGTTTTATCTTAACTGACAAATGCGATTAGTTTTATAAGACCATGAAATTGTATTGTTGCCAAAAGGGTGCTTGGAAATTCTCCAGAAGCCTTTTTTCTAATAAGTATAATTTCAATGTCCTAAGTACCTATTATATTCCAGGCATTGTGGATAGACTATCAAATTAATTTTTCAGACAACCCATGAAAAAGATATTACCAACCCCACAGGTGCGTAAGAAAACTGAAGGCAAGACGGGTTAACTAACTTGATAAATGCTATTCAGTTAATAAGTGCCAAAGTCAATATTCGAAGGCAGGCACGTGTGAATCCAGAGTTGGTGTGTTCTCCCATCATATGTTTTCTGCCTCTATCTGGTGAATTTGATCCAAAATGAGTATTTTACTTTGGGGATACTTAGAAGCTAGAGCAAAACACACATGTACATGTCCATTAAATGTTACATTAAAATATATGCATATATGTCTATGTGTGTGCATGTGTATGTTTATGTATATGTGTGCATATATAATTATTAAATGTTGGATTTTTAAATGCTGATAATACTTTGAATCAAGCACTAAAATATTTACAGTTAAGTTTAGATGTTTAACTGACTATACAATGTTTTGCTTGGGCTACTGCATATTTCACAATGCCACAAGAGTGCTTAATACCTCACTCGTCCAAAAGAAATTGATGTTTTTGAAACAGTGTTTTGGAATTTTAGTACATTTTATGATTATAGACTTGTCTGATATTCAGAAGCTTTTTTCAGTTTTCTCACTTTCTTTTTTGGTATAACAAGATTTCATAAAAAGCATATGCTTACAAAGTGTTGATTAGATCAAGTCGGGTTAACTGTGTAACACCTTGGAAGACAGTACCATATTATAAATCAAAATATCTTCAAAACTTTTGAAGAGTAACCATAAACAAACAGGATGAAATGCTGTTTGCTGACAAAAAAGAAAAACAAAAATTAACTGAAAATTCTATATAATTACTTTTATTTTTATAGCAAAAATATCCCCTCAAGTTGCCACTAATGTAATGTGGTTGTTTGAGTGTGTGTGCAGGCTTTTTGCATTATTAACAAGGGCACTTGGGTTGCGGGGTGAAGGTGGCGTCTTTGCAATGTGTTACTTTGTCAGTGCTAACTTCTTCCCAGCCTCTGCTCACGCTTGTCCTGGCACCAACACAGAACTCTTCGTTATGCAAACTTCTACTGGAAATCAGTTCACCAGAATACCATAACTTCTCTCTACATTAGCAAATGGAATTTGAAATCATTCTTCCATGATTCTAATGGTGGCCGAAATAAAGGCGGGAAAGAGAAAGCTCCCTAGTCCCATCACATAAACGATAGAATTGTAATATTGTTAATAATGCTAACAGTATCTAAACACTCATTGAGTACTTACTATGTCCTGAATTATTATGTTTTTTATGTCCCTCAAGGGTATTTTATTTTGTCTGCACCATTTTATGAAAGAGGACACTGAGGTTTAAAGTGATTAAGTAATGTACTAACATCACAATGTGGCAGGCTTGCAGTTAGAATTCAACACATGTGAGTTTGGGCTACAGAGCTTACACTTTAATCATCTCCTGTCACTGGCTTTTCTGGCAGCTTCTCAAATCCATTCTTTTTGTTGGAGAAGGATTGAGTTGTCTGACTTCCTTTATTTGAGATGTTTTTGATATGGAGAAAGACCTTGGGGATTGTTAATGTTCTCAATTGACCCCTACCTTGTGCCTCACACCCCCAATCCAGTTCGCCCTCCAGGTACATTCTGCCTCCAGTGTGGCTTCCTCCCACTGGAGCACCTGCCTGAAACTGGAGGAGTGCTTGCCTACCCCCTTGACTGAGTGTTTTCACAATCCTACAGGATTGAATAGTAAAGCTGTTTCTTTTGTCTTTAGGTTTTCTCTACTTACTTGTTTGTCCTCCATCCTTGTTATGAGGGAGATCCCAGTTAGGGGACTCCCCCTCCTTGGTTTTTGTATAGCTCACAAGAATGAACTCAGGCAAGAGACAGAAAGTATAGTGAAAATGGGGCAGAAAGTTTATTTATGAAATACTCTTGAGTATGACACTGCCAGTGGGCACCCAGGTAGTCTGAGTGCACCGACTTGGGGTTTTAGGGGTTTAATGCTTGATTCAGCTGCTAGGTTCCCTCTCCTCCTACTCCCTTCTCCAGACCTTGGGATTAACACAGTTTCAGAGGCATCCTTTCCCAGACAGTGGAAATGATACACACAGAATTTCAAAGGCTCCCCTCCTCCTGCACTCTCAGGATTTCTCTTGTGATCTTTGGAACACCTGGCAATATTATCTGACCGGGCTCAGGACTGCTGATTCAATGGATATGACATGTTTCCCTTCCCCTCCTGCCTTGGTTAGCTATTCTGCCTAACACCCTGATGCAGCCTCACCTGACCATAATAATGTGGCAGGATGTTTATCTTTCATCCTGAAATGATTTACATTAACAGAAAAACTATAGGTCTAAACAAATTAAAAAACCCAATAATTACAGAGAACAACAAGTTCTTAAAGTTTTGAGGATTTATGGCACTGGTTAAAAATTAAATATTAAAGCTAAAGAAAAAAGTACAGAAGACAAATAAACAAATTGCTCAAGACACATAGATGGTGAGGGCTACATGACTTAATTTGCACTGAGGACATGCAAGACATCACAAGTTAAACTGAACAGTTTATGTGCTTACAATGTGCTGGCCATTTGGCTGAATGCCAGGGAGAAAAGCAAAGCCTCTGCCCTCACAGAGTCTAAGGGGATCCAACATCTATGACGAGGAATTGGAATAAGGAGTGATAAATACTGTAGTGCTGGCAAGCAGAGAATACGAACGGTGTCTATAGAAGGGACATCTACTTAATCCCAGGAATTACAAAGAGAATTCCTGCGATAAATGATGTTTCAGTTGAAATTTTAGGTGAACAGCTTCAATATCCACGTGACCAATCTCTTAGCACGCCATCCTTTTGGTGGTTTGACTTCTTCATGACCGATGATAAAAATATAAAGCTTGAAAAACTCTTGATTATGATATGCAGAAGTTTGAGTGAGGAGTCAAGACTTCTATCTGAATAAAACTAAAAGATTTCAGACCATCTTCACGGCTGCTTGTCCTTTCATCAGTAACAGAGGTTCGGACAAATGGGAAAAACGCCTGTCCTCTCTCCTGCATGTCTTGCAGGACACTGGCCGCCCCACCCTTGATCTCATTATCCCTGGAAACAGCTTTCCCCCTAAGGATAAGCCAGTGTCTTCCAAATTTGTATCGGTAGCTCAGGCATTTTTTTTCCAGAGCTCTAGTTCTGTAGTTTTAATTGTCTCTTCTACATTTCTATTACACATCTCTCACAAACTGAGAATGTTCAAAATTGAATTAATCTTTTCCCTTTCCTCAAATGTATTTTACTCATTCCTTTTTTCAATCCCAACCCGCCTGTCAAAGACAGATATTATTTGTTTCTTTTAAACTGTTACTGAGTCTGTCTACCTTACTCCTTCATAGCCAGCACCTCTGTCTAGACCACCAGTCCCATCTACAGTCGTCCCCTCTTTTTTAAGGTTTTGCTCTCTGCAGTTTCAGTTTCCTAGAGTCAAGTGTGGTATGTAAACATTAAGTGAAAAATTCCAGAAAAAAAACCCCCCAAAATGATGTTTTAAATTATGTGCTAATTTGAGTAGCAAGAGGAAATCTTGCGAGGCACTACTCTGTTACGGCAAGGATTTGAATGGTCCATTTGCTCAGCGTATCCACACTGTATGTTCGCTGCCCATTAGCCACTTAGTAGCCGTTTTGCTTCTCAAATCAGCTTCTGGGTATCTCAGTGTTCATGTCCAAGTAAACCTTAATGTATTTCACAATGACCCCAACAGCAAGAATAGTGATGCTGGCAACTTGAATATACTAAAAAGAAGCTGTAAAGTGCTTCCTTTACGTGAACAGGCCAGAACAGGACAGTAAGATATTTAGACAGAAACAGAGAGAGACCATATGCACAAAACTTTTATTGTAGTATATTATTATAATTTATATATTTTATTATTAGTTATTTTTTAGTTTCTTACTGTGCCTAATTTATAAATTAAACTTTATCGTGGGTATAGACGTGTAGGAAAACAAAGATAGGATGTGCAGTGCTGAGCAGTGTCTGGAGTTTCAGTCATTCAGGATGGGCCCTGACATGTGTCAGTTTCCCCTGGGGAAAGGGCAAACTGAGGTTGTACAGTTTGCTGATAGGGTTCATATTTGAGAAAGCAAATATTATCAAGTAAAATTTTCTGCTTAAACAACTTTGATGACTTTTATTGTTTTCAGCCAAAGTAAATACACATAGTGCACACAAGTTTTGTGTGACCTCGTGCATTTCTGCATCTTTGGCTTTATCTCCTATCCACTGTGTTTTTATTGCTCTGGCTTCCCTGATCTTCAATTTCTTGAATATATACCTTTTATTATTTTATTTTTTTAGGCCACTGAAACATGCCTTCTCTCTGACTTTTTTTCTGTTCATCCTACTCCTTTCACCTATGAATTTATATTCAACCCTCTTGTCTCAATTTAGATGTCACTTCCCCCAAGAAGGTCTTCACTGGTGCCCATAGTGAACAAAACAATTGCATGTTTAGGCACTCACTTCAAAATATTGGTCAACTGCCATCCGTGTTCAAAGTGCTCTTTATGTCTTTAAAGACTGTCGTAAGGATAGAAATCAAATGAGGACACGTCACCAAAACAAGGAGAGTACCTTACCCGTAAGACATGCCAAGTATTTGTAGATCATCACGGAGTTAGCCAGGCTGAGAAGGGAAATAAGCGCAATTCAGGCAGACATAACTGTGAGTAAATCACACAGATACATGATTAAGATTGGAAACTGTGTGGTTCGATACAATAGCAGTGTGGGTTCTTAGTAGATAAAGAAGTAGATATTTAGCAAGTGCATCTGTTGAAAAGAAGAAGAGAGTTGGGGCAATAGCTACCAAAGTGTGTAAAAGTATAAAAATGTGGCATTCGTTTAGTTTTTTCTGTAAAATTTGAGAGAGATTGAATTTAATGGTGAATATCAAGCATAGAGCGATAAACACAAGAAGATAATTTAATTCATGGAGAAAATCATGACTATGGTAGGAAGGGATGGAAACTACAGTGCACAGATAAAAAAGTTCTTTTGCAAGAAACCAAAGAAGGAAGATCTTTCTCCATGAAACTTGATTAATAATTTTCTATTGGTTGCTTGGAAGTAGGAAAATTTCTTCTTTTAAAAGTATTTTATTTATTTATTTTTAGAGAGAGGGGAAAGAAAGGAGAAAGAGAGGGAGGGAAATATCGATGTGTGGTTGCCTCTTATGTGCCTCCTACCAGGGATCTGGCCCATAACCCAGGCATGTGCCCTGACTGGGAATCTAACCAGCAACCCTTTGGTTTGCATCCACTGAGCTACACCAGCCAGGGCAGAAAATTTCTTTTTGACAACATTTAATATCTCTATGAAGAAAACATTGGATGTTGAGAGAATACATTGGGTAAGGAGAGAAAACATAAGGGAATAGTAAAGGTTTGTAATAACCAAGGAAGGAAATATAATGGGAATTAACAAAAAAAATTTAAATAAACATGAGAAAAACAATGGTGGGTAAGCACTGAATATTGAATTGCAGGCAGGAATTATACATGAAATTAAAGCAGTAGAAAGGAATCAGAGAATAGAGAATTATAAACAATTCTTGAATTTCTCTCCCATCATTACTTTTGTTATTAGCAGGTTTTTTACAATGTCCTATAATCAATTTCAGTCATCTGTGCAAATGAAAGCTATGCAAATGCTTTCATAGAGGTATGAGCTAAATTAAAATGAACACATGCATGATCAAAAAGGATAGTTTATGTAAAAAGTACAATGTAGATTCCATCTAGTTTTATTTCTTAAAAAATAGCAGAAAATAACTATATAGTAATGTATCTGTGGTCAGAATTCTATTTAGTCCATTAAACAAGACACATCTTTCTTTTAGCACATCTCAATGGTCAACCTAAAAGTTTCCTAAAATCAGGGTATGTGCTTTAAAGAAAAATAAAGTTTGTCTTATTTATGCTTGGGAGATTTGCATGTACTACAGATTGACACAAAAAGATATGTTATGTTGAACAATTTTATGGCAGACATGCCCAAGGCAATTGAAATGAGAGAATTATTAACAATGCAAGCAAAAGAAATTCCTTATTAGAACTTTGTTAAATGAAAGTATAATTCATTAAGGATCATATCATTATAAAAATCTGTCATGCCAATGGGTACTCTATAGCCTATAGTAAATTTTATATGACTTTGATGTTTGGAAATAGTGTAAAGTTAAACTTATTGACTTCAAATGTTGGATATTTTTGGAGCACCCAAGTAACTAGTGCAAAGGTATAGTCATTTTGAATCCCTCAAGCAGTTTAACATTTCAGAGAAAAATAGTAAAATCATATATAAAATTTTTATAAAACCTTTTACTGATACTGAAACTAATACATTTGCATTAAAAATTGGAAAATAAATGCATAGTCTTGATTTTAATTGTAGTTTCTCCTGTGTCTTATGTGTTTTTCCACAGTATGCATCATACATAATGTAACAAATGTAAATTTTACATTTATACAAACTCAAGTGTTAAATAATTATATATTTTAATGTTTCCTTGTAATAGATATTCTCTTCTAACTGTAGCCTAGAGACAGAAAATTTTATAGTTATTTTAGGTTTTGACCTTGTCTTTTTTGTGTAAGCCAAATCAATTTCATTTTCTTTCTTTCTCAGTAAGCTAGCATCTCACTTCCCTTGGCCCTCCAAAGTATCCAGGCATTGGTAGGAACAAATGAGTATGTCCATGACCTCCCTTGAAAACTGATGACATAACCCATTCGGTCTCAGGTGATTTTACACCGGAGGAGAGAAACCCTTTCAAGTCTGCAGTATCTCAGAATCATACCTATGTTACTTGAAACTGAATGGGAAAACCGTGCCATGGCTTCCCAATCCCAGCTGAAGGCACTTTCCATGCAATGACCTCAGATACATACAAAGCGATACTATAGTAATCTCTGTCTATTGTATTCTGCCTTACTATGGTAATATGGAGATGTTGCTAGTAATTGATTCTTTCTCTTAGCTTTAGATGAAACATGCTACATATGGACAATATCTTCAGGTATACTGCCCCTGAGAGTTCTAGATTGAATAGCCAGTTACCTTCTACTTTCTTATTACCACTTAAATGTGGAGACATTAATTAGGAATAGATGTCTTCCTTGATGAATCACTCTGATCCTAGTATTATATCTTTTCATATTCTCGTGTCTTTACTTCTTTCTTCTGCTTCAAATCTCCTTCTCCTCCAGCTTCTAAAACTTGATCAAGTTAAAAATGAAGAACCTGAACCTTTTCATTATTTACTATTGATTGCATAAAATTTACAGCCTAAAGCTGGCTTCCTCTAGGCTTTAGCTATTTTGAGTTTCAAAATTCTCATGATAGCAATTCAAAAATCTCAGTTTTCAAAAACTGTGACTCTGTTCTGTCTGTAAACATTATTTTACATTATCTTTCGAGGCATCGAGTGCTTTTAATTCAATGAAAGAATGAGCCTCCAGTGTCAAAGTCTGGGCTTTAACAGGAAAAAAAAAGACAAAAAAAAAAAAAGTAGTAGATCCCTGAGCTACAGGGTAGAAACATTTAACTGGAAAACCTGAGAATCATGACCTCTTCAAAGCATCTGACTCTTTCAGGCCAGCAGAAGCAATGCTCGTCACATTGAGTGAGCACACTAGCCTTCCAAAAGCATGACCTCACAGAAGATTTGTGTTATCCTCAGACTATGTGTTTCTAGCCCTTAGTGTTTTCAGCTTGGTAAACAGGGTAAGATCTTTGCAGAACCAGAGTTCTGCAAAGGAAGTTCAATTATACACCTGGAAAAATTAGTGAAAAATGATAAACTACTGTAAGCTAGCCAGTTGGAAAAAACAATAATCGTTCTCCTTCTGTATTAGGTATGTTTATTGGATAAATGAAATATTGGACTAGCTATTGATCTGCTGAAAAATTTTTTTCAATCCCCGACAGTGGGAGGGAAAAGAAAGTTTCTCCTTCACAGGACAGGAGGAGCTATATACCTTCAATACTTGGCCCCAGAGCTATGTCATCTCTTTCTATCAGATAATACAATACAGTCAGCTGAGTCATTGACTGCCTTGACATTCCACCAATATCAAGCTGTTCTACTGTACTAATTGCAACATGCTAATTTGATGCAATGGCAAGCATGAAATGTCAAGTACACCAGATGAACTGGTGAGACATATGCCTTCAAACAAACCTCATGAATGAAGCAGCTGTCACCTGGATGAAGGTTCTATTGGGGCAAATGGTCTAGGATAGAGTTGGATATTCTAAGGTAAATGAAAAGTCACTCTACCTTGTATTTCCTAACACTAAAAAAGCCTCAGTATTTGGGAAACGGTATGTGCTATATACTGTAGGTATTGCTCCAAACCATTCATCAGTAGCTTAGAGAACTGTTCATTTCAAATGAGTAAATGAGAGTTTTGTAATAAGTCTAGGCTGCAACACAATCTCTTATAACACAGGTCTTATGATTCATCTTATGACTCACTAACCTCCAAAGATTCTTAAAGCATCAGTAATGAATAAACGTGCAGTGTGGACTCTCTGGCAGATCCAAGCAAAGGATGTAGAGGGCAGATCCACCTAGAGTTTTATAATAAGTTTATGTTTTCTGTGGAGTAAACATTTTTTCTCCATTTGAAAACTATTATTGACTTAACTTTAGCTGAGTCCACTTGGGAACATATTTCATTTCAGTAACTTCACATTTCAACCATAGAATTTCTTGTTTTTTTAATCCTCACCCAAGGATATGCCCATTGTCTTGAAAAAAAGAAAGAGAGAGAGAGAGCGTGATGGAGAAGAAGAGATGTGAGAGAGAAGCATTGATTGCTTGCCTTCTGCCTGGGCATTGAATCCTCTACCTAGGTATGTGTCCCAATCTGGAATCGAACAGGTGATCTTTTGGTGCATGGGACGACCCTCCAACTCACTGAGTCACACTGGCCAGGGCTAGAATTTCGTTCTTTCTTTTTTTTTTTTTATACAGTTTCTAATTCTCTATTAAAATTATCTATTTCCTGATTCATTGTTATCTTTATTCTTTAATTCTTTGAACATAGTTAATTTAGGGGGTAGTGTGCAAATATTTATAATAGATTTGAAGCATTTGTTTGCTAAGTCCAATATCTGGACCTACATAGAATCAGTTTCTATTGTCTGCTTTTTCTTATTTCTCTTTGTGTGTTTTGTCATATTGTCAAAATGTAATACTTTAATACATTTATAGCAGTTCTGGATTCTGAATTCCCCCTTTAGAGTTTTATAGTTGTTATTTCTGCTTTTGTAACATGCCTAGATTTAAATTGTGGAATTGTCCTCCCTTATGGGATACAGCTTATGCTGATCTCTTTAGCATTTTTTAAATTATTTTTATTTAAAAAATTATTTTTTAAGGCCAGCTTCCTACAAGTTGTTATAGTTTCTGCATGGTTTAGTGATCAGCCAATGATTTGGGCAGAGGATATGCTCAAATACCTCAAGGTTTCAACTCTGTTGATATTTTGTGTGTGGTTTGGAGAACACATTTAAATTTCAGTTACATCTCCTGTCTACCTCAAGTTTCATGTTTCTTAGAGATTTCTTAGGTCTCCCCTTCATATGTATACCATTTTCCGGTTTGACAGGAATGTGTAGAGAGCTTATCCTTCCCTTCTGTTGCTCTCTTATTTTCATGATCTCCTTACATTTTATACCCGGTCCACTACTTGTCCTAACTGTGACTACAATCACAGACTTTCAGATTAGTGAGTTTTGCTTATTCATGTACTACCAAGTTAAATGTTTCCACAAGTTTTTGCCCTCCATCCACCCAAAATAAAGCTTGTGTCTAGTTGCTAGTTTTCCCAATCAAACTTACAGTGTAAAATAAATCTCTCTCCTTACCGGTATATTAGGAGTAATTGGTGGTGATGGTGGTGATGGTGTTAGGGTGTTGAAAAGCCTCAGGCAAGAAAAGCCAGACCCCATTTACTCTTACATAAATTTCTTTATGAATAAACATTTTGCAATTTGACATTTAGTTTACATAAATTTCTAGATCCCCAAAATGGTTGTTTTAGACAATTTTGCCTAGTTTTATTCTTGATTTTTTTAGTGGAGGATTTACTGACACAAGTCTTCATTGACTTTTATTTTCCACCATGTCCAGGAATGAAGTGATCTTAATTGTTAAATGGAAAGAAATAAATGTATTTCTCAGTTAAAACATAGGATTTCAAATTCTTAAACATAATGTGAATAAATGATACAAGCAGATACATTGCAAGTCCCTGACAATATTATTTCATTTGCATTACTATAATTTTAGTGATGCATTCACCGCCAACACAAATCTGTTTATTAAGTTTCTTCTAAAACAGTTTGTTAATCTTGAACCCATCCAAGAGTTACATAATGAGATTGTTCTGGGCTACTAATGTATCCATTTCACAAAAGAAAGAGTCTGAAAACAATGACAGAGAGTGAGGTTACGAGATAATCGGGTCACTTCCAGTGAATGCTCAGAGTCAGGCTCAAGTGGTAAACTGAAACTCCAAGTGGCAGGAGTTGGACATAACCTAGAAGACATAGGAAAAGCACAGTGCCTGAAAATTCAGGAGTGAATTGTTCAGATCTGTGCTCATGGAAACTTACTTCTAGGAATGCTGTTTATTTTGGTGAGATGAACTAGGTTCCCACAAGATTTTGGCCTTAAAGTCAGACTCTTGTTGAACATTTGTAACCATAGCCATAAAACAGATTAAACACAGTTGTGGAATATTGGAACAAAATGCTTTCTCCAGGAAATCTAGCTAAGAATTAAAAAAATAATGAAATGTATCTTTCACAACTTTCTTTGATATATGTCTGTTTCCATTTAATGCAAATGTGCAACTATAATTTGTGCTTTACCACTTCAAGGTTTTAGTATTACATATAAAATACAGATAATTTTCGTATCACATACAAATTATAAAGCCATAACTCTTTTGTGCAATAGAGCTCATATTAGGTTTCTGAAAGTTCACACACACTTACATAAAAACTGCCCAATTTAATACAGTGCAACCTGTTATATTTAAATAAATTATAGCCTATAGTTTCAGAGTTTAGGAAAAAGCACAAACATCAAGTATACATTGTTCCAAATAAGTCTTAGAGCCATTTATAGTCTATAAAGCAAATCCAAGTGATACTAATGAAACTTCATATGTAAATTTTTAAGGTTAGAAACTTCCACAATTGTTACAAAATTTTAGGATCACCTAGGTGAAATGCATAGGTACCATTTATCCTAGTTTCCAGGAGGACAACACACAACTTTACAAAGATTCTCTTCCATTTTTATCAGTTTAAGTACATTCAGTGCATTTATGACCTCCCAGTTAATTTTTTTTTTTTTGGTTGATTAGCTTCCTGTGAGTCAGACTCCAAGGGGCTAAAGTACAGTTAATCCCTTTTATATTGTCAATCAGCTACCAATTTGATGTCTTTTCATAAGTGTTAAATGCTTCAAAAAATCACTCAGAGGTCTTACAGATGATGTGTTGTGGAATTGTGCACCTGAAAACTGTTAAATTTTGTTAACCAGTGTCACCCCAATAAATTAAATAAAAAAGAAGAAAAATAATAAAATCACTCAGAGGTCAAAAACAATGTCATTCTGAAATGCAATTGAAAGTATGTCCTTCCCATTCACTTGTTTAAAATGGCCTCTCTGTAAGAATTATTTTCCACTGGGACTACAAAATCATTCAATTTGAAAGATGACCTTAAATTTCTGCAATATTTCTCTTTCTTTAAAGGCAACATTTAGAAAGAAATGAATGAAGATCACATTTGGCTCACATGGCTTTGGACAAGCAGTGGGGGATAAGAAATTAATGCACATTTAGCCTCCATCTTTATGTTTTTCAATCCTTTTCTATTCATTTTTTAAGTAAAGACAAAATAAATACATAAGTAAATACAGTAATCACTCAGACTCACTTATAACAATGACTCTGGAAACACATGGAAATATACATATTCAATTAATTTTTTCCTGTTAATGTCAGTTTTTCTGTGAGTGTTTTGATAGTCCTTTCACTCTGTTGCCTCTTCAAAGTAAGGAAAAAGATTAATTTTCCAAAATTGCAGAATTTTTCTGCATTTTAAACTATTAAAACTTTCAAGAAAAGTGTACTGGATGTAAATTGCTTATGTATAAATCACTTGACTTCTGACATTTTCCCAAGCTACCCATTAGAAAGAACTGCGTAGCATTTCCTCCGGGAAAATCCAGCACTGTAAAATACAAGCGTTTAAAACAGTGGGCTTGTGGTGGGCAGCAACTATGTTTCCTGTGAGCACTGCAAGCATCTGTCATTGTAGTTTGGCTTTAGTGACTGGCCAGAGATTGAGTAAATATTTGAGTCCTTGGTTTCTTTTACAGCTAATAATTGAGTTATTTTGAATCATCATTTTTCCCTCATAAAATACCACAAAACCAACAATGACTTAAAAGATTTTAAATCTTCCAGAATTATAAGAATGAGAAAGAAAAAGAACTAAAGATATCTACAAAATATTGGTAGCTAGGTAAAGTAGATGGTTAAGCGATGACTAACAGAGAGGAAGTTTGAGCTCTAAACTTGGAGTATGAAGCGGGATAGAAATTCAATATTAATCAGGCTGTTCTGCACCACAGAACTATGGAGAGGTGGGGTGAAAAGGGGTGGCACTAAAAGCTAGAAACTAATATTTGAGAGTTTATGGAAAACAGTTACATATACATTTATAATGTTACTATGTTTTAGCCAATGACATACAAGCCAACCAATAATGCATGGTTGTTGGGTTATGCCACTAAAGAGAAGGTACATAACGTCCACTTTCTATTCCCCATTTGCATTTACAGGAAAACAGATATGGCGGTGAAACACCTTAATCCATGAAGCCACCAAACCAAGCATGCAAGAGAAAGAAATAAAATTCTGTATTTTATATAGTTGGGTCTCAATCACTGCAGTGAAACTTACACCTCAATTAGTAAATCTATGAACAATATTGGCTATAGAATTGATACAGAATATTCAAGCAGGGTGAAAATATTATTTTAAAGACTAGGTTTTATATTTCATATTGAACAGTAATAAAAAAAACATGTTGTCCAGATAGCTTGAGATCAGATTTAATATCTTAAAAGCCAAACAAAAATGTGTAGATTTTATAAAATAAAGAAACAAAAGCAACCAACATTTCTTAGAGAGCAAAGTAATCAGATAGAAATTATATATTAGAAAGAATGATTCTTCCATTATAAGCTATTTAATATATTATTAAATGAGAAGATAGTTTTAAGAAAACTCCAAAAACTTTGAAATTATAGGGATTTGAACACTGATACATCCATTTCAGTGAATCAGCTATGTATTAGACATTAGTTTTAGCACTTTTAGAATTAAAGTGGCATGTTTGGGAGGAAAGCTGACATTAAGGGAATATGATCAACATTATTTAGATATATACATTTGAGGTGAATATGGTAATTTTAAATATGTATATACTGTAAAATGTTGAGAAAAGTGAATTTCAAAGAACAAACATCAGACATGTTAAAATAGATGTTAATAACTTCATGGCAGCAGCAATTTGAGAAAAATTTCTAGTAATTACAAGCAGACCAATTTTATTTCCTGAGGAGAATACACAGGACCTAGCTCTCCACCTGTTCTTCTGCCCTTCATCTCTACCTTTTGACACTGCATCAAAAGAAGTTAAAAGGTATCAAATGATTTCCCAGCATGCACTGAAATTAAATCTCAGTGTACGTCAGAAGAGAGACAGATGGCAAGATTTTGCACGCTGGTGAAAAGCAGAGTGTTAAGACCCACGTGGTTGTTACGGTCATGTCTACTGGCCCACCATTGCCTCAAACTCATTATCAGAGTTTGTGTCAGCATTTGAACTACTTTAAGGACTTTTCTATTTTGTACATTATAGAGAAAGATTTGGCTTGGTAGGTTAGAAAACAAGATAAATAATATGGAAGACAATGTAGCTATAATTACTAATTCTGCATGGCTACTAAATAATGTGTTATTTAGCAGAAACTATCTTTAACAACAGAAGAAACATTGAATGTAGAGGTAGTTAATGGGAGCAATTTTATACTTACTATCAACAAATGTCATTTCTTAAATGAACAAAATACCAAGAAGTATTGACAAAAATTATAAAATTTTGATGAATTTGAGATCCACTGAAAATGCTTTAGGTTTATTTTAAAATATGTATGAATTGAAGTGTTTAGCATGTCAAATTTATCTAGCTGCAATTTTCTGTTTTATTTTATTTAAATTTAAAAATATTTGCTTCAATCTGGCTGGTGTAGCTCAGTGCATTGAGCACAAGCCTGCAAACAAAAGGATCACCAGTTCAATTCCCAGTCACAGCACATGCCTGGGTTGTGGGCCAGATCCCCAGTAAGGGCTGTGGACAGGCAACCACACATTGATGTTTCTCTCTCTCTCTTTCTCTTTCCCTTCCCCTTCTCTAAAAAATAAATAAATAAAATCTTTTTTAAAAGTTTGCTTTATTTTAGTATAGAGATTAAAGTATTTTAAGTGTAGCTATTCTTCTATGTAGCAAGATTCCTATATACATTATTTATCTACCAATTTAATATATAACAGGCATACTCTCGATATGCAATACATACAAAGTACTATATGTATAGTGTTATAAATATGAACTTGATATTCTGAGAGTATTATACATGGTATAAAATAAAAGCCTCAGAATAGCATGATTGCTTTAGATCCACAGCAACATTTTTACATAGACAGACTATGATAACAAAATATCAAAGTTTCAAAAGAGATATTCATAATGAAGTTATTAGAAAGATGGGCTAAAGGATTTTAGTCACAACAAATCAACAACATTTCATTTAACATATATATTTATATAATTATTGTATTTTTCCTTTGGAAATAATTCAGTAGTATTTTTTTTAATTAGCAAGTTTTAAATAGATAAGGGTTTATATAATATAAACATAAGATTCTATAGTTGATTACATTACTAAAATATCAATTTAAAAAATGTCACAGAAGTTATGAATGTCAATATATTCTTCACCTCAGATGGAAGACATAAAGATGTCTTTCCCATGTCTGCTTGATTTAACTTATTACCTAAGAAAACATTTATTTTCCATTGAGCAAAATATTTTACTTTGTTTATCATTTCAAAAAATTAAGTGCATTCTGGCAAGCACTAGTAACATTTTGAAAATGGAATTATCAATTTAACATGTTCAGTTCCTCCCACTATTAAGTAGTTTTATGCCCTGACTGGTGTGGCTCAGTGAATTGAGTGCTGGCCTGTGAACCAGAGGGTCTCCAGTTCTATTCCCAGTCAGCATACAGGTGTGGGCTGCGGACCAGGTCCCCAATAGAGAGATCTCAAAAGGCATCCACACATTGATGTTTCTTTCCCTCTTTTTCTCCCTCCCCTCCCCTCTCTCTAAAAAATAAATAAATAAGATCTGGAAAAAAACTAAGTATCTTTACTGCAGTGATACAATTGCAACTGTGTTACCATAGTATATTTCTCAATTGAATAGCATTCCCTTGAATCTATTCGTTTCCGAAATGGAAAATGTAGAATGCTCTGAAAGACAATGTTTTTGTTTGTTTTGTGTTGTTTTTTTCAAATAGCCCAAAGATGAATGTTTTGAGTTAATAATTTAGTAAACTACTATTTATTCAATGTCTTCTAAGTATTAGATAAGCAATGCATGAGGGAGGATGCCTCAAAAACCAGAATTATCTTCTAGAGGGTGGGCCATTTTCATAACAGGATTCCCCTGCTAAGTGAGTGTTCTAGGAACCCATCTGTGTCAGAATACCAGATGGTGTTGGTAAGAGAGGCTTCATTCAGCTTCAGCGAATTCTTCTGAAGACATTTTCAACCTGTTGGCCCATGTCGTGATGGGTAATTTATAGTGTACCTGCCCATACTGTGCTAAGAGTTCAGCAAAGCAGCGTGACTACCACACCCCACCCTCCTTATTCACCTGATCTCACCCCCAGAGACTTTTTTTTGTTTCCTCTGAGGAAAAAGCCCTCAAAGGGAAATATTTTGCTGATGTGGAATAGGTAAAACAAAAAATGGCAGAAGCACTAAAAGGCATCAAAATCAATTAGTTCAAAAACTGTTTTGAGCAGTTGAAAAAAAGCCTTCATAAGTGTATTGCATTGAATGGAGAGTACTTTGATGATGACTGAAGTTTAAATATGTAAGAGTAAATACACAATTTTTTATAAATAAATTCTGTTTTTGGTGGGATCCCCCTCATAGATACAACAGATTAAATTGCAGATTCTTTCAAGGTGTTTACATATCTTTTTAATAATCTAATAAGACAATGTTAGTAATAATAAATGCAAATATATGCTAATAAGGAGATAAAATATAATGTGAAAGTGTGTGAACTGAATAACTGCTCCAAAAAGAACAATTATAAATTCCATGAAAGTGGAAACCATTCCCTGTGTTCAAGCAGAGAAAATCAGGGTGGGCCAAGTCCAGTAAATGAAAAAGAGGGGAGAAAAGAGAGAGAGATGTTTGACATTATAAAGACATTGGATTATATTTTCAATATAATGAAAATCTGAGTTTTAAACTGAAGAGTGGCATGATATCTAATTTACAGAAAGAGTAGGTGGACTAGAAGGAGCGAGAATGGACACCAGTCAGGAGACTATTGTAGACATTGGTGGTTTCTTGAAGCAGGCACTGATAAGAATATAATTTAAGATATTGTATATTTTGGAAGTAAATTCTAAACAATTTAGTGTTGCACTGGACATTGGATGTGAAGGGAAGGGCAGAAGAAAGGTTATCTGATGGGCAAAGGTGATATTCCATTCTGATACTGCAAAAGTTGGGTCATAAAAGGCATGATGTGATGGAAGGGAAATAAGAGGCACTAGTGTTCTCTGAATTTTATCAAGTGTTAAGTGCCTAGTCAATTCCAACTGTTTAATTAGTTAGGATGACTCTAACAAAATATCAGAGACTGTTTAGCTTATCAAAAACAGGAATTCCTTGGAAAATTTGGTGAAACTTTGCTCCTCTGAACTTGTTTGTTAACGTTGATTCCAGTGAAACTTACCCACTCCTCTCAGTGGTCCTCACATCCTGTATTGAGAAGTGCTGCCTATACGTATTGATCTATGTACACAGAGAGGTTTGTCAAGATCAAGGTTTGGTGTTTCTTAACTCTAGGCTCAAGATGAATCCAAAATCCCCTTTCACAGTTTCCAGGTCCAGGATGCAAGATGCTTCAGCTTCTGAGACCTCCACATCTTGGATCCCATACAATTCTTGGACTGCCTTACATTCATCAAATCCCGTGCTGCATTTTGCCAAGCACAAGCGCATATTTTTAAGGGGAAATTAATGCATATGTTTCTGCTTCATCTTATGTGGAAAGTATCAAAACATTGTATCTGAAGTAAAGTAACACCCAGAAAAGGTTATAGGGAGGTTTTCGAGGAAAACGAAACAAAACAGGAATTTATTTCTCACAGTTCTGGAGGCTGGAAGTCCAGAATCAGGTGTCAATTTGGTTGAGTGAAGCCCCTCTTCTGGGTTGCAGACTTCCCTTTGTGTCTTCATATCGAAGATGGGGCAAAGGACCTTTCTGGGACTCTTTTTGTAAGGGCACTGATACCATTCAGGAGCACCCCACCTTCATGACATAATTACAGCCTAAAAGTTCCACCTATTAATACCATGGAGATTAAGTTTTAACATACAAATTTGTGGTGTGGGAGGACACATATTCAGACCAGAGCACATTAAAAATAATAAACTGGTAGGACAAAGCTATGGAAAATAACATTGCTGATTAGTAAAATATGGAGTAAGAGGTAATGATTATTTAGGAGCAGTGATAGCTGTGCTTAAACCTATTGTATTTTGCTGAGAAAATACTGTCAGTGAAGCTTTGACCTCAAAGTCAAATAAGATTCTCTGAATACTTTACTTAGTTCTAAGAATGGAGAACTAAGAGGCTCAAGGCATTTCATATTTGTACTCTGCTTGTGAGCAAAAATTATACTCACCTCTAAGTGTAGTGAATGCCTAACAGAGCTTCCCAAAGATATAGAGCATAGTAATGTAAGTGCTGAAACCAGATGATTTGGTTGTGAACCAGCATCTATACAAAACAAGGCTGAGGAAATTGAATAACTCTCTTTGGTCCTGGGGAAATGCTGGTAAATTATTAGAAGAGTGTGAAAGGCTATTTGGTGTATTTATTCTTTTTTTTTTATTGTTATTCAATTACAGTTGTATGCCTTTTCTCCCCATCCCTCCACCCCACCCCAGATGAACCCACCTCCCTCCCCCCTCTCCACCCTCCCCCTTGGTTTTGTCCATGTGTCCTTTATAGTAGTTCCTGTAATCCCCTCTACCCACTGTCCCCGCCCCCACCCCCCACCCCCGCCCTGGCTATTGTTAGATTGTTCTTAACTTCAATGTCTCTGGTTATATTTTGTTTGCTTTTTTCTTCTATTGCTTATGTTCCAGTTAAAGGTGAGATCATATGGTATTTGTCCCTCACTTCCTGGCTTATTTCACTTAGCATAATGCTCTCCAGTTTCATCCATGCTGTTGCAAAGGGTATAAGCTCCTTCTTTCTCTCTGCTGCGTAGAATTCCATGGTGTATTTATTCTTGTTATGAATTCCTCGGTGACTTTTCAAAGCCAATATTATTTAAATATTATATAGATGAATAAAAAATTGGCAGAATATTATGCAGATTTATATTTGGAATGAAAAATAAGGAGACATAATTCAACATTTGTAAAATGTGATAATGGCAGCAATATTTTAAAAATCAAATATCACCAACCGCAAATATCCCCTGAAGGAGAGCAGAATATCCCACCCTAAAATACGTCTCTTTGGCATAAGGATTATTTTGAGCTAGTTGTTTTTTTCAAATAGCAGAAACAGGAGAGCTCTGAAAACTAAGTTGAAGTTACTCTTTTGTAAGTAAAATGAACATTTATAAGGGAAATCTCTATTTGTAAATGTGTGTTCCTCTCTGTACCAGAAAGAGGATGACTCTAAATCTTTCGAAACTTGTTAATGGGAAAGGCAATAACTTAAATCTGCATAACAACCTTATTTTTGTTTACTGTGCTTTTCCTCATAACCTCCCATAACTGGGCACTCTTCCATTCTCAATGTTTTATTTTGTCTTTAGCTGGAGATGGTATTTAAAGTAATTGCTAGGGTCATGTTGGGGGAGTTTGTTTTCCTGGGTCTCTTCCAAGCATGCAGTAGGTGCGCATGCTATTAAACTTGTGTGTTTTTATAGTATTAGTCTGTCTTTATTTTTTTCTTTTGGGTTGGGGAGGGGATATCAGCCAAGAACCTGGAAGGCTAACTGGAAATTATTTTTTCTTCCCCATATGTCTAAACTTTCCAAAGATTATTTATAAAAATTAATGATAGAAATGTAGAGTTGATATGTTTCCATCATCCCTGGTTATTTACCATACAACCTAAGCCATAGCTTAGGTGGGGGTTCAGAACAAGCTACCCCAATACGTGCCTCAGTGGTACGCAGATTAGTGTGAGCTAAAGGCAATGTTATTCACAGGGTCAAAAGAAGCATCTGCTTCTCCCTTTAATCACAGAAAAAACTTGAAATAGAGGCCTTACCCATAATAAGATATTATCAGAGATAACTTCTTTTGATATATGTACATGTATACATATGTACATGTACACATATATACATATGTGCATACGTGTGTGTGGCAAACTTCTGTTTGCTAAATGACGGTTCTTATTATCCTGCAATGATCCTTTGATACCCCCAAGGTGCGTTACCTTGCTCGCTCAGGATGTCTTCAATACCTCAGTCACACTTTCTATCTCTGAGCCTCTCTTTTATATGTGGGGTCTCTCACTCTCATGTGTGTGGGTTTCTATGTTGCTGGTGAAAATGGGTTCTTGCAGTGTTGCAAGAAAGGAACCTCAAAGGGGACCCATGTGGGAGAAGTTTAAGTGTAATGGAAAGATTTATTTCGGGTGAAGGAAAGTAATATACCTTCGAGGATGTAGAGGGCAGCCAGTCTCTATCAGCAAATGCTCCAAGACCCTGGATAATCCTATGTTTTTCTTTGTTGAAGGGAATCAGCAAGCTCTCTCTTACTCTACCCAATGTACTTCCTGGGTTATTCTGCATTTATGCTGGGCCCATCCCCTAACCAACCCCTTTATGGACTTTTCCAAGTTTTGCATCCTTATCCAATCTGATTCTTTTCCCAGATTTTCTCAGGCTAGATTCTTCCCCTTCATGTCACCACTTTGGCTCCTACTGTGCATGCCCCAAAGCCATTGTGGTTTCTACTGGGCCTGTGCCTAGCAAAGGAATTTCCCCTGTCCCTCATTGGGCATTCATGGCTAGTCACTTGGTTGTCCCCTGGGGAGATTGGAAAGATGATCTTCTGGGGTTAAGTCCCCTTTGGTGGAGCATGCAGTTTTTCCCTAGGGTATCTGAAGCTGTGACTTCCAGACTTAAGCCTAATTCAGTGTAACTTCCAGACTCAACTAGGCTCAGCCAGTCTGGCTCCCTTCTTTTTTGTTAACTCCTAGCTGCCATGTTAACACTCATGCCTAGGTATGCATTCAATTTGGTTATTTTCCCGTGCTAATCTGTCTCATATATATTTGACTATTAGCCCTATCAGAAGAACCTTGAGGGTAGAGAAAAGTTTGTTCCTCCTCCACACTTATAAAGCAAAGAAATGTTTAAAAGGCATGCTTTCTTGATTGATGGAATTAAGGTAAAAAAATATTTTGATCTCTAAAATAAGTAGTTTCAAATCAGAGCCCTCTGTAGTAAGAATATATTGTTGATGCCCATTTGTATATTTATTTTGTTGGTGTTCATGAGATTGTTAATCTGAAAATAAAAAACTAAAGCGAGGCAACAAACACTTATTGGCACTGATCTAGGCAGGCCCAAATAGTGTCTGCATTATTGGGGGGAGGCAAAGGGTTTTTAATATGAGATAAAGAAAGAAAATAATCACAAGAATATAAGAAAGAAATTTATTTTGGTGCTAATAAGGTAAGTTATTGTTTAGCTATATATGGCTGCTCACTGATTCTAAAGAACAGCTTTAATTATCAGTCCTAATATTCAGGATGTCTATTTTCCTATTAGCTTTTCAATGATTGCTAGGAAGACCATGCTGCCCTGGCACAGTCCAAAGGTTATTTTGTCCATTTCAAACATTCCCGAGGTCTGAGGAGTAAGACCTACAGGGAAGTTTCTCTGGAGTGGCCGCCCTGATTCCACTTTAAAATGGCTCCACTTATGAACTTTTCATGACATGCTTTTCCTCAATTTAAAATTGCCAAATTATTTATAACATTTCCAAGTGAATTGCAGCCTTTTACCAGATTTGATATCCTTATGAGGTGTGCTGTCTTTAAGCCCAGGTATATTAAAATGCTAAGTGAGTCTAAAGAGTATCACACTCACAGTACACGATGTCTAAAGGTGTGGGGTAGCTCAGGACGTGGTGCCTTCCACCGCCCATGATGAGGGCTCGCAGGGGGCCCCTGGCCAGAGGGAATGTGTATTGTTTGGGGAATGGATTGTAACTGCCGTCTTACCTCCTTTTGGGAGCTGCGGCTTCTGGTCTTGTGACTGCTTCTTGACCTTTCTTTCTGCACATACACACTGAGTTACGGGTAGGTTAGAGTCACAAGTAGGACACGTGCCTCCTTTGTCTGGGACCACTTATGACAAACCTCAGACTGGAGGAGGCGCAGTCCCTCTCGCACCGACCCGCTGCTGTCCGTGCATTCGCCTGTAATGTGAGTGATAAACAACACGTTCACATGTGCTAGTCCTCCGGGGATTTTTGTTGGAATATCAGGAACACTTAAGCAGCTCCCTGGTTTGGAGCTCCTGTGTTACAAAACGTCAAAATCCAGGTGATACGATGAGAAATTTCAGAAAGAAGAAGAGTTTTTCTGTAATGTTAAAGCTCTTGCATACCATTTTCTTATTTTCTAGAAGTTTTAACAGAGATGGTGTGTGAGTTACTGAAGTAAACTTTTTTTATGATCTGTTATAAGTCTTTCTTACAGTATAACCATACTTGTGTGTTTACCATTTTTATGCCATTGCAACTCTATATTTCCTTTATTCCATCACTCCCTTGGTGCGGCAGCTTATTTTTCAAGTTAAATAAAAACACTAGCAAAGAAACAAAGACTATGCTGTAATCTCGTGACCCTCATGCTGACAGTTTCATATATTTTGAAATGAATAAGGATATAGAATCAGGATTATGAAACAAGCATGCACTTCAGAGAGGCGTTTCATAAATTTATTGCTTGGCTGTGTGGTACAACTGCCAGAGTTTTTGATGGACAAGAACATACATCTGGAAAATGAGACAAGGATAGCGGCTCACTGTAATTCAAAGATAATGACTACCAGAAGACACAATTGTTGAACGAATGAGAGAATTTCTGTTTCCCAGGGATTTATTAATTTGATGTATTTTAATCCTTGCCTATTCTACAGGCAGAACATTGTCACTCAGATGGTGGGGTCCCACTCATTTTGTAAATCGTTCTGATCATCTTTTTTTATTTATTTATATCAACAATTCATCTGGCAGCTGGAAAAAGGCCTCGGCTGCACAGCAGTCAGTCACCTGCAATGAATGTAAGAGCCCATGTCCAGGCTTCAAATGTCACCATTTTGCCATCTTATTGTGAATGACTGAAATTTACTTCCCGTCGTTAGTGGTGCTGAAAATTGCCACAGGTTTCCACAGTTTATAATGTATTGTCTAAACGGAAAACATTTCCCAGATTGAATTGACCTTTTAGAAAATAGCACTTTCATCCTCAAAATGCAGGACTGATGCAATATTTTATTTAAAAAGGTTATTTAGTTATAAAACTTGGAGAAAGTGTAAGGAATTAGAAATGCGTATATTGCTCTATATAATGCATTGCTGTCAAAAAGCACAAAACAAAGACCACTGATTGCTTAACCACCTAAATGCTACTGGGAACAATGCACTGGGAAAACCACATCTTTCCTGATCAATAGGAAAGAGCAATAAAAGGAATGAATGCCTTTTTTATTCTGTATTTTTAATTGGTCTGTCATTTTCTTATCAAAAAGGGAATGGAACACTGTCAACCTGGTTGAATTACTCTAAATAAAATGCAAGCCTTAGAAAATTTATCTACAGATCAGAATATTTCCTCATCATCCCGAAGTTGTGTGTGTGTGTGTGTGTGTGTGTGTGTGTGTGTGAGAGAGAGAGAGAGAGAGAGAGAGAGAGAGAGAGGGCATAATAAAAAACAGAAATATTAAAAATTATCAAAAACCATCATTTATGGGTGAACAAAAAACTTTTAAAAAATTGACTAACCCAAGTAATTTAAATGAGTTGGATTATGAGTGTTTGTATCATGAATACTATTCATTAAGCTGGAAGGAAAAGATACAACAAATCATCCAAAATAATAGAGTCAACTTGGGAAAATATAGCCAAATTAAGAAGCTTCTAATATTCTCTCTCTCACACTCTCTGTCTCTTTTTCCCCTCCAAAACTTGGTCGTTGACCATGGTCAGAGAATAAACAGAAGGTCTCTTGACAACATATTTCAAAGGAATTGAAAAAATAATGCATCGAATATTAAACTAAGTTAAATTATTTTTAAGTGCCTTTTACTATTCAGAAGATACTTGAAACATCAGAACCATTTTTATAAAAACTCAACTATCTTTGAGTCATCATAGTGCTCAAGTTCCATTGTATTTGATTAATTTCCATTTCATTTTTTATAAAAGAAAAAAACACTCTTCTGCCTCAGCCTCAGACTGCATTTGCTTTGACTGTGTGCTCTCAGCGTCGAGAGTGCATCTGCAGTGCCGTTAGAACTCTGGTTCTCTGTTTAAGGCAGGGATATATCTCCATGTTTGGTCTATTCCAATAGCAGAGAATAAATATGGGACTCGGGTAAAACTTACTAATAGTGATGTTGATACAATAATTATGATTGTGATTTCAGTAAAAATTTCATAAAAGAACTTAAAGATCAATGTAACATTGATGGTTTAGGTAAATTAGACAATAATTAATGAGTAGCCATTATAATTGCACATGCAATATTGAAGTGTCGATGGTTGATCTAATATTACTTGCAATCATTTAAGGGTTTTAGAACTACTTTTTAAACACATATAAAACTAGCAACTTACATGACATATAATTTTGGGGTGACACTGAGGGCACATAGGATAATTTCCATTAGAATTCCTGAATATTTTTGTTCAGTGTCTCCTGTAATGCTGCCAGTGATAAACCATATCAACAGAGAGATAAAACCTTAAAAAAAAAAAGACAACCATAGACATTAGTGTCCATAATCCAACTAAACAAATAAAATATTCTGAGTACATAAGAATCCCTTGTGTCTCTCCCTGATTGCATCACTCTCTCTCCACAGATGTAATTATCATTTTCTATTAATCATTACTTTCTTTTCACCTCATACAATTGTATCTCTAAACAATATTTAACTTTGTCTAGTTTTAGCAATACATAAATAGGAGTTTATTTCAATTTTCTCTAGCTTTCTTTCATTGTTCAAACTTTTGATTTTGTAATCATCTTAAGTCTGTATAAAGAGTTCTGTACTTTTAACATTATTATTTCATATGTACACACATATGCATGTACATATATGCATATATGCATAGCTTTTTATTTTCTAAATTGTATTTTCTAAACGTTGCAGATGTTTACAAATGCAATTCAATTGACTGTGGCATATTAATTACTAAAAATTTAGTGACCTTACTACTCTCTGTTATTAATTATATTTACATTTTAAGCTGTTGATGTATTTTAGAAATATAAATTGTACGATCTGAAAAAAAATTAGTTTCTTTCTTTCCAATTTCATAGATTACTTCGTAACTTCAAGGAACTTGATGCTGAAGTCAGATGCAGAATGACTGAAGGTGTCTGAAGGAGATAATTTGTTTTTCCAAGTGATTGAGGAAAGACCAAACAATAAATAGTATTAAAAGCTGGGACTGTTCATATAGAGGATGAACTTGAATTTCCCCCTTACTATAATGTAACTAAATCAAGCCATATTTATAAAAGTTCTAATAAAACAAAGGAGAATATTTTGTTGGAAATATAATTGAAAGTGCTTTTTGTACCTGGATAATTCTTAGCATTCTAGGTTGTGCAATAAGATCAGATTCCTGTGTGAAAAATAGCACTGTAAACAATTTTGAAATATTAGTATAAAGTGAAGATTTCTAATAATATAATAGGTGTACTAAGAATAGAAAAGAGTTTCTACTGCTCATCAAAAATCAGTAATCTTATAGAACAAAACTTAGGAAAAAAGATATGAAGAATCAATTAAAAATAATGCATAAGTTAAAGATATTTTTATTGATGATGTACAACTTTACTAGTAAATAGAAAACTGACATTTCTAAATAAAATATTATTATTAACAGATTAGATAAAAATGTTAAAATTATTATTAAACTAGTTTTAGAAAGGGTATGGAAATGGGATGTCATATAAATTGGTTACTGTGTATTTTATAGTAATTCTTAAAGTCATATTACAAAAATGTATCTAAATAGGGCCTGTCATTTAAGATAACTCTTCCACTACTTGATGATTATCCCACAGAAAAACTTACACAAAAGGTGAATATACTAATAAGTTTGTTGCAGAACCAAATGATTTTAATGATATCCCCATGCTATTTAATACTATATAGCCATTACAAAATAATTATGTAAATTAATGGATATTCATATTATGTTAAATATCTCTGAATTGACAAAAATATTTGACATACATTTTATTTATTTTTCTTTTTTATTGAATTTATTGGGGTGATATGGTTAATAAAATTGTATAGGTTTCAGTTGCATAGTCCTACAGCACATCATCTGTACACTGTACTGTGTGTTCAACCCCCCAAGTCTAGTCTCTCTTTCTAGCCATTTGTTGGGATGCTACTAGCAATAAAATTAAATCTGCTATTGATATTTATTACAAAATTTATGAATATTAAAATAAATAGCTGAGTGAAAGAAGCCAAGCAAAAAAAAAAGCACATATAATATGATTCTTCTTTATAAATATCCAGAAATGTTCATCTATAATAAAGAAAGTAGATCAGTAGTTCTGTGGGAAAGTGGGTAAAGAGGGGAGTTAAAAATTGACACAAGGAAACTTTTGAGGCTGATGGAAATGTTCATTTTCTTGATTGTGATATATATATATATATATACTAAGACTGGTTACACTGTACTCTTTAAATGTGTGTGATTTTTTTTTTACTTCAATTATAGCTCAATGGTATTCAAAAACAAAAGCACATTGAGAAACCCAATACTTTAGGATATTAGGATTAAGGTCCTTTCTAGACTCCATTCCAGGAGAGGAAGTGTTCTCACTTAGGAGGCTTACACCAAGGAATCTACTGTTAGGAAAATTATGTCATAGACCTTATGCAACCTACAGTTCACTGTGGCACAGTGAAAAGATCTGATCTTGTCTGTTAAATGCACATAGTCAGATCCTGATGTTAGGAGAGTTATTTATTCAGAAATGGGGCTTACTCCACTACGCAAAAGAAGTTATACATCATTGTAGGAAGGCACGAACAGGGTCTGAGTTGGGGACAATGAACCTTCACTGGAAGAGGTGATGTCTGTGCTCTTGTGACCAGACTGGATGAATATGGTCAATTATGAAACACCTCCATACACCCACCAAAGAAAACATTGAAGTTAATTATTATCTGATGAGGCCCATGATTTTCTTAGATTTACTTATTAAGTATAGATCTTGTTTTTTTAATAGTACCACTGTTTAAACTCTTGTGTGGCTTTCTAACTTTTAAAAACAATTGACCCTTCAATGAAGCAAAATCTCACTCAAAATATTCACCTCAATCACTACCCACACCATTGATAAAAGCAAAACTTTATGACCATATATTTAGTTCATAAAGATACATTTTAATATTTATAATGACTAAAAATAATGTAACTAGAAAATAATGACCACATAGGGTCATATAGGATTTGCGGACTACTGTTGCTGGTACGTCAGTCTTGGCCTCTCCTCTCTGACTGTAAGTAGAAACTTTTAATTACTTCCCCTCCCTTTTCATTGAATTTATTGTGGTGACACTGGTTCACAAAATTACACAAGTTTCAGGTGGACAATTTTACTACACAGCACCTATGTATTTTATTGTGTCCCTAAGACCCTAAGTCACATCTCTGTAATTTACCATTTATCCCCTCTATACCCCCATTCACTTTCCCCCAAACCCATCCTCCTGGCAGTCACCACACTGTTGTCCATGTCTATGAGTTCTTCCTTTTTTTTTTTTTTTTTTTTTTTACTTTTTTGCTCAATCTTTCTACCCCCCACCCAGCCCTGGGCATCCATCTGTTGTCAGCCTGCTTTCCATGAGTCTGTCTCTATTTTTCATGTTAGTTCATTAGGTTCAGTAGATTCCAAATATGAGTGAAATCATGTGGTACCTATAAATCTCTAACAGTAATATTCTCCAGGTCCATCCATGTTATCACAAAAGGTAAGACTTCCTTCTTTTTTACGGCCAAGTGGTATTTCATTGTAAAATGTACCACAGCTTTTTTATCCACTCATCTACTAATGGACACTTGGGCTGCTCCCAAATCTTGGATATTTTAAATAATGCTGCAATGAACATAGTGGTGCTTATATTCTTTCAAATTAGTGTTTCAGGTTTCTTCAGATAGGTTCCCAAAAGTAGAATCACTGGCTTATAGGGCAATTCCATTTGCAGTTTTTCAAGGTAACTCCAGACTGCTTTCCACAGTGGCTGCACCAGTCTGAATTCCCACAAACAGTGCATGAAGGTTCCCTTTTTTTCACATCTTTGCCCACACTTGTTTGATTTACTGATGATAACCATTCTGATGGGTGTGAGGTGATCATCTCATTGTGGTTTTAATATGCATTCTCTGATGATTAATGACGTTGAACATCTTTCCATATGTCTATTGGCCATCTGTATATCCTCTTAGGAAAAGTGTCTCTCCAGTTCCTTTGCCCATTTTATAACTGGGGTATTTGGTTTTTTTGGTGTTTAGTTCTGTAAATTCTTTATAAATTTTGAATATTAACCCCTTATCAGATATATAGGTGAATATGTTCTCCCATTCTCTGGATTGTCTTCTAATTTTGTGGATGGTTTCCTTTGCTGTGAAAAAGCTTTTCAGTTTGATATTGTCCTATTTGTTAATTTTTTTTCTTTTGTTACCCTTGTCTGAGAAGATATATCAGAAAAAAAATATTTCTATGAGCAATGTCTGAGATTTTGCTGCCTATCTTTTCTTCTAGGATTATATGTTTTCTAGGCTAGTATTTAAGTCTTTAATCCATTTTCACTTATTTTTGTGTATGGTGTAAAAAGGTGGTCTAGTTTTATTTTTTCGCATGTATCTTCAATTTTCCCCATACCATTTATTGAATAGATTATCTTTACCCCATTGTGTGTTTTTGCCTTCTTTGTCAAATACTAATTGACTATGAAGTTGTGTGTTTATTTCTGGGCTCTCTATTTTGTTCCATTGATCTATACGTCTGTTTTCATGACAGTACCCTGCTGGTTTAATTACTATGGATTTGTAGTATACTTTGATATCAAGTAGCATGATTCCTCCAAATTTGTTCTTCTTTCTTAAGATTGCCATTGCTAGTTGAGTCAATTATTTTTAACCAATAGAATGTGGTAGAAGTAATAGACTGTCATTTCCATCATTATGCTATATTAACTGGCAAAGATGATGGGATTTTGCAGGTGTAATTAAGGTCCCTGTTTAGGTGACTTTAAGGGGATTGTCCTTCCTAAGCCTGAGTTAACCAGTTAAAACCTTTAAAATGTGGCCTAGAAATCAGTGACAGAAATTCAACTCTGTTGATGCTTGTGAAGACACAAGCCACCAAGACATATACAGCTGCAAAAACTGAATTCTGCTAATAAGCACATGGGCTTGGAGGAGTATCTTGAGCCTCAGATGAAACCCTAGCCCCTATCAGGGTTTCAGATGAATAGCTCAAGATCAGATGGCGTACCTAAGCCATGACCAACTCCTGACCTATGGAAACATGTGGTAATACACTTGCATTGTTTAAACTGCTAAATGTGTGGTGATTTGTTACCCAGCAACAGGAAAAAAAGTATGATATACATTAGAATTTTAAAAATACATAGATATTATTATTATTATTATATTCATTTTTCGGTCACAGAGTTGAGTCAGAGATACTTAGGAAAGTTGCCCAAGATCACAGAACATAGCATAGTTGGGATGTAAAGCCAAGCAGTCTTGTTTCAAAGTAAAACAAATTCTTGTAATTAATAGAACACTATTTTTACTTTCTGAATAAACATTTAAAATGTTGAACAATTTTAAAGTTAATTGTGTCCCAACACATTTAACAAGATTGATGATTAAAGTATGTAAAATTATTTTAGTCTAAATTTACATGTAACTCTAAAGAAACTGATTGTAACTCCCTTTTAAATTCAGGCTAAATGCAAAAGATAATTGATATTCTTGCACAGTGTTGTATTGCTGATTTTAGATATAGAAAACACAGTGTTAAAGAGTTGACTGCAAAGAAAGAAAATAGAGAAGAGATCTATTTTTGGCTTAACACTTGATTTATATCTATTTTTATGGGTGAAATAAGATTTTAAAAAACTTTTTAATGTACCTTAAAAAAAAAAACTTGTTTCTCCAGACAGCAGCCTTCTTGGTAAATATTTTGCAAATGAATTTGGTAAATGAATTTAATGTTCACTGAAAGCCAGCAAAGCATTAAAACCATCTGTGCTTCTCCAATAAAATGCTATTATTTTATCCTTCTCCTTACTTTGGGGGGAGGGTTATTTGAAACTGAACAACATAAAATACCAAATGGAATAGTGCTGAATGCAGAAGCGAGAGAGAGAGAAAAATTAAAATAATTTCTTAGAAGATTGTTTAAGTGAACTTGTATGTCAAGAGAAAAAGATCATTTGTCTCTTATCATATAAAGGATGAAAGAGAGACATTAAACTAATCTATACAATTCCCAGTCACTTTATTTTTCTCCAGGATTCATATCCTAAATCTTTTCATAGTTCTGGATATAATTGAAGGAGTTTTGGATACAATTTTTGCAGAGTACGATAGGTTTTTGAAAAGATTCCATGATATGATAAATTTTGAAAAGTCTCTTCTCCTTATTGTGTTCATTATTTCTTCCGTGCTTAATCATAGCATCTCTTGCATTGGTATTTTTCCATTCCTACATGTCTTCTTAAATAGATTTCAAGCATGAGTCCTCTCAAATTATTTCCACATACTTGATCTTAGCCAAAAGGCCTAGCAGCAATCAAATTATATACTAGATTAATAAAATCACATAGTGGGAAATAACTAAATCCAAAACAACATTGTAGGAATAGTAAAGCACATCAGAGAACACCATTAATTAACTCTTTCATGACATTAGTGATCCTGTCACTGTTGAAGTGTTTCAAATAGCATATTCATCTACTCATTATTCCTTTAGGAACTTCAAAACCAGACAAGCTTTAGTAAATTGAAAGGAAAACAAATTGATGATAATGACATACAGAACTAAGAAATGATGCAGAATGTTAAAAATCTAGAGGATAGCTTTTGTGTTATTCTACAAAAACAGTAAAATTTAAAGTGAAAACGATGTTTAGAATTATGAATTAGAATTAGAAATAATGTTCAGAAGATGCTGTTATGTGTTATCATTTTTAAGATTGCTTATATGCAGAAATTTTTGTATATTCCTTTTAATAAGATCTTGTGAAGTACACTGTTTTAGGTTTGATGATTTATAAGTACAGAAATTGTCTTCCTTAACCATTTTAAAGCTTTTTAAGGACAGGCAGAATAGCCTGTGCATCTGTGATTGTACCCAGCCTTTTGCATGGTGCTTTGCATACTGAGAAGCTCAGTCGTTAAATATGTACTATTGGTTTTGCTTGCTTGAATTTATGTACTCCATCTATTTGACCTTTTATAAGATCAAAGTCTCATAATTGACCTAGCTCTTTTATGTTTCATTAAATTTCAATTCTTAATACTCCGTTTTATAAGCAGAAGACAAAAGTGTTCATGTTAAACTAGCACAACGCATGAACACTTCCATACTTCCACTCTACACTCTCATGCTTCTAGAGAAATATTTATAATCTATGACTCTCCAGCAAAGCAGAGAACTTACCTCCAACACTGGAGGTACATGCTCATCTAGACTGTAATGCTCTGTAGCTACCATGAGTTTATTTCAGGGATCTTTTAGCTGTTATGGCTGCTAATAAAATGATCTCCATCCCACCTGATAAATACCTTCTCACTTAGAGTAAAGAATGAGTTGACATTTCTGACAAAAATTTTCCATTAAAACATATAACTTTAATTGGTTTTCTTTTAGTATTTCAGGTTCAAAATTAAAGGCAAGGGAACAACTTACTGAATAATCACAAAATTAGAACAATAGCTATAACCTTTTCTGTCATTGCAGTCCCTTTTTAAATTAGGAGAACTATAAGCCTTAAAGAGAGTCATGTAAGTTGAATATCATGCTGTTTTTCTTGAACCAGATCCAGATCTCTAACCCTTAATATTAAAATAAGAGCTATTTTATAAACATTCTGTTGGACATGCCAATGTAACACTTAATCTAAAATTAAAAAGATAAATGTGACAAATTTTCATGTCATGCAAGAGGCAACAAAAGCAGGGTGCTCAGTTGTCTTTCATCCTTTCTACTTTCCACTGAGACGTGCTGGCACTTACTATCATTACCGTTTCAGTTGTCTTCAGAACTGGAAAACAGCAGTAAAAATAAAAATAAAACAGCATCCAAAGAATTTTATTATCAGAAAGAATTATTTCTGTTTTCTATAGCTTTCAAAAAATAGTTCAAATTTACAAAGCAGTAGTTTAATAAATTATAGATAACAAGATACTGGCAAGCTAAATAAAAAAGACTTTATCAGATCTGAATGAACAAGTTCAATATGAAGCCTCATCATAGATCAGATAAGAAATCCAAAAGGAAGTATTCACAGAGATTTACTGTAGCTCCTTCTTCCCTTAAAATACATTATTCCAATATTCCAGTTATTTTCTTGACTAACTCCTAGGTAATCAATTCTATTGTGTAACTAATAAAATTCTTGCAATCTTACTTCCATCAAATTAAATACCTTCTATCCTTTCTTCCTTCTTCAAAGAGTCATTAAGACATCTCCATTAGATTTTAAATTATAGTAAATTATGGTGCTCAAATTTTTGCCACACTCATTTTCTTTCTTATTGGAATTGTAAACTCAATGATTCTAAGGGGAAAATATAACACTACTTATAATATTTTGGCAGACCAAAATTACTAAGACTCATTGTTATAGTATCGTCACGTGGATGAAAACACTGCATCAGTTAGCTTTTGAATACATTTTCCTGTCTTATCGTGCTCTTATATCTGTGTCATAGATTAAAATTCTGAATCTCTCATTCTTTCTTAAGTTTATGTTTAAATTTATGTTAAAAGGCAGATAGAAAGACAAATTTATGTTTGTCTCTGTATCTACCTTTTGACTCCCTCCAGGATACAGGAAGCCTGAGAGTGAATTATTTGAGGTAATTTGGCTGAATCTCAAACAAGTCTTAAGGTGTATAGCAATAGATGGGGAAATAGTAAGATTATAATAATGTACGATTTAAGTAATAAGACAATATTTTGAGCATGAAATGATCTGGAAGTCGTTCTATGTAAACCATGAATTGATATTTTCTATATCATATGCCTATGTTTATTTGCAATTTCACAAAAGCTTCATTATTAGAATATAAGGTTTTAAAACATTATTTGATGTAAAGCTCCATGAAAATGTATTACTTTGTGTTTAGATTTATATCTAACTTATTTGGTTCACAGTAGTAATTGGTATAAGTGAAGTAACATTGTAAAAATATCGAAGTTAAAAAATAAATTTACCATAATTTGTTTTTTCTACAATTCACCTATATTTCTATAATGTAATAACCAGGATATTATACCTTTATACATATTCTAAGACTGAGTAAAATGAAGTTTTTATTTCACTTCTTCTTACTCTAACATATTCTCTACAAGCCAGTTTCCTGAGCTGTGGAATAAGCTAGATAAGATGACAGTTCCCTCTGGATGTATCAAAACATGCCAGAGCAATAAAAAACCATGATCACAAAGATTAAGGTTTCTGACCCCAGTTAAGGTATCGCAGCTTTTTAGAGAGCCACTGGAGAATGGCCTTGAACCTGCTCTCACTGTGTGGCTGGCTCTCTCATCAGTGCACAGGGCATTTCACAAACATGTTGAAACTTAGAAATCTCTCTTTCAAAAATAGAGCTCTAGGGATGACTTAAATCTCTTAACCCACTGGCAAATTTCTGTATCCTGGAGGATTAATCAAGTATTCTGTCGATAAACTTTTGAAGACTTGAGGGAAAGTTACAGATGTCCATGTGGAGTACATGGGAGACATAGTAAAGGGACAGATTTAGGATCGTTTTAAGAAGAGTTTACAACTGAATTATGGGAATGAATGATTCATGCAATCAGAATAGATATTCTCATAGTAAGACTAAACTGACTATTGATGCAGTCATTTATTTTCTATTGTGCTAAGAACATTATATTAGGCACAAATGTGGATATGCAGAGAGCCTTCTGTCATGTACCCTTGTACCAAAAAAAGAAAAAGAAAAAGAAAAAAGAATAACCATGTATAGGATAGAATATAGTCAACGTTAAGTGACATAACAAAGGTAAGTGACATAACAAAGGTATTAATCAGCATCATGGAAGATAACAAAAGCAATTACTTTCATAAAAAATGGAGACTTCCTGGGGACAGTTGGATTTGAAAAAGGCTTGAAGAACTGATAAAATTTAACTATGGAAAGTGTTTAAAAAATACCCCACAAAAAGGAAAACCAAAAAGTCCTACCAATAAAAGGGACTCAAATGCCAAAGAATTTTACTTGAATTTTGTAGAACAGTATTTCCAAACTGTGGTGTAGAACATCAGTATCCATTGAGATACAAATGAATATCTCATTAGAAATAAATAAAGGATTCACTGGAAGAATTACATTTGGAAAAGATCAAGTATGTACTCTACAAGTAAAGAGATCTAGCAGGATAGTGGTCATGGAGCAGAGACTATTATTACAACTACTACTACCACCACCACCACTAACACAGCTGTGACTACCAAACAGAAGCTGAAGATAATGGGGTGTGAGGATGATGCACTGTGAGTTTATGAATAAGGAAGTAGCTTGGTTAATTTCAGTTGATTGATTAGAAAGGTAACCAGCGGTATTTTAGATAAAAACAAAATAGTTGGAATGATTTTTTCTAAAATAAAGCCTGGATCATGTCACTTCTCTAATTAATAGTTTGCAGTGGCTTCTCAAATTGTTTAGAGTAAAAGCCAAAATCCTTATTCTAGTCTTTAAGGTTCTAGGTCCAGGCCTATTATTACATTCTCTCTCTCTCTCTCTCTCTCTCCCCCTCCCCTCCCTCTCCCTATCTCCCTTCCTCCCTCCCTTCTCTTTTTCTCTGTCTCTCAACCTCTTGAAAATTCTGCTGAATCCACACTTTTTTTGTTATTTTTTATATAGATTTTAACACACAAAGCATACATACTATAGAATGTTGTTCTCATTCCAGGGAACACAGTTTCCCAAATTTATACATTGCCTATTCCCTCAGTTCCTCAATTGTCTGCTCTAACTCACTACCTTTTTAAGAAAATATTTTCATCTTTCAATTCTATTACACTGCTCAATTTGTATTTATCACTCTATCATCCTATCATATGCTATGAATTTGATTATTTATTTTCTGTGTGTCTCCCACACTACAGAGGCTGCTCCAAGAAAAAAGGGACAGAAAAACTTCTGTATCCCAACTACCTAGGAAAATGTCAGGCATGTAGTAGTTACTCAATAAATAAGTATTTATTGAGTAAAAAAGGGAACAAGAAAGGGAAGTGTCTCCTTATCAGAAGGCTATAGGTTATAGAGAAAATGAATGTCTGAGTATGGCTTGGACTCTAACACTTGCATCTTTACAGTGTCACATTCCTGAACTTATTTTTTTTTAAGATTCCATGTATTTATTTTCAAAGAGAAGGGAAGGGAGGGAGAAAGATGTCACAGATCAGCACAGGTAACCAGGTTCTTGGTGATTGTGGACAAAGAATGGAACCAAACACACAGAGCTTATAGCAGAAAGAGAGAGCAGATGTATTAAGCGATAGTACACCCCACAGAATGTGGGAGTGGTACAACTCTGAGCAGAGATTGACCGAACATATTTTTAAAACAGGATTAGAAATTCTACTTCAGTGGGTCTCCACGGGTAGATTTTTCGTTGTGCAAAATGATGCATAGCTTTTATATCTTTTGTAATTTTCATAGTTCTTAATATGGTCCTATTTTTATGTATAATGAAAACAAAATAATAAAAACCTCCATTTCTTCAACATGGGTGATCTGATTTTAATATTTACCAGACAAAATGGTTATATCTAATATTATTAATGTATTTGAAAGCAGGCTAAGAGCAGTAATTTGTCCATTGCTACACAGCACATAAACAAAAAAAACTTGGCATTCAAATTCACATCTTTATGAAATTCAAATTCACCTCATGCTTTCATATACCTACTATGGTAATATATAATTCCTAAATTCACAGCTCTTTCCTTGAGTGATGTTCATATCTGACATATAAGTCATCAAAACTGTTGCTTCTCCTTTGCTGACCACATTTTATATCATATACCTAAAATGGCTATTCACATGACTTCTTTCTTCACAGACTCCCAGCCAGTCCCTACTCCACTTTGATCCAAAAATAAATGTTAGATTATGGCCTTTAAATATTTACTCCAAATTGTCATTTCTATCTATTATTTACCATCTTAGTTTATGACCCTTTGAACATAGCTCCACAAATCCTTCTGCACCTCAAAAGCAGTGGCTCTCAAAGAATGGAGGGGGCTTAAATGAAGGAGTATGAAGTAACATAACTTGGAGAATTTTTTAAATTACCACCCTTTTTCCTTAACAGACGTTCCCATGCCTGGGGCTCCAAGCATGAGAGGGTTTTTGGTGGTGGGAGGGGGTTTCACATTTTTTTTTATTGTTGTTCAAGTACAGTTGTCTCCATTGATTTGACTATTCTCCTGAATTCCCACGTCATGACTGAAAGCAAATGCCCAAGAGAGTAAGGATATCACAGTGTTCTACGTTATTATCACTGCCTAGGTCTATGTGATTAAATGTTCTCTCCCACTTGGCCAAAGAAAGACAGAAAAAGAAAGAAAGGAAACAAAGCTGTCCTCTGTGAGAGTTAATGGCTCATTAACAGGTGACTTAGAACCAGACTTGAGTCTAGAAAGAGTATTGTGTATCCGTCTTCTGAGACAAAGGAAGATAGTTTTCTAGGTGGACACTGGAAGAAAATAGTATGAACAAATTGCACATATGATTGTGATGACTATTCTATAAAACTGAGAAGAAACTGGAGTGACAAGAAAGTAATAACACACCTGTATGTTCTTAACTGAAATAGGTATGTCGATAGCAAGTATAACTTTTCTGCCATTATTTTTTTCTAGTTCAGATGTGGCAACATGGGATTTCAGGCTTGAAGTTTCCCACATTCTAAATGTTTTTCACGATGAAATATTTTTAATGAATTTTCACAATATTATATATAATGTATTGTTTTCTATCTCAGTAAAAACACAACTATCTATGACCTATCCTGTTGTACACATTTTATCTGATCTTTCTTGCTTTAGATTTTTTTCACATTTTGTTTGCCTGAATTAATCCCCACTCACCTGGCCTCTTAACACAGAATTCAACAAAAGCTTTACCTCGACAATAACCTTCCCCCGACCCATACAACCTTGGGTTACAAATCTCTCTTATCCTCCCATAGCAATGTAATATTTACCTCCATTATACTAACCATGTATGTGGTGCCAGTTTGCTTATCTGCTTCAACCACTAGGGGATATCTTATTGAAGATAAGACAGTATTTTTTGTTATATTTAAGTCACTTATTTTACTGTCTGATGTCTAGCAGTTCTATTGTAGCCTCTACTTTTGAAAAGGAGAGCTTAGAACCATAGTTTAAAAATCAAGTTTAAACACATTTTGCCATAAGTTAAAGTTTATAGGAACCTTGCTGAAGGAAAATAGGGGGAAATTAGTCACACTAAGTTGAATGGAAATGTGAGAGACACCTTCTCTCCAATGCAGCCATCTGCGCTGATAACAGAGTTGAGAACACACATAATATCTTTTAGTATACAAGAAATAATATACTCAAATAAAAATTTAATGTACACCCTCCGAGTATACTGACATATATTCTAATTTCAGTTATTTTTGAGTACTTAAAGGATTTTTTTGATTATTATAAAACATATACATTCATATAAATTCATTTTTATTATGAAGATCAATCTCAGATTGATTTTGAGAGCACTTGTTTTCATATGAATGATTCTTCTATATTATAAGAGGGTCCAGGCTTTCTTTTTCAGAAATTCTGTGAAATGAAAATACACAAATTTAAGGTAAAATTTGTCCCAAAAATATTTTTTTTTCATTTAGTAATGCATTTTTTTCATTTAATAAAGGAAGTTGAATGAGCTACATGAATGTGCCATCCTGTGTGCTTCTGAAGGATGAAGTGCAAATTCTGAACAATGTATTACTGTCATTAGACTTAGTATTAATTTCCTAACATTTTCTCTCTGATCAGGTTTAGTTCCCCACTTAATAATATGATTATAACCTGCCACACCATATAGATGGTGAATTAACTTTGAATTATTATAAAATCTAATTTGACTTGTAGAAGTTAAATAAACTTATTTATTTTATCAGAGGAAAAGAAGTATAATAAAGAGCCTCCCCACCCCACGAAACCCACCTCCAAGGAAATATTGAGGATTAGTACCAACTTGGTTAAAGTTAATTACAGGGGTAGTGGTTTTATATGCAGGAAAGTGTCGGGCTCTAATAAAGGCATTTCCTAGGTATGATAATTATAAAATGAAATGAAATATTTATTAGTTTCACAGCAAATCCTTAATGAAATGGAAGAGGCTGGAGCTGAAACACAGCCAGCTTTGATAACAGCATGCAAACAACCTCCAGAATCAAAAATCATTCAAAAGTGCCTAATCCCGTAACTGTATCAAAGCTGGCAGGTGCTCACTACACAGAACATTAATTTGGGAGATTTTGAGGGAATTTTAAAGATAACTTCTGTGCCAAATATGTTAAAAGCAATGTGTCTCAGGATAAAAATACTGAATATTTCATAAACTGTAAGAACAGTGAAGATGCAAAAGGTAAGTTAGAGGATATTTTCAATCTCATAGTAATTATATCATTTTCATTGGGTTCTCTGTTTTTACTAGAGGAATTGAATCTGTGCAAGATTGTGAAAGAAAATCAGAATTGTTTAAGTACACACACAATAAAATCACAATAATCAGAAGGAAGGATCAGAACCTAAAGATGTTTGATGTAAAACAGCAAGGATACAGTCGTAGGAAACAGTAATGAATACCTAGATAAGGATTTAAGACAATGTTGGTAAAATCCTATGCTCTTGCATCTAAGTTTTTTCAGCAGTACATAGCCAAGTCCTCTCCTAGAAAGGTTCCCAGTGTCCTGCAAGCCAACTTAATAATCTTATGTGAAGCCTTCAACACTTAACTGTGTCTTTCAGTGAGTTCTGAATTAGTACTACATTAACTAAAATTCAGCAAGGGAAGGGGTTTATAGAAAAGTGAGAATATATACCAAATGAGAATCAATAACCAAAATATATTTGATTTCATAAAGAAATGTCAAAAGTGGCATTAATCTGATTTAAAGTTGTGATGTTTTGTGGATCGAAGGGGTAAATGATTTTCTAAAATGATATTATCTTTTAATATGTATCCTTGATTACATGAGCTTGAAAACACAGATTAAAAATGTCATATAAGAAATTGCAGTAGGAAGACCTAAGGAAAATATAGCATTGATTAGTGATCCAACAAAAAGGAAGTAATAATTAAAAAAAAAATAACTCATGATGCTTTTTCTAAAGTGGACAAAATATTCTCCTATCAGAAGGATATTTTAAAAAGCATGATTAGGCAAATGAAAAAATGACAAAAAGTTGCATCTGTGTTTTAGTGCTTTCTAATCTTCTAGTGCTTCTTAGAAGTAGACCATGGTGGGTGAGTGCATGAAAAATTTAATATTTTTATTTTATCAGGTTTTGTATTCACTCTTGGGATGTACAATCAATTCTATGTAATCAATCAATTCTATGTAGGTCTTATTTCTACCTCAGTTTTACTCTCGTCCTTTTAAACCTCCAAACTTTGATCAATTTCTTTAACCACACTTTTGTTAAGATTTTCAATTCTGTTTTCATTTTCCATTTTTGAATCTACTCAGTAAACCCAAAGCTGAAGCAATCCAAAAGACTGATTTTTTGTTCCTATACCTGGACAGTTGATTACAATCAAAGAAAATCACAAAATTCTCAGAAATTTGCTTCTGTAAATTAATGTTTTCTGAGCTGAATAGGGCCATTTACCCTGCTGACCAATTCTCTATTCTGTTAAGATTTTTCTCTATTTTCCATAATGTCTAATCAAACCATTTCTTATCTCCTTAACTGTCCTACTCTATTACCTTCCCACTCATTATCAGCAGAAAACCTGTTCTTTACTTCACAGAAATGTAGACACACTCAGATAAAAACTCCTTCAAAGTCGTGAACCCCATCTACCAAGACATGGTGTATTAAAACTTCTTTATCATATTATGACAGCAAATGCCTCATTCTGGCTGAGGAGTTAGTTATAACTCCTCCACTTGTTCTCTGGATCCCATGAGTGCTACCTCAGGAATTGCATTCCAACTATTGAAGTTTATCCCATTGTCACTTATTCTTTCTCTTTTTTCTACTTGCATTTTTGAAAAGTCTTCACATTTTTCCCATTTGTTCTTACACTTCACCTCTTCTCCAGTTTTATTTCCTTCTATTACCTGGCATTACCAAACACCTTGCAAAAGACATCTAAAATCCCTGTGCCTCCTTTCTTTTCCCATTTATTATTCAAGCATAGCTATCTGAATTTCATCCTTTACTCATCCACTGCACAAGCTCTCAGAAAGACTATTCCTGAACTTTTGTTCCTATACTCAATGATCACTTAGTTCTCACTTATCTATTTTTCAGAGTATTTAATATTGTAAAAATAATATCCCCCCTTGAAACAAAACTTTCCATAAATTTTTCAATATTAAGCTCTTTTGGTTCTTCTCCTACTCAACTCCTTGATTGCTCCTTCTCAGCCTCCTTACATATATTTGCCTTGAACTGATTCATTCACAGGTCGTTCTAACCTGTCTGTTGATGACTTTTTTGACAGACTCTCTGCAGCCCCTGCCACTTATTCAAGTGACCAGACTCACTCAACATATGATATTTGTAACATGGCATTCTTTACACTGATCTATGAAACAATGAAAGTGAAATCTCTAGATTCACTTCTAATAAGGGGTTTCCTTTTTATGAGCTAGCACCAAACAAATGTGTATGAATGTTTCCCTTATGTTTCCTCTGAGAAAATGGACAGGGAGATATTTTACAGTGTCTAGTCTGTCTTTGTAAGGTTTCAGAGGTAAGCAAACACTTAAATATTAAAGGAAAATTTTAAAACACAAGAAAATAGACATGGCTAGTGTAACTCAGTGGATTGAGGGCAGGCTTGAAAACCAAAGTGTCACTGGTTCGATTCCCACTCAGGACACATGCCTGGGTTGTGGGACAAGTCCCCAACTGGGGGTGCTTAAAAGGCAACAACACATTGATGTTTCTCTCCCTCTCTTTCTCCTTCCCTTCCCTTCTCTCTAAAATAAATAAATAAATAAATAAATAAATAAATAAATAAATAAAACTATTTAAAATACAATAAAATATAGGAGAATGACTTTATAATCTTTTGTTAGGGATGATAATAAAAAGATGAGTTTCAATCTAGAAATATATTTATCACACTTGCATCTGAAAAAAAGATTAGTATCCATAATATATAAATAAACTTTTAGAATAAGCATAATAAATGCAATAGGCAAAACGGGGAAATAGGCATCTCACACAAAAGAAAATCTAAATTGCCTCAACATGCAACATGTAAATGATACCATTATAAAAAGTAAAATGCAAATTAAAATCCCACTGAATGTGAATTAATTTCTAATATATTTTTAGATGTTAAGATGCCTGACAACACCAAGTGTTGTCCACAATGTTAAGCAGTGGGACCAATTCCAATATTTGGCATCTTCTCTAGAGAAACCTTCACTTAAGAACATCAGGAAATGTGTAAGAGTGTTTGAAGTGGTATTATTAATAACAAGGGAATAAGAAAATCCTAAATGCTCATCAATATTAGAAGAAATAAATTTCAGTGTACAAATAATATTACACAAACATGAAGTAAATGAAATGTAACTCTGTGTGTCAATATGGATGAAACTTGAAAATCATTTTACTCAAAACAAAGTTATACTATAATCTCCTAAAAATAGGGAGAAATAAAGTTTTGAGGTATTTATGTGTGTAGTGTATACCAGAAAAAAATCAAAAGAATGTTTAAATAAATATACTAAATTTAGCATTGTGACTAGTACTAAGGCTGTGTGACAGAAGAAAATCAAATATATTAGGACTATGTACTGAATTTCAAATACATTGCTTCTGTTCTGTTACATAAGCTGCGTTGAGTATATTTTCATTTTGTTATAATTCTTTAAATTGTACATATCAGTTATTTGCACTTTTTTAATTTACAAAGTTTATTGGTCAAAAAAGAGAAGAAACATTTCTCATTAACTAGAAGAGAGTATAACGTCCAATTGAGGTTTTTGAAAAATGATAGTCGTCTCTTGATGTAAACTGAACGATCTTTCACAGACACCCATGTCACAATCCCCGAAACCTATGAAAATGTTACCTTATATGGCAAAGTGACTTTCAGATGTGAGTTAAATATCGGGAGATCAGACAATTATTTGGGATTCATTATTCAGGTGAACTCAGTGTAGTCATAGGGTTGTTACAAGTGGAAAAGGGAGGCAAAAGAGTCAGGGGAACATATGAGTATAGAAGAAAGGCCCAGAAAAGTACAAATCTTCTGACTGGGATGAAGGAGAAAGGGGACAAGGAATACAAGTAGCCTCAAGAAGCCGCAAAGTCAAAGAAGCTGGAGACGGATTTTTCCCAACGGCTCCAAAAGGAGCACAATCCCGATAGCACCTGACACTGGTTCAGTGAGACCCACTTTGGCCTTCTAACGTCAGAGCTCTAATATAACAAAGTCGAGTGCTTTCACACCACTAAGTTTGTGGTATTTTTGATATAGTAGCAATAGGAAACAACTATATCTTCAATTCAAATGATCTTCAGGAATTGCTGGAAAAACAAAGATAAGAGATTACCAAAAAAGTCGCTGCCTACATCATGGCTACCGCTACCACTTAATTTATGGTTAGCTGTACAAGGCATTTTGCAAAAATTGGCTACATGTATTCTGTATTTAAATTTAGCAATAAATCATTATTTCCATCTGACAAATAAGGAAACTAAGGCTTTGATGAGTTAAGAGAATTATCGATTTTTCAAAACCACAATGTGAATAACTTGTATATGCCTAAACTTATTTAAAAATAAAAAATACATTTTATTTGTGAAATCACCAGAGATAAAATGTCATGCTTAATTTATAATTCAATTAATTTATTGTATTAAATGTATGCGTTACTATGCATATATGATGTGATAAGTAATATGACTATAATTACATATAAGCATAATTGTATTGAAGTACTTCTATTTGATCTGTCAACATTACAAAAATGTAAATCACATGTGAAAATTCCTCAGAATGAGGATGCTGGTCCTGGGAACAATGCTGCAGGACTAGACTATAAATTCAAACCTTTGTGATAAAGGGAAAAGAACTGTTTGTGAATAGTTCTTATTCAACCTATTTTATGCATGTATTAAATTATATGTGAATATTGATTTAGAAATTTGCTCTAAATTTTCCTCAACCAGAACAGTTTGAGGAGGTTGAGTGTAATCTAAGTATATGAAATATATTTCTCATTTTTCCATTGCACTCAATCACTAGAACAAATTTTACTTTGATCCCCATGCAAGTAAAGTGTTAGTGAAGCCACAGAGGGAGTAAGAATAAGATTGAATGAGTCAAAGGGAGAACCAGAGAGAGATAAAGAAACCAAGAGGATTTTTTTTTTTTTTGGATTGAAAGAGGAACAACATGGCAACAATGAGGGGAAAAAGTTAGTTGTCACCAATTATTTCTGTATTGTAACATTTCAGGTTTATAAAAATGTCAAGTAAAGCACTGAGGAAAATAGTTTACAAACACAAAACTCTAAAAAAATATGATCAAAACGAGATCAAAGACAACATTAAGGAGATTAACGTGGTGACTGGGATCAACTTTCTACTTTACTGTTATTTAAAGTCAATTCAACGTTCAATTTTAACCATGCTCAAAACAGGAATTGATTTTAATGGCTCCTATGGAAAAAAAATTTCCTCAAAAATTCTAACAAAAATATTTTAAGAAAGTAGTTGTGCCTGCAATGGTTGTTATCTCCCTATGCCTCAAAACAGGAATTATATAGTAAGAGAAAAAGTATTTGAAAAAAGAAAAGTCAGTTTGATACTCAGAGCTCTGGTTCAAAAATCTCTCCATATCATCCAACCCTGACACTTGCGCAGTCAGTTGTCAGTTTAAAAAGTGCTCAGTTATACTATGCTTCTATAGGTCACACCTCTCAGAAAAAGAATAAAATTCACCTGGAAGATACAGGTGGAGAAGTTTAATAATATATACAGAAGATGGAGGCTTGCTTGTATTTGTTTTTAAAGATTTGGTAAATAGTTATAAACATTTATGTAATATTTATAAATGAGTTAATCTAAATTTAACATGTATGTTCAGCTTTATAAAAGTTCACATGCCCAGTTTTTACTCACTTATTCTAAACTTCTTTTTTTTCCTTCCATATATTTGACAGAATGCTTATAAATTTTCAAGCAATCAGGATCAAGTAAGCATTTCTGAGTAAGGAAAGACATGTCTAATACTATAAAGGTAATATAGTGGATTTGCACCCCAGTCGAGAATCCATGAAGAAAACAGTCTCACCAAACAAGACTCTCACAATCTGACTCTCCTTGAGAAACTTACATTCAACAGTTGAAGGCTGGGACCTTACTTTTCTTGATTTTGTAGTATGTGTGATTGAAGTTAGTCTATTTATGCTTCTAAATATTAATATATGACAACACTTCTAAGTATAGTAAATGACATTTGGATGTTGCTTTTTTGACACAAGCACCATTAGTCTTGGAGTAATTCTGCTCAGACTTTGAAAAATTAAGTTTTTACTTTTATTTATTTATTCCTTTAAGTTGCCATGTCATATACAAAACAGACATCTTCGCTCCATTCCTGAGATCCCCATTGTAAGTTTATCACATCTCTGACACCCAGCACCACTGGAATCAAGAATGTGATGAGAGTTTTTTATAGTGTGGAGAGATGCTGCTCAAGTGTTAGAGGGGAAACATGGCGTAAGAAACAGGGCAAGGCTCGGAGATAGTATAAAGTTTAGGAGTGTGCAGTTTGTATCTGATATAATTCATAAAAAGGTTTCTCTATTTTTTGTTTGTTTTTTACCAACAATTTGTTACAGCTGCACCCAAACAGCAGTTTCTGGTTAGAGACCATCAGAAAACAGATGATACCCTCAAATAGTAGTTAAGGAGAATTTAAGGAAGCAGCTTTCACACCTATAAGATCTGTCCGGAAAGTATCCAGCCATGTACTATGAAAAATAGAAACATATATTGAAGAAGATACAAGATGCAAGAGACATTGTATAAAGGACAATAATGCTTCAGTCCCCTTCAGAGTAGGCACTTTGGGACCTCACACAGTTCTCCCAATGTCTCTTCCACTGTTCAAAACAGTCTGTAAAATGCTCTGTTGGAATCACCATCAGTTGCCCCATTGTATTTTCCTGAATCTCATCAATGGTCTGAGATGTCTTCCCTTTCAAAAGTGATTTTAGTTTAGGGAAAAGCCAGAAGTCACAGGGTGCCAAATTTGGGCTGTAGAGGGGCTGAGTCACCTAGATGATTTGATGTTTCACCAAAAAACTCCACAAGAGATGTGATGCATGAGTGGATGTGTTGTAGTGATGAAGCTGCCAATCACCAGCTGCCCATAGCTGTGACTATTTTTGTAGTATTGCATCTCTCAGTGACGAACTTTGAGGTAGTACTCCTTATTAATTATTTGGCCTGGAGGAGCATACTCATGACGGACAATACCTTCCCAATCAAAAAACACAATTAGCATGGTCTTGATCTTGCTGTGACTTTGCTGTACCTTCTCTGAGTGTGGAGAGCCAAGAGACTTACATTGGGTCAACTGGGCCTTCATTTCCAGATGATAGCCATAGACCTACCATCATCTCTGGTTATGATCTTTCTGAGGAAATCTGGTTCATTGGTAGTGGTTTGAATCAAGTCATTAACAATTACAGCATGATGTTCCTTCTGCCCTGGTAGCAGAAACCATCGAACAAATTTTGCCAGGACATATTTCATGACAAAATCCTACATCAAAATCTTGGACACAGTAGTTTTTGGAGTCCCCATATCAGCAGTTCTCACACTGTCAGTTGCCGATCTTTGTTGGTTGCAGCCCATACACATTCAACATTCTCAGGGGTTCTGCCTGTTGCAGGCCTTCCAGAACATGAATTACTTTCAAAAGATTCTCCACTATATTTGAAGTGTTTGTGCTACACTTTTATTTGCACTGCACTCATTGCATCACCCCCAAAATCCTTCTGAATCATTAGAATAGTTTCCACAGAGGAATGCTCAAGCTTAATGTAAAATTCGATGCAGACCCATTGCTCTACTCGCTCAGTCTTTTGAATGTGATGGCCACACAGTACACATGCTCATACAAGGGCATCTATTGCCTCCACTGACTAGTAGAGTGAAGTCGTCATCATTCACATGTGCACTCCAGTCCATTCTCCCTGACTGCCAGGTTACATCAATGTTGTGTAAACAACTCTTGTTACATTAAGATTGGCTGGACTTTTTCCAGACAGACCTCATATGTAAGCAGGGTTAGGGGAAATATCATGGGCTGCTGGGACTTTAGGAAGTCAAAACTGGGCAAAGATGTGGCCGCTACAGCCCTGAATCTAAAGTGTGGCTATAACTGAGTTATAAACCCATCCAGCTAAAAAGAAAGAGAATTCATTTGAATCTGAAGGTAGAGAATAACTCCTAAGGGCAAAGAAAGCAGTGGAGGGTAGTGGAAAATGCATCTCAGATGGAAAATAAAAATATCTAGCTCAGTTCTCCTTCTCTTGCCCCCTCAGGATACACTCTCCTTATTCTGTCAGTGACTACAATACTACCCGAAACCTAAACTGAAACACCAGCCACCATAAGTATATGCTTTTACATGATGAAAGTAAGGGTAAAAAAGGCAGGGTAAGGAAAATAAAATAATTAATAGAAAACATAAAGATGGGAGAGCTAGACACCAGGGTTGTGGTGGTGGAGTGCCACAAACTGGGTGGCACTTGTGTGAATGTCAGATGTGTACCCAAAATGGTGGCATGCCCTTGCATCCACAGGAGAGCCAGATCCCTGGTGCCAGACTAGGAATAACCAGTGATAGATTGTTTTTCAGCTGGAACAATTGTCTAGCTGCAGTTTCATTGTTGGTACAGGACACATTGATGTGGAGATAGCTGGGATCCTTTCTAGTCTGGCCCCTGAAACACCACTCATGATACCACCCGATAAGGTGCTTAGACATTTTGATTCAATAATCAGTTCCAACTGCACTGAAGAGCTGGAGAATGTTGGCATAGAGGTCCTGAAGGGCTCCTAGGTCAAGGAAGTTAAAAACGCTTCCTTGCATCTGAAATTCTGCACGGCTACTTCAGTTCCTGGTTAGGAACCCACCTTGACCACAATTCCAGATGTTGACTGCCTGCTGTGGGCCATTGGACAGGACCCAAATTCCAGGGGTCTGAATTTAAATAAATTCAAAGGTCAGATCATCATAGACGAAATCCAGAATACTAACATAAAAGGCAGTTATGCAGTTGGGGATGTGTAGAGAAGCTCTTTTTATTCCAGTTGTCATAGCTGTTGGCTGAAAAGTAGCCCACAGACTTTGGAATGCAAAGATTCCAAATGAGACTATGACAACATCCCCACAGTAGTCCTCAGCTGCCATGTATTGGCACAGTAGGACTCACAGAAGATGAGGACATTTCTAAATTTGGAGAAGAAAATGCGAAGATCTATTCAACCACCTTTACCCCAACATATCATGCAGTTACAAAGGGGAAACAAAATGTGTGATGAAAATGATTTGGACTAACAAAGAGGAGAAGGTGGTTGGGATCCATATTGAAGGAATTGGGGTGATGAAATGCTGCAGGGTTTTGCTTTGGCAGTAAAAATGGGGGCCACAAATGCCAACTTTGACAACAAGGTTGGCATTCACCTCACCTCTTAGGAAGAATGATTCACACTTCGTGAGAACTCGGAGAGACTCATGTGGCTAGCAGTTGGACCCATCAACCTTCTGAAAGGAACCAAATAGCCACATTTACTTGAACTTTTTCCATTTTATATATTTCTTTATTATAATCAGGACTGTCTGATAGTGGAAATTTTCAGTAAATAATAAAATTTATTTTTGTAATTATAAATTTTTGTTAATCCAAAATTGATTTTTATTTGATCACTTCTCACAATAATTAATATTTTAAAGTTTTTTGTTTATTAACAGCTCTGTGGTTAGCTGGTTGGTTTGTTCCAGCCTCATCCCAAGTGTAAAACTATATAAACTACAATTAAATCAATGTACTTGAGTGAATACAGTCTGCCACTTTTTATAGAGCAAGATGACAGCAGCTGTTCACATTGATATAATGCAAATACACAGAATCTTTTCTTATTTTCGAAGCCAGCACTGTGCTTTGCATGTTACAACTCTGCTTCAATGATGTGAACTTTCTCTAAAAACATATAACTGAAGAGGACTCTCTCCCTTATTTTATTCTTTTGTTTTAAACAATTAAAGATTATTTGTTGCTTTTATGAGATGAAGTACATCAAATTTGCGAAATATTTGGGGAGGTTGGTCATGTAAGTGAGGGACATTTTTGAAGTGATTCCAGAAGGAGAAAGACTTAGATACTGCATATGTCCCTTCCTCTGCTAAGAGATAATAGTTCAATGAAAAATTCCAGATTTTGTATATGGGTTCTTGCCATTTTATTTTTTCTGAAAACAATTTTGAAGATAAAATCATATTCTTTAAAAAAAGAAAATACAAAATACCCTTTTAGCAAAAAAAAAAAAAAAGAAAGGTCATACTTTCATCTTCGTTTTTGCTTATTTGTTTTCAAATTTGATAGATCAAATAATGCCAGGATCACGATGGGCTATTTGGATCTGATCATTACCATGGTGCATGATCAAACATTCAGTCTCTGCCATTGCCCAAAAGCAAGCACACGGCTGTTTTTCAAACATGGCCTTACTCCAAAGTCCTAGAAGTCTGCACTGTGATTACCATATTGAGGGTCCTCAGAGCCTCCTGCAATATCTACATCTCTTAGAAATTTCCAGTACCATGAAACTCAAGGAGCAGGCCAGTTTGCCTGAACCTTGATTTGCTATAGAAAGACCTTATACAGATATATTCTAACTCTTTCAAAAACTGGATAACCAGTGTTTTGTTTTGTTTTTTTCTTTTTTCTTTTTGTTTTTAGCAACTACAATTTAAATTTAGCTTCTATATTTAAGAAAACACATTATTTTCATCAAGAAGACATTTTAGGTCATTTTAACATTTTCTTGAATGAACCCCAAAGAGGGATTTTTTTCTTTGTTCCAACCCCTATTTCTCTCTACCCTACCCCTCCCTTGCTTTTTCTTATTATCCCCCCTACTTATTCCCACAAGAAAGCATTAGGCTCATTTTTGTGCAAAACATAGGCAAACTTAGGTCAGCAGTATAAGGTTCTGAAATAGAAGTCTGCTCACTTATGCAAGATAATTACTTCTTCAGCTTTCCTCTTTCAAAGAGTGATAAAAACTCAAATGAGGTGAAAGCTCTACTTTTTCAGGAAGTGACATTATTTTAGTATTTCATTTTCTGTTGTGAAGTTCTGAAATACAGAATCTTGATAAAGCACTTTGAGAAAATCTTTGTGGAGTAACAATTATAGCAGAAGTACCTTTTATATTAGGTTTTCTATTTTAATTAGATCAATATGATTGGCAGGCCTAGGATGATATCATGTCTATTTCGTGTGCTGCAGCTTGAATAAAAATGATTGGATATACGATAAGGAGAAGTAGGGGTTATGCAGTGGAAATTTAGTTCACCAGTTGGAATATTAATTTTATTGTAGGCATCCTGGGAGATTTCAAGTTTAATTCAACATATGGTCTGTAAATTTAAAATTAAATTTATTTTATAAATTTGACACAATAAGAATTAAACTCAACTAAAGGGTATAAGCATATGGTAGATTTTCCTCCACTAATTGAGAGCCTTGTGCTATGAAGTGTGTGGAAGAGGAGTTTGGTAACTTTACTTTCATTTTTATCACTATACATAACTACACAGATTACTTATATTCCTCATTGGTGTTTATCCTAAAGCAAACATGAAAAAAATGTTTTGTTAAAGAAGATTCAAGGGAATAACTGCTCTTTTTAAAAAGAATCTAGATTTATATATGTATACATTTTCATATACAACTATGTGCACATACCCACTCATATATTTATATACACATATGCTGTTGCTCATCTGCCCAAAATAGTCTTTTTTTCAGCTTTACTGAGGTATAATTGATAAAATTACAAGATATTTAAAGTGTAAAATGTGATGATTTGATGATAGAGAGATAGATAAATAGATAGATATTCCCCCTTTTTAAAATAACGGCATATTTCTATCTTGTAGAAATCCCTATCTTATATATCTTTGGTGGGAGGCATTATTCAGCCAAACTGCATAATTTCTCCTACTAAGTCTACAACCTCCTCTAATCTACTTCTGATGACATTACTCGATTAAAACCACCTTGAATTCAGTTCACCAAGGATCTGAATCCCTTAAATACAGAAAATGTCTTCAGTTCTCATATTCTTCCCATTATCTGAATCAGTTGACAACTTATTTTCAAGAACGTGTTTTCTTCTTCACTCTCTTTTAGATTTTTTGACTATACTCTCATGAATTCACTCATTCTACTTTTCCTTTACTTATCCTCACTCTATTTAATCAAAGAATACATTTTTAGATCTGATTCTAACTCATGAATATAATGATTGCATTTTATTTTTGTCCTACCCATTCTACCTGGTTGTTCTCAGAAATGCAGATAAAGACTTTAAGCTGAACAGTTTATTTGTTGTGAATTAAACATTTAGTGAAACAGTCAGGACCACAAGTTTTCCAAACAGAAAAAAAAAATCATTATTTCTAGTTTGTGAAGTAAGGTCAGGATATAGGTATTCTGGCATCCTTTGTCCTAGCCTCTTCAGGCTCCTTCTTGACTTTACTAATATGGCAAGGTCACTGCATCAAGGAATAGCTCTGGACAAATTCTGCCAGCTCCATGAACAACACAGCCACTATACAAAACGTAGGCCTCCCAAACGGCTGTACTGAATAGGGAGACTCCAAGACATCTGTATGCGTAGAACATGTTCCCTAGGCTGTCCCTTCCAAATCCAGAGTGTGTGCAGACTTCTTCTAAGAAAAATGGTGATAATAAAGTTGTACAATTTTTCTCTCCTCATTTTCCATGAGCATTCATTGCTTTTTGTGAGAGGAGAATGATAGAGTGAGTTTTCACTCAGTGTTCTTACATTTTTAATCTGCTATCCTTTCCACTTCTAGCTTATACATGTTGGGGTGGGAAGTGAAATTTTCCTTCTGTTTCTAGAGATAAAAATGGGATTTTTCTTGTTTTCTGGGACATTTGTTTTTGATATTTCAACACAGATATTGGAACAAGAGAGCTGAATATCTGTTCAAGCTGCTGTAATGTTGAAAATAGTGCCACATACTAGGAACTTTTTTCCATAAATTACTTTTCTCATTTTGTTTGCAGAAGGAAATTATGAAAATCTCTACAGTCAAACTATTTGACTCTTTATCATCAGTTCTTAAATGTGACTTGAAAGGGCTCTGTTATACATGAGTATAATCCAGGATGAAACATCTCCCCACAAATATTTCAGACACTTGCTTTGGAATCTATAGGGAAAGAATAAGCCTTAGCACTCACACATGAACTAATTTATAATTTTCATTTGGGAAGCAATTCAAGTATGTACTTGTAAACAAAGGAGAAAGAGTAAAATATATATTTCTTAAGAGAGTCAAATATTCATTTTAAAAACAAAGAATTAACAGAAAATAAGAAAAAGTATACTTAGAAGACATACATATACATATATACATTTGAAAAGAAAAACATTCAAAGTACTTTTATAAAGATTTTTGAATAAATGAAATAAAAATATTTTTATAAGGGCACTGATTTTCCTCATTACTGCCTAATGTCAAAGATATAGAAAAGTATAATTTGATAAGCTGGATTTTCCATTCCTATTCCTGAAGGTACATTGTGGAATTTTATTATACAGAGGTAAAATGGCTCTCAGAGAAAGAGAAATAACACATCTTTGCAAGTGGAAAAAAAAACATTTTGTTTTGGAAACTTGATAGCATTTCTGTTCTAGGAAACTTTAATCCCACTAGTTTTATGTGTGAAATAATGAGCCAAAGAGTCAATACATACTTTTCTGCAGTGGCAAAGGTCACAAGCCTTTGGTTGTTCACACTGGAGCTCTTTGGGCTTTCAGGGAACATGAGCTTCATTTGAAAATCCTCGCTTTGTGATGGCTGCTGTGTCTCATTTGTTCAGAGCACAGCATATTTCAAGGCTGAGGGTTGCACATTCAAATGCTGAATTTAAACAAGGATCTTAGAAAACATTTTATGGACAATTGCAAAATGACATTTGGTCATTTTAAGTAACATCCCAGTACAGTTTTACTTCAAAGTTGTTATATTTTTGATATGGATTAAATACATTTTTTTTCAAAAAAACACCAGAGATATTAATTAAATTGTTCATTTAAATGACTATTAAAATATTATGATAGTTAATTTTGTGTGTCAACATGAGTGGGCCAAAAGATACTCAGATTAAACATTATTTGTGGTCATGTCTGTGAAGTTATTTCCAGGTGAGATTAGCATCTGAACTGGTGGACTCAGTAAAGCAAATGCCTCCTCCAATATGAGTGGACGGATTCTAATCTATTAAGGGGCTGAATAGAACAGAGTGAAGGAAAGAGGATTTACCTACCTCCTGCCTGGCTGCTGAGTTGAGACATCATTTTTCTGCCCTTGGACTTGAATTGACACCGTCAGCCTCCATGGTTCTCAGGCCTTTGCACTTTGATTGGAATAGCACCACTACCTATTTTGGAGATACTTTACAGGCAGAAGACCTTAGGAATTCTCAGTCTCCACAAAAGCAATACCACCATCCTGGGAGTATTACAGAGACCAGTGGCACCATGGAGGACTTGAGTGATGCAGAGATGGTGATTCCCACCACATTCTCATTCAACTGTCCTAAGTGGCCTGTGCAGAGGACTGATGGATCTTGAAGACAGACATTGGATTATGAAGATTGACATTGGATTATCATAAACAAAGCATAATAGATGTAGTTTTATTGCTTGAGCAAATTAACCCATACCCTGGTGCTTGATATGCAGCTACTGATCTAGCAAATGCCTATTGCTACATCCTTATCCATAATGTCCACCAGAGCAGTTTGATTTCATTGGCAAGGCCAGCAATACACCGTCACTGTCCTACCTCATGGTTATATAAAATCACCAGACCTATCATAATTTAGTTTACAGGGATCATGATCACCTTTTCCTTCAAAAAGACACCAATTGGTTCATTACATTGGTGACATGATACTGACAAGGCTTATTGAGCAAAAACTATCAAGTACTCCAGATTACTGCCATTTGCATATCCAAGAGTGAAATAAATGTGATAAAAATTCTGAGACTTCTGCCTCAGTGAAATTTCCAGGGGTCTTGTGGTGTAAGTCATATCTTTTCTAAAATGAATGATAAGGTGTTGCATGAGGTCCCTCCTACAACCAAAGAGGATACAGATATCTAGTGGGCCTCTGACCATTTTGGAGGTGACATATTCTTCATTTGCACGTGTTACTCTGGTCCATTTACCAAATGACTGGAAAGTGTTTTAATTTATGTGTGTGTGATACCAGAGAAAGAGAAGGCTCTTAACCAGGACAAGTTTTCTATGTAAGGTTTTCTGAAGCTTGCACCATCTAATCCCTCAAATACAAAGGTGCTCAAAGGGTCAGTGGCAGACAGGGATCCTGTTTGGGGCCCTTGGCAGGCTTCTTTAGTTATATCACAGATTAAACCTTAGGATTTTGGAGCAAAGCCCTGCCCCCCTCAGCAAATAATTACTATCCTTTTCAGAAATAGGCTCTGGCCGGGTAGTTCAATTGGTTAGATCATCATCCCTGTACACTAAGGTTGTAGGTTCAATTTCCAGTCAGGGCACATACAAGAAGCAACCAATGAATGCATAAATGGATAGAACAGCATATCAATTCTCTCTCTCTCTCCCTCTCTCTCTCCCTCCCTCCCTCCAAAATCAATTTAAAAATGTTGTTTTAAGGAATTAACTGCTAGCCTGCTAGTTAGCCCTAGCTGAGACTAAATGCTTAACCATGGGTCACCAAATTACCTGGGGACCTGAGCTGTTCATCATGAATTGGGAGTTACCTGACTCACTAAGCATGAAGTTAGGTGTGCATCAGAGCTTTCCCTCATCACATGGAAGTGGTATATACAAGATCAGGTCAGAGTAGACACTGAAGGAACAAGTAAGTTACTTGAAAAAGTGTCCCAAATGCCTATGGTCCCCACACCTGCTATATCACCTACTCTCCCAGCCTTCACCTCTGGTCTCATGGGCAATTCCCTATGATCTTCTGAGAGAGGAAAGAAGACTAATGCCTGGTTTACAGATGGTTCTGCAAGACGCGCAGGCCCCATTCTAAAGTGGACAGCTGCAGCACTGCAACTCCTCTCTGGGACTCCCTAAAGGACAGTGGCAACGAGAAATACTCCCAGTGGCAGCGCTTCAAGCAGTACATCTTACTGTTTACTTTAATTAGAAGGAGAAATAGCCTGATGGGGGATTCTATACGGCTACATGGGTTAGCACCAACAGTTTGGCTAGATGGTCAGGGGCTTAAAAATGGCATGATTGAAAAATTGATGACAAAAATATCTGAGGAACAGGTACAGAGACACATTTCTGAGTGGGCAAAAAACATGAAGATATTTGTGTCTCATATGACTACTCACCAAAGGGTGAACTTAACAGAGGAGGTCTGTAATAATCAAGTAGATGGGAGGACCCATTTTGCAGCTACCAGCTAACCTCTTTCCAGAACCACCCTGCCATTGCCCAGGAAGGTCAGGAACCAAATGGCCATGGTGGCAGGATGGAGGTTACATGTATATATGAATTTGAAACTTCTAAATCAAAGGTGGCAAACACAAGGCCCGTGGGCCGAATCTGGCCCTCCACCTTGTTTCATCCAGCCCAGCACCTTGTTTCTACCTGGTGGCAGCACCAAGCTCCTTGCTCCTAGTTAAGGAGTAGTTACATTTATACAGTCCTAAAATTACATTTGGCCCTTTGAAGGCAACTGTGAGGCTGATGTGGCCCCTGGTGAAAATAAGTTTGACACCCCTGTTCTAAATACATGAAATATCAATGAATATGTACCAACTTGTGTTTACATGTATGTCTTTTTAAGATACCACTAAGCATCTGAACTTCACATACTAGTATAAATGTGACCATATGTTATTATTTCTTTATTACATATTAAACATTTTTAATTTAAATTTAACAGTTTTCATAAAGCTTTCATCTAGAGTTAAACATCTACTATACATGTTTAATTATTTCAATTTCCAAGAAACACATACATTTTATAGCACCATGAAATGCACTTTATAATTTTTATTTTTTTATATTATATTGTTAATATAATATAAAACATTCTCCAGTATAATGGAGAATGAAATAATTTTTCACATCCTCACCATTAAAACATGTGGGCTTTAGTTGTTCTCATTCTTCATTCAAATGTCATATAATCATTTTATTTAGAAATAAAATGTCCTAATAATGCCCTTACTGTGATCTGCAATTACTCAAAGGTATTCCTAAAATTGGTGGTGATATGTAAAGTAAATGGTTAATAAGCTTTTATAAAGTGACCATTCAGTGTCAGTTATTGAGATCCATAACTAATTTTTGTTTATCACAAAACCTTTTTTTTTCAATGAAATACCATAAATAATTGTATAGTTTTACAATAAACCTAAATGGGGTATATTAGTTTCCTAGGACTGTCATAACAAATTACCACAACCTTGTCTGAGAACAAGAACATTTATTCTCTCACAGGACCCGAGGCCTGAAGTCTGGCATCAAGGTGTCAGCAAGGCTGTGCTCCCTCCAAAGGGTCTAGGGAGGAATCTATTCTTTTCCTTTCCTAGCTTCTGGTGGATCCAGGCATTCCTTGAATTGTAGTCACATCCCTCTAATCTCTCCATCTACAAGCACATTGATCCTCCTCATCTGTATTTCTTCTTCTCCATGTGTCTGTCCCAAAATTTCCTCAAGCTTTCTCCAAGGAGGACATATATGATTGCTTTCAGGGCCCACATGAATAATCCATGATGTACTTTTCTTTTCAGAGCCTTGATTTAATCATACTTCTATCATGTTCAGTCATATTCACAGGTGTTCTGTATTGGGATGTAGACACACCTTTCTGAAAGCCACTATTTAGCCCACTACATAGGGTAATCTTATCAATGAGAAGACATATGTAAATGGAAAAATTCAACATTATGTCATCTGTAAGAAATTCACTGAATCAAAAAGGATGCAAAATTCTGAAACTACATTGTTAGAACTAGATACAGAAAGCATATATGTCTTAAAATAACTCAATATAAGAATTTTATTTTATATATTTATTTTGATATATATAATATCAGCTATATCTATTCAATATAGAAATTAATATGCTTGAAACCATAAGATAAGAAATAACTTTCTTGACTTGACCTAGTGTATACATTATAGATTAATTACAAACATGATTTTCTTTGTTTATTTTTTTTTACCTTTTGTTGTAACAGCACTTATAAAATCTACCCCCTTAGCCCTGGCTGGTGTGGCTCAGTGGATCAAATGCTGGCCTTCAAACCAAAGGGTTACCAGTTAGACTTCCAGTCAAGGCACATGCCTGGGTTGCGGGCCAGGTCCCTGACAGAGGGTGTGTGAGGGGCAACTGCACAATGATGTTTCTCTCCCTCTCTTTCTCCCTCCCTTCTCCTCTCTAAAAATAAATAAATAAAAATCTTCATAAAAAGGTCAACCCCCTTAAAAAAATTTTATACAATAAGCGATTGTTAATCATAGAACCCATGCATATCAGCAGCTCTCTAAAACTTGTATGTTTTTAAATTATGCTATTACAGATGTCTCAATTTTCCCTCTTTGCCCCCCTCACTCAGCACCCCCCACTCCCTCAGGCAATCCCTATACCATTTTTCATATCCGTGGGTCATGCATATAAGTTCTTTGGCTTCTCCATGTCCTATACCGTACTTTTCATTCCCATGGCTATTCTGTAACTACATATTTATATTTCTTAATCCCCTTACCTTTTCATCTTCCCCCCACCCCCTCTTCTTACTGACAAACATCAAACACTCTGTATTCCCAATTCTGTCCTTGCTCTTCATGTTGGCTTAGTTTGCTTTTGAGCTTCAAGTGTTGATAGATATGTACTTATTGCCATTGTATTGTTCATAGTTCTGATCTTCTCCTTTTTATTATTTTAACTATTTATTTATTTTAATTTTTCCCATCACCATTTATCCCACTTATATCTTCTTCCAGCTCCACTTACCCTACTGCCCCCTCAAATCACCACACTGTTGTCCATATCTATGAGTTGTTTTCTCTGGGTAGCTTTCTAGATTACACTGAAACTTCAGGAACAAAAAATCATTGACCTTGGAGGACTTAGAGCTCAACATACTTTCTCAAAGCCTATTTCGAAAGCTTTTATGGTATTTCGTTATTTTAATCATTGGAATTGGATTAAACATATCCTCATTACTGAAGCATGTCTTTTATTTAGTTAGTTTTTAAAAATGTTTTATTGACTTTGCTATTATAATTTTCCCAATTATTCCCTCTTTGCCTTCCTCTATCTGGTACCCCACATTCCCTCTGTCAATACCCCCACCCATAGTTCATGTCCATGTGTCATGCATATAAGTTCTTTGGCTACTCCATTTCCTATACCACTCTTAATATCCCCCTGACTATTCTGTACCTACCAATTTGTACTTGTTCTTTTTCCAATTTGTAGTTCTTAATCACTGCACCTTTTCCCCTCCCAATTGATAACCCTCTAAATCATCTCCATATCTATGATTTTGTTTCTGTTCTGCTTGTTTGCTTAGTTTGTTTCTAGAGTCAATGTTTGATAGTTGTGAATGGATTGCCATTTTAATGTTCATAGTTTTGATCTTTCTCTTAAATAAATTCCTTTAACATCTCCTATACTAATGGCTTGGTATGATTAACTCCTGTACCTTTACTTTGTCTGGGAAGCTCTTTATCTGCCTTTGAATTCTAAATTATATCTTTGCTGGGTAGAGCAGTCTTGGCTATAGGTCCCTGCTTTTCATGACTTTGAATATTCTTGCTAATCCCTTCTAGCCTGCAAAGTTTCTTTTGGGAAATCAGCTGACAGTCTTATGGGAATTCGCCTGTAGGTAAATAACTGTTTTTCTCTTGCTGCTTTTAGGATTCTCTCTTTATCTTTTTAGCTTTTGACATTTTAATTATGATGTGTCTTGGTGTTGTCCCCTTTGGGTCCATCTTGTTTGGGACTCTCTGTGCGTCCTGGAGCATATCTATTTATTTCAACAAATTAGGGAAATTTTCTTTCATTATTTTTTTCAAATAGATTTCCAGTTTCTTGCTCTTTCTATTCTCCTTCTGGCACCCCTGTGATGCAAATGTTGGAATGCTTAACATTATCCCTGAGGTTGCTTACCTTATCCTTATTTTTGAGGGGGGGATTATTTTCTCTACTTGTTGCTCTGGTTGCTTGTTTTTTGCTTCTTTATGTTCTAAATCATTGATTTGATTTTTGGCTTCATCCACTCTAATATTATTGTTGTTTCCCTGAAAACTGTTCTTTATTTCAATTAGTGTATCCTTCAGTTCTGACTGTATCTTTTTTATGCTGTTGAGGTTCCTCACTAAGTTCCTTGAGCATCCTTATAATCAGGGTTTTGAATTCTGCATCAGATAGATTGATTATCTCGATTTTCTTTAGTTCTTTTTCTGGAGTTTGTTTTTTCATTTTCTTTGTCTCCTCAATTTTGCAGCCTCCCTGTATTTATGTATTAGGTAGAGCTACTATGACTCTCTGTCTTTATAGTGTGGTCTTATGTAGTAGGTGTCCTGTAGAATCCAGTGGCATTATCTACAACCAAAGTGAGTACTGGAGGTGTGCCCTTCATGTAGGCTGAGTATACCCTCCTTTTGTAGTTAAGCCTTGGTTGCTGTTGGAAGATCAATGGAAGGACTGACCTAAGCCAGTCAGCAGCAAGGACTGGCTATGACCACTGACTATAAACTTCCACTCTCTGTGAAGGATCAGCCTTGTGGGAGCAAGGTGGTGGTGCTCCTATGTGGTCTGTAGCTGTTCAATGGGTACAAAGGCACTGGGGTTTCTTGACCAAGGTCAGCCACCACCTGTGTTTTACCCTAGCCCACCCTGCTAGAGCTATAAAGCAATCTGAGATGGCTGCTACTTGTGCTAGGCTTAGAGATTCTCAAGTGAACCCGACCTGTGAATCTAAGCTGAGTGCTGCTAGTGCTGGGCCTGGTGTCACTTACTAAAAGGTACTGGGTGTTGGGGACTCACTGAGGGCTATTTTTTCTTGTTTGAGAGGATTTAGGAAGTTGTGAAGCATGAGCCAAAACTAGCCATTCATATGGAAAAGCCACTGTTAATAGCTGTAAGTTGGGTGGGAGGGAGCTTTAGGGTTCTCCAGGATAAGCAAACAGTGTTGATGGAGGCCAGGTTGATGGAATCTCAGATATGGTACCAGCATGTCAACAATAAGCCATAAGAGGAAACAATGGATAAATCCTTAGAGGGAGGTGTGCCCATATTTTTGATGTCTCTGTGCCACACTGGAAGAAGAGTTGTCTTGGGCTACACATTAAACACACTGCAACATGTAATCACAAAAAAATCTTGTAATGTTCTAAGTAAATTTATAATTTTGTGTTGGGCCTCATTCACAGGCATTCTGGGCTGCATGCAGCCCATGGGCTGCAGGTTGGACACCCCTGCTAGAGTGTCCAGAAGCAGAACAGCCCTACTAACACTTTGATTTCAAATTTCTAGTCTCTGAAATTGTGGAAAGAATAAATTTATCTTATGTTAAATTATTCTCTCGTAATTTGTTACAGAAGACACAAGAAAATAATACAGCAATACCAATAGTAAATCTAGAGAAATACAATCTTAAGGATGAGTTTTCTAAATTGGTTTTAGATTTTCTGAAACTGGTTCTTTAATCTGATTATGTTTAGAGGTACACATGACTATTTCCACTGATAAGGAGGACATTGTTATTCCACAGTGAGATGCAACACTAGAGATATGCCCAATGTCACCACTGAGTTCTCATGATTAAAATGTATACATGTATGTGGAAGGGTAAGATTCTAGATAACTTTTTAGTCCATATTTTAGAACATTTTAGATAGATTAATTAGTATAGTAAGAGTGGCTGTTTGTTCCTAAGTGCACTGGAGAAATTGGGAAAACAAAGATGAATATATCAAATTCCTAGCTTAAATTCTGAATAAATTACCTGAAAGCTCTTATGTCTACCCTGAAATAAACCCTATCTCCTATGAGCTTCTTAAACAAGAAAACACAGCGTTTTGCCTTGTGGATGGCTGGATCACAGCACAAATTAAATTCTTTACTACTTCAAGAGGATATATTTTGTTAAAGTGAGGCCATTGATTGGGAAGGAATGGGATACTGAAACACAGAATGAGGATGTGTGGGAAGGTCCTGGTGAAGCTGTGAACACCGAACCCCTAAACTCTGCTGAACCTTCTTTGCCAGTAGAAGCAGCCCTCTACCGCTTTTTACTGAAAAGGTTTACCCTGATTTGCCTGAAGAAACTTGAATGGCCTTCCTTGGCATAGGGGTCTTTCAAGGCACTGCTAGTTTTCCACAGGACAACCCCTATCATCTCTCTTTGCTTTTAGATCTGTAACTACACTCAAGTGCCCTTAGCCATAAAGGATGAGGTAAAATGTGTGTCCTATGAGGAGCTATTCTAAACACCAGTTTATGTGGACAGAACTCTGGGAAATATGAATGGAAAAATATAAAAAGTGAAGAATAATGGTGCAGAGAACATAAAGTTGAATTTATTGATATGGGTCAATTAGCAGAAGTTATGGATTTATTTTTTTCAGTTTGAAGTGTTAGAAAACGTTCTGTTTGTGAGGTTGGCTGAAACATGGTTCAAAATGCGGCCTACACTACATGAAGCTGAGATGGAAACACTTTTTTGATGGACTCTAGAAATATTGAATAAAGTGCATTAATCACATTAGAACCTCTCACCCACCTCAAGAGGGTCCAAAAACACACCTTCCACATTACTGAGAAATAATTTATGCAGTAAGCCCCACCATGTCTGAAAAACTCCTTGTTATTTCTCCTCCTAATGTCAGAAATTGCTACTAATGAATAGAGATCCTTAAGTGCAATGGGGATAATTGGATCCACAAATGGTAGGGGACAAGGGACAGAACTCAATAACCAAATTCAAGGTGGATATGGTTGCCATAATAAATAGTGAAATCAAAGCAGTAACCAGAACAACTGAGCAAAAGATAGAGAGTCAATGAAATGCTTTATTTATGGAATGTAATGGAAGAGTTCTAGTTTGAGTTCATAGAAGTCCAATTCAAATCACCAAAACAGGGAGCAATGTTCTCTCAATCAATTTCCACATGTGCACCAGTTTATAGAATCAGAACTCATTGAATGAATGGGAGAATAGCTTCCCTTGAGAAAGAATCCACTATACCTCCAAAAGTTTGTACTGTTGATGTTTCTCCCAGCTTTTTAAATTGGGGCTTATGGCCTTGTAGTAGGTTACTACAGGTTAAAGAAAATGAAATATTCAAATTTTTGAGGGTTACTAGACATTGGCTCTGAAGTGATTCTAATTTCAGGAGATCCATATGTCACCATGGTCTATTACTGGGAGGAGGGTCTTTCAGAGGTCAAGTAATCAATGGGCTTTTAGCTCAAGTCCATCTCACATTGGGTTCAGTGGGTTCTTGGACCCATCTTGTGGTTATTTCTCCAGTTGCAGAATGTATAATTGGAATAGACTTATTTAGCGACTGGAAGCATCCACACATTGATTACATTACCACTGGAATGAGGGCTACTATGCTACAAAATCCCCTGTGGAAACCACTAGGATTGGTTGTATATAGCATAAAGAGTAAACCAAAAGCTATATTCCATTTATGGAAGTATTTCAGAGATTAGTGGCACCTTCAGGGAGTTGAAATATTCAGGGGTGCTGATTTCCACAACATCTCTATTCAACTTGCTTTATTTGTCCTGTGCAGAAAACAAATGGATCTTAGAGAATGACAGAGGATTTTTGTAAATTAACCAACTGGTGACTCCAATAGCAGCTGCTGTTCCAGATGTAGTTTCATGGCTTCAGCAAATTAACATATCCCCTGGTATGCATCTTGCAAATGTTTTCTTCATGATGCATGGTCATAAAGATCATGAGAAAACGTTGCTCTCCCCTGGCAAAGCCAGCAATATACCTCCATTGTCCTACCTCAGGGGTATCTATAGACCTATGTTTTAATTTAGTCTGCAGGGACCTTAATTGCCTTTCCTTTTCCTAAGACATAACACCAGTTTATTATACTGATATTATGCTAATTAGACCTAATAAGCAAGAAGTAGCAACTACTCTAGACATATTATTAAGACCTTTGCACTTTCACATCAGTAGTTTCCAGGGGTCCTGTGGAGAAAGCCATCTCAAGATATCTCTTCTAAGGTGAAGGATAAATTGTTGCATCTGTCCCTTCTACAATAATAAAAAAGAAAAAAAGAGAGACAATGTCTTGTGGGCCCTTTTGGATTTTGGAGGCAACATATTTCTCACTTGGGTGTGCTACTCAGGGCCATTGATCAAGTGACCTGAAAGACTGCTAGTTTTGATTGGAGCCCAGAACGAGAGAAAGCTGTGTAACAAGTCCAGGGTCCAGGCAAGATGTTCTGCCTTTAAGATCCTTTAGCTATAAGATCCAGCAGACATTAAAAGTGAAATTACTACTATGTTATTGTTTTGTTAAAAGGATGTCTTCTCTTTATTTTCATGTATATTAAAATATATTAGGACATACAAACTGGTATGTTCTATTGCATGTAAAGTGCTGTTGATATTTTGGAAAACTATTGAATAGAATGCATTAATTTAGATTATGTATAAAGCAACAAAATATGTGTTTTCCCATACTGAATCTGTATTGCAATGATGTTCTTTAGCTTTTTAGTTTTTAATATATAATGTAAAATTTAAACTAATGTGACTAACACACAGCTGATGAAATGATATCTAATTTACATGTTAAAGCTTATACTATGGGGGAAAAAATGAAATTACTGCCTTTACTGTGTGGCTCCATTGGTTGGAGTGTTGCCCCATACACCAAAGAGATTGTGGGTTTGATTCCTGGTCATTGCGTGTACCTAGGTTGTGGGTTCAATCCCCTATCAGGGATCATGGAGCATATGGGAAGCAAACAATTAATGGTTCTCATATCAATGTCTCCCTCTCTATCTATCTTTCTATCTATCATCTATCTATCTTTCCCTATCTCTATCTTTCTCTCCTTCCCTCCCTTCTTCTAAAACCAATAAATATATCCTCAAGTGAGAATTAAATACTTTTTTAAATCAAATTACCAGCACATCTATATATTAACCCATTATGGCCACTTATCTGAAAAAATGTTTGTATTAGTCTGCTAAAAATGTATTTACACATTTAATGCATCAGTTTTTCTGGTAGAGGTAGCTGGACACAATTCAAGTTTCTATCACTAAAGAAACCAGAGAAGCAAATGTGAAGGATGCAATATTAAAAGCATGAGATCAATGTACTCTCAGAAGCTCCAATAGATCTTATAAAACATACTGTTGAGACAAATAGATAAGAAATATAATGAGCTCCAGAGCAGGACATTATTTCTGTAAATCAAAAATACATGAAAGACAAAAGAACATGATATATTTTAGAATGGTGTATATATCTAAGGGCACACATCAAACACATTCAAAAGGGTAGGACTGGGGAGTGTGGATGAAGGGAAGATAAGACAAATTAAAATAAAACAAATTATATTTGATAACTGATCAGAGTGTGCAATAATCTGAAGAATTGATTGACTTAAATGTCTATGTCTGAGCACAAATAGGGAAAGAGAGAAGGCAAGAGAAATAAACTATTAGGAATTTTTTAACTGTTAACATATTTCTATATTTAGGAATATATATTGAAATTATTTTAATGCATACCTTTTACCTAATAATAGACTTAAGCTATTTGTTATAGGAGCTAAGGCTGGAGGCAGAGTTTACATCATATGACATTCATCAACACCTCACTCCTAAAAGATAAAGATTAAAGAACCTAAGCATACACTAACATGGGCTCAGTTAATTATAGGAATGGTTACATAAAGTATAAAAGGCTTATTGAAAGCAAATTTTACAAACTGTGTTGTGGAGATGTTAACATAAAAAAAGAATTTTATCTTAATGTTAAAAAACAGATTTTAAAGTAGAATATGCAGAATATATATACTTGTAGGTAACATGCATAGGGAAAACCAAATACATAGAAGTAAAATTCTTTTTTTTTGCAGTACGTTTATTGATTATGCTATTACAGTTTTCCCAATTTTTCCCCCTTATTCCCCCTCTGCCCTGCTTCCCCAAGCCTCCAGCATCCCCCCCACCCTTAGTTCATGTCCATGGGTTATACATATAATTTCTTTGAGTCCTGTTTCCTATATCATTTTTTATCTCTCCCCATCTATTTTATGCCTACTAGTTATGCTTCTTCTCCCCTGTACCTTTCCCCCTTATTCTTCCCTTCCCCCTCCCCACTGAAATTCCTCTGTGTGGTGTCCATTTCTCTGATTCTGTTCCTGTTCTAGTTGTTTGCTAAGCTTTTGTTTTAGTTGTTCTTTTTTTTTTTTTCTTTTAGGTTCATTTGTTGATAGTTGTGAGTTTGTTGTCATTTTACTGTTCCTATTTTTTATCTTCTTTTTCTTAGATAAGTCTCTTTAACATTCCACATAATAATGGCTTGGTAATGATGAACTCCTTTAACTTGACTTTATCTGGGAAGCACTTTATCTGCCCTTCCATTCTAAATGAAAGCTTTGTTGGATACAGTAATCTTGGATGTAGGTCCTTGCCTTTCATGATTTCAAATATTTCTTTCTAGCCCCCTCTTGCCTGCAAGGTTTCTTTTGAGAAATCAGCTGATAGCCTTATAGGAACTCCTTTGTAGGTAACTCTCTCCTTCCCTCTTGCTTCTTTTAGGATTCTCTCTTTATCTTTAATCTTGGGTAACATAATGATGATGTGCCTTGGTGTGTTCCTCTTTGGGTCCAACTTCTTTGGGACTCTCTAGACTTCCTGGACTTCTTGGAAGTCTATTTCCTTCACCAGATTGGGGAAGTTCTTCTTCATTATTTTTTCAAATAAGTTTTCAATTTCTTGCTATTGTTCTTCTCCTTCTGGCACCCCTATAGTTCAGATATGGGAACATTTCAGGTTGTCCCAGAGGTTTGTAAGACTCTTTTTACTTTTTTGAATTCTTGTTTCTTCATTCTGTTCTGGTTGGATGTTTATTTTTTCCTTTTGTTGCAAATCGTTGTTTTGACTCCTGGTTTCCTTCCTGTCACTGTTGGTTCCCTGAATACTTTGCTTTACTTCAATTTGGGTATCCTTCATTTGTTCTTTTCATTTTACCAAGCTCAATCAGTTCTGTAAACATTTTGATTACCAGGGCTTTAAATTCTCCATCAGATAGGTTGGCTATATCCTCATTTCTTAGTTCTCTGTCTGAGGCTTTGCTCTGTTCTTTCCTTTGGGCCCCATTTCTTTGTCTTGGCACACGTGATAAGTTATAAGGCCACAGAGCCTTAAGTTTTCACCAGGGCAGGGCAACCCTTTTTGTTGCACTGTGGCCCTGCCTGTGGGGGAGGGGCCAGAGAGGGAACAGTGCCACTTGCCTGCTCCTCTCTAGTGCACTTTCCAACAGATTCTTGTGTGGGACTGGGAGTTTCTCCCACCACAGCAACCTCCTTAGTCCACAGCCCACTCTGAGTCTCAGTTTTGCCTTCAGCCAGCCCCGCCTCCAAGGTCGCTACATTGCCTAGGTTTTTCTGAGTCAGCCTGCATGGTCAGCTCCCTTATGGGTCTGGTTGTCCTGATTGATTTTTTCTTTAATTCCTGGGTTGTCAGAGTTCCATGCAGTTTGATTTTCTGGTACTTTTGGTTGTTTATTGATTTAGATTGGTTTTTATCCTCCTTTTGGTTGTGCAAGGAAGTGAAGGGTTTCTATCTATGCCTCCATCTTGGCCAGAACTAGCCATAGAAGTAAAGTTCTCATAGTTGTTTCCTCTTAGTTATGAAACTAAGTGAACATGTATTAATGATTTAATTTAAAAAGGCAGTTATTCAATAAAAAATACAACTCTTTGATATAGATCTCCTGTCAAAATTAGTAATAATTTAACATGTAAATAGTTATGGTATCTAAATACTTTTATAACAAGAATTTGACTTCACTTTTCCAAAATTATTATTATTACTGTACACTTCCATAGTTTATTAAATATCACATTGACTGTAATGAAATGAGGATACTAAAGGAAAAAGTTATATCTGCTCTAGAGAAATACATGGTAGAAATATAGTACATTAGTACCCCAATTTTCAACCTCTTTCATTGCATGGCACATATAGACTAATTACTAAAGTTCTGTGGCACACCAAAAGTTTTATTAGGTATAGGTATAATTTTGATTCATTCACATTGGATAGCTATTGTTCTGTTAGCCATTGTCATTTCCTTATCTGACAGTCTAAGGGAAAAGCAGTCAGTGTCCCTGACTACATAGTCAGGTATTACATGTTTAAAAAATTTTGAAAATCACTGATTAGTACATAGATAGATTTCACAATACTATAAGACAAAGACTCAACAGAAAAACATGGCCCAAGTGATTTTGAATTCTGGAGACATATTTTTGTATCATATGTGTTTTTACTTGTGAAGCAAAATAGTATGGAAATAGAAGACAAGTGGCCCTCTGCATCTGTACTTTTTACACATCAATAATCCAACTATAGATGGTAAATATTTGAAAATTTTTTCCAGAAAGTTGATCCAAAACAATGCAGCATAACAGCTACTTACCTAGCATTTACCTTATATTAGGAATCATAAGTAATCTCGAGATGGTGGGGGATAGGCATAGATTATACACAAATAAAACACCATTTTTATAAGGGGACTTGACCACATGTGGACTTTGGCATTCATGAGGTTCCTAGAACTGAGTCCATGGAAATACTAAGGAAAGACTATAATTTGAGAACGGAGCTCACTGTGTCAGCACTTACGCTAAAATTGGAAAGATGCAGAGAAAAATAATGTGACCCTGTGTCAACATGACACGAACTGATGAAGCATTTCAAATTTAAAAGGTAATAATAATTGTCCTCACCAGTGTGGCTCAGTTGCAAACTAAAGGATCGTGGGTTCGATTCCCAGTCAGGGAACATGCCTGTGTTTCAGGTTTGGTGCCCAGTCAGAGCCCATGCATGAGGCAATGAATGATGTTTCACTCTCACAGCAACATTTCTCTACTTCTCTTTCTTTCCCTCATCCCCTCTCTCTGGAATCAATGAAAGAAAATCTTTACTATTACTACTATGTTGGGGACCACTTTGTATGGTTTCAGAAACTGTAACCCTGCAGGAGCAAGGCCTTGCCTGTAAGTCTGGACCAGAACACCAGGAAGCCGGCAGCAGGCACAACCTGATACTAACACTGAGGGTTCCTGTGGGAAATTGGGCCTGAAGAATACATTGTATCCTTTGAAGCTTGCTTTGCTTTGTATAACCCTGTTGATATAAACCAGATGTTTAAGTTCAAAGCATAAAGGAGTGAACTCCTAATCTCATGAACCACTCCTTAAAGGTCCTCTGGGTTCAGCATATGTAACACACCCTGACCTGAGGCAGATCTCTGTGCTTCCTCAATTGTTAGCTATAGATAATATCTGTTTTCTGTAACTATGGCTGTTAGACATTGATTGATGAGCTTTGCATGCATACTGTATACCCCTGTGCATACCAATCCTGATAAAAGCCTCTTCAGAGAAGGGTTTAGGGCATTCTCCACTAGAGGGAATCACACCCCCTCTCCTGCTGGAACATCAGATTGTGTCCAGGAGAACTTATTCTCATCTATGGTGGGTGGGGGAGCTCCATGGGAAGGGGCATCCCCAACTACCATTACTACTACTACTACTACTACTACTACTACTACTACTACTACTACTACATCTGAGAGTGAGTAAGGCTGAATCTGAGATAAACCAACCTGGTTGTGGATTTGACTGGCCTCTTTGGGGATAGTCCTTCTTCCAGATCACAGTGCCCAAAGTTGTTATTTGCTGAGAAATATGTAAAAGTATAATGAGTCTTAAGTGCAGTAAAAACAGTCATCCTTTGGTAAGTTTTGTAAACTATGTTTAGGTAGAAGTACCTATGCAGTTCTTGAGGATCTTTGAAAAATTTGTCGAGTGACAGAGCTTGAAAAGGCAAAGCCATGTGGAAATGCCCCACACAAATGGACTATAGAGTAAAAATTAGAGGTTAAAAAGCCCTCTGCAATGGGGAATGAGTACATAGAGTGGGCTGAACATAACAGACAGAGGCTGCTAGGCCCATTCAGGGGCATCAAGCATTAGGTCTGTGGCAAAGGCTGGGGCTGAGGTTTGCTTCACAATGAAAACTATAGTTGCCAATTCAGATGTTATCAATACAAAGTCAAAAGCATCAATAAACATTTGTGAGAAATGTGACTACCCAAATAATGCCCTATGCTATTCTGTATCTAGAAAATTTCCCAAATAAATGAGAACTAATGAATGATGTAATCAAAGAACAAAAATCTAATATAGTATTTCATTTTTCAATAAGTTAACAGTATGAAAGAATCATTTGCCAAAGAGATCTTACAAAGAGAACAAATGTAAAAGTGAGGGTTTTCTGTGTGTGTGTTTTTTTTTAAGTAACAATCTTAAATCTGTTTTTACATTTTCTGAGAATTAAAGCCTGGCATTTGACTTGGGCTATTTTTTATGACTACATTCAAGTTGAGATGGTATATTTGGGGGGGGGTTGTTTGTTTGTTTGTTTTAGTATCTTGTTTTAGCTAATGTATCTTGTTTTAATCATGTTAATGTAGTACTGCAAAACTAAGGCCCATACATCTATCTACCTCCAAATACTGTTCTAGCCATAATTCTTCAGGATTCCTCATAAAACTCACTTTCTCTTTTGAACCTTATTTCATTCAATAGATTCTTAAAGGTATTAACAAATTAAAATATATCTTAATTTATATAGTTGTTATATTAATTTGTTCTAAATGTGATCTTCTATGGGATTTTTAAGACTTCTATTTGATTAGGCTTTTTAAAAATAAAACCTACCAGGGTATCAAGATTATTTAGATTGCTTATAATATACAGAGCACAATCTCAAAATATACTGATTCTTATAATAATATGAGATCCACACATTGCATATATATGCCCATTTACAGATCACACTCAAATACTTTGATTTCAGAGTTTTTCTTGACACTTAATTTAAAGTTACAACGTTGGTCTTCCAAATCTGACATTTGTACGATTGGTGGATTGCACTGCAATTTTATTAACCTTTGTCTTGTTTTTGTTCTCACTTGCTCATCCGATGCCATACTGTCAAAAGAAGAGCATTAGCAATTTCCTTACTTCTCTGCCAATTACTGTGTATTTGAAAGAACATTGCAGATCATTCATAAATAGTTCTTAGCTTGGCTGTAGCTTTCAACTCTTTATAACCTTTATAGCCTTCAGGGAGCTATTTGTCTTTGCATTCCTTAATCCTGTGGATTTATATACAGTAAATTCAAGGGCTACTTCCCAACCCCAGGTGACTACACATACTCTCTTATTTCTTTGCCAAACTGTCTTTTTCCTCCTTTAAAGCAATAATTAGTTTTTATATTCTTTGAGGATTCTATTTCAAGACCAGCTCAATTTTCATTGCTGGCTGTAAAGATAAGCTGTTACTAACCTACTACTATACCCTGCTAGTATAATTGTTGATAATTATAAAGAAGTGGTCAGGGAATGACACATTTATCTGTAAATGAAATGTTACAAATATTCTGGATTACTGAGAATCTCAGTCCCTGGTTTCCACTTCTTGATTTTTACTTCATTTAAGATTTCCATTTAGCTTTATGGAAATATTATTCTTGTTTTCTGTGTTTAAATGTAAATATAGTGTTTACATTTTTCTTAATTTTCTGTAACATACACCTTGTACTATGGTCTGCTTATCTTCTTTTCCTATCTATCTCCTTTTCTATGAATGTTCTTTCACTCAACAGTCACATGTTTCTCCTAAACAAACAAACAAATCATTCCAGAATAGTGAAGTTCTTCTAAACTGTAGTGAGTAACTTAGATTTCCAGGGATCCAATGATGGGGTCATCCCATTTCTTTGGCCCTTTGCCTTTCTATAAAGATATCAGGATATTCTGTCTCCAAGTAAAAGAAAACCTGAATTAGAGTAATTTAAGTCATAATAAGTCATCACCTTTACCTTACAAAACTTGAAAAGAGATAACCCTAGGATTTATCTGGTTGCTTGACAGTATTAGAACTCTAAACTGACAATTTGCCATTAATTTTTCTCTTTTTATCAGGATGCAAGATGTATGCAAACCTCTAAATATCATGTTCCAAAAGGAAAGGAGGAGAAACTCTTTTCCTGAAAAAAGTATTTAATAAGGAAAGAGACTTCTTTTCTGAATATATTTCTAAATTTTTGTTTGCCAAAATTGGGTCATAAGGACACCCCAATCTGATTACTGACAAAGAAAAAAATGGGATTATCACTATTAGTTTTGAGCAATCATGATTCAGAGCTGTTGTATGGGCACATTACTCTTCGGGGTCCACCCTCTAGTACCAATTTAAATGAAATTGGTTTTCCAACACTTAGGAACAAAGGAAAATAACCGGTACTGGTCTCTATGGGCACCTTGTCCTGTATTTGGAAACTATCCATTTGAAGGCCTTTGCTAACATCCTTAGAAGAGAATTAAAGATGGTACCAGTGCAACAAAATTATTAAGTTACATGCATAAAATACATGTATACACATAAACATAAGAATATATATTTGTGTGTCTGCATACAAATGTGTATACATATACATGAATATGCTGGCATATGTAACTAAAGTTTATCTTAATTGATCTTTACATATGTTTATGTATGTGCATATAAATACTTATTTAATGCATTTGTATACTTGTAAGTGTATACATGCATATGTTTACCATTTCTTCTCCTATGTGACTATTTTATACAATCATACCATATTACATAATTTTCATTATTTTTTATGGATAACATGATAATTTTTAATGAAGTAAAATTGAAAAAAGTTCACATACATTATAAAATAATTACCCCAAAATAATTAACAAGCCTATCACCTCAAATAGTTATAATTCTTTTGTGTATATCATAACATTTCAAATCTTCTTTCTTAACAAATTTCAAGTATATAGCACAGTATTATTAACTATAATCACTATATTACACATTATATCCCAGAATCTATTCATCTGACATAACTAAAACATGTAGTATCTTTTCAATTAACAAAATTGAAGTAATCAGAAGAAAGCTTTCACAATTTTCCATTTACTTTCATGAGTTTGTTTCCATACACCCTTCCTTCTCACCTATTTATTTGGGTAAAGTGTCCACACTCCCAGCTAAGGTGAACTTCTCCACTTTGCACTTGAGCAATCCTTTCTGATCTACTCTCTCTCTAGCCCTTTTTCAAATTTTACTGACTAATGAGACTTTTCTTGGCCACTATATTAAGTATTTCACCATTTTCCCTTCCTACTCTATTTTCCTGCGTTATCATTTTTTTTTTCTGTTTATTGTCAACCAACATTCCATATGTTTTACTGGTATTTTAGTCTCCCTGACTAGAATGTGAGTTTTGTGAGGATGGTGCTTTTTCTATGTTTTGTTCACTCTAGTTTTCCCAGGACCTACAAGATTGCTTGGCACATTTTATATACATTATAAATATTTGTTGAATAAAAATTAGCAAAAAAGCATTTATCCTATCACTGACTAAAATTTTTGACATTAAGATTAGCTCAATCTATTTCCAAAATGTACCTATTAATTCTCAGGTCATGATGTCCAGAAGTAATAGAGGATTCCTTCTTAAAATTCTAGCATCAATAAGTATGTTTCTGATTAAATTTGATAATCTTTTATTTTATTTTATTTCTAATTTTAATCATGTTTTAGAGTCACCATCATCCTTTTAAAAGAAAATTTGCCCTGGCCAGTGTGGCTCATTTGGTTGGAGCATCTTCTTGTACAATGAAAGGCTGTGGGTTGATTCCTAGCGCACATCCCAGATTGCGGGTTCCATACCTGGTCTGGGCACACACAGGAGGCAACCAAAGGATGTTTCTTTATCACATTGATGTTTCTCTCTCTTTCTCTCTCTCTCTCTCTCTCTCTCTCTCTCTCTCTCTCTCTCTCTCTGTCCCCACCTTTCCTTTCCTCAAAAAGCATTGAAAAAATGCATTTTATTCTATTTCTTTTCCAAATTCTCAATTTATGAACCTTGTACATATTACACACAAAATTTCTAATTTGTGAATCAAGGCCAATATCTGATTCTAAGCTTAAATTTCCAGCTTCATCTTTTACTAGTTTTCTCCTTAAACTATGAATTAGTACCAAAGAAACTACTACCCATTAATTATACTTACCATTTATTTAAGAATATTTTCCCCAGCCCTGGCTGGTGTGGCTCAGTGGCTTGACCATCAGACTGCAAAGCAAAGGGTCACTGGTTCGATTCCCAGTCGGGGCATATGCCTGTGTTGCTGGTCAGATCCCCAGTAGGGGGTGTGTAACAGGCAACCACACACTGATGCTTCTCTCCCTCTCTTCCTCTCTTCTCCTCTCTAAAATAAATAAATAAAATTTTTAAAAATAAAATATTTTCCTTAGTCTTCCCCAAAACTGGATTTGGTTAATTTGATTACATTCATATTCAGTGTAATCTATTTCTATTAGTTCTTTTTCCTCGTAGTATCTTTTTTAAATGAATCCTTTTTTAAAATCCAAAGATTGGAGTCTATACCATATACATACATTTGTAGCACTTTATCTTCATCTCACTACTAGCTATTTTGAATTTTTATGTTTCAAGAAGGTGTAAACTCTGTAAGAACAGGGATTATTACTGTGCATACCCTAGTATATATGATAGTACATATTGAATACATCCACACATATATACATGTATAAATGCATGTATAGATATATTTTGTATATATTTATTGAGGAATTGTAAGATTCTATGACTGTACTATCCATTTTGTTTGCCAACAGAAATCTTATTAATCTCTTTAATGAATTTATCCCATTTTCTAATGTTGCAAGTTTTAAATCTAAAAAAACCTTATTTTATATAATGTATTTGAATAACATTTAGTTTTAACACATTACTTAGTCACAATAAAGAAAAATGAAGTCACAGGTTAAATTCTTATTTTATTATCATCAACCAAAATTGAGTACTATTCAAATATAATGGTATTACTAATTTTCTGAAACTCAGATAAGTAATGAAAATATATATGCACCTGTTATTAGTATTCCAGTTACCAAAGTATAATATTTTAATGAAATCCTTCTTAGGAAACATGATATTAAAAAGTTTATACTCAATTGAAAATGTGTGGAACATATTTAAGTGTTCAATAGTTAAATCCAGTTTATTGTCAATATTTTTTTATAATTTGAAAAACTTTCAAAATATATTACTTCCAATTGAGAAGTTTTAGTTTCCTACTATTTGAAGGATTCTCTCTAACTTATATGTCCTGCATGTTTTTAAATCCTCACTTGAGGGATATGTTCACTGATTTTTTAGAGATGAAGAGAGAGAAAGAGAGAGAAATTGATGTGAGAGAGAAACAGCAATCAGTCACCTCCTGGGATTGAACTTGCAAATTAGGTATGTACCCTGACTCAGGATGGAACCCATGACCTTTAGGTGTACAGGACAATGCTCAAACCAACTGAACCACCAGGCCAAGACTATCATGCTTTTAACACAATATCACTTTATATACTCCATTAAATTAAAACCTTTTCTTATGTCGTCTATATTCTAAATTTTAACAGAAGTGTTAGTCCTCCAAACAATGCCATTACAATCAGAAAACTTGGAATAAAGCTTATCACACAATTTAGTTTCCATCTCCTTTGGCTGTGCTACCAATAATTCGTTGGCATAAACTCTCCCTTCCTTTTTTCCTTTCATTTCTTCTTTTTGTTCTTTCTTTCCTTTCTTTCTTCTCTCTGTTCCTTATTTCCTTCCTTCCTTTCCTCTCTCCTTCCTTCTTTCCTTCCTTCAGTATGTATTAAGGGTCATTCTATTTGGGCCAATGATGTGAAATAAAATTAAGAATACAACATTATATAAAGTTGGCATAGTCAATATATCTTAGAAATGTTCCATATATATATATATATTATATATATATATATAATAATCATACAGTAATACCAAAGTTTGAAATTATAACTATGCTAAATATTATGAGTTGAGAGTTTCATGGATCAATCAGAGAATATGATAAAGGTATTTGACTTAGAAGATTTGAGAATATTTTTCTAGGGAACTGAAAATACAGCTGAGATATGAAGAAAGACCAGGAGCTAACTGGGTGAATGTTGGGGACCACTCTGTGTGGCTTTGGAGACTATAGCTCCATGAGAGCAAACCTGAAAAGGGAAAACCAGGTAACACAGGTGGCAGGCATGACTTCACTCTTATACCAAAGGTTCCCATGGGAATCAGGCCTGAGATGTACATTTTGTCCTTTGAAGCCTGCTCTGCCCAGTGATAAGCCCTGTTGATATAAACTGGATATTTAAGTTTAAGGCATAAGGAGTAAACTCCCTATCTCATGAAACACATCCAAAAGACCATCTGGAGTCATCATGACTAACAGAACCTGACCTATGACATATGTCTGTGTTCCTTCAATTGTTATTTATAGATAATACCTGTTTTTGTATGACTATAGCCTTTTGATATTGATTGATGAGCTATGCATGTATGCTATATACACCTACACACACCACTCCCAATAAAAAACGCTTGGGAGAAGGACTCAAGGCATTCTCCACTACAGGGAATCGCCACCCCATTTACCGCTAGATCAGCAAGATTGTGTCCAGGACTATTTGTTCTCATCCACAATGGCCAGGAGAGCTCTGCGGGACAGAGATTTCCCACAGGTGAAGAGGAAAAAGCACTCTATAAAGAGAAATAAGTGCTGAAAAAGTAAAAAGTGGCAGGAAAGCATGTGTGGGGGCGTCTAAACTTTTGGCATCTCTGGGCCACACTGGAAGAAGAAGAGTTGTCTTGGGCCACACATTAAATACATTGTGACATGTAATCACAAAAAAATCTCATAATGTCTTAAGTAAATTTGCGATTTTGTGGTGGGCTGCATTCATAGCCATCCTGAGCTGCATGAGACCCACAGGCCTCAGGTTGGACATCCCTGATTTATGGAATTGAAGTAAGTGAGGATGACTGAGCCAAAGAGGATGAGAGTAAAGTATAAAATTAGGAAAGAAACAAAGTCAGGGTTGGCCCATATGTGAGACCTTCTAGTGCAGGTTTAGTGAGTTATACCAATCCTCAAATAAATGAGGAGTTGAATGGCTTTGAACAAGAGAGTAACAGATGGACATTCAACTACTAGCCCAAAGACTGGGTTTTTGTGGACTACAAAAAAGGGCCTTTCATCAAGATAGTTTATTGCCATCTGCTAAAAATCTATCAAGTACCTGTAAGTTTATAAGTATATAAGACTATTGAGTGAAGCCTAGCCCCTAAGGTTGTTTAAAACATAACTTGCACAACTATAACTAGCAGTTCTGAATGACTGGAGAAGATTTTCTGAAAACAGCATTATAATTAAGTGGCAAAAGTGCATTAGCAAAGGATAGAATAAAAGCAGAGAGACGACAGGGAGTATATTAAAATGGTAGTGCATGAGAAATTGTGCTTGAAAAATTGTGCATGAACACAATTACCTGAGATTTGCATTTAATATGAGATAAAATTGATTTAATATATAATTATAAGATAATATTAACAGAACAATGTTATAGATCAGGTATGGGAAAGATAAAGAAAAGTTATTGTTGTGGATGATTCCTTGGTTTCTGGATCATTTGAGGGCACATGCCCTTCATTATAACAAGAAAAACTGGGAGAAAATTGGCTCTGGGGAACAAATGGGAAAGATCATTATTTTAGTTTTTGACATGTTAGTTTGGAGGAATTTTGAAACAGTTAAATTGTGAGATCAAGACAGTAGATATAAATTTGAAGCTCAAGGAAGAAATCTCAGCTGAAGGTAAATTTGCAAATCTTTGACTTATATGTGGAAATTATATTTGAATGTTTGGAATGACTGCCTACAGAGAGAGTCAGGGCTGATTAAGAGTTAAAGTGTAGCACTTGTGAAGAGGATAATTATTCTTTGAATGTGACAGTGAATAATCATAATAAAGGGAAGGGTGCCACCAAGTCCAGGGGAAAATTAGTTTAAAGAAGGAAAGTATGGTCAACTATACTCAGTTCTATTGAGATCACACACACACACACACACACACACACACACACAAAAGTTTAGAAAAGCTTTTGGCTGACTTTATCAATCACATTTTAATTAGAGAGAAATGAATTGATCTCATTTGGATTAAACTACCAAGAGTACATGTAAGAAATGGAGGCAGCAAGCACAGACTATTCTGGAGAAATATGGTTGGAAAGACATAAATAGAAATCAGGGAGGTATAAAAAGAATGTAACAATAATAAGTACCTTTTCATTTCACTAGATTATTTTTGTTTGCTTTTAATGTGAGATTTTCTAGCATATTTAGAAGAATAATTTTATAATTGTTTTGAACCTTAGTGAGTCTTACATCTTGTCTTTTAAAAATTGTTAGTATGTCAGGAGAGAAAGGAGGAAATAAAGCTAAGTGGCAAAGGTTTTGTAGAATATCTAGAGTTGCACAAATGATTACTCTACTTGCAGTTTCTGTTTCTGTAGTCATGAGATATAAGATCAGGAAAATAAAACAAACTTCACTAGTTCAAAGTTTTAAATTACAAGCTAAAGATCTATGGAAGAGTAAGGAGAAGAGTGAGGCCAAAACATGAAAAATGGGGATGATGACAAGATTCCTGTAGTTCACACAGCTGTCAAAATCATCATAATGAAACTTCACAATTTGGTGTAAATTCTCAGTGATGCAAAATTGCTTAGAAGGTGCCAGATCTCTGTTCACCTGATGGTGTCACTGCTCTTGTAAAGGTCAATAAATACTTTTGTGAGCTTTTTGCTGCTTCCCCTTGCTCTTATCCTGTGCTTTGGGTGCAACTAAAATTATTCAAACAACTCTTGAAAATTTGTATCCACACAGAAATTATCTTAGGCTGGAACATGCTGAACTTGGGAATTTATAGTGACTCCTACACATTAACCTACAACTTTAAATTAAAAAAATAAAAATTTATTGCTATCAGTTTTCTTTAAATATATTTTAAAAGCACTTATGATTATTATGAAAAATTAAAATAATATTTTCCAGAATAAAAAATAAAAACCTATACTTCTACCATCAAAGATAACCATAGTGGAAAACATGTGATAATATCCTCATTTTAATTAATTATATTTACCATGCTTAGGTAATAATAAATCTTAAAAGTTGTATCCTAAAATATTCATAAAAATAATATGAAAGACATATTCCTATTTCATAAATTATTATCTCTCTTCCTCTCTTAACATTCAAGGAAAATTTTCTTGGAAAATTATAAATATTATAAAGCATAATGATTAAAAATCTTAGGTTTTGTTATTAAAAGCAATTCTGTTTCTATACTTGTTATGTCCCTCCTTACTAAATAGTATAAGATTTTAACTATCTATGACTCATTTTCAATGTAGTTATAGTCCAGACATGAAAAGCATGTGGTTATGAGTTAGTAATGAGGAAGAATAATTCATTATCATTTTACTAATGGTATAATGCCATTATTATTGATTTTTGTCACTTTTTCATGAAATAAATATAGTATTTTAATTTTCATATATCACTTACTAGTTGAGTACAGTGTTTTCAGTATAGATAGTTAACATTAAAATCTAATTTTCTTAATTTTTTATCCATGCCACTTGTCTGTATTTATTTTGAGGAGATTTTCTTTACTTTTTTAACATCTATTTTTTTTAATTAACCCTTTATTTGGAAAATGTATTTCTATTTCTTATTGAGCATATTGTTTATATAATATTATATAATATTTTTGACTTATAAATGTTTCAATTCCTGGAATTAAATTAATAGCATTCTAACTTCATTTGTTCTCATTTAAATGAGCTATTGCTCCATGAACATTTTATTGAAAATTTGCCACAGATTTAAAGTTTCTTTTATCCATGAAATATTGAATATAGTATGGTATATTTCTTCTTAGTTTCTCCATGTGGATTATATTTTAATTATAATATGTTTGTACTATATTTTAGTCTCTGGTGAGTCTCTTCATAATGTTCTCTTTTTGTTTGACTTTTGATATCCTTGTGTACTTATTCTTCTACATTATCCTCAGAATCATTTGTCAAGTTTGGGGTAAAAATATCCTATGGTGCAAATGTACTAATTTCATCTTGATTTATTAAATATGTAGGAAAGAATTGAACTCTTTATAACAGTGTTTTCTCAATTAGTGACATGTTCTATTTATCTTTAAAATTTTTTTCTTGATAAAAATTTGCAATTTTCTTTGAAAAGATATGTGACTTTTTGGTAGGTTTATTTTATATTAAATATCATATCATGAAAAGATTTACTTTCCCCTATATATTTCTGCTGAGTAATCTTGTATGCCATGTGTTGTGATCGGAAGCTGTATAGGGTAAAGTGAAAGAGTGTAGATTACCCAGAACCACACTGTTTTGGTTCAGATCTTCTCTGCTGCTTTCCACTTACGGAAAATCACTTAATCCTTGAGTAAAACTTAGCTTATTTATAAAATTAAAGTCACAAAATAATCATAATTACATTGAGTTGTGGTATGAATTAGATGAATTTATATGAGATAAACAGCTCAGTAAAATGCATATCTTCTATGAAACACTAAATAAAAGTTGAAAAATATATAGGGAAAACTATGTTTCATGTGTATTTTCTTATTGAACTGCTCAGTTTTTACAGAACTTTTTATTAAATTTTGTTTAATAAATAAATCTGCTATCTATAGAAAATAATTTTCTTGTTTCTATTTTCAAGTTATACCTTTTACTTCTGATTTCCATTTTGCACTATTTATATATAGAACTACATAAATTGCAATATAACAGTTTTAATAGTGGCTTTTCAGTTGAAGTTCTGAAAGTAAAAAAAAGATATACAATCAAATTGAATAATTTTAAAGATTGATTAAAAGATTTAATTAATTTAATTGATTTAATTAATTTAAAAGATTAATTCAAAAACTATTTATAAATGCACAAGGGAGGGATAGGTGAGAAACAAGATACAATGAAGTTCCAGGCTTTGTATGAGTGCGGTGCTTGTACTTCTTTTATGCTAAAGATCTCAGAGGGCACAGAGAAGAGGGTGCATCTGAAAAGGAAAGTGAAAGAAATCTAGTTGAGGGACATTTATCACATCCTGACCTGGCTTGCTAAATTGCTCCTCCTTCCATAGTTAAGTATGAGTTTCACAGCAGTTCTAACTAAGATAGTGTTCTCTATCATGTAATTTATAACCCTATTAATAACAAACTACTTTTTAATTAATCAGGAATAGATGTTCAGTTTGCTCAATTTTGTTTGGGTTTATTCACTTATTTACATGGGTTATGAGGACCAATTCAGGCCATGCTCTCAGCAGGTGCCCAATATGCATTAGAAGTTAAGTCTGAATTTGTTTCTGCCTTCATGAAACTTAATGACATTTGGTAAGACAGGAAAAAAAGGTAAGAAATGAAATCTAGAAATAAATGATTCCCAAATTTAAAGTATTACAAAGAAAACAATATGTTGTAATAAATAATGCTTTTGGTGGAAGATGAAGGACAGTATGTGGGCAGTGTATTCTAATATGATGCTAATGAAAGTCATTTTAAAGAGCATATTTAAATTGAGACTTACAATGTGCTTTAACACAACCATGACAACCAAACAGCACTGACAAGAACTGAGTAATATCATTTGAGGAATATTATGCCAAAGACTCACAGATGGGAAAAGATTTAATGGTGCATGCATTCGGGGAAGGAAAAGGCCAGGGAAGTTGTGGTCTTATGCACCATGCCAATAGAAGAAGAAAATTGAGTTTGACCAGGCAAGCAAGGCCTAATCTTGTAGAGCATATAGCTATTAAAATTAGATTTCATTCATTGTATAAACCACGGAGAGCATTTTACCCCTTATTTCCCTGGCACTCCACATCCAATCATTCAGGGAATCAGATTAGCTTTATCTTCAAAATATATTTGTCCAGTACCCAACCACATTTTGTCACTTGTACTGTTACCATTTTTTCCCAGACACCATGACCTCAACAGCTTCCTCATTGCTCCCCCAAACAACCTTGCACTCCTGCTCTCCTCCATACAGCAGCCAGAGACAACCTCCTAAGAATAGGAGTAATTCAAGCTGCACAGGTTTCATATTGTTTCACCTCAGAATGTTCAGATAAACTACATGGGTGTACATTTTTTTTTTGATTGAGATAATATTGGTTTGCAAAACCATACAGGTTTCAAGTGTACAACTCAATAAAACATCATCTGTACACTACATCAAGTGTCCATTGACTCAAACAAAGTCTCTTTTCAACCCCATTTCCCCTCTCTTTGCCCACATCTACCTGTGCCTCACTTCCTTTGCCTCTAGCTATCACCACACTGTTGTCTGCATCTATGTGTTATGTGTACACGTTTTTTGGCTAATCCGTTCACATTCTTTTATCCAGTCCTCCCACTCCCTTCCCCTCTGACAGCTGTTAGTCTCTTCCATGTAATCATGCCTTTGTTTCTATTTTTTTCATCAGTTTATTTTTTTCATTAGATTCTTCATATGAGTGAAATCATATGCTATTTATCTTTCTCCAACTGGCTTATTTCACTTAGCATAAACTCTCGAGGTCCATCCCTGCTGTTGCAAAAGGTAATGTTTCATTCTTTTTTACAGCCAAATAGTGTTCCATTGTGTAAATGTATCACAGCTTTTTTATCCACGCCTCTACTTATGGACACATGGGCTGTTTCTGGGTCTTGGAGGTTGTAAATAATGTTGTAATAAATATAGGGGCACATATATTGTTTCAAACAAGTATTTTGGTATCCTTAGGATATATTCCCAGAACTGGGATAGCTGGGTCAAAAGGCAATATTTTGAGGTATCTCCATACTGTTTTCCACAGTGGCTGCACCAATCTGCATTCCCACCAACAGTGTAGGAGCATTTTCTTTTCTTCACATCCATGCCACACCATACATAAAAATAAACTCAAAAAGGATAAAAGACTTAAATGTAAGTCACAAAACCATAAAAATCCTAGAAAAAATAGACAATGAAATCTCAGACATCTCTCATAACAGTATTTTTGCCAGTATGTCTCCTCAGGTAAGGGAAACAAAAGAAAATAGAAAACAAATGGGACTACACAAAATTAAAAACTTTTGCACAGCAAAGGAAACCATAAACAAAATTAAAAGGGAACCCACCATATTGGAAGAACATATTTGCCAGTGATACATCTGATAAGGAGTTAACATCCAATATATAAAAAGAACTTATACAACATCAGGAAGATACATACCCCAATTAAGAATTATGCAAAGGACCTGCATAGATACTTCTCCAAGGAGATATACAGAGGGCCAATCCAATAGACTTATGAAAAAATGTGCAATGTCACTAATCATCAGAGAAACGCAAATTAAAACCACAATGAGATATTAGTGTGCAGGGTTTTGTGGGAGTTTTGGGTTTTTGGGTTTTTTTTTTGCTCTCCACTAAAATTGGGATTTTGAGTATTTCCTAAAATTAACTGGAATAATTTTTTCAATATTCTTGTAGTATTTATATTATTTGTTCTCTAAAAGTTAGAGCTAACTAAAAAGTAAACAAGAAATTTGGAAAGTTTACTCGTTGAAAATATGTTAAAATATTTTGCACTTACTCTGGACTGTTGACTTATTTAGTTGTACATATTGTTGATTGTTCACTCTTGCATTTTAATTTTATTGCAGTGCAGATCAAGGAATGCAGTGTTTAAATATTTTCTTCACACTAATTTGAAATATTATTGTAGTTATGTTTTATGTTATTGTAGATAAACTGAATTCTGCATATGTAAAGCTTTTATAATAATTTCATATAACTCTTCATGTCATTTTATGTATTTTATATATCTATAATCAAAATATCTAATTATTATTATTCTAAGATATATTCTTATTCACATTAGATTACTTGTTTTTTCAATAGCCAGGTGCTTTATAAAAGTATTCCTAAATAGTTGTTTGCATAGATTTTTCTGGCATTCATTACATATTTTATCTTATTTAATTCTGTGCCTTGTTCCTTGAGGCAAAGAGCTACATGACTGTAATATAACCACTAGGGCTATGAACTAAGCATTTTGTTTTATGTAATTTTTTAGACATATTGGGTTTTTTTGCTCTTACAATTTTAATTTCTTTTTTTATAATTTTTAAAATTTTTATTGTTATTCAATTACAGTTGTATGCCTTTTCTCCCCATTCCTCAGAGACATTGAAGTTAAGAGATATATTGTTTTAAGTATCCTGAAACATCACAGCAGGATTTTATGTTCTGAACTGATTTCTGAGAAAGTTTTTCTATTTTATTAGACTATAACTCAACTTATAAAAACTGATTGATTTTGTTATGTGAATATCATCTCCTCCTAGTTTCCTCATTGTAGTAGGCTTCATCTAATTTTTATATTTTGTACTATTTTCATATTCCTTCTTTTTTTATCCATATGACCTCACTTTTTTGTAGCATAGCTTTGATTCAATAACATAACATTGTGTTTTTATTTCTTTCTTAAAAATATTTTATTAATTTATTTTTAGAGAGAGGAAGGGAGGGAGAAAGAGAGGGAGAGAAACATTGATCAATTGCCTCTAGCACCCGCCCTGACATGGACTGAGTCTAGAATCCAGGCATGTGCCCTGACCAGGAATCAACCTGTGACTTTGAGCTTGTGGAATGCCCTCCAACCAACTGAGTCACATGGAACAGGGCAATGTTGAGTATTTTTAAATAAACCTAAAGTATGAATAAGAAAATTAAAGAAAAATAAAAGAGAACTTTCAGTGCTAATCAGCCCTCTTAATAGCACCATTTGCCATTGTTTCCTCTCTCTGTTGTCCCTTATTATAAAGCATATTTTATTATAAAAAAATTTAAGTGATTTAGTAGCCAGTGAAATCAATTTATTATTCATCTTTAATTCAATAAAACATCAAAATAAGTTCAGAAAACTCTAAAATTCTGAAAATGTGTTTTGGTGTCCCCTGCCCACTTTCATTACAGCAATTATATCAACAGAAACAACAATTAGATGTTTCAACATGCAGTCGGTAAATTACTGACTTCCATTAAAGTCAGTTTATGATCCTCTTGAGCAAGGCTCTTTGCTGCAAACTTTTGTTAGACACAATTTGAGACAGCATTTTTCTGCTTCAATTGTACTGCATATTCCCTTGGGTAATTCTATCTGCTACCCACATAAATCAAGATAATTCTGTAATATGGGTTTTATATTATAGTTTCTTATGTGCTTATTACTTGGAGGCTAATGCTTCTAAAACTTTTTTTAACTGCAATGTAAACTGACAGCTTGCCCTGAGGGGTTCTTTCTTTGAGGAGTAATGACTAGAGGCTGTATTTTATTTTTATAGCCTCAGAACTTCATTTTTAAATTGATTGAACTGAAATGCATATACCTTATAACTAGAAAAAAAAAACAGATTCCTAACGGACTAGGCAGAATCAATTTTGGCTTTTACTTATAGAGTTTCAGTAACTATATAAATAATGGTTGGCCTATTAATTAAGGTAACTTAAAAACAAAATAAAGTATAGTTCAATCTCAAAATGAAGCAACATACTTTAAGTATATTAATCAAAGTATATTTTAGGACTTTTCATTTTTTTCATTAAAACATGAAAATATATTAACATCTTTGTTAACTAAGGACTTCCTCTACATTTGAACAGTTACCCTAGAATGTTGTGGGTAAACTAAAAACTAATATTTATTTAAGGATTTCCACATGCTTCACCCATGGTTTATACTCCTTATCTACAGATCTATTATTACTCAAGCAAGCAAGCAAATAATAATAAAAAAGAAGAATATAACTTAAATCATATCTTTACAAAGTATAGAATGCATACAAATAATCAAGGAAACTGGCATATGAGTAAAATTATTATTCAATAGAGAGAATAGGAATATGGTTCAAATTGGCAGAAGTAAATAAAATTATTGAACTTAATGAAAATGTAGCGTAAAATTTTTATCTCTGGTAAAGAACAGATTGTATCTAGCTAGCTTTGCTGCAAATATTGGTGAAAAGAGTTGGAGGTATAATAGAAAAGATAGGAAAAAAGAATGAGAAGCCTGGAGAGAAACATGCATGAAGAGCTGCTATAACCTACCAAAATATACATTTAACAAGTTACATTAAGAGTAGGTATGAGAAGACTGGTAAAAAAAAAAAAAAAAAAATCAGACTATGCACAATGAGGTTTGGAAACAAACACTTCTTAAAGTCGATCTGCAAGCTGAACAAGTCTCCAAAAATATCTTTTAGAATATCTTTATTAATACTTAATTTCGATTAGGTTTCTGAACATACAGATAGTTTTGACAAAAACTTCCTTTTTCCAAAGTATTTCCTTTTTTGTCCTATGGGATTTTATTTGAATTTAATGAGAATTACACATGTTCTGTCTCACTGTGAGCAATTTGGAATGTTATTAACCAAAATAGATATTTATACCAAATCAGAATGGTCAGGTTTTATAATCACTTTCTTTAAATTATAAAATATTTTATTTTAACTTCTTTTTCTGAAACAATAAAATTAAGAGTTGTCTTAAAGCACAGGCCTCACATTATATTACAAAACTGTAAGTACTTACGTACTATTCTGTAAATGCATAAAACTGAAGTTAAAAGTTTGACAGTCTTACACAATTTGAAGTTTTACATTTCAAAGGCAGCAGTGTGTTATGGTCCCTGGCAAAAGCACTTCTGAAACCAACAAAGGCACCTCTTTTATTAAGTAATATGGTGCTAATAAACATTAGAAAATATTTTGTGCCTGGATGTCAAGTACTGAGCCATGATACTGTGTCCTCAAATATGCTGTTAATATTGGTTGACTGATAAAGTCACTGCAGGTGACATTTATCGCCATGAACTATAGAGCTTCACTTTATCACTCCGGCCAGATCACAACGTTCCAACAGCTACAATCTGTTAACTCTCACCCAAATAGCTAAAATGCCCTTAAAGGAAGCATTACTTGCTTCTGAAGGTTCCCTAGCAATTTTGAAGATTTCTTAAACCTTGGTAAAGCTCAACAGCATCTATTGGATTGATAATTAATTGTGAAATGGAAGATATTTTTTTTCTTTTCCACAAGAAACTGAGCCGTGTACCTTATTTGTAAGAGCTGTGCACACATTTCAGCAAAAATCAAGAATTCCCCTCTTTTGATTGTCCCTTCAAATTGCAAAAGCATAATAAGCACATTGCAATAGATGATGTACAGAAGTGCACAATAAAATCCACCACTCACTTCTCTTTCTCCATTGCCCTCTGGCTCTACAAGGAGAAAATATCAACCGTATAGTGTACACATTTTCAAGTTATCTTCTATGTCCATATAAACATGAAAACATATATATACATTAAAATTTGTTTCTACAAAAATGCCATCTATTATATGTGTGTGTATATATACACATATATACATATATATATATAAAACTCTGCAACTTGCTCCTTTTACTGAACATTATATTTACATAGAAATCCATTTTTTCTTTAGTGACCATATAATATCAGATATTTGTAGATATGCTATGTTTTTTTTTCAGTCATTCTGTTGATGTATAATTTAGGTTGCTTTTATTTTATTATAATTTCAAGGAATTATGCAGGAAATCTTTACATTCTAGGCCTTTTCTTTCCATATTTTTATTACAAAGTAAGACTGTTGAATGTAATAAAATGCATATTTCAACTTTAGATTCTGACATCTTAGTTTCCCAAAAGGTCACTATGGTTGACATTCTCATCAGAAATATATGAACATGCTCATTTTGATCATGATTAACAGAATTGGATATTATTAAATCTTTAACTTATTTTTCAATATGATCAATGAAATTTTTTTATTATTGACTAGCATTTTGTTAATCAATAAAAGGAAGTATAAAAGGAGGGGAGTATAAGGGGGATAAATAGTAAGGAAAAATGTAATAAATTAAGTTTAAATATATTTTATATACTTATTGAAAATTTCAATTGATAATCTTTTCTACTGTGTATATTCTTGTCATAGTCTTTACCACAGTTTCCATTTGGGTAATGATCTTTTATGTATGAATTTATAAGACCTACTGGTATATTATTAAACTATTATTCCATCCTTTCCTTTTTTTATGTTCTGAATGTTTTCTTTCAGTTATTTTATATTTATTTGATATATTCTCCCATTGAAAACGTTAAACTTTTTGTTTTTAAATATATTATATATGTAGTTCCTCTTAGCTTGTATTTTGCAAAATGTATTCCTAATTTTAAAAATTGATCTTTATATTTTTAAAGATCAATACATTGATCTTTACATCTACTATAAGAAATTGTTTTAACCTGATTTCTGTTCTGAAAGATAATAATGACTGCTTGATGATTAATTTTCAATATTTTAATTCTACAATTTTTAAATTTACTCCTGGCTATAAACTAGTTCTAACATGGGTATTATACTGGGAGATATGTCTTGCAGTATATTATATAGCATGATACGTTTTTTTTGTTCTCGCCAGGGAACTTTTTTTTTTTTTTTTTTTTTTTTTTGCTTTTTAGAGACAGAGGAAGGGAAAGAAGGGAAAGAGAAACATCATCGGGAAGAAAGAAGCTTCTATTGGTTGCTCCTTGTACACACCAGGGATTGAACATGCCTGAACTTGGAAATCTTACCTGGTGGGACATAGGATGTAACCTGCAGCCTGCCTATGTGCTCTGACCAGGAATCAAACCCACAGCCTTTCAGTTACCAGGTGATGCTCCAACCAACTGAGCCATACCAGCCAGGACCATGTTCCTTTCCTTTTTTTTTCTGGGCTCCAAAGTCTTAAAAACTTCCTATTCTTAAATAAAATCTTTGTAAATAAAATATCTGTTGTTATTTGGGTGAAGAAGAGAAAGGAGCTGTGTGTATGCTTGCATCAGTGTGTGTGCCCATGGCTTTAGCTCTCTTTCTTTTCATTTCTTTGCTTTTCACCTGCCATAGACTCTGACAGTGTGAAGGGTTATGTTTTACTTAGACTTTTATCAGGAGATTTTGTTTGCTATTTTCATTACAGCATTGTAAATATCTCTTGGCTATAGTAACACAGGTCATTTATGATGAAGGAGTTCAAGGACTTTCTGTGAAAGCTATGAAGTCCAATGTTAAAAGTCAAGAATTTCATTAGTTTGTCAGAAATTGGGACTAAGACATCTTGTTTGTTTTGCTTTGAAGTAAGTGATAGGATATATGAGAATATATCAATAGGCTTTTGTTTATTTATGGCTTGCTTTGTCAATGATAACTGGGAATATAATGTTGTTATTTTCTACTACAAAAACAAGGCCTTATAAAAAGAAAGAGCACAAATTAGATGATACAATTAACTAATGATCATAATGGCCTTCATTTGTAAATTTTACCAGTCAACATTTTAAAATAATAGTCATAACCCTGTCCAGGTTTGTTAGAGTATCCTCCTGATATGCCAAGGTTGCAGGTTCAATCCCTAGTCAGGACCCATACAAGAGTCAACCAATGAATGCATAAATGAGTGGGACAGGGATGCTTCTCTGTCTTCTCCCTTTCTCTCCCTCTCCCCCTCTCTCTCTGCCTTCCTTTCTTTCTAAAGTCAATCAATATATAAAACTTTAAAAATAATGCTAATCGTACATGTTAAAAGTTTAAATTGTGTTCTCTGAACAAAAAATAAAGTTATACCTTTTTATGTTATTTTAAGTCAATTCTGAGTTTCTCTCTTTCCTGATATAAGTCATTCCCACTTATTGAATGTTTTGCCTGAAGGCTATTTTTCTAAATAGATGGTCAATTAACGTTTATGTTACTGTTAATAAGAATAAAAGAATGAAGTCAGCCAAACATTCAGGTATTCACTGAGCATCCACAATAGTCAAGATCTGGTCCTAGATGCTCAGAGGATTTCACAGGATAATCATGGGCAAAACAATTACACTTCCATTAACATTTTTGTAAATACATATAACTTAAAGGAAACTATCTGCCAATTGTATAGATTATTCTCAAGCCTTACGCTTTAGTCAATGTGTGGGTTTGTTTGGGTTTTGCTATCCTAGCAAACCTTACAGCATTTAAAGGAGTTGGTCAATGGTTACTGAGAGAATACTTTATGAATTACAGTACTCGTAAAACTTTGCTTCCACAATAACTGTATTGCATATTTATGATTTGTCTAACTCTTATAATTTCCCTGCTAGTCACATAGAGAAAAGAAGTTGTTTTATTTCCCTTAAAAGCATTAAGGTAAAAAGACTTAAACTACTAATACAACACATACTATCCAAATGTAAATCCACATATCTGAATGCTCAACCACTGTCAGTCACATGTGCTTGAATAAAGGTAGATTCAATATTATATACAATTTTTGTGTATTTGAGGTTTACTATTTAAATACATTTTAATGCAAAAAGAAAAAAAGGAATAAAGGTTGTCAGAGTACCCATGTAGAATACAAGACTTAAAAGAAACTCTCCTAAAGTAGTTTCTCTGTACAAAATTGCTTTTACATTTGTTCATACTTACCAAGATATTTATGCACATGATCATTATAAAGCTCTATTGCAATAATTCAAGTATTTTTAATATTAAAAACAGTGATTAATGCAGTGAATTAAAAGACTTAAGGGAAAATCATGTGATCACACCACTAAATTAAAAAATAATTCAAAAGTTAGAGTTATAGTCAAATAAAAAATTTTAGCAAAAAATGAGATTAAAAATTTAACTAATTAAGGAAATAGTCCAAATATACTGACAAACAAATCTAAATGTGGAATAACTTTTAGAGTTATTTTAGACATATTTCTAATAAGATAGAGGAATAGAGTTTTACTCAACATTATCACTTCCATTTGACTTTATAGGCTGTGTGTTGGTCAGAGAAGGTAGCAGATCCTGGTCAATTTCAATAAATCTAGGAAATAAAAATCATGATCTAAAACAAGAAGAAAAGAACATTTTTTTTTACTTGCAGCCAAGATGGATGCATAGATAAATATGCTTTGCTTCCTCATACAAACAAAGGAAGGATAATAATGAACAATCAAGTAAAAAAAAAAAAAAAAAGCAAAACAACTAGGACTTCCAGAAGATCCAACTGTATGGAAGTTCAACAACCAAGGAGTTAAAGAAGAAACATTCATCCAGACTCATAGGTGGGGCCCATGTTTTACCCTTCCCCAAATGTGGAATAATTTTTCTTAAGTGTTTATCCTGAACTCCTTGCACCCTGACCAGTTTCCAAGGATTAAAAATTCACTTCTAATGACATCTTCTAAGCATGCTCCATTCTCCATAGTGCCCTTCCAAGCCTGAGGCTGACCCCAGAAATAGGAAAAGGAGTCTATTTATTTTGAATAATGTTCAACACTTCGATGACCATACTGTATCATACATATTAATTATAAAAAGGTGAATGCTAACATTGTGTGGTATATTTAAAATTTTGTAAGAGGGTAGAACTTAAATGTTCTCACTGAAAAAAATAAAAAGGTAAATATGTGAAGTGATGATTGTGTTAATTAACTCTGGGGGGGAATCCTTTCACAATGTATATGATCATTGTATCACACTCGATCAATGTGCATCAAATCATCACATTGTAAACTTTAAGTATCTCACAATTTTGCCAATTGTACCTCAATAAAACTGAAAATAACAAAGAGAGACTGGTGTTAATACTAAAAATGATACAAAATGATCTGGAATAAGTCTTAAATTTTATTTTACATGACAGACTGAAGAGCCAGTGGGAGAAGGAGTAGAGTTATTTCGTGAAAGCATTTGAGTTCTGCTTATTTCATAAAATAGTTATGTTTGTAAGAGTGAAAAATTGAAAAGAATTATCATGTACAAGAGAATGAAGAAATAATTGTGGCATAATCATACAGTAAAATAACTACACCATTAAAATATTTACTCTAGGAGTTTTGGTCAAGATAGCAGCTTGGAATCAACCTGAAGAGAAGGTCTACAACTAAGAATATAAAGAAGAAGTCACATCAAGTCCGGTTGGAGGGGCAGAATCCTAGAGAAAACTGGTCCCACATCCATGTGTGGCCATTAAAAAAGGGAGGGAGAGCTCAGCTGTGGAGGTCCTCCCTGAGGATTAAGGGGTTCCAGCCCCACACCAGAACCTCCAATCCAGCATTTCAGTGCTGGGAAAAGATGTCCCATAACTTCTGGCTGTAGAAGCCAGCAGAGATTGTAGCTAAGTGAGTAGGAGGGATCCTGGAGTCCCTCTTAAAGGGCCTGCAGGTGGAGACTTACTAGGAATTACTTGTTCTGACCTCCAGCACTGGGACAGCAGTTCAAAAGGCATAAGGGACATACAGGGATGAATAGAAGGGTCTGGCATCAGGATGAAAGATGTAGGGGAAACTTCCTCCGAGACAGAAGTGATGGCAGCGACCATTGTTCTTTTCCTGGTCTTCCCTCCCCAGAACCAGCAAGCAGGTGTCATATCTGAGTCTTCATTAACCTAACCATCACTGTTCACCCAGCCCTGGTGATTCTCCACTCAATTTGTGGACCTACTCAAGCCATTTCTAGTGGCTTTTCTAGGTAAATGGCCTATCTTGGCTTAGGCTTTGGACTTTTCCTAAAATCTCTCAAACATGCAGCATCTACCCCGGTCTACCAAGTGACTTTTGCTAAGTGGCCCCAACAACTCAACACAAGCAGCAGCGAGATTTGGTTCACAACTTTTCCTCTCCCAAACACTTCCAAGCCCAGCACAAATAGAAGCTATCTGCACATTTCTTTGTAGCTCATGCTGGGTGACCTGAGGCAAGGCACAGGCAATGGCTGACCTTGCACATCCTGGGAGGCCTTAGAGGCAGTACATCCAGTGGTCAGCTTCAGATATAGCCAGATTATAACCCATCTACCTCCATGAGCAACAAACTCAAGAAGAAGATTTGTCAAGTACCAAAGCCCCACTGAAGTAAGTCCTGCTCTATGGAGTCATCCCCTGCACAGAAGTCCCTCTGGTATAGTTGATTGGCCCATGAGTCAATCCCTGCCACTAATGTGCCCAGAATAATCAAAGCTCAACTACAACAGGACAACAGGACAGTGTACAAAACACACGGAGGGGATACAACTGAAGTGCCCAGCTCAGGTGTCAGGGAGCCCGTGCCACTGAGCCCTATAGAAAACCTACTGTGTAAGGCTACTCTACCACGTCCAGGAGGTACAGTAGCTCCACTTAAAATATAAAAACAAAAACAAAGAAGCAGCCAAAATGAAGAGTTGGAGAAATAGGTCCCTAATGAAAGAATAGAAGAAATCTCCAGAAAAAGAACTAAATGAAATGGGGGAAAGCAAACTACCAGATACAGAGTTCAAAGCAATGGTTATAAGGATACTCAAGGAACTCGGTGAGAACTTCAACAGAATAAAAAAGGACATGGAAACCATAAAAAGAACCACTCAGAAATGAAGGATTCACTAACTGAAGTGAAGAATAAATCACAGGGAATCAACAGTAGAACACATGAAAAAGATCATTAAATCAGCAATTTGGAATATAGAAAAGAAGGAAATAAGAATGGCAAAAAGAAAAAAACAGAATTCAAAAGAAATGAAGATAGTGCAAGGAGCCTCTGGGACAACTTCAAACATACTGTCATTCACACCATGGGAGTGCCAGAAAAAGAGATAGAGCAAAGAATTTAAAACTTATTTGGAAAAATAATGATGGAAATTTTCTCTAACCAGGTGAAGGAACTAGACATACAAGTCCAGGAGGTACAGAGAGTCCCAAACAAGAAGAACATAAAGAGGCCTACACCAAGACACACCATAATGAAAATGCCAAAAGTTAAAGACAAAGAGAGAATGTTAAAAGCAGCAAGAGAAAAGCAGTTAGTTACCTATAAGGGAGCTCCCATAAGATTGTCAACTGATTTCTCAACAGAAATTTTGCAGGCAAGAAGGGATGGGCCCAAAATATTCAAAGTGATTAAAAGCTATTCTCCCCAGAAAAACTATCATTTAGAAATAAAGGACAGATAAAGAGCTTCCAGACAGCAAAAAGCTGAAGGAGTTCATTACCACTAAACCAGTATTATAAGAAATTTTAAAGGGTCTTTTTTATGAAGAAGAAGAAGAGATAAAAAGATACAAATATGAATAACAAAATGGCAATAAAGACATATCTATCAACAATTACTTTAACTGCAATGGATTAAATGCTCCAGACAAAAGACATACAGTGGCTCAGAGGATAAAAGACAGGACCTTCATATATGCTGTTTACGAGACTCACTTTAGATGGAAAGACACACACGGATTTTAAGTAAAAGAATGGACAAAATATTTCATGAAAATGGAAACAAAATAAAACAAAAAAGGTGGGATTAGCAAATACTAAACCAGACAAAATAGATTTTAAAACAAAGACGAACAGAAAACAAAGACCCAGCAATTTCACTTTTTAAAGTTTATCCAAAGAAAACCGAAACACTAAATTGAAAAGATATATACATGCATATGTTTATGTTTAATGAAGCATTATTTAAAATAGCCAATCCAAGTGTCTATTAACTGATGAATGGATAAAGAAGTGGCATATATATACAATGGGATATGATTCAGTCATAAAAAATAATGAAATCTTATCATCTGCAACAACATGGGTGGATATATAGCATATTATGCTAAATGAAATAAAAGTCAATGAAAGGCAAATGTCAAATGATTTCCATTATATAAGGAATCTAAAAAAAACAAACAAGTAAGCAGAACAGAAACAGACTCAGAGATTCCAAGAACATCTTGATTGTTACCAGACAGGACAGGTTCTGGGAGATGAGAGAAAAGGCAAAGCAATTCAGAAGTACAAATTGGTAGTTACAGCATAATCATGGGGATGTAAAATACAGTATAGAGAATACAGTCAGTAATATTATAATGTCTATACGTGGTATCAGATGAATACTAGATTTATCGAGGTGAAAATATTATACATCAACTGTACTTTAAAAATTTTTAAAAATTATAAAAATACTAAAAAAATAAATTATCTCTAAATGCTATGCAGTATCCTGGACTGGAAACTGGAAACCTAAATAACATTAATGGAAAAAAATAGCAGAATTTAAAAAACAAAATATGAAATTTAGGTAAAAGTAAAATACCTTTTTTTTTGGTTTTGACAAATATACCATGGTAATTAAGATGTTAACATTAGGTGAAAATGGGTTGAGAGAATTATGGGAACTGATATGGTTAGTTTTATGTGTCAACAAAACTGAGCCACAGGGTTCTCGGACATTAATCAAACATTATTCTAGGTGTGTCAGTGAGAAAGTTTTTGAATGAGATGAACATTTGAATTTGTAGAATGATTGTCCTCCCTAACGTGGATGAGCCCCACCCAATCAGTCAATGGCCTATATAGAACAAAAGAGTCACTGTCTCTTGAGTAAGAGGAAATTCCTTCTGCCTGATTGCCTTTGACATGGGACATTTTTTTTTTTTCTTGCTTTCTGACTCAAACTAAACCATGGGCTCTTCTTAGGTTTAGAGCTTAATGATCTCCAGACTGGACCCATACCACAGAACACCACAGACCAGGTCTGTAGCTTGCCCAAGATGGATGGTGGGACTTGTCATCCTCCAAAACTATGTAAGCCAATATCTATTATAATAAGTATCTTTCTAAACATATGTATATTTTTCAATTAGAATTATTTTTAATATTTAAATACAAAAAGTGACCACTGAATTCTTTTTCTTTTTTAGAAATATAAGTCTAATAAGCAAAATCTACAAGGAAATGAGCTCCACAGTCCTCATCCTGTGGTTGAATATGCGGCTAGCCTTTCCTCCTTTCCAACACACATAGAAATTCACAGTAGCTGCTTTACACCTAAGATGTAATGCATTTCAAATTTCATATTTTGTATATGTCTCTCCTCAAGGCCTGCCTCCATTCTTCAAAACAAAACAAAACAAAGCAGTCATTGGTTAGGGATACATCTTTTCCAATAGCATCAATTCCTACCCCACAATGGGAAAGTGAGGAGACTTCAGTCAGGAAGTGTTGCACAAACACAGAGACACACACACAAACCTCCTCTGGTTTCAGTTTCTCTTGAGGGAGAGCCCTGACTAATATGGAAATTATTTGTAATATCTTTGCCATTTGTCTATAATACTAAAATTATTCCCAAATTAAAAATTATAAAAAACATTAATTAATTAAAGCTACATATATAAATAAAGATAAATCTCAAAATATGTCTTTAAGGAATGAAATAAACATATCACTTTTACTTTTCTATTTATCTGTTATGTACCAATATATACAAATATTAATTTCACTGGTATTTAGACTAAAAAAAATCATGTCACTTTCACACTTACATTGATAAAATGTGTTTTTCTCTATAACTATTCATCAGTATACCCTTGTTTGTAAAATGAGAGTTGGTTAAAATGGTAAGAAAAAAATACTGATAATGTTTTAAGAACATTAATCATTACTGGGTAACATTTTTCAAAGTTAATATACATAATTTTATCTAGTTTCTACAGGAGCCACTTCAAGTAAGCAGATAATTATATTAATGACAATATTCTGGAATGCTAAATGGCATGACAGGCTAGAGCACAGTAATATTTGAATCAGAATCCATTTTTTTCAAATATTTTTGAGTACAGCGTGACTATGGAGTTCATTAGAGAATCAAAAAATTAAAAACTTCAAAATATTTTGAGGGTCCCTCAGTGTCCACTGCTACGAGGAATCTGTGTGCTTGCTCAAAATCCATGCCCTATTGATCTTGCATTACCATGTAATGGAATAAATCATTTTACTTTTTACTACATGTACTTTATTTTTCTTTCAATAAAAAAATAAAATCCAGCCGCATAAATGGCTGCAACTTTAAACATTCTTATGTTCCAAAATCATGACGGATTGATCAAATATGCACACTAAAGGTGAGGAAGACCTAGATCTATTTCTCTAAAACAGTCAAATGGCTATTTCAGATAAACTGTTTCTGCTGTCTAACAAAAACCTATTTTCCAGTGAGAGTTCCCTGAGTGTACAAAACTCTATTTGACCAAGGCAGGGAGTATTAACGAATCTATCAGTCACATTGTTCTTTATACTTTCTCTTACAAGTAGAGAGAAGGGGGGATGCCTTCAACAGACCCTCACATTCAGTGAGAAATAGAGGAAATTTCAAATCCAATTGCTATCCAAAAAATAATTGTATTCATACTCTTTTGTCTACTATCTGAAAGGTTACGTACTACTCCAATGTCCTTCTTATCCTATTTTTTAGGATTTCCTTGCTTTTCAAGCATTCTTTCACTTATCAAAAATTCAGAAACTTTTTACTTGCAAAATGTATAAAAACCACAACTCCTTTTTACTATTTTATTCTAGGCTCTTTAGAATCTCATACCTAGACAAGATGGGGTAAAAGTAGTTTATAGTTCTGAGTATGCAAAATAATTTATTCTTATATTATTATTTATTAATCAGTACATTATTTTTCACTTGAACAACCATAACCCTGCTTCTGCCCCACTTTTTCAGTGACTTTTTATGGAATTTTATCCTGTTGTAATTGTAGCTAGTACTGCCAGTGCCTTAATTTTATATCAGATATGGTAAAACAAACCACAAATGTATGTTTTAGTTACTGTATAGAAAAATACAGGTAAAATATGTATTTAAGTAATAAACAACCAAGCCTAGGTAAAACCTATAAAAGACCACTACTACCATCCATCCCACCCAAAAGGCCATTTTTCATGTTTTTATTTCAACATTTATTTCAACATCTGCCACATTATGATTATTTTATTAAGTATTACACTTTTGGAACAAATTGCATTAATAATTTATAATAAATTCTTGTTTCCATTCACATGCACTGTCTAATAAAAAAACCAGAATAACAGTTCAGGAGTCTATATTTCATGTCTCACTTCTCACCATAACCTATTAAGAAGAAAATGTATTATGGTCTTCTGGTCTCCTTCATAGTACATGCAGGTAAGACTCCCAAAGTGACCATGTTTGAGGCTAATTTTATACTCCCATGTGTTGCCTTGGAAATTTTTTCTCTATTGCTCTCTCAATATGACTAATCCGTTCTTTTTAGAAAGCATCACAGCATTTGTTGCAGAACCTATTTTCTTCAAGAAATGTATTGTTTCCAATTTCAGATATTTCTGCCCAGTACTTTTTTCTTTTATTTTCCAATTATATTTAAAATTGTTTATCCAAACACAGCAACTACAAAATCCTTTCCTTCATTTCTTTTCCATATCATTAATGCAAGTAGAATGGAGAAAGTCAATTTACTATTTTGATTGATTTTACAAAATATAAGTTATAATAGGAAAGAAATAATTTAAAATAGCATTGCCTACTTGAAGAGCAATGCCAGAGGAAGCACAGGATAAGGATAAAACTTTAGGACAGAATGTTGCTGCCCTATAAAATGAAAGTTCAACTAATTGAAATCCTTGGGCATCTGGTGACTCTACGTGAAAATTCAATATAAAATTTTTGCCTTCAGTTCTTTCCATTCTTTTAACTGACTAAGCAAAATGTACAGTGCAGTCTTGCATAAAGAAAAAAATTAAAATCATTGACTGGGTTACCCTGCAGATTTGATAAATTATATACATCAGGATTCAATACCAGGAGCACTGTCTCCTTGTGTCCTTTCCTGGAAACAACTTATAAGGAAATGAGAAGAACATAAAGAAGGTTTGTTCTCATCTACTACTGGATTTCTCTCTTTAAGCTCTCCATCTCAGCCTAATACTTGGGTCCTTCATGGCTTTATCTTTTAGGACTTGATAGATAACTTTCCACTTTTAAAAATCACTTTATTTCTGATGTTATTCCATCTAAAATTTCTGGAATTTCCTGGCTTTAGGACTAATAGCTCATGGAATGCTCAGAACTAATTTTTAGATATTTTTACAACCAAAGAAACATATTGTTTCTTTTAATCTTTTATGTATTTGTTTTTGGATATTTCACTTGATTAGTAACTCTATTGTCCAGGTAACAAATGTGTCACAAATACAACACTAATAGGAAAGGAAGGACATTAATTAACCTCAGTATTGGGAAACAGGGAGTTTCCAGTTTCATTGATGTTCCCAGCTGCATCAGCCCCAGTGAAACTACACCACTCCAACCGATTGTAACAAGGATGTGGAGAAACGCCTTTTGTTTCAGGACCAAGGATAGCTCTCTCTTTAAATTATTTTCACTGCATGTTTGTTATAAAATCATGTGGAAAACACTTAGCTTAACAACGTAGATACTCTGAACCGTGATTTTAGTGAAAATAACCTTCAAAAATAGACTTTAATAGATATATTTACTCATTCTAACATTTTAAATTATCGGTTTATAACCTCTAATCACCCATTATCAATGTAAAGACTTTCCAATTTAGAACACGAGGCTTCAATATTATTGCAGTCTATTTTTTACTATGTCTAGTAGTATCTCCACCTAAGCTACAGAGGCATGCCTTCATTCTCACTGGGGTAATAAATTGTTCCCCAAGGCAAAGAAGATCCCCCTTTATCATATCTCTAAAAAGTGAGAGAGAGAACAAAAACAAAAACCAATAACTAGGAGCTCTCTTCCCTGAAATATTCCTTTCATCCAATGGCATAATTGGCAAATACCTGCATCCAATTCTGCAGTCATAATTTCCTGTATAGCTCTTCCTTTTTTTCTAGCATATTCCTTTATATAAAAAAATAAACCAATCATTTTCTTACATCACAGCTCATGCTTAGTGGATCCACTAAAATCAGTGTCAGTGGCATATTTATTTGCCCAATGCCAAATCATTAACACAAAAGTAAACCTACTTCATTTCTTCATCCCTTGATTGAAAATTTATATGACTTTTATGTATTTCTGGAAGCATTTTCTCTCCTCCCCAATTTAAAAAGCTTTACATGATATTATACTGCATAGGTCTATGAATAAGGCACATCCCTTCATTATTCCAGGACTGGGTTAAATTCTAAAATTCCTATACCAATTAAATATTTAATGAAATCCACAGGTATAATAAAATAGTGTGAGAAGAATGGACATAAAATGCTTGCAACAATCCTAGGAGCTTTGTTCCTATAATTACCCCAGTAAATCTCATCTTCATTGTTTCCCCACTTTTACAAAAGAATCACGAGCTTAAATGATTTTTTCTCCTATTTTTAGTTTCACAGTTTCAAATTTTATATTTTATCAATATCCTTGTCATCCCAACCTGTCAAAATGTCATGGAACAAGCTTGCAGTTTCAACCAATAGATGACTGGATATCATTTGTTTTCCTGTCTTTCATGTAAATGCTCTACTTAATGTTTTTAGTTCACTAATTAGAATTTCCTGTATTATATGTACATCATTCATGGATTTTCCTTTTTTTTCAGGATCTGGAGCACACCATGTTTAAATGCAGAGGATTGCTTATATTCTAGCTTAGATATCAAGATATATCACTTCATATTTAGCATCAATTTAATAAGTTTAATAAGTACCTTTACTATTTGGCCTAGAGAAAATGTTTGGCATGAAGAACATCCTTTATTTGGTTCTCTATCTCCTAGCCAGATACCTCCTATATTCTTTCAAATCACTGCTACCAATAGCTATTTTGTCACTTTGCTGTTTTCCTCTAAAAGCAGCTTCAGTAAGAACTAAGTGTGTGTGTTTCAGTCACTCATAGATCCATGAGGTCATAAGTATCACAGAGAAAATTTGAATTGTTTACATTCTCTAGATTGTTTTTTAGGGGAGTACTAAATATATTGCCTGGCCCATGCACTATAAATATTTATGATTGATCTTTGTTATTAATTATAAAACAACTTGAATCTGAAGCTCTATATAGTGTTTGAGGATGTTACTATTTTGAAATGGTGGTCAGAAAACTAATGTTAATCATAATGTATTATTTTGAAATTGTATTACATCCAAATAATTAAAGTAGTTTTGATGGGTACTGCCAAAATTCCAGATAGTTTTGAATCCTGAAGCTATGAACCTTCTATAGTTTATGCTTTGATATTGGTTCTCAAATGTCAAATCCCATGTTTGTCTTTGGTTCTCTCTTTAGTGATAAATTCCACCCTGCAAATATGGTCTGAGCAGATGACCTTCAATTAAGCTCTTTCTCTGCTACTCTCTCTGCAGTGCCAATATCCTGGCAGCAAATAAAAGTTTGTGTAGCAATGTTTCCCTTGCATGTGATAAAACAGATAATAAAAATCAGCTTTCCCTAGGTACAGCCTGGCCAATACTAGCTTTAAAAGACACAAAATGTGCTCTTCACATAAGTTATCTACTAAATGAAATACTCAGAAACACAAACACAGGACTCCTTTATAACTATATGAAACATGTTCTAATACAAAAGTGCATGAACATTTAAAAAGCCAACAGTGCAATAGATTTATAAAGACAATTCTGGCGGTAGTAATTTTTGGACACTTTCTGTGACCATTGCAGTGTATTAAGTATTTTATATATATATTATGTGATTTAAACTCTACTGTAATGTCTCTGAGGTAGATATTATTATATTAACATTCCTTTTTTTAGATTGAAACTGGTTGTCTGAATTATATATCTAGTAATTGTCACAGCTGTATTTCATACCCAGCTAAGTAGTTAATTATTATCACCTCATTTGTTACCAATAGTTACACAGAGAACTATTATTATCTACATTTTAAAAATTAGTAAGCTGAGAGTCCTTTGAGAATCAAGAAGTCAGAATTTAAAATAGGTCTAAATTCAAATGTTGTGCTTGTGTTCATTTCAATTCTGCCGCCTTCCTAAAAATCTAAATAGTGAGTGTTGCACACACTGTTTAAATGACCTGACTTTAAATTCCACTCCCCTGTAATGGGAGGCAACCCATGAGTTCTCATGTGTTTGGGACACCTGGCTGCATGCTCAGCAGGCCAGTGGTGGGACTTGAGATGCTGCTTGGGCCGCCCTCTCTCGTATTGCTCTGTCATGCTGAGGCGGTCACAGTGCTCAAGACCTCTGCCTGCCCCTCCCGTAAGCTGTTCCTTCAGGAAGCTATTTCTCACACTAGATAACAGATTAATTCTGAACACTGTAGATGGGAGACAGATTGCTTTAGAGAAGCAACATATCTAATAATTTAGCAGCCTTGACCAAAATGAACTGAAGAGTGTTGGGAAGATTTTCAAGGCACACAGAATTGACTATAATTATGAAAGGGCAATACTGATAATTTCCTAGAAACAAATTTACCAAAGAGTATTGAAGGCTTAAACAATATGAGGTTATCATAAAGATGATAACATCAGAATGGTACAAAGTTTAGAAAGTATCAGAAAAGCTACCTATCTAAATGTTTGTTTGGGTTTTTTTTTTTTTTTTTTTAATTTTTTGCTGTTTCACACTTGGTTTCTCAATTAGCCTCCAACTGTAGGTGGGACCTAAAGAGATAGGTATAGAATGCTGATACTTAGAACACATTCACAGAAGAAACAGAGGCAGAGCAATAATTGCTTACTTGTTACAAGCCAGAAGTGGCATATTTGTTATATTTCTTTCAGCCTAGACTCTGACTCTAAATTATGCTTTTAAATATACCCATGGAAAACATGAGAAGCATAATTATTTATGTTTTCTAGTTATGCTTATCAACAAAACTCACAAGAAGACATTATGAGAAGTAAAAGAAAATTAATAACTACAAAAACTAGATTGCAAGAAAACTAACACTAACAAATAATTAAAACTAGAAGTCAGCAGGTTATATATAATTAGTACTCACTAAATACAATCAGGGAAAAGAAGTCCTAATAAGAAAAACAGAGTAAGATAAAGTAACATGCAATTAAATCAAATAGACTTTCAAATTAAAGATAGTTAAGACTTTACCCAGATTTTTTTAGCAAAATTGTTGAACCATGGATTTATTTTACCTCATGCAATGAAGGGTTGTAATTATTAGGTTCGGAAGATGGAAAAACATAATCTGTATTCTGAGATTACAAGATAGGCTCTTTTAATATGCCCTGACATTGCCTAATGTTAGTTAAAAAAATGAAGAAAAAGTCACTCATCTTTGATATATGGCATATCTCAAGAAATTAGTTTACCATGAGAGTTGGATAGAATATTTTTGTGTACAAATAGTTAAAACTATGTTGCCCTGAAATAATCACACATGAAGATCCCAGGAAGATAATTTATATTGCAAATATATTCTGAGCTCTGTCTCCAGAATTGTTTTTTATATATAGAAAAAAGTGCTTTCACCAGGCCTGTGTTATTATGCAGCACACTATTTCATGAATTAAATCCATTGATTCTCTGTATTTAAAGATCTTAGGAGTTCCTCATTTTTCAGAAAACAATAAGAGAAAAGTATGTTTACTTCACAGGAAAAGTCATAGGAAAGAGTGATTTATCTTTATAATAATATTTATGTTTTTAAGCTAACCTCAAATCAGGATCTCTACCACTTCAAAATTTGTGATATGATGGATTTCAGCAAAGGCAGAAAACTATTGAGCAGACAGTTACTAATTGATGGCTTTGTATTCTGCATTAGTTTCTAACTCCAATTCCTTAAAAAGATACAACCCACACAAACATCACACCCATCCACAAATATTCAAATTTGCTTGCAATTATCATAGATGAAACTCTAGGAATCATATAAGAGCAGGACTTTTTTTTTTTTTTTTAGTTTAGGCTCTCCCTCTAATGACTTTGTTTGTTTAAATCTTTTATTTTTTTCACATTTTTTATTGTTGTTCCAGTACAGTTGTCTCCATTTTCCCCCCACCAATCCCCCCTTCCCCAGCCATCCCCACTTCACACTCTTGATTCTACCCCCTTTTGGTTTTGTCCATGTGTCCTTGGTTCATGTTCCTGAAAACCCTTCCCCCTTTTTCCCCCATTACCCTCTCCCCCGTCCCCTCTAGTTACTGTCAGTTTGTTTTTTTTTTAATTTCAATGTCTGGTTATATTTTGCTTGCTTGTTTGTTTTGATGATTAGGTTGCACTTATAGGTGAAATCAAGTGGTATTTGTCTTTCACCACCTGACATAATTCACTTGGCATATTGCTCTCCAGCTCCATCCATGCTGTTGTAAAGGGGAGGAGCTCCTTCTTTCTTTCTGCTGTGTCATATTCTATCATGTAAATGTACTATAGTTTTTCGATCCACTCATTTACTGATGGGCACTTAGGTTGCTTCCAGTATTTGGCTATTGTAAATTGTGCTGCTGTGAACATTGTGGTGAATCTATGCAACATTCTAATGACTTTAAATTATGTTTTTATAATACCCATGAGAAATTTAAGAAGAATAATTATTCTGTTATCTTTTGATGCTTATAAACAAAACTAGTCATATTAAATCTTAAGAATCTTTTGAGTGTATTGTATGCCTCACTCACAGGCAAAGTAACCTATTAATTGGTTAGAAGTTAACTATTACAAGATAGTATATTTAAAATAAATGTTTTTGTATATACTAAATTTTTTTCATCAAATTGTGAATGGCACATCATTCTGATATATAATAAAAATATTTAACCTTTCTAGTACACAATTTCTATACCCATAGTAACATATTATAATTCCTTAGGGAAAAGATCCTCATCCCCAAATGCTGTGCAATTTCATAGATAAATAAATTATACTCCATTTATTGAAATATTCTTTTATGACTATTTTGTTAATTAGATTTTTGGGAGAGGGACAGTGGCATTTCAGAAAAGCTTCATTACTTTGGAGATTTGAAAGTGTAATGGAACTGCAAAAAAAAGAAAGAAGAACAAAATCAAAAACATCATAAATAAAATATGTTTAGATATGCCAAAAAATATCAAGTAGAGAAAAGTAGATGATGCATAGAATATACCTAAATATTAACATGTGCCATGTGCATATTAGCTTTCAGGCTTAGAATTCCAGGCTGGTTAAAATGCATGTTCTCAGGGAGTTTATATGTAGTGGTGATAATAGAACAAGTCAGTAAATACTTAAGTATATTAAATACTATTTACAAATTGTTATAAAGACTGAAAAGAAGACCAATTGGGAACCAAAAAAAATACTGAGTTTGTTGGCATATGGTAATATTTTCTTACAATTCTTTGTATTTTGTGGATTTCAGTTCTTATTTCTCCTCTTTCATCTCTGATTTTATTTATGTGGGTTCTCTCTCTTTTTTTCTTAATGGGTTTGGTTAAACATTTGTCAATCTTGTTTATCTTTTCAAAGAACCAGCTCCTGAGTTCATTGATTTTTTGTATCATTTTTTAGATTATTTTGTTTATTTCTGTTCTGATCTTTATTTCCTTCCTTCTATTCACTTTGGGCTTTGTTTGTTGTTCTCATTGAAGTTCCTTTAAGTCAAAAGTTGAATTGTTTATTTGAGCTTTTTCTTGTTTTTTGAGATAAGCCTGTATCATTTGATTCCTTCCTTGATCTCATTGTTGACCTATTCTTTGTTTAATAAAATGTTATTTTGCATCCATGTCTCTGTGTTTTTCAGTGTTCTTCATGTGTTTGATTTCTAACCAAGGATGTAAAAGATCTGTATTCAGAAAATTATGAGACACTGAAGAAAGAAATTGAAGAAGACACAAAAAGTGGAAGCACATACTGTGTTCATGGATAAGAAGAATTAACACCACTAAAATGTCTATACTAACTACTCAAAGCAATTTATAGATCCAATATAATTCCCATCAAGATTACAATGGCATATTTCACAGAACTAGAACAAATATTTCAAAAATTATATGGAACCACAAAAGGCCCCACATAGCAACAACAATCCTGAGGAAGAAGAACAAAGTTGGAGGAATCATACTACCTAATAACCAACTATATTATAAGGCCATAGTAATCAAAACAGCATGGTACTGTCATAAAAACAGACACATAGATAAATGTAGCACAATAGAGAGCCCCAAAATAAACCCATACCCTTATAGTCAATTAGTATTTGACAGAGGAAGCAAGTGCATACAATGGGCTAAAGACAGTTTATTCAATAAATGGTGTTGGGAAAACTGGACTGATACATGCAGAAAAATGAAATTTGACCACCTTCTCACACCATACACAAGAACAAATTCACAAATGTATCAAAGACTTAAATGTTATATCCCAAACCATAAAAATCCTACAAGAAAACATAGGCAGGAAAATCTTGGATATTACCTGTAACAATATTTTATCAGCTATATCTCCCCAGGCAAGGGAAACAAAATAAAAAATAAGGATATAGCACTATATCAAGCTAAAAGTTTTGCACAACAAAGGAAAACATCAACAAAATAAAAAAGATAACCCACAGAATGGGAGAATATATTCACTAATACATCTGATAAGGGTTTAATAACCAAAATTTATAAAGAACTTACAAAAGTCAACACCAAGTAAACAACCCAATTAAAAAAAATGGGCAAACGAGCTGAATAGACAGTACTCCAAAGAAGACATACAGATGTCCAATAAACAAATGAAAAAAATGCTTAATGTAACTAATCACCAGAGAAAGCAAATTAAAACTACAATGAGATATTATCCACACTTTTCAGAATGAATGTAATCATTAAATCAACAAACAAGTGTTGGCAAGGATGTAGAGAAAGGAGAATGCTTTTGCACTGTTAGTGGGAATGCAGATCAGATCAGTGCAGCCACTGTAAAAGGCAGAATGGAGATATCTCAAAAAACTGAAAAACAGATCTACCTTTTTTTCCCAACAATCTCATTTTTGGGAATGTATCAGAAGGAACCCAAAACACTAATTTGAAAGAACATAAGCACCCCTATGTTCATTGCAGCTTATTCACAATTGTCAAGATATGGCAGCAACCCAAGTCTCCATCAGTGGATGAGTGGATAAAACAACTATGGGACATTTACACAATGCACTACTACTTGGCCATAAAAAAGAAGAAAGTTTCCCCTTTTGTGACACTATGGATTGACCTGGAGAACACTATGCTAGGTGAAATAAGCCAGTCATAGAAAGACAAATACCATATGATTTCACTCATATGTGGAAGCTAATATGTTGAACTAAAAAGGTATATAGAGACAGATTCATAGAGAACAGGATGATAGCTAAGGGAGTAGAGAGGTTGTGGGGGAGGGATTGAGCAAAAAGAGAAAAGGACTCACGGACATGTACAGCAATGTTTTGATTTTGGGAGGGAGGGTGTTATAAAGGGACTAAATACAATGGAAAACTACAATAAAATTTTTAACAAGATACTGAGAAAAAGTTGTCTATCTTACTTAGGTTTTCAGGGATGATTTCTCTGATATTGAGATATTTGTGATGAGATCTCAAATAAGAGAAGGGCTTATCTTGGGATGGTAGGTAAAATGAAACTTTTATGCAGAAGCAAATGTATGTGAAAAGGTCCTAGATCTGGTGAAAGCCTCGTATAGTGGAAGGAATTAGGACAGTTGGAGACAACAGCATGAGATGAGGCAGGAGAGGTAAGCAGGATTAAGATCACAGAGGACTTCTAAAACTATGGTGAGGAATTTAAATTGTATTGCATATATAATGAACACCATTAATAAATCATAAATATTGATATAATCTAAATATGATACATCTGGCTATTCTGCAAAGGATAGTTTGAAAGGTGACAAGAATAATAACAAAAGGTCTAGAAAGAAATATGTCCTAGTTCAAGCAAAGAAAGGTGAAAGGTGATGATATAAAGCAAATCAGTGACAGAAGACACAAATACAATCCCCACACCCATTAATACCATCCCAGATCTGTGATCCTGCTCTCTATGAGTCTGTCTCTATTTTGCTTGTTAGTTCAGTTTGTTCATTACATTCCACATGTGAGAGAAATAAGGGGTGGGTAGAGGGATGGAGCAAAAAAAGAGAAAGGACTCATGGACATGGGCAACAGTGTGGTAATTGCTGGGTCGGGTAGGGAGGGAGGAAGTAGAAAGGAGACAAATGGTAATGGAAAAAATACAATAAAAATGAAAAAATACAAATATAATTTTACTAACAAATTAGGTTTAAGAGGTAAGACAAGAGATATGTTTGATTAGGGAATAAAAATAACAAAAATGCAGAGATACTAAAGGAATTTACATGAGTGCATTTTCTTTTTGATCCCCTGATGACAATTATTAATCCATGGCACTTGTAAAATAAGGTGAATTGCAAGTGTCAAGAGTATCAAATGCCTTAACCAAAGTAAAAATTTCCTATTGAATTTTTCAGTTTCTTCTTGCAGGTAGCACTTCTTGCTTTCTACTTAGACTTGCAGTTCTCCCATATACCATGCTGATTCACATGCATGCCCTCTGATGATAGTTGCTCTGCTTACAGGCCCTCCAGTGTTTCCTGCTTGTCAAATATCTATTAAGCTTTCAATATTTAGCATTGTGTAGTCTTTTCTATCTCTTGGATTGAACACAGAGTTCTTTGTTTCTCTTTCCTACCCAATGTATCTCTACCAAGCCTACTGTTACATGTTGTGATCCTTATATATTTACATATACTAACATCATACCTTAATTGTGATCAAGGCTGTGTTCTATCCATGTTGTATTCCTGGGAACAGATATAGTGTTTGGAACAGTCTCTGGGTACAATAAATGTTTATTGAATTAATAAATGAAAAAAGAATTCAGCTGAAAAAATAACTTAAAATATGACTGAGCATTTATAAAAATAAAGTGGATAGTGCTGATAATTTGGGGCAATATCAGATTTTTCCGAAGAACTTCCAATAACAAACTCAATTGGCTACAGGCAGTGGATATGCATGTTCAGTTTCATTTTTCTTAGAGTAAAGGACACATTTCTTCCTTTCAAACAAATTGGTGCAATTACTGGAACCAGAGAGAATTATACTGCTTGATGTTGTATGTGCTCGGTTTCCCAGAATACAGAATATACCTTCAGGGATTTATTAACAACTTTCTATAGTCAGACTGTTTTAATGTTATGAATGCCCTGGACACTGAATCCTTAAGGTATAAGAAGAGTTTTATATCCAGAAGTTTTTGCATAGCATTTTTATCATTGTGATAGGAATAATGCAGACTTTAACTCACAAACGTTCATTGGTCTCTTTTACTTTCCTCAAATCCTCTGAAGACTATGCTGACATTGTCTGATTTACCTTTCAATCTTTATTCTGGCATATTTGGATGGTAAATTATGGGTGGGGAGTGCTAGGGGAAATAGTTGAGTTAGAGAAGTGGAGATGTAGAGGAACTTTATGATTTTTATGGCCAGACTATACGTGGCAGAAAAGAGAAAACTAGGACAGAAAGTAGAGAGAGGGAAGACAACTAGAGGGTGAACACAGATGGAATGCAGATGGAGATGAAACTCTATGAAGGGCATTATTAAGAGACTTTAGATCATCTGCAAACTGGGGGCAGAGACTTAGATAATGCAACATTAGAAAAGATGATTTTTTAAATAGTACTGAACACAATGAATATGTTCCTCTTTTAGCAGCATTTTCATAATACACATTTCAGCAATGTTAATTGTGAAATTGTTACTAATATTAAAGAATACAGTCATTACAAAAATGTAATAGCCTTCAGTAATTTTATAAAATACACACTTATTGACCATCCATTCCTCCTTCCTTTCTTTCTTCCTCCCTCCCTCCCTTCCTTTCTTCCTTCCTCTTTCCTTCCTTTTACCCATGTTTTCTTCTTTCACAAGTGAATACACATTAAATTACTACAACAAAAACTTCAATGTAACAAGCATTCAATAAGTGGTATATATTATTATGTACCAAAAATATAATGTAAGAAGTATTTTATATCCTGATTAAAACAGAATAAAGGGAAATAACAATATGACCCTTAGAAATCATTAGTGATGATGGCAGGTATTATGCCAAATCTTAAAATAAATATAAACTTATTACTTTTCTAAAGAATTTACTTTGTAATCCATAAAATTGATTAAATTAAAAATCTGAATGCTTAGAGGTGGAGTATGTGCTATTTCGAGTAACAGCATTTTCTTTAACTTTATCAAACTATTTAAAAGAATAGCTTATGGGTTAAAAAGTGGACCATCTCTGTGACAAATTAAATATAGATTTTCAAACCAAGATTTTCTGAATAGTTAATATTAACCATAATAGTGTGGCTAGTCTGGTCTTTTTCACCTGTTCTTTTCTCCACCTTAATCTGAGTCATCATTTTAGGAGCAGCTTAAGTGAAATATTTTTATTGTCTCTTCCTATAAGAGTCTGTCTCCAAAAAGCTTATGGCATTTGTAGACTTTATGTGACTCTGGTAATTAAACAAATATTTTCTGCTTTAACTTTTCATGTGTGTGAAATATTCATATTCATATTCATCTTGTCAAAAACATAACTGCCTTCATTGAAGCATTATTCTTTCTCTTTCATACAGAAAATCACTAAGTGTCTGGCATATGGTAGGCATTTACTAAAATAATTTGGACTCATCTCAAAACTTATGTCATTTTTAACTTCTACATTTAATTAGTGAGAACTGTCTGGTCACTGCTTTTACTTCTTCAATTGTTCAAAGCAGTCTCTTCTTCATTGCTATTGTCATTGTGTGTTATATTTTTATGCTTTCATTTTTCACAAAGATTATTTCTAGATATCTATTTAGACTACCTATCTTCTTCCAGTCTGTCACCCAGTCTACCATCAGTGGTAGCATCTGAAAGTGTAAATCTCATGTTTTCTTCTCCTAGATTAGTAAAGGGTGCCACTATTAAAAAGAAGACCTGAAAGCACAGTGATTCAGATAAAATTTCATCTCCCTCTCAAGTAATAGGACAGGCTTTTCTAGTCACAAGGTAATCTAGCCAGTTAAGACCTTTTAATGGTGGTGTTCACCATTCACTGGGATACCTCTTCATTCACACCACCACGTCATTGTGATATCAGAAAAGTAGGAAAAAAGGATGGAGAGTAAGCAGGTTCCTTTTTAGACTCACCTATAATTTGCATGCATATCTTCTTTTCGCCACCCATCTACCAGAACTTATTCACATAGCCACACTCAAACACAGTCCCTAAATGATGAGTATTCTATTTCAAAAGGAAAATTTTCTAGAACTAACCCTTATTTACATAATGGTATCCTTTTCTCCCACATAAAGCATATCCCAAACACATGCACACAACATAGGAAGACATTCAAACACTGCATCCAGCTTTTCTATCCAGCTCCAGGTTAGTCCAAGACCTCTGAATGAGGAATAATTCATTCCATCAGGTTAAATGTGACTCCCTATGGTATGGCAATGTTATATAATACATGGGCTTATTTGCTATCCATTATGCTCAATTTACAATTATGGACTATAAGCAGAGTAATTGCATTAAATTCTTCACTCAGAAAACTAGAAGAATGAGGAACATACATCATTCCTGTTCTATAGTAGCTATCAAATTCTTCTCTGCAAAAATTATGAATAATCATTCCTTGGCAGCTACTAAGACCATGTGCGGCCTCAGTTGCTGCTGTTTGTTCATTATTCTCTGTGGCCACCTATGTAGTTGGCATTGAAAAGCATGCCCTATTAAGGCCTGCCTAGGTTAATGCTAGTACAGATTTGGTATCCCCAACTTTTACTTGAACATACATAGATTTTCTACAGAGCAGCTTGGTGGTTCCCTTGACAACATACTTCAGCTTTGTAAGTTTCCAAATATTGTTTCCAGTTAGTTCCATGTACAAGTGTTTATAGCTAAATGCTTCATCCACACAGGTTTCCTAAGCCTTACATTTCAATATTACAAATATCCCCCTCTTTTTCAGGCTATTTGTCATTACCTAGGTCCCATCTGAAACAAGATGTTTTGTGAAACTAGAACAACCTGTATCTATTAATTGCTACTGGGTTAATCCCCACTGGGTAGCAAATGATGTTTAAATAAAAGCTCTGAAACAAGCTTGAGGTCACAATTATAAATTTTACTGTTTGAGATTAAGAAGTAGTTGGTTATGCCAACACTGCAAAATCTCAACTAATTGAATCCCCAGTCACTTAATAGTATAAGCCATGGGCAGAAATAATCTTTAATAGAAGAGTGATATCCTTTGCAATGTCTGCTTCAAATGCTCTTAATTCTTTCATAAGTTCATATTTCTGATCATATCCTGCTAAGTGCTACAAGATAAAAACCAAAGAAAGGTTATTTTAACATTTTCTAACCATTTCTAGAGCTAAAGATTATGTAGAAATGTGGCCTGCTTTCCAAATTGTGATAGGAGATTGTTTTAACAATGTTTTCTTCAGCTAACCAAGATCAAGAGCTTTCCAGCCTGTGGTGTCTCTATTCTTCCTGTCCAGCTTGTGATTATGAAGCTAATGTCATATACTTTAGGATTTTATTACAAAACCATCTTACAGACAGGTACCATTTTTATGTTAGCAGAATGTAAATTTCTACAACTATGGACTCCACAATACAGTGGTTTAAAGAAAATAGATGCTAATATCTATTTCAGCATAACAGTTCAATGGTTGGCTAATGGTTCAGAAAGATTTAGGCTGCTCCTCCCATGATGTTCCAGGGATGCAGATTTCTCCTATCTTCTTACTTGGTTAGCTGAATGACCATGACCAGAGTAATATTCAGATCCTCAGGAAGATGGAAAGGGAGTAGAGGTAGGCAAATGCTTTTTAAGGCCATGACTTTGAACTTGCACATGTCACATTTTGCTCATATCCCATTGACAAGAACTTTATTTCATAGGTGTATCTGTGTGAATGAAGGCAAAGAAATATAGTCTTCTAGGTTTTCAGTCATTAGCCCAGATCAAAGGGGAGGGAGCATTCTATTAATAAAGGATAGAAAGGGAAAATATTAAAGTATGTTCAAGAGACAATTAGATTATAAACTTCAAATTCTACTCCTTTTCACTCTATGAACTCCTGATATGATAGGACAAAATACACACTACTTAATATTATATACCAATGTATCTGTGGCCATTATTTTTAAACAATAAAGCTGGGTGGGTAAAATAGTTTGTAATACATTTTATTATATCAAATCACATTACTATTATTTTTCTGTTTTTGTGATATAGTAATGAAAACTCAATAATCAACAACAACTTAAGGCTCTCTAAAGTCCAACAATTCCTAAATATAAAATATCTTAATTAATAATATTTGCTAGTTAAATTGATAGTTCTCCAGATGAGTTTATGGAAGAATTATGGTAGAGAAAAAAATAGCAAAATTGTTTGTTCTAGGTAGCATGACTTCTATGAAATTTCTTTCTCCAAGTCATTTATGAAAGTCATTTGCCATCCACAGGTACTTCCCTTTCAATCACACTGGTGAGGAAATCTGCCATTGTTTTTAAAGTAATTTTGAGATATAAGATGCCACTTGTATTATTAAACATTTTACCCTATAAATAGAGTCTTGAGTTGGAGATTTGAAGCATGGAGAATAACTTCGACTTGTTCTTTGATAATACAGGTTGATATAATGGCAGAGCCTAAAATTCCTTTGGTTTGAGTGAATCTACTACAAGATATTAGACATCGTTATATTCTAATTTCAGACAAGCAATCCTGAAATGTATGAAGCATAGTTCTGTTACAGAAAGGTTATTTTCTGTGAGAGGATCATTCTGTCTTCTAGTTATGAATATTATAAATGACCCTCAAGGAGATAAAGAGGATGCTTATCAAAATTTACCTTGGTTCAGAACACATAATTGGTATTCTTGATTCACACACTGTTTACATTTTCAAGTTCTCTCCATACAACTCTGCTCTAGATTAACATATATATCTAAGAACTTTAACTCAGTGAATTACATAAAAATGAGACTTTTAAATAAAAACTCAAAGTGACATTGGAATTAGTGTAAAAGCAGCAGATCATCTTATGCACAATTAACAGATCAAAATACAAAATTTCTCTTTTCTATGTTTAAAATTCATTGAACATATGGTTTCAAATTTAAATCAGATTTGAATCTTTCTAGAATTCGAGGGAATTCTTATATCAAGAGTACAAGATCTGATTCAAAGGATATTTTATTAACACACTTAATAAAAGAGGACTTATAAGCTTTACCAATCAACAACTACATCACAGAAAACAGCATTCTGACAAATTTAACTTTTATTCTTTGTTAATATGCTGTGTTTTCAAGGTATGGAATGCTTGGACTCTAATTACTTGCATAAAATTGGGATTTTCTCTAGAAAGCATTTTATCCTCAATCACTTCTGGCTCTTTTGAAGAGAATGGAAAATGATAAGGATAATGTCGTAGCTAACTAATTTTTATATTTTTACATTAGTACTTGTACATATTTTAAACACAAACATATTTTGAAAAACATGTAGAACACTTCATTGCACTAGCTCTACATACCTATTATACACACAAAAACTGTATTTTGTCCTTTGAATCTACTGCTTTCAACTCTTTAGAGAGAGGAGCTGGACTTTATTTTCCTATTTATTAATATTTTCAATATGTTGATAAATATTTATTCATAATATCTCAAATGATCTATTGCTTTGTTATCACCATAGTTTTACACTTCTGCATTATTTTGGAGACACTCCCTGTATTCCGATTTACTGGTTTACCCACATGCTTTGGTCAAGCACATTTTCTGATAGCTTTCCAAGAAGTACAGGGACTAAAATTTTGATATTTTATTTGTTTAAAATAACCTCCTTTTCCTTTATTGTTTGGTTTATGGGTTTTGTAATTTGAAGATTTTAAAAATAAAAATAATTTCACCTCATACTTTTAAAGGTAGTGACTCCCAATGTTTTTCAGAAATTTAATGTGATTCTTTAATATTTTACTATGACCTCATTTTTACCCTGCAAAATTCTAGATTTGACTGCTTAATCTGGTGATCTGAAATTTCAAAAGTATGTTTAAGGATGCATCTACTTTTAATTCATTGCATTTGAACTTGATAGGATATTTCCAACTTCAGTCTTATTCCCTTGAGTTCATTTTTTTATTGTTGCTCCAGTACATTTGTCTTCATTTTCACTGCACCTTGGGCCCCTGCCCCATCCATCCCCGCTTCCCACCCTCGAAACTACCCCCTTTGGCTTTATCCATGTGTCCTTTATACATGTTCCTTGATGGACCTTCCCCTATTTTCCCCCATTATCCCTCTCCCTCTTCCTCTCTGGTTACTGTCACTTTGTTCTTTAATTCAACATTTCTGGTTATATTTTGCTTGCTTATTTGTTTTTTTGTTTGTTTACTTTTTATTGATATTCAAATACAGTTGTCTCATTTTTTCCCACCACCACTTTCACTTGCCCCACCCACACCCGCCTCCCACCTCCCACCCTCAATCCCACCCCCCTTTGGGCTCCATCCATGGGTCCCTCATTCATGTTCATTTATGCCCCCTTCCCTTCTTTCCCACTTTATTTCCCTCTCCCCACCCCTCTGGTTACTGTCAGTTTGTTGTCAATTTCAATGTCTCTGGCTATATTTTGCTTGCCAGTTTGGTTTGTTGATTAGGTTCCACTAATACATTATATGGTGTTTGTCTTTCACCACCTGGTTTATTTCACTTAGCATAATGCTCTCCAGTTCCATCCATGCTGTTGCAAAGGGTAGGAGCTCCTTCTTTCTTTCTGTTGTGTACTGTTCCATCATGTAAATGTACCATAGTTTCTTTATCCACTCATTTACTGGTGGGCATTTAGGTTGCTTACAGCCCATGGCTATTGTAAACTGTGCTGCTATGAACATTGGGTAAAAGACTGGTACTCAGAAAACCACACAACACTGAAGAAAGACATTAAGGAAGACACAAACAAATGGAAGCATATACCATGCTCATGGATTGGAAGAATTATCATCATCAATATGTCCATACTACCCAAAGTAATTTATAGATTCAACTTAATCTCTATTAAAATACCAGTGACATATTTTAAAGATATAGAACAAACATTTCAAAAATGTATATGGAACCATAAGCAACCCAAAATAGTCACAGCAATTTTCAGAAAGAAGAACTAAGTAGGAGGGATCACAATACCTGATATCAAACTATATTACAAGACCACAAGAATCATAACAATCTCATATTAGCATAAGAACAGACACATAAATCAATGGAACAGAATAGAGAGCCCAGAAATAAACCCTAGTCTCTATGGCCAATTAATAATCAACAAAGGGGACAAAAACATTAAATGAAGTAAAAATAGCTTCTTCAACAAATGGTTATGGGAGATCTGGACAGCTACATGCAAAAAATGAAACTGAATCACCAACTTACACCATACACAAAAATAAATTCAAGGTGGATAAAAGACTAATGTAAATCAAGACACCATAAAAGTCCTAGAGGAGAATATAGGCAGGAAAATCTCAGATATTCCACGGAGCAATATTTTCACTGATATGTTCCCTAGAACAAGGGACAAATAAGAAAAAATAAATAAGTAGGGTTTCATCAAAATATAAATTTTCTGTACAGCTAAAGGAAACATCAGCAAAATGAAAAGAGAACCAACTATATAGGAAAACTTATTTGCCAATGTTACCTTGGACAAGGGTTTGATCTCCAAAATATATAAAGAACTTACAAGACTCCACTCCAGGAAGACAAACAACTGAATTAAATGAACAAAGAACTTAAACAGACACTTCTAAGGAGGACATAAAGAGGGCCCAGAGACATATGAAAGGATGCTCAGCATCACTAGCCATCAGAGAGATGCAAGTTATTCCCTTGAGTTCTAATAGAAGTTCTTAAAATATTTTATTGAAAATTCCCTGTCCACTGTGTCCTTTGTAACTCCTGTAAGTCAAACTTCTAAAGCTATTTCACTCCTCCAGAGAGAGCTCTACTCTATTGTGACAAAGTTGAGGTATTAAATTGAAAAAAGAGGAATAAGGAGAGAGAGAGAAAAAAAAATACCTGCATTCCAGTTACTTATAAAGGCAGAGTGGCCACCCAACTAATTATACTGACTTTCAGTTGTTCTCTTTTGGCCCATCCTTAACTTCTGATCCTCTCTGAAACCTCCAAAGTTCAGGCTCTCAAACATATTCCCTAGAACTGGTGATAAAGGGTTATGCATTCAGGTTACATTGTGCCCTCATTCTACTTTATTAATAGGCTCTGAGACAATCCCTTTCTTTTCAGTGTCTCCTTCCACCTTACCCTCATCTTCTAAAGAAGTTACCCCCTCTAATTCCTGAGATTTTCTTAATTTCTGTAATGTGAAATAATTTGCTTCTTATCTGTGTTATCTTCTTCTGCATGCCTCACTCATCCTCTTTTGCTCTCCACATTGGTCAAAGTGCAAATACCTTTTTTTTTCTTAATTAATGTTTCCAGGTTATTTTTTTACTTGAGAATGATTTTTGAGCCAAGAAGATGTTCAGTAAAGCAAGGACGCTTGAGTCATTTGTGAGAAGAAGTATAAAATCATATTTATCTCCTGTTAGATTGTCTTGAATAACTAAAAATATACAAAACCAAGAGTATGTGTATATATATATGTGTGTGTATATATATATATATATATATATATATACATATATACATACACATATATAAAGAGCATAAATTTATATAAATTGAAGAGTTTCCCTGCCCCTCCAAAGTAAGCAAATCAGAAGTCACCTCATGAGCCTACTCATCCATTCTATGGCTATTTTTGACAAATTTGCCAGGCATTATGATGCTGGCTGGGTATTCAAAGATGAACAAGGTGCTTTACCGTCTGGTAAGGGGCACAGACAGTTAAATAGGTAATACACATAGAACAATGTTTTATGGGAGCTCATAAGAAAACCATCAAGCAAGGGTTAACATCTAGTGCAGAAATTTATGTCTAAGCTGACTTTGATGAATATAAGTGAGCCAGGTTAATTTCAGAGGAAATAAATATCACTGCAGAAGTATGGGAAGACCTGAGAGAGGTAAGAAAGAAAGTGCAAAGAAATGGAAGAAACAGGGACTCACAGGTGAGGTGAGAAGGGAAGCCTGAAGATGTAAGCAGAGGTCAAACACTCAGTGCCAACACTGATGTGAAGGTGTTTGAATGGTTGTGGGAGAAAATGGGGCATTCTCTGAGTTGAAGTGGGTGATGTTGGGTGGAAGAAAAGGCAATAAAGGTAAGATGTTGAAACATAATTGATGTAATCGAGTTTAGAAATATTGGAGGACTTCAAAGGAATTATAACAAAGACAGTAAAAGGATTATATAGATTACCACTATCCTTTTAATAATGTGCAATTAGAAAATTGTTTAAATATTTTTTAATTTTACATTTGTACTCATCTTCATGCTTAAAATTCCATCAATTTCTATATTTTACAAATTACCAGCAGCAATTGGAGAATAAATTTGCCTGGTCAATGAAATTTGGGGGGATCCATAGTTTAATCTATTAATTCTCTTGGATTTGACCATTAGAACAAGAGTCCTGAATGGATGGCTGTGATGGGACCTCTGGCACTCACTTTCTGGTGGGTACAATTTTCTAAGTATGCTTTTAGGAGGTTGTGCTTCATTGATCATTGATATTCTACTTACCCAGCAATTAATGAACTATACTGGCAATAGTTATGAAAGACTTTAATTACTTTACCATACAAAATGTCACCCCTTTTCTGAAAATGTTACATGCAATTTCATAATTCATGAAAATGGTATTTGTCTTAGAAATAACATTTCTAAGAAAATGTACAAAATTTAAATACTTTTGACAAACAATAAACAGATATTATGCCACTTAAAACATACAATGATCTTGATAGAAAGTTTTAAATTAAATATAGTAAAGACGTTCATTTAATATTCTATTATTATGGAATGGAATTAGTTAATACACAAATTTTCATTTTTTGTTAGCATTCAAATCTTAGTTTCAGAATCATGTGTTTCATAAGATCATCTTCATGATGAGGAGTTAGAGAATAATAGAAAAATTAGTAGGAAAAAGACCTTCCCTTATTCACCGTCCTCTATATGCTCCGACTTACATGTCAATAGAGAGTAATTTAATGCATATTTATGTTATCAAATTCCCAATGGAAAAATAAGACCAATGTTAGTTTATACATCATACCAATCAGAGAATTGGCAACCCCCAGAATCAGTTACTACCCTGTCATAATGCAATCATCAAGCAGCAGAGCCAGGGTTTGGAGTGAGGTCTAACTACCTCCATTGTTCATGGTCTTTCTAATATCCCTGGCTGTGCAAATTCTTTAAAACTATACCTCGAACAAACATAAATTGGAAGGGCAATGCCATTGTTTTTAACTTTTGATTAACTTTCTTAATTTTGTGTTCTTTCCTTGAGTATTATTTGCATATTCACTAACGATTTATTCCTTCATCCAAACTACTTATTGAAATTAGTATAATATATTGTCCCTGCCTTAAGGAAACTTTAACTCTGACTTGAAAAGTTAATTAATAATGTGAGAAGAGAATAAAGTCTTCTCACAAGAGAGTATGTTATCAAAAGCTAATGACATTGTACACACAGGCATGTTTTTGGAGTTTTAAAAAGTACAGGATAAATGTGCCTAATCAGGCATAAGAAAATAACTTTTAAAAAGTAGAATTTTTTTTTGAAAAGGTGGTACAACTGTAAGTGAACAACAATAAAAAAGGCAGAAACTTTATGAAAGGAAATATTTCCTAACCCCTTCTAGGAATACTTTTGTAGAATCAGTCTGGTTAATGATTCAAAAATACCTTTCACCACAGAGCTCTCTTTGGAGTTTAATTCATATTGCATGTATCACAAATTGGATTCTGACATTGCATATTACCATAATTAATAAGTTGCCAAGAACTGAAGTTTCAACACTTAGTCTCAATGTAACATGCAGTCCACTTTCAAAATTCACTCCTGTCTTTACAACAGGTATGCAAAATCACATGCTCCAATAAAACACAGCCCTCATGGGAACAAACTGGAATAAATAGAACACAACACAGTAAGGGAGTGTATATCCTAAACTGGCACATGATGAAGCAAATATTATATGTAAAACCTCAGCTTTGTCACCAAGATTTGCATTTGTTTCACAGGAATTTTATAATGCCATATACCCCTAACATTTTTCACTTCTTTTGTTAATATAACTTGCAAAGCTAATTCAACATAGGGAATTGAATATGTCAAATCATATTTCTCACATACACAAAAACAAATATTACAACTCAGATTTTGAATAAATAAACCACAATAAAGACTAGAAGGTGAAACTATTTTTTAGTAAGATAATGAAGAAGAGTAACTGAGATGACCACTAGGTGAGAATCCTTATCTTTATCCCTCTCCGTTTTGTTTGATAAATCTTATTTTTTTCTGGCTGGGTTTCCTAATTTGAAACAATAGTGTCTCAGAAGAGAAGTTCTAAACAGAAAACAACAATTAAATGAGGTGGCAGGCAAAAGATGTGTAGGTTTTAGAACTTCAAAATTAAAAGATGTAAAAATTAGTCAAATAAATGAATACCACCAATATAAAGTTTATTTAAATATTTGGAGATAAACTTCATGGGTTCATCAGGCAACAGCAACATCAAGAGACTACACACAACAAAAGACTTTGGTGGAGAGGGGTTAGGAAGGGGGAGCTCTGGTTCTTTGGGGGAAAAATTAGCTATTTGTGGGGGTATATAAAAGAGAGGCTGAGGCATTTATGAAATTATAATGGAATGGAGTTGGTGTTCATCTTTCATGGAATCATAATGATTATAATACTCATTTTGAATGTTTACTCCATACCAGGTAGATTACTAGGTATTACAGTTACTAATTTAATTCTATCTTCAAAACACCTCTATGATTAGATATCCTATAAACATTTTAGAAGGAAGGAATTATGTCTCAGCAGAAAGAAGTGACTTTACATAATCTAGAGAGTAAATAATAGAACTGTTATTTGAACCTAGTTCTCTTTTATCCCAAATTATGCACTTTCTTTGCAATGCTATAATGTTTAATCATCAATAGAATATCAGCCCATGCACTCTTTCCTAATCAATAGAAAGTCTTCATATATTATTAATACACATAAAATATTTGAAAATACATAATATTGATTTCTCATTTGGTTCAATTAATTATTTTTAGTATATACAATTTCAGATTTTCCTTCTTGGAAATATGTTAGTACTTATTTTTATTCTCAATGTGAATACCAGACAGAGCATGCCAGAGATGGTAAAATCTTGAGAAATCTTATTATTCTATTAAGGTTATATTTCTCATTGTTCAATATTTCCAGGAGAATTTTTAAGGTGAAATAACTTCACTGATTAAGGCTCTTGTTTTAATGCTAAACTGATTTTTATGAGTTCATAGTTCCGTATTAGAATGAACTCACAAGCTCATTCTCATGTGACAAAAAACCTACATAAATTTCTATTGTCAAAACTTTGTTGGTATTTATTTACTTTTTCACTTTGTTTTTGCAGTACATATGCTGGCACTTGGGCATAAGCGTGGCAACTTCAAGTATAAATATTATTTGTTTCCCGTAACAAATTGATGCCGGAGACTTGGTTGAAGAAGACCATTACTATGTTAAACATCTTCAGCTCTTGGTCTATTTTCAACACCTTCAGTCAGCGCAAGAATTACTGAAAATTTAGTGTAGGTTACCAATTACCTTCATTTAGTATATACCCTGCCATTTTGGAAAGCTATGTGTTTTTGAAGAACTCCTTCTAATATCAGAGAGTTTACTGGATTGCTAAACAATAAACAACCAGAATTTAAGAATTACTAACTGAGAATACTGAGCAACTGGTGAAAATTATACTCAAAACTACCATAAAAGTCAAGACAAACTTTTCTTGGAATATGTTTCAAGAGCTTAGAATCTTTATATGTCTCTTTCTTATATTTATACAAATAATTGGGAGTGTAATTTTTGACTTTTCTCTATTTCAGTAGTTTCTCTTTTAAGTTCTATACTAATTTGTTTGCTCTATCTATATTTGCTTCTCTCACTGGGTATCTTTCTGTACATTTTTTTGTATCTTTAACCTTTAATTTATTTTCCCTTTGTTTATAAAATATCTCCCACATTTCTAAAGACAAATTCCTATTTAGCTTGTTACAGAATTTTCCTTACAATCTCATAAAAATATTCAGGTTACTAGGAATTCATTTTCCCTTTTCACAATGATAATGTTGATTATTTAGAAGTCTAAACTGCTCTTGTCATTATTTTTCTGTCAACGGCAGGTTCTGATACTTCAGACCATGATGAAAACTTTTAGTGTCTAATCCTCACACAAATCCTCTACTTCTTTTCTGTTGGCTTTTTTCCATATTCACTTTGAGAATGCCAACAAAGCAGAAAAGATACTTAAGTATTTTGCTTCCCACCTCAGGACTCTTCTATTTCTCATAGATATATTCAACTTTCAAAGTCTTTAAAATCCATCAGAAAGCTCATGATTTTAAATCAGGAAAATTTAACTATTAAACTCTATTTTAATCACGAAATTTTGTGAAGTCATTTCCAAATGTAGTCTAAAAAAGGGACCTCCAAGCTTCCCCAGTCAATAAAGACTTACTGATTTTGAAATAAAAATACTTGATTTCACCTAAATATATTTTAGGGTTTTACCAGAGATCAATTTAGGCAATTACACTCTAAATAATCGTTATTATGATTAATAATAGACACTATATTGAATCCTTTTTTATTGTGTTGTTCACAATGATGACCTTTTAAGGTAAAAATTTAAAATTCAATAGTATCTCCTACAGAGTCTATGTATAAAGAATTACCATCCATGTTCTTTCTCTTAGAGCAAAAATTTTATCTTTCTTTTCTTAATTTTTATTTTTTTTTAAATTTATGGATGTTCAGTTAAAGTTGTACTGCATTTTTCCCCATTGTTCACCCCTACTCTGCCCCCTCAATCTCACCATCAATACCCCCATTGTCTGTGCCCATGTGCCCTCTATTCATGTTCCTTTGCTTGCCTCTTCCCCTTCTTTCCTTATTAAATTTCAAAACTATAATATCAAAGTGTTCCACAGGGCTTCCAGTCAAGTTGGAGGCATAGGTAGACATGCTTCACCTCCTTGCACAACCACAAGAAGAATTACAACTAACCTCAAAACAATACCCAGAAATGCCAAAAAATCAAATTGTACAGAAGTCCTACAACCAAAGATTTAAATAAGCCACATTCATTCAGAAGGGTAGGAGGGGTAGAGATGAGGAGTTGAGGCAGAGAGACAAGGAGATGCTGTGTGGTGTGGAGATGCTGCAACAGCAGCAGCGGATGAGTGGTCCCACATTCATGTTTGGTGGATAAAAATTGGGAAGGATGCCTGAGAAGCAAGTGATCCCAGCCCCAAGCCAGACTGCACAGCCCAGGATTCCAGTACCAGGAAAATAAAGCCCCATAACTTCTGGTTGTTAAAAACCAGTGGGGATTAGGGCATCAGAAGAAACTGCCAGTTTCTCAGGAGAGTCCATTTAAAATGCCCACTCAACTTAGGACATCTGTAAAACCACCTAATCTGGGATTCAAAAACAGGGTAACAGCTGGAAAGGTGCCAGTTTCATAAGGGAAGTGGGTGAAGTGACTGGAAATGGAGTGAGTGTCAGGCAAACCTCCAGAAGCCAGGTAACAGCTCTGTCCCCTCTCCAGGTTCTCCTTTCACACAGAGCAACAAAGCGGTGAAGAAGGTTGCCCTGCTCTGGCAAATACTCATGGCTCTGCCCGATACATCCTAACAGGTGAGCTATGACAGGGAGTCAAAGCAGCTCTACCTAATACACAGAAACAAACACAGGGATGCTGCCAAACTCAGGAGACAAAGAAATATGGCACAAATGAAAGAACAGAACAAAACCCCAGATAAACAAAACAGATAGCCAACCCATCAGATGCAGAGTTCAAAACACTGGTGATCAGGATGCTCAGAGAAATGAATAAGTACAGCAACAACGTTAAGGAAGAAATGAAGGTTACACTAAGTGAAATACAGTAAAATCCATAGGGAACCAACAGTGAAGGGAAAGAAGCTGAGGTTGAAATTAACAATTTGGAACATAAGGAAGAAATAAACATTCAACCAGAACAGAATGAAGAAATAAGAATTCAAAAAAATGAGGATAGTATAAGAAGACTCTGAGACATCTCCAAACATGCCAACATCTGAATCATGGGGATGCCAGAAGGAGAAAAGGAAGAGCAAGAAATTGAAAACTTATTTGAAAAAATAATGAAAGAAAACTTCCCCAATTTGGGGAAGGAAATAGACATACAAGTCCAGGAAGCACAGAGTAACGAACAAGTTGGACCCGAAGAGGACCACACCAAGACACGTCATAATTAAAATGAAAAAGTTTAAAAATAAAGAGAGAATCTTAAATCTTAAACACTATTTAATGGGTATTGGTTCTTGGCATAGAAATACAGCTAATGAATACCTGCCATTTTCTTGCAATAGTTCCCTGAGAGTCTCAGGAAATGTGATGTTAGCCCAAGTTAAGTAATGAGTGTGTTGTAGCAGATACTATCCATGATAGGTACTGAAGAAGGCATGTAGACAAGTAATACTTAAACCTGATTCATATTCAGGAGTATTTATAATTAAATTTATATTTGTCCTTATATTTACATTTACATGTATTTATTTGCTGTCTTCAATGGGAGGAATAGTGATGCATTAGAAGTGCCTTTGGTTTTGGAAAACATGACCTAGGCCTTTAAGATGCTGTCTTAATATTATATGCATTAAGGAAAAATGAGAAATTCTAGTACTTATTTTGTTTTAACTTAAGTTTATAAGTATTTCTGAACATACTTAATTACTGTTATATTTAATCAATAAACCTATCTATTGTGTATTTTTTACATTGAAAAATAAAAATGACATCACTCTCAAATTATCATGGAATATTTTGTAATTAATTTTTCAAAAATTGACTTTATTAATAATGATATTAATAACACTTGTTGGATTCTTATGGCATGCCAGAAGTATGGTACTCACAGTAAATGAATAAGCTTACTTCAACTTCATTTTACAGAAATGAGGAAATCAAGGCTAGTGTAGTAATTCTTTGAATTTAGATACTATATTGAGAGGGCAGGAGCTGATACTATAATCCAGGCAGTCTGACTGCAGGTCCCTAATCTGGATTCTATGAAATGGGAATTAATGTAAAGATTATTTTAATTCTTTTACTTTTCTGAAAGTGGTGATTTCTTCAGTCACTATGTATTATTTTGAAAATGAAAGGGAAAGTAAAAAAGTGCTGCCAACAAAATTTTTCCAAAGAATAAAAAGAAATTTTCATAGAAATTTAAACATTTAGATTCAAACAGAACATGTGAATTAAATGGGTGGCACTGTGAAAATAGTACTTATTTCTGTTTGCTGAACTTCCTGGAGTTTGTAGAAATAATAGATTTTAAAGAATTACACAGCTCTGGACAAAAAATTGAATTCTCAATTTCAAGTGATTAGTGATTATGAAATATATGTTATTTTTTGCGGTTATATTTTGCAGTATAAATCTCAAGAATTGTCTCAATTGTAAAGTATAGGTATCTTCAGAGTGTTTTACTTTCCTAAGGAGTTGAAAATACACTCGGTTTATTAATAACTCATTGTAACATAGGAATTTCACATATAAGCCTTGTGTTTCTGAGCCTGTAATCAATATACAAAAACTGCAATTCATGTTTGGGTCCATAGTTCTGTAAGTTTTCCTTCATGGAACTGCCTTTCCTTTATGTAATTTCTGAAGATGAAGCTGATCACTAACAGCAATAATGTAAAACTGAAGATATAATTGAGACTTAGAGCTAACTGAATTCCTTCCTCAGATCTAAAGATTCTTTTGAAATATGAGGAATCAATTGAGTTGATCAAAAATGATCAGTGACCAGTATTTCGCCAGGACACTGCATTCAAAAATAAAATTCACTAAATGTTCATGAAAATATAATGGCATAAAAATGATGCAGGGTATACACGATTAGTAGATATATGTTTACATATTTTATGGTCAGATGAAATTCATAATTGAAATGTCAAATGTCGGTAACCTGATTGTATGTTTTAATCTTACCACACACACACTTCATATAATAAAACATCTGAAAATAAAATGACAAATACCTCTTACTAAATATCTATGCTTGAAGTATAATCAAGTTGATGGAGACACTCTGAATTCAAGCCTTAAAAACTGTAAATTGATTATTTAAAATACATTGACTGAAAAAGATTAGCCTCTACCAGGATGTTAGGATAAACTAGATGTAAAATGTTGAACTATACATTAACAGGCTTTGGGAGGAAGAACCTAAAATGGAGGCCGGAAGAGAGAAGTAAAAAAGCAAAGAGAATGTGAAAAAGGGGCTCGGGAGTAAGGTGTGCATGTGTGTTTGAAAAAGGAAGGATGGCAAACCCACATTTCTTGCCTTCCTCCTTACCAGCATTCATTCTCAAAGTTTTCTCCTGCCCAATTTATATTCTCTATGAAAAATAAATCTCGTTAGGATGATATGAATGTTAACAAGTGCTTCAGGCACTATACAGAAAATACCGCCAAATTAAAATCTCAGGAAGGAAACTCATTTCCTATCCTCACATAACTCTACCATTTCTCGTCTATATTCCTAACTGGTAGTTCACATTTTAGTTTTAATATGTATAAAACTTTGCTTTTCTCCAAAATCCCTGAAGAGCTGTTAAAGGGAAGCAAGGTTTAAATTACATGCATTTTATAGGAAGATTCAGGCCCAATGCATTTAGAAGCAGAGTGGCAAGAAAAAGACAAGGTAATAGGAAAGTCAAAAATGCAGAAAAGACAATTATGCAATTTTTAATGACCTAGTGAAAGGTTTTGTTAAATTAACATATTTTCAAATAAAAAATTCAAAATATGAGTATGTGCTTGCATTTACATACTTTTGTTTAACAGAGACTTTTATAGGTTAGCTCACATTTCTCAACTCTAAAGTGTTTTGCTTTTCCTTGACTTTTTTCCTGAGAAAATGATGAGGTGACTTAGTTGTGCCAGGATATCAAAATACAAACAGATTATAGAAAACAAACAAAAAATATGTATATAAATATGGAGAGCAGGACCAACAAAATGGCATTTGTCAGGTCAAGAGAGCATAAAATATGTAAAACAAAATGGAATTTTTCATGTCAGTCAAGATGGCTGCTAATCAGCCATGCCACTTTGGTTCAAGAGGGAAACTACCTAAGTCATGCTGGGAACATCTGGCAAAGAGACACACCCAAGATCTGCACATGTGATCCGAACAACCACGTCTGCAAAAGGGGACCACCCATAACTAGGCTCTTGAGGAAATTCCCCATTTACTATCAGGAGTGTCAAGCAGAACAGCCATGTACCACCCATAGGCTCTTGGGGAAATTCCACACTTGGCATCAGGGGTGCCGAGATATTTATCAAAAAGACCGAGAGGGGTGGAATATGGCACTTTCAAGGTGTAACTGAGGAAGGTTCCAGACTGCTGCTGAAATAGCCGAGCTCCACACACCAGAGTGCTGTTCTGTGCCATGCTGATCTCCCTTGGCATCAGTCATGGAGGCTCTGCCCTGCTGGACTGAGGACTCCGTCTACCCTGCTGCCCACCTGGCTCTGGAGACTCTTCCTTGCAAGATGCTGACAACTCCCTTACCCACCATGCTGTCTCCCAGACCCGCAGACTGAGACTCTGGAACTCGGGTTCTGTATCCCCCATTGATTGCTGTGTGTGTGTATCTTATATTTCTCTTAGATTGTTACAGTGTGAGTGGGATATTAATGTATGTTGATGTTCTACTTTGAGTGAACCTGCATTCAGTAAAAGCTGAGAGACTAGCATAGTTACTGTGTGTGACTCTTGTCTGTTCCTTGGAGCCGGGCTGCTCAGCAGGCAGTTAGCCAAGCAGTTGCCCAGCTGACTTATAGGAAAGACTCTATTATGAACATACGCTTGTGACTATATATTACATATATATAATAACAAAGATATGGGGTTGTAGTTGTAAAACAGCAAATTTGAATTTTGTGAGTTTCTGTGTTTGAAAAGGAATCATTCTTCAACATTCTGTTCTTGTATTCTTAAACAATAAACTAAACAGTAAACATAGATCGAGAAATCTCTAAATAAAAACTACATGTTTTCAATGGGTTATATGGTGAAAACCTGAAAAATGTAATCAGCTTTGTAACCTTAGTAAGAAGGACTCATTGAAAAAATAATACAGAGTCCTATTAATAGTTTTGGCATGTACAATTATTGTTATGTTTGGTTACAGTGTTAAAGAAAACTATGGACAAATCTGCAAGCACCACTACTTATCTTAGAACTTGAAGGATACAGCTAACGTAGACAAAGGAATCACGGGTTAATGCATTTAACTCTTGTTTTAAGAGGGTCATCTGCTACAACAATCAGAGATCTTCCAGGAGTCTATGGGGCACTTTTCTAAAGTGCAGTGAAAATGAAAACTGACTTAGGAAATCTGCCTACTGGCTTAAAGTGAAACTTTAAAGATGTCACTGAGCCAGGAGACCCATAAAGGAGGTGACACAGATTAAACTACAGTTCTTCTTCATGGTCCTTACATGCTGTATGCATTCATGTGTTTATATTTAACTCACAATCTTCTTGCTTAAATTGACTTCCCCTTTTCAGATTACAATTTTCAAATCTCAGACTCTTACAATCATGAGAAATTTTGTACAAAACTATTAGGAAAAGATTTATCCAAAATGCATTTAATTTTTCAGTTCCAGCCCAAATAAGTTAGGTTAAACTGCTGTGATAGCTTTCTATTGCTGCATAACACATTACCACAAATAGTAGTTTAAAACCACACATTTGTTTTCTCACACTCTCTGTGGGTCAGGGGTGCAGGCACAGCAGAGCAGGGTCCTTGGCTCAGGGGCTCACTAGCTGCAATTAAGGTCTTAGCCAGGCTGTAGTAACACATAGAAGCTACTCTGGGGAAGACTACTGCAAGCACATTCAAGTTGCTGGTAGAATTCATTTTTGTCATAGCAATACTCCTTGCACACTGCTTTTTGCTGTTTCTAGAGGCTGCCTGCAGTTGTCTGTCATATACGATTCTCCAATGTGGCCACTCATTGTATTAAGCCACAAGAAGAGTCTCTTGCTCCAGTCTGCTAAGACTGAGTCATATATTGTAACATCCCATCACCTTTAGCAAACACTATTAGTTAGAAACAAGTTACAGACTCCCCACACTCAAAGGGAAAGGATGACCCAAGGGCATAAACACAGAAATGGAAATCCGTAGGTGTTGTATCAGGCCAGTCCTCCATTGCAATTTAAAGTCACAGAGCAAATTAAAGAAGAAACTTGAATAGAAGCTCAGTTCTCTTACAAGCCACATCACTATCTCCTACAATTTACTGCCTATTTTCACAAGCTCTGTTGTTCCTATGGCTCCATTAGCCATGACAGTGGATTTTCAGTGAAAATTCTCTCAGATGCTTTTTTGGAATCAAAAATCAAAAATCAACATCCCATCACAATATATCTTACAGTAAGGTCTGCATATTGTTTTTCTACCTCTACACTAAGGTAAGACTATGAGACAGTGTGGGAGTAGAAAAATAATTAAAACAAAGAAAATAAATTATTTTTATTTAATAGTGTATAAATATATCATCTATATGTATATACATATTGTGTTGCTTTTTCTACTGCAATTAACATCCTTTCTGTTACCTCTGAAAAGTACTGAAATTGAAGCAGGAGAGTTTTAACCTTGACTCTACTACATTTTCTCTGTGGTGTTGAGAATGAGATGCTCCATTATAACATTTCAAAATGAAATACACAGCTATCTGTGTGAGGGACCTAGGGCAAACCCTTTAAACACTTTGTGCCTCATATTTTTCTCAACAGAATAGTGCAAACTATAAATCTACTAAAATTACCTTAATGATTAAATAAACCCCACTATTAAAAATGTTTGTTTCATTTTTTTTTTCTGGTAGTTTTTTCTTCCCGTGTATGTAAGTTGAAATGGCTGAACTGCACTTATATTAAATGTTTTTCAGCTTCAATTATTGATCATCATGTAAAACTAAAGGTTGTTGCTTCGAATCCCCATTGGGATTCACGGAGGCTAGCTGACATTTCTTTGCCCATGCCAAGTGGTCTGTCAGTGTCCTTCCAGAATCTGGACAATGCCAAAACAGAGGTTGGGTCTTCCAGAGAAATCTATCAGATAGCCTTTTTCATTTTTCAAATGGAAATCATCTGTTTCTAAGGCATGCATTAATGCATTTTTATGTTTTCAGATTTTTTCTCTGTTCATAAAATTATTTGGCCAGTTATACCTCTGGGGAAGTACACATATCACTTCTAGTTTATAAACTGTTACATCCAGGAATACCCTAAATCATTTTGTTACATAAAAAAATCCCTTTATTTTTATTTGTAATGCTCAAAATCTTTCTTGAGTTGTTTTATTCAAATTAAATGCCTTTTTTCTTTGCTTGTGTATCAAATGTTTCTATATACTCATGACATTTTTTCTGCCCACTTCAAAATTCTTTGAGCCTCTGAAGACTATTCAGATAGCCCCAAATTAAAACTGATTTATCTTTCTTCTAATTAATTTTAATAACCCAATCATACCTTAAGTATTTGGAAAGGGTCCTGAAAAATAGAGTCTCAAGAGGTTATGATTTAAAGTAATGAAAATTTTCTTTGAATGTGTTACCTCTTCCTTATTAAATTCCCTAAAAACTATTTGCTGTTTTCTGTCAACTGTGTTTTGCCTGAAAGGAAGAAAGTAATTACTATGAACAGGATTAGATTAGTCTGGAAAATATTTTCATGGAACCCCTGTAAGCATTTTAGTCAACTTTGAAACTATATCTAAAATAAATTAGTTCTATTTCCCTTCCTGATTTTGTAGCTTTCTTGCTCCCAGAGAGTTATAACGCAGTGAGCAAGGGTGTTGCTTACCAGAATATTGGATTTCATTGGGTGCTGGATCACATCGTTCTTTTTTAACTATGTTACTTTCATAGATGATTTGCCCTACTATAAAATCATTAAGGATATTCATTAAGCATGCCACTCTTTTGTAGAGGATCAATATTTCTAAAATAAAAGGCACAGTTGTTTGCATTTAATTTCAGTCATGTTTTCTTTTAGGCTTTCAGTGTTTTGTTTTTAATATGCCAGAGTAACTCTTCATGTAATGAGATGGCACCTTGTGTAATGAGCTGCTGTTTGTTATTATTCCTGGCAAGAGACCACGCAAGGGCAAAGCCTGCAAATACAAGTGCATGCATGAGGTGCTCTCACAGCCTGCGGTGAGGGCCTGTTGGAGTAGAGGGAGGACAATATTATGCCTTCTGTTTAGTCTCCAGGCAGATTAGAGTGGCCTCAGCCTGGACCTGCTATGCTCGGTGATTCTTTCCCTTGCAAGTTCAGTGATATTTTCCAATCCTCACGAAGTTAAAAGCACAAAGCAGAAAGCATTTACTTCTTATTATGGAAGTCAGATAAAATAAAGTAGGACCAGACTTAAGGAAGCTTAACGCAATCTACCATGAACTCAACTTACATCATGCTAAAGCAGCACAGGTTTTATAGCTAAACAATTTAGGCTTAGTCAAATATTCAATTCTTTGCTTTTTTGATTTAGTTACATTTTCTAAGCTTCATAAATAGTTTTGTCTTTAATTTGAGTGAAGTATAAATGCTTTTTTAAAACAAACATTAGTTTTACTAAATATAATTTCAACTGACCAGACCACACAAAAATTGAGCAAAAACTCAACTTCTTTTAAGCTACCTGCTAGTAATTGACCATCCACCAATTGCCTGACTGAAAGAGGCACAATATTAGGTAAATTCAAATGAGCAGAGCAGAGAGGACAAGAGAGCCTATAAAGACCCAACTCAGAGTGACTTTTCACAGAAAAATTATCACATATACAAAATAAATCATTTGAATTCAGAAGGAAGAAAATGTATAAAGCAACATTATTAATGGCATTTAAAAGTTTTTACAATGTTACCCTGTATTTTGAAAATATGACAAAATGGTAAAAATAAAATATGATTACAGCTGTTTTTGGCCTGGTGAAAAATAGAAATAAATAGGTGAATGAATTTTTTTTGTTCCAGTAAATTTGATATCACATAGGATCAATACATTTTTTATATACATAGCATTTAGTAAAAAAATATTCTATTGAAATTTTATTGGTGCACATGACAGGTGGGTATTCAACAAGGAGCTAAAGTAACATTTAGCATACTTAACTATGTGTCTCTCAAGTAGAGACTTGAAGAGATAATTCTATGACCATAATATTATTATTACCTGTAAATATATACTCAGAAACAAATAACAAGGAAAATTCTCAATGCATTGTCATTGGGATTGCTTTCTGCATGGTAGAGTGATTACACAGCTCAAAAATCCCAGTGAAACCTTGAAATAAGTACAACTTTATGTAATTCAACTCTTTAACAAGCAATCAAGCATATGCACAGATGGAACTTTATAACTTTTCCCCCTAGATTCTCCCTAAGACAAAAGCAGATAGCTTATTGGCTAATTTTAAACTATTGATTTTCAATCTACACACTTTAATGTTGTTGCTAACAAATGAATCAATGCAACATTAAGATCTCCTTACAGATGCTTATGAGAACTTACTATTAGCTTTACCTAGCATCTTTCTGGGAAAAAAAGGAAAGAAAAAACCTATAAAAGTGTCAGAAATATCACATGGCATAGTATATATCCTCTAGAAATAAAACAAATATTTTTCAACTTCTGGCAATATATATTTAATTATTAGCTGTACACATAAGTTAGAGCCACCTATCCAATATGTGTTGAGAAATATTACTGACAGCATTAAAAATACAGTGGCAAACATAAAAGAATGTGGGATTTAGCAAAGATGATAGGTATTTCATTGCCAGTAATTGAAAATGAGAAATGAAGTTTTTTCTTGTTCTTTAAAAAAATTGTAACATTTCACAATATGAAATTATTCATTTTTATAATATTTATTGAATAATATATAAATTTTATCATTCCATTCTTTTAAACCATTTTAAAAGATTTTCATAGGATTAGTTTTCATATTGAAAAAGTGTATGTAAGAATTTAATATATCTGTAAGAAGATATTTCTTTAAAAATCAGGGGCTTTAGGGATTGAATAAGCAAATGAAGGTACTTAATATCTTAATATTAACAGTGAGGAAAACTGGGGGTTCTGTGCCATTTTTCAACTTTTCTGTGAATCTAAAATTCACTCCAAATTAAAAGTATTTTTGATTAAATAAAAAAATAAATGTAGGTAGGAAAATTTACCACACTTGTTATGGGGCATCTTAAATGTATTAGCCATCTTAAATATATGATTTTATTATAATATATTAACAATACTTTTATTGAGAAATAAAAAAGACATATTAACACTAAAGTCGAAAAAGAAATCATCAATCATGCTGCATAATAAACAAACAAGTCTTTTATATTAACAGATTAAATTATTATCTTACAATGCTGTTGCATGAAAAATAGCTTCCCCCAAAGTTGCTAATATAATTGTTATTTTATTTTATTTTTTATTTTTATTGTATTTTTCCATTGCCATTTAACCCCCTTATACTCCTCTCCCCATTACAATCATCATAACTGTTGTCCACATCCATGAGTCCTTATTTCTTTTTGCTTGATCCCTCAACCCCTTAACCTTCTCCCCAATAGCTGCCATCCTGCTAATATAACTGTTATTTTAATGTTTTATTGATATTTACTATAAGTGTAATACATTGTTATGGGAGATATTTTGGAACATAAAGAAAAGAACCTAGAATTAACATAATCTTACTACTCAGAAATGATACAAATTTTTCCTCTTTATCTTTAGGTCTTTTTATATGCCTATATGCACATAGAAAGAAAATGGAACTACTACTCTATGCATTGTTTTTACCCTATTTTTGTGTGTGAATTTTCTAGATACAGAAACTATAAAGAAATGCATTTTATTACAGTTTATTTTCATTTCAATTTGTGTAGATTTGTGTAATATATATATATACTGCATATTTTAACATAAATTGCATTACATAATTGTGTCTTTCTGGGTTGTAATTTTCATTCTTCACTATAGTAGTTTTGCAGTTAATGTTTCTATCACCTAAAAACTCTAAATTTTATAAGGGCAAATACCAATTTTTCTGTTATCTTTGTATATCTGGGTCTAAATATCAATTCTAGCATGGCTGTGATATTCATACCTCTCCATCGTTCTGAAAGTTAGTTTCAATTCTTCCCAGATATGTCACTAAATTTCATATCACTCTGTGTTTTATCTGTTTGCTTTTATTGTGTTTATTTGATACTTAAAAATTTGACCTCATAATTATTTAAAAATATTTTAGTGTTATGTTTTAAAATAGGCTGCACTGTGAGTTACCACATGTCATGTAAGCTCATATAGATCATTTCTTTACCTAAAGTGTGATATTCTTTTTTTAGAAATAATTATGTAGACATTTATTTAGACTTTATATTATGTATATTTTCAACTGCCTAAAATATCTGAGAATCCTCAATTAACAGTGTATTAAATACTTTTCCTCAAAAAAATACATAATTTGAAAAATACAAATAGGTTGATATATATTGTAACTTTCTAATACATTTTACTGTAGTGGTTGTAACTCAAGGGATAATAATAAAAAATGTTAGCAATAATTGAGCATTACAATGTATTGGGTATTTTCTTAAGACTACTCTACATTATCTCATTCAAACATCATGAAAACCTTTGTGATAAGTTCTTTCATTTTTGCCATTTTATGAAGTTAACTTGCCCAAGGCATCGGTAAGCTAAGGACTCACCCTTCTCTCCTCCAGCAACCCATAGACACCACTAACAAATTGCAGAGCTCATTCTTGTTGAACTTAAAAGCAACCTTAGAATCTCTGTTTAACATTTCTCTAAGATGTCACTACTAAATACTAGGAGTTAACATGAGGAATAAATGGCAGGAAATACAATAAATTTATTTTTTATCTATAATGATTAAGAGTAATTGAGAAGAATCAAATAAGTGTAAAAGTATATACCAGGGATATTCTTTCAAAAATATTTTGTGTTTTTATGTGTTCTCAGTGATCTGTTAGAAATAGAATTACTCAGAGAATAAATGTTAGTACCTGTGAGGACTAAAATAAATCATTAGGTTTTTGTTTGTTTGTTTAATGTCCTAAAAGAGTAATCAAGAGATATTGCTCATGAAAATGAAACCATAGCTCCCTCCATAAAATTATTCTTCTCATTGACCTCCTGCTGTCAGTTTTCCCGTAGGAAAGCATTGAAGCTGATCAGATTCTCCCATGATGATTGTAATTTTTCCTTCAAAATATTTGTCATGTTTGTAGTTACTTATTTATCATCTGTGCTCCTACACTAGACTGTAATTGTAAGAGAATAAAGACAATGTTAAGTTTTCTCACCTTTGTAAGCACTCTATTTAAAAATCTGTTTGACACAGAGTTATCTGTCAAATTGAATTGCACAGAATGGGTACTATAGTTGGGTACTATACTTCATTTTCTTGATTAGTAATTTCTAGCCAAGAAGAAGTAATCATGTAAGATTGCAAAATCAGGAGGTGTAGATGGATCTGCTTACAGAATTGCCAATATACGTTTTATATGAACCTAAAATGATAATGCCAACTGATACACAATAGATGCTTAATAAGATTTATAGAAGAATGCATGATTTATTGAATGATGATTAAGTACATACAAACACAAATACATATCTGCATGGTAGAGATGAAAACAAATGTCAACTATGAGACAATGTGCTTGTATAGAGCCCTTTTGGCCACTTGCTGATTATCATCCAGCTCAAATTACTGGAACAGGGTTGCCTCACATGGAATATACAAATAATACTGTGTCGCTGGATTATTATGGAGCTTTAACAAGATTATACCTGTGAAATCTCCCACATTTATGTCAGGTATGTAATGAATGCAAAGTACATATTCTGAAGAGCCTGGCTACCATAAGAAATTGCATTCCTTGTGTAGATTAGGAAATTCCACATGTTTGTTTGATTCTTTGTTTTCATTCGTCTTTTAGAGGAAGCAAGTTGTACTATTTGTTTAGAGTATACAAGATCTAACTTGAATAATCCTCATGCATTTGATAAGATATTATTCTTACAAAAACATTTAAAAAAAAACTTTAAGTTACAATTCCTGAGGTCATTTTTACCTTATAAAACTTTTTTTTTAATTTACTTTGCAAAGATCTCTAACTATATAGCTTTATAATAGAACATATTATTTTTAATTATGGTCTTGAAGTTTTTTTTCTAGTAACTAAATTTTCTGCTACTTTTTCTTTCTTCAATCACCAATAATTCCTAAAGCCTACTCATTGATTTACTTATTAATAATTTGACTAATTGAAATATTGAAGACCAAGATAGAAAGCAGTATGCAGAGGTGGTAGTTAAATGCATTGTTTTATAATTAAAACATTGATGTTTCAATGTATTTAAGACCACCATTAAAGAACAATATGAATTATTGACATATTAGTATCAAACAGAATATTTTTTAAAGTTGGAACTATTTGCATTCCTCTATCATCAAACTTTTTCAAGAAGTTATGTGTTGGACAACTGGTTAAGATGTAGGTATAGATAGATACAATTCACCTCCTTGCACAACCACAAGAAGGGTAACAACTAATCTAAAACAAAAAAAAAACAGAACTGCCAGAAAATCAAACTGCATGGAAGTCCAACAACCAAGGAGTTAAAGAAGAAACATTCATCCAGATGGATAGGATGGTAGAGACTGGCAGCTGGGGTGGAGAAGACATGTGGCAAGACAGTTGGAGAAACAGGTGGTCACATATTCCCATGCAAATAAAAGCCAGGACAGAGAACTGTGGAGTGGGCAATTCCAGCCCCAGGAAGACAGCACAACTCAGGGTTCCAGCCCTGAGAAATAAAGCTTTATAATTTCTAGCTGTAAAAAACTGGGGGAGGGGGGGTTTCCACGGCAGAATAAATGGACAGTCTTTCAGGAGAGTCCATTTGAGGGGCTCATGTGGTCCTAGAATATACACAAGCCCACCCACTTGGGGAATCAGAACCAAGACAGCAGGTGGAAGGCACCAGTTGCTTGCAGAAAGTGGAGGAAGTGACAGAAAGCAGGGCGAGAGCCGAAAAAGCAGTATTGTTACCTCTTTGACCCCTCCCCCATATACAGCACCACAATGCAATAAAGTAGGTTTCCTGCCTTGGTGAATACCTAGGACTCCAACCCTTAACAGTAACAGGAGCACCGACAAATTCAGAAGACAAAGAAATATGGCCCAATGAAAGAACAGATCAAAACTCCAGAAAAAGAACTAAGTGAGGTGGAGATAGCCAACCTATCAGATGCAGAGTTCAAAACACTGGTGATCAGGATGCTCAGAGAAATGACTGAGTGTGGCCACAAAATAAATAAAGTGAAGGTTATACAAAGTTAAATTAAATATATCTGTATATATATACATATATACATACATACATACATATACACATATATAAAATGTATATACATACATTTATATACATATATATAAATATGTGTGTGTATATATATGTGTGTGTGTGTGTTGGTTCACAGGGAACCAACAGTGAAGGGGAGGAAGCCAGGACTCAAATCAATGATTTAAAACAAAAGGAAGAAATAAACATTCACCTGGAACAGAAAAAAGAAACAAGAAATAAAAAAAAAATGAGGAGACACTTAGGGACCTCTGGGACATTTTTAAATGTACCAACATCCAAATCATCGGGGTTCCAGAAGGAGAGGAGGAAGAGCAAGAAATTGAAAACTTATTTGAAAACATAATGAAGAAGAACTTCCCCAATTTGGTGAAAGATAGACATATAAGTCAAAGAAGCTCAGAGAGTCCCAAACAAATTGGACCCAAGGAAGCATGCATCAAGGCACATCATCATTACATTACTCAAGATTAAAGATAAGGAGAGAATCTTAAAAGCAGCAAGAGAAAAGGGGAGAGTTACCTACACAGGAGTTCCCATAAGACTTATCAGCTGATTTCTCAAAAGAAACCTTGCAGGCAAGAAGGAGCTGGAAAGAAGTATTTAAAGTCATGAAAAGCAAGGATCTACATCCAAGATTACTCTCTCCAGCAAAGCTATCATGTAGAATGGAAGGGTAGAAAAGTGCTTTCCAGACAAGGTAAAGCCAAAGGAGTTCATCATCACCAAGCCCTTATTATATGAAATATTAAAGGGATTTACCTAAGAAAAAGAAGAAGTTCCAAACTACAAACAGCAAAAGGACAATGAACAACTACTAACAACTGAACATAAAACAAAACAAAATAAAACAAAAACAAACAAAGCAAACAACTAAAAAAGGACCAGAATCACAGAAATGGAGATCACATGGAGGGTTATCATTAGGGAGGGTGAAGGGGTAAAATGAGGGGAAAGTACAGGGAATAAGCAGCATAAATTGTAGGTACAAAATACACAGAGGGAGGTGAAGAATAGTGTAGGAAATGGAGAAACAAAAGAACTTATATGTATGACCCATAGATAAGAACTAAGTGGGGGATTTTTGGAGGGATGGGGGTATAGGGCAGAAGGGGACAAAGGGGGAAAGTTGGACAACTGTAATAGGATAATCAATAAAATATACTTAAAAATATACTTAACTCCCTGACTGGATGGCTCAGTTGGCTATAGCATTGTTCCATACACCACAAGGTTGCAGGGTCACCCTGGCTGGGGTGGCTCAGTGGATAGAGTACCAGACTGCGAAGCTAAGAGTTGCTGGTTCAATTCCCAGTCAGGGCACATGCCTGGGTTGCAGGCCAGGTTCCTGGTAGGGGACACAGGAGAGGCAACCACACATTGAAGTTTCTCTCCCTTTAATTCTCCTTCCCTTCTCAACTCTCTAAAAAAATAAATAAATGATATCTTAAAAAAGAAAAAGGTTGCAATTCCCAGTCAAGGCACATATCTAGGTTGTGGGTTTGATCCCCATTTGGGATGTGTAAGGGAGGCAAGTGATAGATATTTCTCTCTCACATCAATGTTTCTCTCTCTCTTTCCCTTTCTTTCTCTCTAAAAAACAAAAACAAAAACAAATCAATTAAAATATATCCTCTGTTGAGGATTAAAAAATACTATGTCATTACTTTTTCTATTTGTTATTCACTCTTGTGTTATTGCAGTATTCTGATTCTCTTCCTAATTTTCAAAAAACTTGCCTTTTCTTCATTTGGAGTTGAAATTGTTCATCACATCCACTACGATTGTTCTTCTCTCCAGACTTCAATGTCTTCATTGAAGGTGACTTGCAGGAAGGTGACTTTCAGACACCAGACCAAGGAGTTTATGATTATCCTTTCTTAAGGACCTTATTTCTCATATCATTTTCTAAATGTACATATTTGTCAAGGTTTATTCCTATACAGGCAGGCAATCTCATCAATCTCTGCTTTAAAATTACCCTCTATGGAAACTCCTCATTAGATATATCTAGGCTTAGTGTTCAACCACATTTTGTAAGAAATCTTTCAGTTTGCTCTGTCTGTGAAACTCAGCATGGAATAAGCCACATAAGACCTCTCTGTGTTCTGAATATATCTGGTGTCCATTCTCTGTCCATTTGCATAATTTTGTTCACTGAATGGAATAAACCTGTGTGCATAAAGACTCAATCTGGCCATCACAGCCAGAAAAAATCCATCTTTCCCATTCAGCTATTGTTCTCTTGCTGTTCAGCTAGAATATTGCCGAGCTCACTGTAGGATATTGCACACGCAATAGAATGTAAATAGAATATAGATGGTCTCTGTTCTTACAGAACACGTAGTGTAGTTTTCACTCTCAAACCCAGTTGGAAGAAATTGTCCTTTTTTCTTCTCAAACATAGTATATATCTCTTTTCTGACACTTATCCACTTCTGTGTTCCATGTAGGACATTGTACATACTAGGCATTCATGTGGCATTTGGTAGATGAAATAAATGTCTAACTTTAGACAGTGTGTAAAATGGGAAACAGATTATTTAACCTCTCTGATCTTGCAACCATACAAATCAAATAAGAAAAAAAAAATAGTCAAGAGTATAAACCTAAAAGAGCAAGATAGGATGCTAATGAGTAGGATAGGAGATGGACTACCATGGGGCAAGGAAAATCTCACATGGTTTGGGGAGCTGGAGGATGGTAGAAAAGAGAGACAGGTATAGGAGTCTTCATTACTCCAAAAATGTTTTCAAAACTAAAGAAAGTTTAGAGTAAGATTTGTTGGGATCTAACATCAGTAACAGTGTGTCCTCAAGAGCAAACAATAATTGTCCTGGATACAAAAATAAATAAATAAATAAGTCTATTTAGTTTCCAAGTAGCAAATAATGTTGAGGAAGATGTCAGGAGTAAGTCCTCAGGTCCATGGTTAATACACAGTGATTGATTTTAGTTCATAGGAAGGAGTTTTTTTGAGAACCAAATTGAACACCAAACCATAGGACTGGAAGACAGACTATACAACCAAGACAGGGACACAGACATTATGAATTAGCAAAAACCCACTTATCAAGTTCTAGTTCAGAGGTGTAGGTGTTTTTAGAACAAGACACATGTTTGCTTATGAGGACTCGGTGGTGTATGGGCTCCAAAAGCAACAGGAATCATTTGATGTTGAGTTTATAAAAGCTAGGCTAGCATTACTCAAGTCCTTCCTGTCATATTTCAGGGTTAGTCTATTACCCTAAGACTGCTGGTTAAGGTCAAGATTTTTTAAAAGATGAAGTGAAAGGGATGACCAGTTTACAAACAGCAAAAAAAAAAATTCATTTATGCATATGTAATCAGAACAGGCAAATGTTCTAGATAATAATCATTAGAAAGTGAAGTATTACATTCAAAGTAAAGATATTGTCATCTAGTATAACATAAAGCTCTTTATTTTATTTTTTAAATATATTTTATTGATTATGCTACTACAGTTGTTGCAATTTTTCCCCTTTTGCCCCCCTTCACCTGATACACCCCATTCCCTCTGGAAATCCCCATCTTAATTCATGTCTATGGGGCATGCATATCAGTTCTTTAAAGTCTCCATCTCTTTTATTGTTCTTAACATCCCACTGTCTATTCTGTACCTAGTAATTTGTATTTCTTAATCCCTGAATTTTTTCCGTCATTCTTTCCCTTCCCCCTCCCAACTGATAACCTTCCAAATGATCTCCATATCTATGATTCTGTTTCTGTTCTGCTTGTTTGCTTAGGTTTTTTTTTAATTTTTGATTATTGTGAATTTATTGACATTTTAATGTTCAAAATTTTGATCTTTTTATTTAACATTTCATATAATAATGATGATGAACTCCTTTAGCTTTACCTTGTCTCAGTAGCACTTTATATCCCCTTCCATTCTAAATGATAGCTTTGCTGGATAGAGAAACCTGGGTTGTAGATCCTAGCTTTTTATCACTTTGAATACTTCTTGCCAGTCCCTTCTAGCCTGCAAGATTTCTTTTGAGAAATCAGATGATAGTCTTATGGGAACTCCTTTGTAGTTAAGTGTCTACTTTTCTCTTGTTGCTTTTAAGATCCTCTAACTTTAATCTTTGGCATTAAGTTATGATGTGTGTTGGTGTAGTCCTGTTTGTGTCTACCTTGTTTGGGATTCTCTTTGGTTCCTGGACTTGTATGCCTAGTTCCTTCACCAAATTTGGGAAGTTGCTTTTATTATGTTTCAAATAAGTTTTCAATTTTTTGCTCTTTCTCTTCTCCTTCTAGCATGCCCATGATTCAAACCCTGGTATTTTTAAAGTTGTCCTAGAGGCTCCTGAGACTTGTTTGGGGGTTTTGGGGATTCTTTTTTCTTCTTGTTATTCTCATTGAATTTTTTTTTATTTGGGCCATATTTCTTTGTCTTCTCATTTTGGCAGTCTCCCTGTGTTTGTTTCTATGCATTAGGGAGAGCTGCTTTGACTCTGTGTAATAGACCTATTTACTTTAATAAAGTTAAATAATTTAACAAGAAAAATAATTATTTTGAGAAAAATATAAAGTATTAATTTGGAGCTATTAATGTAAATAGATAATATATTTTTACTTGAGAGCATGTAGCACAATGGTCTTATATCTTGTGTTTGAATATTTTATCAATATATGTGTTATGATAGAAAGTAAATAATTGAGTTTTCTGTTAATACCTACAATTACACCAAAAGAATTTTAAAATAATATTTTTCATTTTCACACTCATTACATGTTAAGGTCTATGCTAAGAGTTTTCTTTCACTCTTTCATTTAATTTCTCTTGTATTCATATATTCATATGACAAATATTATTTCAAAAAGATAGAAACTTTGAAACTCGAAGAGATTAAATAATGTTCAGAGTCTTGCCATTAAGGGACAGTGTTAGGCACTCACTAAGTACCTAGAGAATTCCCAAAGTCCTGAGATTTAAAAAACATACTGCGAAAAACAGGTCATGCAAATACTCACAGTATCTTATAATGAAGAGTCATAAAATTTATCAGAGGGAATAAGAGATTTGAAGTTATACCTGTAAAAACAATTTTCAAGATTGGGGAAGACCGGGCTTTGGACGGGAAGATGGCGGCAACATAGGTGGGAGCGGAATCCACTTCCCCTCAACGCCAGGGAAATACCTAGCTGATCTGAGGAGCAGAGCGAACAGCCAACAGTATTCCAGCATATATGAAGATCAGAGACCAAAGATAGAGGACATTGAAAGATCTGATGGTGAGACAACAAAACCTGGAGTGCTGAAAAGACTAGAGTTAGACCATGTTAAACACATAAACGTCAGCTCAAGACCAGTGAGCACAGGAGAGTAAGGAGAAAGCACCACCGAATCCCATTGGCATTCTACCATAGAGGTTCATATCATAAACCCAGGGAGTCAGAACAAAGCAATTTAAAGAGCAGAGGCCAACAAGAAGAGCCTCACAAACAATGGGAAGACAAAGAAACAATTCCCAAATGAAAGGAAAGGAGGAAGTCTCAGAAAGAATACTAACCGAAAAAGAGGCAACTCAACTATCAGATACTGAGTTCAAAGCAATGGTCATCAGGAAGCTCACTGAGCTCTCTGAGCTCAAAGAGAACTACCAGAAACTACAAGGAAACTACAATGAACTCACTGCAAACTATATCAACATGAAAAAGGAAATAGAAAATATCAACAAGAGCCAAGAGGAAATGAAGAATACAATTTCTGAATTGAAGAACACAGTAGAAGGAATGAAAAGCAGACTTGATGAAGCAGAGGATCGGATCAGCGAGCTGGAGGATAAAGTAGAAAAAAACACCCAGAAGGAGCAAGAAAAGGAAAAGAGGCTCAGAAAGAATGAAGAGGCAATAAGGGAAAAATGCAGGACAACATGAAACGTAACAATATCCGTATAATAGGAATACCAGAAGGAGAAGAAGAAGAGCAAGGGATAGAAAACCTGTTTGAAAAAGTAATGATGGAAAATTTCCCTAATCTGAGGAGAGAAAAAGTCACCCAAATCCAGGAATCACAGAGAGTCCCAAACAAGAGGAACCCAAAGAGACCCACTGCAAGACACATCATAATTGAAATGGCAAATTTCCAAGACAAAGAGAGGATCTTAAAGGCAGCAAGGGAGAAAAAGGAAGTAACATACAAGGGAGCCCCAATAAGGTTAGCAACTGACTTCTCAATGGAAACGCTCCAAGCCAGAAGAGAATGGCAAAAAATATTCCAAATAATGAGAACCAGAGGCCTGCAACCAAGACTACTTTACCCAGCAAGGCTCTCAATCAAGATAGAAGACCAAATAAAGAGTTTCCCAGACAAAAGAAGTCTAAAAGAATACAGCTCCACCAAACCAGCTCTGCAAGAGATGCTAAAGGGACTGCTTTAAGGAAAGGAAGGAAAAGAGAAAGACAGAGGAACACAGGTAGGATATAATGGCAATGAATAACTACCTATTGATAATAACCTTAAACATAAATGGATTAAATGCTCCAATCAAAAGACATAGAACAGCTGAATGGATAAGAAAACATGACCCACACATATGCTGCCTACAAGAAACCCATCTCAGGACAAAAGACTTACACAGACTAAAAGTGAAGGGCTGGAAACAAATTTTCCAAGCAAACGGACAGGAAAAAAAAGCAGGGGTAGCAATACTCATATCAGACAAAATAGACTTCCAAAGAAGGGCCATAAAGAGAGACCCAGAAGGTCACTTCATAATACTCAAAGGAAAAATCCACCAAGAAGACATAAACATTGTAAAGATATATGCACCCAACATAGGAGCACCCAAATACATAAAGAAAATCTTGGAGGATTTCAAGAAAGATATTGACAGCAACACAATTATATTAGGGGATTTGAACACCCCACTATCAAAAATGGACAGGTCTTCCAAACAAAAGATCAACAAAGATATTGTGTCACTTAACAATACCCTAGAGGAAATGGACTTAACTGATATATACAGAGCTTTTCATCCCAAAGAAGCAAAATACACATTCTTTTCAAGTGTCCATGGAACTTTTTCAAAGATAGACCACATGATAGGACACAAAGCAAGCCTCAACAAATTCAAGAAAATTGAAATCATATCAAGCATCTTCTCTGACCACAAGGGTCTGAAACTAGAAACCAACCCCAAGGGTAAAAACCCAAAACACTCAAAATCATGGAGACTGAATAGCATGCTATTAAACAATGAATGGGTCAAGAACGAGATTAGGGAAGAAATCAAAAACTTCCTGGAAACAAATGAAAACGAACTCACAACAACCCAAAACCTATGGGACACAGCAAAGGCAGTCCTGAGAGGGAAGTTCATAGCAATACAGGCCTACCTTAAGAAGTTAGAAACAGTTCAAACAAACAACCTAACCCTATGCCTACAAGAACTGGAGGAACAACAACAAAGACAGCCCAGAGCAAGCAGAAGGAAGGAAATAACCAAGATCAGAGCAGAACTAAATGACATAGAGACTAAAAGCACAATTGTAAGGATCAATGAATCCAGAAGCTGGTTCTTTGAACAGATAAACCAAATCGACAAGCCTTTAAGTAGGCTCATCAAGAAAAAAAGAGAGAGGATCCAAATAAACAGAATTAGAAATGAAAGTGGAGAGATTACAACTGATACCACAGAAATACAAAGGATCGTAAGAAATTACTATGAAGACCTATATGCTAAGAAATTTGAAAACCTAGATGAAATGGACACATTTCTAGAAAAATATAATCTTCCAAAACTGAATGAAGATGAAGCAGAAAACCTGAACAGACCAATATCAGCAAAGGAAATTGAAGCAGTCATCAAGAAACTCCCATCACACAAAAGCCCTGGACCAGATGGCTTCACAGGAGATTTCTACAAAGCATTTAAGGAAGAACTAACCCCTATCCTTCACAGACTATTCGAAAAAATCCAAACTGATGGAAGACTCCCAAACTCTTTTTATGAAGCCAACATCATCCTAATCCCAAAACCAGATAAAGACACAACGAAGTAAGAAAACTTCAGGCCAATATCGCTGATGAACATAGACGCTAAAATTCTCAACAAAATATTAGCAAACCGCATCCAGCAATATATTAAAAAGATCATCCACCATGACCAAGTGGGATTCATCCCAGGGATGCAAGGATGGTACAATATTCACAAATCAATAAACATAATACATCACATCAACAACAGCAAAGACAAAAATCACATGATCATATCAATAGATGCGGAAAAAGCATTTGATAAGATACAGCACCCATTTCTGATAAAAACACTCAGCAAAGTGGGAATAAAGGGAGCAGTCCTCAACATAATTAAGGCCATATATGAGAGACCTACAGCCAACATCACACTCAATGGACAAAAACTTAGAGCTTTCCCACTAAGATCAGGAACTAGACAAGGATGCCCTCTCTCACCACTCCTATTCAACATAGTATTGGAAGTCCTAGCCACAGCAATCAGACAAGAAAAAGCAATAAAAGGCATCCAAATTGGAAAGGAGGAAATGAAACTGTCACTGTTTGCAGACGACATGATAGTGTACATGGAAAACCATATAGACTCCACTCAAAAACTACTCGACCTAATAAATGAATTTGGCAAAACAGCTGGATACAGAGTCAATACCCAGAAATCAAAGGCATTCCTGTACACCAACAACGAAACTGCAGAAACACAAATCAGGAAAAAAATCCCATTCGATATAGCAACAAGAAAAATAAAGTACCTAGGAATAAACCTAACCAAGGAGGGAAAAGACCTGTACTCAGAAAACTACACAACACTGAAGAGAGAAATTAAGGAAGATACAAACAAATGGAAGCATGTACCATGTTCATGGATTAGAAGAATTAACATCATCAAAATGGCCATACTACCCAAAGCAATTTATAGATTCAATGCAATCCCTATTAGAGTACCCATGACATATTTCACAGATATAGAACAAACATTGCAGAAATTCATATGGAACCATAAACGACCTCGAATAGCAGCAGCAATTTTGAGAAAGAAGAACAAAGCAGGAGGGATCACAATACCTGATATCAAACTGTATTACAAGGCCATTGTAATCAAAACAGCCTGGTACTGGCATAAAAACAGGCACATAGACCAATGGAACAGAATAGAGAGCCCAGAAATAAACTCAAGTCTATACGATCAATTAATATTTGACAAAGGAGGCAGGAGCATAAAATGGAGCAAAAACAGTCTCTTCAACAGATGGTGTTGGGAGATCTGGACAGCTTCGTGCAAAAAAATGAAACTCGATCACCAACTTACGCCATACACGAAAATAAACTCAAGATGGATAAAAGACTTAAATATAAGTCGTAACACCATAAAAGTCCTTGAGGAAAACATTGGCAGGAAAATCTCAGACATTCCACGCAGCAACATCCTCACTGACACATCCCCTAAAGCAAGGGACATAAAGGAAAGAATAAACAAATGGGACCTCATCAAAATAAAAAGCTTCTGCAGAGCTAAAGAAAACAGCACCAAATTACAAAGAGAACCAACAGTATGGGAAAACATATTTGCCAATGATACCTCAGACAAGGGCCTGATCTCCAAAATATATAAAGAACTCACACGACTCCACTCCAGGAAGACAAACAACCCAATTAAAAAATGGGCAAAGGACTTGAACAGACACTTCTCCAAGGAAGACATACAGAGGGCCCAGAGACATATGAAAAGATGCTCAGCATCACTAGCCATCAGAGAGATGCAAATTAAAACCACAATGAGGTATCATCTCACACCAGTCAGAATGGCCAACATAAACAAATCCACAAACAAATGTTGGAGAGGATGTGGAGAAAAGGGAACCCTCGTGCACTGTTGGTGGGAATGCAGACTGGTGAGGCCACTGTGGAAAACAATATGTAATTTCCTCAGAAAACTAAAAATGGAACTGCCCTTTGACCCAGTAATTCCGCTGCTGGGATTATACCCTAAGAACACTGAAACACCAATCCAAAAGAATCTGTGCACCCCAATGTTCATAGAAGCACAATTTACAATAGCCAAGTACTGGAAACAACCGAAGTGCCCATCAGCAAACGAGTGGATCCAAAAACTATGGTATATTTACACAATGGAATTCTACGCAGCAGAGAGAAAGAAGGAGCTTATACCCTTTGCAACAGCATGGATGAAACTGGAGAGCATTATGCTAAGTGAAATAAGCCAGGAAGTGAGGGACAAATACCATATGATCTCACCTTTAACTGGAACATAAGCAATAGAAGGAAAAAGCAAACAAAATATAACCAGAGTCATTGAAGTTAAGAACAATCTAACAATAGCCAGGGCGGGGGTGGGGGGGTGGGGGCGGGGACAGTGGGTAGAGGGGATTACAGGAACTACTATAAAGGACACAAGGACAAAACCAAGGGGGAGGGTGGAGAGGGGGGAGGGAGGTGGGTTCAGCTGGGGTGGGGTGGAGGGATGGGGAGAAAAGGCATACAACTGTAATTGAATAACAATAAAAAAATAATAATAAAATTTTAAAAAAAAGTGGCAAAGAGTGAAGACTTTGCAAAAATATAGTGATTATTTAATTGGGTAAAAAAAAAAACAAACCTTATAATTACTTTAGTAACATACACTGTGATATGTAAAGTATTTTTGCATAGCTATGAAAAAAACTGTGGAAGCAACAGTATATCTTTAAGTATAAAAAAATGAAAATATAAAAATGGACTTGTTTAGTTTTAATTAACATATATAGAGAGAAATAATTTTTCTTTTATAAATATAATTTATCGATTATGCTTACAGTTGTCCCATTTTTTTCCTCCCCTTTACTCTCCTATGCCCTATACACCCCTCCCACCATCATTCCCCCACTTTAGTTCATGACCATGGTTCATACATACCAGTTCTTTGGCTTCTCCATTTCCTGTACTATTTTTAACCTTTTCCTGTCTATTTTGTACCTACCAATTATGCTTCTTATTCCCTGTACCTTTTCCCCCACTCTCCCCCTTCCCCTCCCTGCTAATAACATCATCCATGTGATCTCTATTTCTGTGAATCTGTTCCTGTACTACTTGTTTGCTTAGTTCATTTTTATTTTGTTTTTTAAGTTTGGGTTGTTGATAGTTGTGAGTTTGTTGTCATTTTACTGTTCATATTTTTTATCTTCTTCTTTTTCTTAAATAAGTCCCTTTAACATTTAATATAATAAGGGCTTGTTGATGATAAACTCCTTCGGCTTTACCTTGTCTGGGAAGCACTTTATCTGCCCGTCCACTCTAAATGATAGCTTTGCTGGGTAGAGTAATCTTAGGTATAGGTCCTTGCCTTTCATGATTTTGAATACTCCTTTCCAGCCCCTTCTTTCCCGTAAGGTTTCTTTTGAGAAATTATCTGATAGTCTTATGGAAACTCCTTTGTAGGTAACCCCCTCCTTTTCTCTTGCTGCTTTTAAGATTCACTCCTCATCTTTAATCTTGGTAATGTAATGATGATGTGACTTGGTGTGTGCTTCCTTGGGTCCAACTTCTTTGGGACTCTCTAAGCTTCCTGCACTTCCTGGAAGTGCAGTCTATTTCTTTTGCCAAATTGAGGAAGTTCTTCATTATGTTTTCAAATAAGTTTTCAATTTCTTGCTCTTCCTCCTCTCCTTCTGGCACCCCTATGATTTGGATGTTGGAACATTTAAAGTTGTCCTGGAGGCTCCTAAGCCTCTCCTCATTTTTTTGAAATCTTGTTTCTTCATTCAGTTCTAGTTGAATGTTTATTTCTTCCTTCTGGTGCAAACTGTTGATTTGAGTCCCAGTTTTCTTTCTGTCACTGTTGGTTCCCTATACATTTTCCTTTATTTTACATTTCATAGCCTTCACTTTTTCACTCAACCATTGGCCACACTCAACCATTTCTGTGAGCATCTTGATGACCAGTGTTTTAAACTCTCAATCTTTTTATTGCTTAGTTATATTTTTTTTCTGGAGCTTTGATCTGCTTTTTCATTTGAGCCATAATTTTTTTTTTGTCTTGGCACACCTGTGATGTAGTAAGGGGCAGAGTTTTAGGTATTCGTCAAGGCAGGGCAGCCCATGCCACTGTGTTGTGGTACTGCATGTGGGGGAGGGGTCTGAGAGGGAATAATCTGTTTGCTCTGTTCTGGGTCAGCTTTCAGTCATTTCCCCTGCTACCCATAAGCAAATTGGGCCCTTCTAGTGCTGATTCCCATGGGGGGGGTGGTTTGTGTATATTCTAGGACCCTGTGAGTCTCTCCAAAGAGCTCTCCTGTGAGGCTGGGAGTTTCTCCCATCACTGCAACCCCCACAGGTTTTATCAGTCAGAGGTCTTGGGGCTTTATTAACCTGTGCTGGAACCCTGGGTTTCATGGTCTGTCTTGCTCCCTAGTTGTCCTCCTGGTTTATCCTCATGCAAATTTGGTACTGCCCAGTGCACCAGCCACCCCCTCACCTGTCCTGGTCATCCACCTGCACCTTGCAGAGAGTCCTCTCCACCCTGGCTGCTCATCTCTACCCCTCTTACTGGTCTGGATGAATGTTTCTTCTTTAACTTCTTTGTTGTCAGAGTTCCATACAGTTTGATTTTCTGGCAGTTCTGGTTATTTTTTTTTATTTTAAATTTGTTTTTATCCTTCTTTTGGTTGTGTGAAGAGGTAAATTGTATCTACCTATGCCTCCATCTTGGCCGGAAGTTCTCATTTTTCTAATAAATGTAGGCTTTACTCATCAAAGGAAAAAATGTTCATCTTAGTCATAATGCTGTACATTATATAAGACAATAATCTTATAAGTATAAAAAATGTTTGTTCTGAAATATTATGCAATTTTAGGAAATTTTAGTCCTTGCCTATGTATCTCTGGTTCTAGGAAAATATGCAGTGCATTGGCTTACACACATTTTCAATTTTGTTAGTGTTCTTCAAATTACAAGACAAAAGATTACTTAAAACCAAAGACATACAAGAATTGTATCTTTTTTAAATTACAAATACAGATAACTGCCTTTTTCATCATAAACAAATAAATGAAAATCCCACCTTGCTATTGAACCATTAATTAGATGGAGCAGCAGGCTTTCTTCCTACTGATAGCACTCATGATTATTTCTGATTCTGAATAGAGGAACTGTTAGAAGTTTATTAATTGTGTAAACTGCTATTATTTTTCTCTTTCTGTCATCCTTTAACTTTAATCCCACATTGTCCAAAACACCCAAAAAGTTTAGCTAAATGTATCAAAATATAACTAAGAGTTCATTTAGTAGCCCAATGATTTGCTTCTACTTTGCTTCACACAAGCTCAAGGAAAGTGGAAGCATTACATTATGAATATGCATCTATAAGAAAAATCGATTATGTTGGAGTATGCATACCATTGCCTTTGTAGTCTGAAAGAATAGGTTTGGAGGCCAAGATCTGCATTTACTAACATTGTGGCCTCTTACAAGATTCTTAATTTCTATAAATCTCAGTTTTCTTATATGGAAAATGATATAATTGTGCCTGAAGGTTGTTTTGAGGATTAAAAGATATAACATATGTAAATTACTCAGCATTTGGTCTGGCTTGTAGTAGGCACTCGAAATTGTTAGATCTCTTTTCCTGTGATGAATTAAGACGGTTGAGGATTACACAGTGATAGATAAAACTCGTTCTCATTTTGGTTTTGAAATGATCGGTTCATATTATGAGTAACGTAAGGGGAGTCCTTCTAATCAACCCTAAAAGTGCTGCCAGATGATGACATCTACCCAGCTCTTCTGTATACCCGTCTGTGTTGCTTTCACTCTTTGAGACAGATTAACTCTGAGTAATTATCCAAAGCCAACCTCCTGTATTGGTCACCGGATCTCAAGCCTTCTTACCTTCTAAAAGCTGTCCTCTGAGTCTGCCTTTGCTTCCTTAGATCAATTTTTCTTTAGGTGCTGTATCATTCCCAGTGGCACATGACTTAAAACCAATTGAAAAGTTCTCCTCGTGACCACAGTGCTGTACCAACTCCATTGGAAGCAGCCTGCTCAGAGGAAAGGCCATATTAGGAGATGATTATATAACATATATAATGTTACATAATATGTGTGGTTGAAATTAGTGTATTTATAACTTATCATTGCACAAACATTATATTCACATGGAATTTAATTTTAAAACTCCGGGTATAAAGTAATATAAGGACTCAGGTAAACAAATTGATTTTGAAGGTTAATTAATAACAGTTTGCAATTATTGAACATGAAGGTCAGGTGAAATTCATGTCTCCAACCTCAGTACATTGAACTATTAAACAAAAGAGGGAAGTAATAAATCAATACATTTAAATTACTGCAATGCATTATCTAAGAAAAGAGCAAAAGTCAATGAAGAAAAGTTTTTACAAGGCTTACAAAATGATTTGTACATAGAATGACAGAGCTGAACTCAAGTTTTATTTCTGATGTTTGCAATCACTGCGCTCTTGTTGCTCACTTTGAATCTCTTGTTCAAACACAAGCATGTATTGAAACACTAGGGTGCTCCAGTTTTATAATGGGAGCAGCCATGAAAATAGAGAAGTGTTTCTTTACTTAGGGAAGCAATTAAATAGAAAACATATCTTATATACTAGATTAAAAAGTGTGGTCAAGCAAGAAGAACTGTTCAGTGTTTCTATCTGACACTATGTAGGATCTCCTTGTTCTCTTTTTAGCTAAGTAAAGTGTTTCAAAACTTCACGGAGAAAGAGAACAGTTTATCTTGTTATGCCATCTTTGAGAATTTTACTTGTCAGTGATCTGAGTTAATGAGTATGAAGCTTCTGAAATTGTTTTACAAGATCTGCATACAGAAAATACCACTTGGGAGCATGCTGATGATATCAAACTACATCCTCAAGCTCCTTCATTTCTAGAAGAGTTCATTTACTCTTAGGTTTGTTAATTGATGTGTTTTTGCAAGATTATCAGACTGTCCCAACTATTCCAAAAGAAAATCTCTTTTTACTCATGAGTCTTAAGAATGGATTCAATATCTTCTCCACAATATGACTATTTTATTCTTATTCGTATGTATTACCTGGCCTTTATACATTTTGTCACTCCAAAACATTTTGCTAGCAAGATCTCATTTATCATTTATTGCCTCTCTTACGTTTTTGCCAGTGACAGGCCACTCACTGAATTGTGTCCCTTTTCAAAGTACCACATGCTCCATGAGGCAAAGTACCAAATACTACTCCCCAGATTACCATCTCTTTCTCAAAATTTTGATTTTCTTCACTGAGGTTGATTTAAGAGTCTCATGATATTGGTGGATGTTTACTGATCTCCCAATGAGAGGAGCACCCCCAGGGGTTCCAGCCATGGCAAGCTGCTATGGCTTTAACAACTGGCACACAGTCTGCCGAGAAAGGAAGATTAAAGTGAAACCTTGCTGTTTCATACTTCACTGCTAATTCCATGGCCATGTATTAAAAGTGCTCTTTCTTTGGAGGTAAACACTGCCTGACTCTGCTATAATCAGCAGTGTGTTGCTTAAAAATCTTGTGGTCTGGAAATTTGCATACAAAATAATGAAACTTACTAGAAATACATAATCTGGGAAAATCTATGCAACTTTGTAACTAGATTCACTTTTAACAACATTGAAACAAACGAAAGATACTACTACCAAAGTTAAGAAGGCAAATGACTAGACCATCCCGTGAAAGCAAAAACCACTTGATGATAGTTATGGTGGAGTATGTGGAAGGAGAGCATTGCAAAAACTGAGTTATTTAGGCAAGGATTAAGTGCACAAATATAGTGAAGAACCCTCAATAAACCTTTCTAAAATAAGGCAAAAGAAAGAATGTGGCAAAAGAAAGAATGACAGATGAATGGCATCTTGAGAAGCAGATACACCTTCATTACTTACGGCCTCAAGCAACAGTAGTCTGATATAGGTTCACCGGCCCTCAAAAGAAAATAAGAAATAAAACATTGTAAGAATTTAAATTTTTGGTTTTTATATTTACATGTGTTCATTTATTTAAACACTGCACATTATTTCACATTTAGCTTGTTATATTTTCAAATGAAAAATGGCTATATATGTAATATTTTTAAATGTTAGCAAAGCGCAAATGGTCAGAATTATTAACAATGATTTTATAACAAAATTAAATATGTGTAAAGTTTGATATTATGGAGCATTATAATGCTGATATTTTCATTTTTTATTTTTCTCTTTTGAAATATCTGTGATTGTTTCTAATAATTAGAAGCAAAGATTTGGAAGGTCAGATTTCAATAACTGATAATCCTAACTGAGAGATTGTGAGCCAGTAAAATGTAAAATGCTGCTTTGATTTAATTTAAAGGTCACCGCTACTCTAAGCAGTATACACTATTATGAGCTACTTTTCACAAATGAGAGAACAGAGGCTAAGATTTGTTATGTAAAGTTCCTGGGTTACAACTAGTCTAGTAAGTAGTACATCTTTGATTGGAATTCAAGAAGTTTTATTCACATCTTATGTTTTATGCAATATGTCATATTAAAACATGGAACTACATACTGATTATGAGTGAAAATAGGTAAGTGAACTAGAAAAGGTCTACAAGAAGAAGATGAATTTAAAAAATGGCTTCCTAGGAATAGAAAATGTGTGTTCTAGGAAATACGCTTTCCTAGAATAAACATATGGAGAACGCAAGGGGCAGGAAATAGTCTTCCCTGTGGCACAAAGAGCAATAAATTTGGCACCATTTGATTTTGGGATTCAAATTAACCTGACTCCTTCATAATCAGAATGCCTGGAATGTGAATAGAGAAGGATAGACCAAGAAATTTAACAATCTCAGCAATCATGAGAGCTGTGTACGATGATAAGCTGAAGGAATTCAAATTGAAAACTGTCCTCATATTGGACAATGACTCGATAAGTTTTATATATAATCTGAAAAGAAGGTCAGATCTAGGTACTATAGAGTTTGGAAAGGGCGTGTCATATACATATGTCAATTACTAAATCAATGTGGCTTTAAAATTTTTAGTTATATTAAGTAAATTTAGCAAATAAGTCCTGTATTTTAAATATTTCTAGAAGAGTTAGGAAAAAGGAAAATATTACAACATGGCAATATTCATGGATATGATTAGCTAGAGAAATCTATATAAAGATGTCCTTGTTAAAATAAATGTACTTAATATAAATAGTCAATATATTTCCTTCTCCAAACCAACTATTTGGTTAAATAAATTTCCTCATAAAAAGGCATTAAGATAAACCACAAGAAACAATAATGATGACATACAGTGAATTGTTTAGAAACTACAGATTTTTATGTTATGCTAATTTAATAATCTTTTCCATAAAAAATTAACTTGTGTTTTTGAATTCACTGATTTTAAAATGGACCTCAACTTCAGAAATGTCAAAAGAAAATAAAAAGGAAAAAGTTTAAAAGAGAAAATATATTAATTACTAAATTATCATTACAAGTTATTGCAATAATTTTATTAATATGAAAATTGTATAAGCTAAGTAAAATTAATCAGTATGTTTAAATCAATAATAATTCCATCTTAAAAGATTGAAATGTCATTGACTAGTCTTTTTTGTTGAGACTTTATTTGTTTATTTTTAGAGAGAAGGGAAGAGAGGGAGGAAGACAGGGAGAGAAGCACTAATGTGTGGTTACCTCTTGTGTGACCCTAGTTGGGGACCTGGCCTGCAACCCAGGTATGTACCTTGACTGGGAAGCAAACCAGCAACCCTTTGGTTTGCAGGCTAGCACTCAATCCACTGAGCCACACCAGTCAGGGCCGTTAACTAGTATTTTAAACAGGTGTTATATACATAAATGATAGCTAGATAGAGGATAGATAAAGTAAAGATAATATTCTTTTGTCTGGTGCCTCAGTATTACCATTCTATTTCCTAGAAGGTTGGAAGCCTTAAAGTTGTGTTTTCAGATCCCCTTGCTAATTATAGTTAGTGCTGGCCAATAGAAGACTCTGACAAATAAGATGACAGGAAGAAAAGGGCATTCTGATCCTTGCTCTAGTGGTAGAAGCAGCAGCAGAGGCTGCTGACAGAAAGGGACTGTGGCCTCCAGCAGAGTTGGTTTTCCCAGTAGGGGCAGTGGGTGACAGAACTGTCCAGAGGCATCAGTTGTGCCTCCAGCAACTTGGATTTGAGAATGGACTCCTGGATGGCCCAGGGAAAATGGCAACTTTCTGATCTCCAGTAAAAAACTTTTTAGATATGTTATTATTCTATCCTTTCCAAGAATGTTGTAATTTTAAAAAAATAAATTGTTCTTTGTTTAAATATCATGGATGGGTTTCGTTTTTTGAATTAGACATTGATACAGATAGTAAAAAATAAAAAAAGGGGTGGGTGGGAGGGAGAGAAGAGAAAGGAAGGAAAAAAGAAATGAAAAAAAAGGAGGGAGGGAAAGAAGGTGAAAAGTTAAATTGATCTACATATTCAAACACTGAATATAAAACATTTAAGAAAAAAAGGCACTGAATTCAAAACATACAAAAAGAAAAAAAAAGAGCCACTCAGTCACTGGATGAGCAAGAGGAAAAGCAAGAAAGACAAGTAGGAAAGTCGCTAGAAAAACAGAACAAGGCAGACCAGGTGGAACTTGGGTGAGAGGATGTGGGATGAATACTGGCTAAACCTCTGTCAAGTGCCACATTGTTTGGCCTCAGTTCGACTTTTTCTGATATCACAGTAATAAAACTACTTTCTTATGGTTCAATTTGTGCCAAGTTAAAAAATTCTTTTTAAAATGTTTAGTTTATGTCATTTTAACCTTGTTTTGTTGTGCTTGAATATAGCATATAGTTAGCTCTGAATCTTAAGTCAAATTAAAATTTTGTTTTCTTTTGATAGTTTCTCTTAAAGCTCATTAACTCCAGAGGGAAAGAGGGAGGCTGAGTGAAAGTAGAAAAGGGGGTGTGTGTGGAATGGGGACATGTGTAATAGTATCAATGATGTATATATTTTTTTAAGTTTCTTAACTCCATTAGTTGATACCACTGATGTGTTATTTGGTCATAACTAAAGCCACTGATGTATTTGGTCTTAATTTTGATACATTCTATTATGATTAATATATATATAAAACTTTGTAATACATACATTAATATATATTACTTTGTATTTGCAGTTTTTCTAGTTTGCTTTAAATATGGTATTTATAAAAGTTGGTATTTTTGTTCAAATGATTTAGTTTTATGTCTTTGTTTCTTTTTATCCACCATTTATCATTTTTATAACCTACTTTATTTTACTAAATGTTTTCATAATTTGTAAACAAATCCTTAAACACTCACCGATTGCTTAATCAATTGGTTATTTCTTTTCACCTTCCTTCTTCCTACATAATTATTTTGTCTCTTTTGTCCAAAATGTTTGTTTTTTTCTGTAAGATGGCTCTAGTAGTACTTGGCTGCCTTTAACTTCATCCAAAACAATTTTGTTAGATTGTATTGTGACAGTTGTCCCAGCTTACATTAAAAAAAACAAACATGAAAATTGGTGAATTATTGTGCAGTCATTTTAATATTGAAGATGGAACAAAATAAGCTTTATTATTTGAAGAAAAGTAAAAACACAGCTGAAACAAACAAACAACAAAGCAATGATTTGTGCAGTATATGGAAAAGGTGCTGTGATGTGTCAAATATGTTAAAAGTGGTGTGCAGAGTGTCGTGCTGGAGATTTCTTGCTGGATGATATTCCTTGGTCAAGTAGAGCAGGTGAAGTTGATAGCAATCAAATTGAGACATTAATTGAGAACAATCACTGTTATACTACATGGGAGACAGCTGACATACTCAGAATATCCAAATCAATAGTTATTGGTGAAAATGAAAAATGTGTTTTATTTAACAGAATAAAAACATACAGACTTTTGGCCAACCCAATCTATCTTTGGTTTTCCAGGAATTGCAATATGTATCATTAATTTACCACAATCTGAATTCATGTGATGATAAACTACTTTGAACAATAGTAAGAATCTTTTTTAGTGGTATAAAATTTTTACCTCTCCCCACCAACTTGCTATCCCCAACATATTTGTTTTTTTTTTTAATTTTAAACAGGTGATTACATTTTAAAGTAATTAAAGATAATAAAGAATGTTTTATATTTTACCAGATATTTCTCTTCTTTATTCTTCATTACTTTCCAAACTATGGGAAATGAATTTACAGTGTATCTGGCATTTTTTTGTAATTGAGACTCTGTTGACACTCCCTAGTGCGATCCCCGATTTTCTGACCTCAGAAATTCTACCCTGCTTTCCAGACTCCAGCCTTTCTGGGCTGGGACAGGTGCAGTGCCCTCAGTGAAGGCGTGGAGGTTCTTGGAGAGATTTCCCTCAGCTCCCTTCCTCAGGGCCTCCAGTTTGCACTTGGTGAAAGACAAGTGTGCCCTGTAAAAATTTCTCTATGTTCTGTTTTCCAGTCTCCAGCTCAAATGTGGCAAGTATAGTACAGGATGATTCTTGCACACGTGCTCAAAAACAGACTAAAAGAACTGCTAGAAAAGAAGCAATTTTGTATTGTATCAACTGGCAAAATTAAGTAATCAGACTTGCTGAAGTGAAAACAATTATAAATAGTCCACACTTATTAAAAACAATGTATTCTGTGAGCACGTGTTTCAAGCCTAAGTAATTACAGGGCAGTATTTAATTCAAGCTAGAGAGACAAATGCATTTTCAAAAAGGATGCAAAAGTGAGCGACACCTGTGGGAGGCCTGGTTAGTGTGATTTATGAGATCTTGTTGGCTGATACTAGGGTTCAATGAACAATGGAAAAAACATTTGCTACAAACTTGCTTCCCATCCCAACATGTTGAACTGCAGGATATGAAGGAGGATGCTCAGCAATTTATGTTTCAAAAAGCATTTCAGGTTATTCTGATGAATAATCAAGTATGAAGACACTAAACTGGTCTAATTTTTAAAAGTTTTAAATGCTCAACTTCTAATGTTATTGAAATATAATGTAGAAAACAAGTCACTACAATGCATTTAGAGTTTAGCTAACAGCCTTTAGATATTATAAATAGGAACTGCTGTCTCCAAAATTTTATAACTAATCCCTAGAAAGTAAAAAACAGTATTTCTAATTGAATCTGTATATTTCTATTCATATATTACATAAATCTAATATAGGATTATTTTCTATTTAGGAAAAAGTCTTTTCCTTGAAACTTTCAGAATGAAAGTATGAAAACCCTGTGTGATTTATCAAAGACCAGTGATGATACAACAATCAAGTGACAGCCTTCAGTGATAGTTTGTATAAAGGCATGCTCACTTCTTTCACTGAATGACTAGAAGCCACAAATATTCCACCCCAGCCCCCTCCACCCCCGTTGTACTGTGTTCCTTAGGTTATAGTCTTTCATATAACAGATGCTTTTGGGGAAAAAAAGGTAAAGTTGTTTTTTGTTGTTGTTTTATATAGATGAATTTATGATTTGATCAAAATCTTGGGAGTCAGTTCTGTTCCTATCCGTCAATATGTTGAAAAAAATGCTCTATAGAACTTCAGTGTTTCTTAGATAAAAATAAAAATAATAATAATAATAATAATTAGATAGCCTGAAACACAAAGATGAAAAGTAGAGTTCTTGGACACTTATCCTTAAATCTATTTAGTCATAGTTATTAACTCATACCAAAGAGATTAATAGAGGGAAAATCTTTGACATATAAGCTGAATAAAATTAGAGGGAGGGAGATGAATAGTTTCATAAGGAGCTTTTGAATTTGGAATTGCTTTGATAAAAATTTCAACATATTGCAGAAGACATTAAAAGATCATCATCTACAGAAAGGTTTGCTCAGTGCAAAATGAGATTTGGAAATAAATCTTAGAACAAACATCAAAATCTCATTCTTCTTTACCCAAGTTCTAATTTACTGCCTACTTTAAAACAGTATTTCTCTGTCCCATCTCAGTTCACTTACCATTCTCTTTTTTCACTAGGTCCACTGCTACCACCCTGATCCATGCCGCCACCATGCTTACCTGGATTATTGCAGAATGATTCCCCCAGCCCCCAGAATCCCTTGCTCTACCCTATTCAACCTCTCTGCTCCAAGCACACTGGCTTCTGTGATGTTCCTGGGTCATAATCATGCATGCTCCTACATCAGTGCATTTGTCTTTTGTTTCCTTTGCTTGACGTGGTTTCTGTTTAGATATTTGCATAGCTCGTCTTCCTTTTTCTTCTGATCTTTAATCAAATATCAGTTAACCAAAAAAAAATATATATATATATATCCCCATTTGGCCAGTATTCAAAACTTAAAGCCCACTTTATTTTATGTTCTGCTTTATCACTTGTAACTATCTAACTTACTTTGTATTTAATCAATTACATCTCTTCCTTATTTCCAGTTTTTCCAACTCCATCCTGTTCATGTAAGATCCAGAGCTCTCTTCTATTCTTCTATTCTATGTGATGTCACAGTGCCAAGAAAACAATCTAGCATGGAATACACATTCAAATAAACATCTATGGATTAAATTAATGCGAATATAGCCCTGGCTGGTGTGGCTCAGTGGATTGAGTGCTGGCCTGCAAACCAAAGGAATGCTGGTTCAGTTTCGAGTCTAGGGCACATTCCTGAGTTATGGTCCAGGTCCCCAGTAGGGGCTGCGTGAGAGGCAACCACACATTGATGTTTCTCACGCTCTCTTTCTTCCTTCTCTTCTCTAAAATAATAAATAAAATCTTTAATAAAAATAGAAAAAACAAATTAATGCAAATATAAACAATAGTGACACAAAAACTGGAGATAGAATGACAACTTATATTTATAAATAGAAAGTCCAAAAGAAGACAAGCATATAAAAAATAACCATTCATGAAAAATCAAATGAATATTTTTTTAAAAACAGTGAGAAGAACGCTCTTACTTGGTACGTACAGCCTGAAGAGATTCTAAATTTTGCTAGATAATAAGAAATCATTTTTTGCAAAAGCAAATAAAATATCATTTTTTGTCACGTATTCTTTCTTGTAAGAATGTTATAGTAGATATAAAACAATTCTTTCAATCTGACATTGTCACCAAAAAGAAGAAAAACCCATACAAAATTAAAATAGTAGAAAGTTAAATTATATACTTCATTGATTTTGGAAAATCCTCACCTTTACAGTGTACTGCAAAACATTTACAAAAAAAAAAAAAAAGAATTCCAGGGACTTAAAAGTTCAACAACGCAGCCCACGTTGTGGAACAGTGGCAGATCCAGAGCATTTTTCATGATGGTGAAAAGTGAGCTCGTTAGCAAACTGATGGCTTAAAGCTGACTCTGCGGGCGGATGCAGCTAAACTTCACAGTCCTTCATGAAGCGAGATCGTGAAACATCCCCGGCCTCACTTTGTTGGAAGCTGCTCAGCATGCTTTCTGGCTTAAGGTAAGATATGAGTCAGTACAAAGCCGGGTGGAGAAGGGCGAGCATTTGAAATAACAGAATGAAAGGCCACCATAGAAGCTGGCATAGTATAAAGTAAGATAATTCCGGTGTGAATTCTTTGAACAAAGAATATGCCAAAGCCATTGTTAAAAGTTTCAACACATAACTCTAGATATATGTGTATATATCTATGTATGTGTTTGTGTATACACACACACACACACCACACACACTATTTCATGCTGCTCTAAGAAAATTTTTTTAAAATTTTTTATTTATAAATTTTATAACTAGGTAAGGATGTAAAAGACATTTATTTTAATTATCTCAGGTTAATTAGAAGCAGGACAATATACGCTCTCAAGTTTCAAAGAGAATTAATTCTTTAATGATTAGAGTAAATAAAATTATGACTGTTAATTACTGTTTTGCATATTCATAGTCAAAAGGAAATTGCTAACAACAGAAATCACATACAATTTTTTAAAAATGAGCAGAAATTATTGTGTTAGTCTTTAGATTCAATTTTTGGTACTTATTTGTTGGACATTTCCCACAATACTTGGACTTCAGAAAGATTAATGTAGTAATTATATAATTCTTATATGCTGGTAATATTACATTTTAAAACTTAAAAATCAACCAGATACTGCATCAAATAATGTGAGACAGAAGAGGAGCAATGGAAGCAATGACCAACCAGAATTCCACGGAGTGTGGGACTAGTTAGAACAGTTAGGAACTAGTCAGGGTGGCTGAGATATCTCACCAAAGTAACATCATTGAGAAAGAGCTGTCGGTGTGCAAATCATTTTGTAATCAACCTGTTCAAGTGATTCAAAAGAAATGGGGTCAGTTTCACAACAAGGCCCAAAGAAAGGAAAGACGTTTGATAGCAGCCTAGGCAATAACAAGAGCAGGAAGCTGGAAAGAGGGCTGTATTCCAGCATCCTGGGGCAGAAAGAGTGGTCAGAAAGTGTGTATGTTTGGACAGGAGATGGGGGTCAAGACCTGAGCAGCGGGAACAGAGCTGAGCTTGGAAGTCTATCCAAGCAGAAAAGAAGCAGATCATCAGTGAACAAGGCAGATGGCAGGAATCAGAATTCAAAAAGCAAAGTTAGCTGGATTCATATGCAGCAGAGTAGAATCCTCCTTCCCAGACCTAGGTAACATTTTATTTCAGGCAGAAAAAGAACACTTCTTTTTCATTTCCTCCCCATCTCTCATAAAGACTCCCCGACACTGTAAATGTATGGATACAGGGATTTAAATGCATTGGTTCTGGCAGACTTTTCTTCTCTTCTCTTCTCTCTCTGTCTCTCTCTCTCTCTCTGAAACACCCTCTCACAGTTTATTCACAGAGAAACAGTGGTAGGTACTAGTAAGTGCTTAAAGCATATATATTAAATTGCATTCATAACCCATGAGGGCTGGTCCTTGGTCTGACCATTATTAGTTCCACCAGTGATTTTGATATTAAAATTTAGCACCTTCTCATTAAATTCTCTAAGAACATCAATATTGTGACAGAGCAGCTGCCTTAGAGAATAGTTTTAAAACTCAATTTGACCATGACAAATTATGGAAGCAAGCACAAACAAATCAGATGCAGCCTGAAAAAGCAGAACCATGCTGCATTTTTCTTATTGAAAACCACTCACTTAAAATGGTTTATTCATTATGTACAATCTTCCTTTGATTTATTAATTAACACTCTGGAGATTAAATAGCAGATTCTGTCACTGGTTTCCAGTTAACTGTTGTCACAGATAGTATTTTATTTTTTTCTTTCAAAATAGCTCATCTAGAATTGCTTGTTAATGTAATGAGAAACATTTCTCTCAAGCACAATTTTCTTTTGCGGAAGATGAAGCACCTTACTCCTGTGTTCTTTCATATTGCTCTGAGTGCATGGCATGCTTTTGGGGGATTATTTTTTCATTTTTATTCAGAAAAATTACATGAAGTATTAAAATATGTGACTAAAAAATCACAGGTGCTTCATTACATGCTGTAAATTCAAATCATTTAAATAACCTTTTTTCTTCTTTATGGATATTTGTTAAACATTAAAATTTTACTGCATGAAAAGTGAAATATTGATCCCTTCATAAAGAAAGATGAAAAGGTATTATGATTGTAATAACAGAAAGATGATAATGGTTGGTCAAAATGTGGAGGCACCTCGGTCAATAGTTGTTTTAGCCTTTCTTGTAAGGGACGTTGTCAAAGCACCTGAAACAATTCACATTCATTGCATTTTACTATCAAATTTTTTAAAATCACACTTAGTAAAGAGAGCTTATTTAAAAGCATTGTCACAGGGAGTGGGAAAGGGACCATTGTGACGGTGGGGGCGGGGAAATTATTGCAGTTCAGAGAATTCTCTGAGCATAAAATCAGGAAGCATCTCAAGGATTAGGCAAAACATTTGTGGAGAGGAGTAAATAAAACCAGAAAGAACCAGGTGGGAGCAGCAAGGTGATAGGTGGTTCCATGACATAGTAGGTCAGAGAAAGTTTTGCTGAGGCTAGCCAAATTTGGAGGTAGGTTGGGGTGAGAACTATTTAAGAGAGGTTGTATGCTGCTCAGATTATGAGTAGGGAGAAGTTTAGGAATCTTGTCAAAGAAGAAAACTTTAACCACAGTTTGGTTAAAAAGCATTTTCCTCCGATTGATCACTAGGGACAAGTAGTTCTCTCAATCATTTATGAGGCAAAAGGGAATGTGGAAAGGCTATGTCTGCCTGGGTGATAGGTAAACAAGCGGACGTCTGTCAGTTTTGTGTAAGGCATATGGTAAGGGTGGTTCTTTTCACTAAGATATTTCCCAGAATACAAAAGGGTGGGCAGATTTCTTAACCTTCCATGCTTTCCCAGAGCACAGAGCTCGGTTAAAGTTCAATATTGTCAGTATGTCCAAGAATACTGTTTTAGAAATATTATTATTCTTGCAGTCTAGCTACTAATATTTTAAATATGAAATGTATTCTTAACACAAATAAACCTTTATTTTCTACCTTTATAAATAACCTGGTATTTTTGTATCTTTTTGAAAATAGAAAAATAACAAACATTTTTGTTTGTTATTTTTGTATTTAGTTGCATTTCATAAAAGTACATGAAAGCAACTGAAAATATTGCTTATTAACAGATTTTTATATCTTCTAAGCTGCCAATATGCTAAGGTAAAAATGTTTTATTCCCTGACTTTTCTCAAGTTTAGCATGCATGAAATGGAAAGGTACTCATAATTTATTGCTTTCTAAATCAGGATATCTGGACGAGATGCAGTTTATGGTGAATGCATAAACTGGTCAGTTTCATTCTTTCCTCCAGAGCACACTCATACCACTCCCTACAAATATATAGTTCAGTAGAAAACAACCACAAAGCTGCATTACTGAATATACTTGAAGCAAAGTTATTAAAGTATAATTTAAATGCTTTTTTTATTAGTGCAATAATTGACAGCTTCTTTCAAATAGCAACTTATAATTAACAAATACTTATAATTTATTCCATGAGACTTATTTAGTTCACTGAGAAAGTTGACCAGCGACCACAAATATCTGTTGGCACATGTAACAAAACCAAGGGCTGGATTTGGAGAATCACTTTGACTGGAGCAAAATGTTCTTGGGTAGATTTCTCTCTCTTCTGGAAGAGTTCACTAACAGATGGCAACTTGTCATTGTTAATGGAGTGTTATCCTGAAAAACTTCAAGGATCCATGCAGAGTCTGACACTCTCCCCCTCCTCTTTTGAAGCCACCTCACAGAAATAGCCAATAATGACCTCTGTCTTTTCACAGATGATACCACCTTATGTCGGCTGATTCCTTCCAAGCCACATAGTGGCTGCTCCAATCCAAATATGACAAAAGACTTTTTTCTGTTTGACAGCTAATTTGCGTACTAAATAATAGAGGCATCAATGCAGTAGGAAGAGTATTTGGACACAAACGTGGGAGTCCTGGGTTCTAGCTTGTTTTTCGGAGTTGGCCAGATAACTTCTCCTCTCTGGATTGCCTTGTTCCCATTGAGACTTGACCAGACTGCCTTACACAAACGAGAAACTCATTTCAGGTAAATTTGTGAGATTCAAAATTCCTTTGATATAAAAAAAAGAAAGCATGCATTTGTTAGCTGATTACATGTGACCATTTTACATTTAGTTTACTTTATTCTAGTAAAATTACATTTTTATAGGGAAAAATGGCAATTGGTTTCTGAACTATATAATAGTCATAAAACACTAACAAAAACACTTTCTATATTTGCTTAGCAGTACATATATTTAAAAGCTCAGCCACAACATAATTTTGGTTTCTATAAATTCATTACTAATTTAGCACTTCAGAAATGACAATATGAAATGGCAGAAACTTACCCAAGATCATACGACTTGAAGAAATCAGTGCAGATCACCTAGCTGATGTGAATTCTGGCACCAAGCTTCCTTCACTTCTTAAACCGGAAGTATCTACTTTATTTTATTAATGGTAAATAATATTCATCTTATACCTGCTAGTTACATGGTGTTTTGTACTTTTAAATGTTTTCTTGAATAATTTTACTTAAAACTTAAGAATAATATCCAGAAAAAAGATAGAAAATAGGTCCAAGGTCTCAGAGTTAATCAATGATAGATAAAGAAGGGTAATTAGTAACAGGCAGGTAGAGGGAGGTATTGAAGGTATTTTCCTCAATATTCCAAATTCCACTCCTTTTTATTTATTTATTTATTTATTTATTTATTCATTATTTTTCAAACACACACATTTAACTTTGTTTATCATTGTTATTTAAAGCTTGATTTTATGAAACACAAAGGCATTTTTAAGAGTTCTGTATCACCAGAATTTAAACAGCAGATAGGCTGTTTAATGATAGTTTTATAGGTGTAAATTGCATATGTGAAAATCAAATAATTGGAGATTTTTCTCAGTAGGGAAACTATACAAAACTATATAAAATAAATAAGTGGCAAAAGGACCCATAGCAATATTTTGTTATTATGGATTATCAGTTGTTTTAGTACCTACGCAAAGATTCTGAATAGTAGGACTTCTTTTGCTATCTATCATATTTACCTATTTTCTGAGTCAAGCTGCCTGATTAAAAGGTCTGATTTAAGAAGGCATTTATATTTATATATTTGCATATATTTAGCTTTATAGCAAAAGTTTTCCATCTATAGTTACCACCTTCAAAGGAATTAACATTACAATGCTGACGTAATCTGCTGGTTCCCTTTTGAACAGTGTGCAAAAAATTATGTCAATCCTATAGAAAGTCAAACAGGTACCAAAAAAATGGAACAGTTACATGCAGTTCAGTAAAGTATAATGCTAAGTTTTTTCCCATCTAAAGATTAATCAGCTATGTTGTCTTGGCTTCAGGAAACACACATCCGAGAATTACATTAGTGACCTGTCTCATCTTCAGTCCTAGATGGGGAGTCTGCAGGCCACCATGCTGTTTTCTTTGTGGGTGGTAGTGGTGAAGGAATGCAGATGGACTTGCTCAGAATTGGTAATGAACTGTGGCCTTCCCATTTTTCAGTTGCAACCAAATCTTTGTCTGTACAGATCAGTAGATTAAATGAACAAGAAACTTCCAACGGTGGCAGAAATGTCACTGTAGCTGTGATCTGTCTGATCACTTAGCAGATTTCATCTTTGATTACTTTCTGAGACTTTTATCAGGGTGTACTGTCATCCTTAGCTGTCTGTCACAATCAATATTGAATCGCCATCTCTTAAGGATCTCGCCATTTTCAATATTTCTGAACACTTGTGTAAACAATCTTTAGTTGTTCCACAACATTATTTAGACATTTCGTGAGCTCAGGATCAGTAGTTACAAGCAAGGTAAGTCCATATTTCTGCACTTGAGTAAAGGTTTGAGATGGATGAATGCCACACTGATATAAAATGCTGTTGCTGCCAAACGAGAAGAACTCAGGCAGGAGTTTGGAGCAATCCCATTGAGGGTGATGCCCTGCTTCCGGGAGAGCTATGGCCCATGGCTAGGCCCACAGCTGCTGCACCTGCTCACCGCACACAGCCACCGCGGGCTCCGCCCCACTCCACTGTTTAAATCAGCCACTCCTAGAAGATAATTAGGCTGGACACCAATGCCTATTGAACAATTAGAAATCCATTATTTTCACCAGATATGTTTTCCTTAAACTTGTTCTGTTTTCTAAGTAGCCATTTTCCTCCCTCCATCCCTTCCTTTCTTCCTTCTTAGCATTCCCTTCCATTCTCTTCCCTTCATTCTGCAGGCTGCTGTCCACAGTGTTGTTCTACACTGGTCTCATAGACAGTAACGTATGTTGCCCTTTTAAGAACTGTTATGCAATGACTCAAACAAATGAATGTAATATTTTTGCAGGTTTTCCTTTTTGTAATTAGAAAAAAATATCACTACTACTTTTCTGCAAGTATATATTTGCAACACTATGAGAAGATTAACATTCTCATTGCATAAAATGTGTTATTTCCTGGAATAAATAGACTACCTAGTACTAAAGCAGTTTAAAACATAACTGAAATGTAAATAGAGTGAGACTTTAATTTCCTGAAACTATTTTTCTTGAATGAAAGGGATCCTTAAGACAATACTTTTAGTTTTAGACAAGACACTTTACTTAAATATTAACACTTTATAATACCGTGCATCTTAACAAACACTGACAAATATGACAACTATATTTTACATTTTCAGCATATGTTGTGACTTCCAAGACATGAGAGGGAAATCTGGTTATGTAGTGCAAGGGACACACCCACAGACTCCAGCATGACTCCATGTGTTCAAAGGAAACAAAATGCTCACATGCAACATTGCTTAGGCCAGTGATTTAAAATAAATAAAATATATTTGTTTTTACAGTGTAACCAGCTTCATTGGAGAGATTGATTTTAAATCATAGTCAGAGAATAATAAGCCAGAAAAGTACCCTGACAGTTTACTTTCACCATTCCAGACAAGAAGTCATCTATGAAACATCCTTAAAAGAGAGATTTACAAAAGAAGAGATAAGATGAAAAGAAACATTATGTATTAGTATACATTTCTTTGTTATAGTGGGCTTCTACACAAGAAAAAATCCAATGTAAAAGGCAATGCCACAATTCATCTTTAAAATTTATATAAACTTTATTAAAATTTATGACTTTTCAAAGAGATCTCAAATCTCTTGATGTGTTTCATCATTTTATCGACAATTTTGAAAAATGACTCCTTTTATTCATTGTACTTATCATGATCCATAATATATATTATTAACTTGGGTGAAAATATTTTCTTTACTGATGGTTGAATTGTAGAGATTAATATATTGAAAGGTGATCCATGAAAGCTAGCATTGCAAAAGGAGTTCTGTTTATGCACAGCTCCTGCTGGACAGGAAAAATTATCCTTCTATCCCTCTAGGGTGTTGGTCTGATATAGTGATCAAATTAACACAAGACAGGTTAACAAGAGAAAAACATTCAATTACATCTGTACAGGCGTTCCCTAAGAATATGAGACCCACAGGCAGTTGAGTAATTGAGGCTTATATGCCATCCTGAAAAGGGTCAGTGGTCTGGGACTTCAAAAGGAAGGAATTCAATTTACAGGAAGATGGAAATGGCAAATGTTCAGTTAAAAAAAAAAAACAATAACTTTCGTGACATGCAGACACAAAGGGACACAGAAAAGAGAAGAATTTGATATCCGGGCCCTGCCAAACTCTACCCCCACTCAGCTTATCACAGCTAGCTCATACCCTCTGCAGTTACCTCTGGTGATAGTTCTCATTCTTGGCCAGGCCCTCTATCTAAATTCTTATAGGTGGCTAATGGAAAGTTCTTGAATCTGCTGGGACTTGATTGCCTTCAGCTCAAAATAATTGACATGGCAAAGTGGCACATTTTATGGGGGCTCATTCTAAACTTCTTTACTCCTTAGTTACTGAATAGTGCTTAAACTTTAGTCCCCTTCAAAGTCCTCTTCATTTAATAAAATACACCTATAGAGACATTTTTTCCACTGCTCAAAACAGTTTTTGAACTCATTGATTTTGATGCCTTTTAGTGCTCTGCCGCTTTTTTGTTTGTTTGTTTTTATCTATCTCTTCCATGTCTGTAAAATGTTTCCCTTTGAGGAGTCTTTTCATCCAGGGAAACAAACAATAACGAAAAGTCACTTAGAGAGAGATCCAGTGAATGAGGAGGGTAGAGCAAGGGGGTTTTATGTCTTTTATGGTCAAAAACTGCTGAACACTCAGCACGGTGTGGGCAAGTATGCTGGTAAATCACTCATCATGAAATGGGCAAATCCATTGAAAGTTTTCAAAAATATCTCTTGAAGCTAAATGCAGCTTCTCATGACAATGCTAGCTGGCACACTAATACAGATGGGTTCCTAGAACACTCACTTAGCAGAGAAAGCCTATACTACAGGGGGCCCGCCCTCCAGACATAATTCCATTTTTGTTTTTGTTTTTGTTTGTTTTGGTCCCCTCTCATATATTCCAACCAGTGGTAATTCCAATTACCTACATGATGTAACTGAACAGGAAATTGGAAAGCGGTAATCAACAACACAAAATTATATAGGAAATAATGTTATGCATATTTATTATCTTCCTTTTAAAAATTATTTAATTCTCTTTATAAATTTAATTTTTAATAACTGATGTGTTTAACCACCAGGTAGCAAAATTTCTGAAAAGTTATCAATCACCCCTGTATCCAACCCAGCTGAGCCTCTGAGAGCTACCAAAGAATGCTGTAGATATTGGAGACAGGCACGCTCACCACGCTTTTTTCTCCATAATACTTCCCAGTGAACTCTGCTGCTGCTAAGGTTTCCATGTGAGTTCTGCCTGACCTTCTGCTTTATTTTCATAAAAAACGGCAGGAAAAGTCTCAGCAGGTAGATACATCATCGTCTTCTTTTTTCTCATTATCCAAAAATAAAAAAATTCCAAAAATTTTATCCAGATCTAATGTACATAAAGATTACAAGCATATCAATGTTTAAAATATATATGACATTTGGTCCTATGAAAATTCTTATTAAAATTAAATTGTAATGGAATTTCAAATATGGACCCAAATTCTCTCACAAGAAAACTTTATTAAATGTTTTAGATGTGGTAAAAATAATACTTTATTAAATTTATTGAATATGATTCATATTATTTTACATCTATAAAAAAATCTTGAAACCAGATCATGTTATTCTCTTTCTTCTCCAATATAGGCAATGTTCTATGAAACATTAGAAACTGAGTCGTTCCCTGACTATGTAAGGATCAACAATTACTGCTAGGTTTAACAGTGACTCTGTAACAATGGCTAGGTATATTTTGAAACATTTAAAGAGACTTTGATTAACTGGTTCTAACATAAAAGATACCTTTGGAAACTCTTCTGACTCTTAGAGTGTAACCAGGCACTAGTGCTGGTAATACATCCCCTAAACCTTTCATCTCTAGCTTGTCGCTGTCACAGTGAAGATACGGTTGACTAAATTCCTTCTAATGTCTACAGCAGTGTTGGGGAGAAATAAATTTTTCTCTACCTTCTATATTCTCTAGACTAATCTAATAATTAAGTCAACATGAGGCAAATTAACAAAAAAAATCCATATTTAATTACATACATACATATGGGAACCATGAGTACATGAGAGTGGCAGAGGCCCACATGCATGAGAAGTTCAGAGAAGCTAAGGAATTGGGGAAGTGGCCTGAGACTTCAGAAGGGAGGAGAGTAACTCACAGGATGATGAGAAGAGCAGATAGATATATGTTCAGTAATTAGATATGTCCCCTGCTATATAGATAGCCCATAAACATTAATTCTGATAATAACTCTTATTCCAGTCATAGCCCCCAATTTAAATTGTTTGTGGGAGAGGTAAGTTTCTTTTGAGTATGCCAGGTCTCAGTTGCCTTAAGCTCAAACTAATCCACATACCACAGATGCACATCTTTGTGTGACTCTTGCTGAACAACTACAACAGGAGCTTTTAGAGCAGACATTTCAATTCTCTGACCCTTGGTACTCAATGTGGTCAGGGACCAACAGCATCTATTTGTTAGAATCACAATATCCCAGGCTTTACCTCAGACATACTGTTTTAGCATCTCTATTTTACAAGGGTCTCCATGTGATTCTAACCCAAATTAATGCATAAAGGTACTAATACAGATAACATTCATGGGCTCTGTGTTAGTTCTGATCATTGCTATAACTTCAGGCCCTATGAAAGTGCCTGGCATTGGCATATACTCTGAAATAAATGAATATATATTTGTATTGGCATGTGGATTAAATAGAAATACTGTTTTGAGGTTATCAATTTGTTTTCTTCATGACCATTGTCATAGGTAGCAGAAAATGGAATCTAAAAAAAACAATGGAAAATATGTAACATAAAAGTAACTAGATTTTGAACAAATATGGAATTGTTAATAAAGAAATATCCATTACAATAAAATAATTTTCTGAAGTATTATTTTATTTGAAATTTTTCCTTTATATCAGATAGCATTATAAGGTAGTTTTTCTTAATTTGTGTGATATTAATTTATTCTCCCTTGAAACATTTATTTTAAGCATATTTTTATTATCTAATTAAAGTGTTTTCAAAGTGCTTAACATCTATATCTCTTGTAGTCCTTATCAAAATGCCCTTTCTTGGATCTTGCTCTGTGGTTACTAAAAATCTCAGAGATATACACCTGAAAACACCATGGTTGATTTGCCCTGTTGTTTGGGTATCATTTAATCTGACTCTTAGCCAATATGTTAATGATGACAAAATACAGGTATGACTATTTTCCTTTCTTTTACAAGATGGCTAATAGATGTAACTATACAAATATTAAACTAATTGGCTATGCTTTGAAGTGGTCTGAGCATCATTAAAGCCAAATTAAGAGACAATAAGACTCAGTTTAACATAAATGAGCAGACACCTTAGAGTGATATATTGGTTAGATCTTAAAATTATAGTTTGTCTTGAACTACATCGTGTTGAGAATGATTCCAGACAATCAAGACTTCTGAACTGTTTTGCTGATATTTATAGAAGTAGCAAGAACAAAAATTCTTCTTACTGCTCACTGCTAGACCATCATTCCAGTTTTTTTGCTTAATAAAATCAAAATGCCAATTCATATAGTGTAGATGCATATTAGTAGACTAAAGATAGAATAATTTTATCAATGGTGGTAACTGTGTAAAGTATTGTACAGTATTTTTTTAAATATCATCTTTGATCTCAGATGGTGGGATGAAGGGATGTATGTCATCACCTTCAAACCTGCAAAAGCTAAGGAAGACTGGATGGTACTAACAATTCTAAAGAATGAACGAAGCCCACATCAACATCTCCCCAGATATGTACTATATGCATGGATATAAGCCGGCCCGTTACGTTCCATTGCAATAGGCATTAACATTTCAGAGTTATTGAAGTGAGATGGGAAAACAACTATAAATTAGTGACATATACTTGAAAGTGATGTTATTAAGAACACTTATTTATTTGCCATTCTGTCCATTTATTTTATTTACTTATTTTTAGGACTAATAACAAAAAAGTATTTGTCATTGGACAATTTTTTAATTTACTTTTTTCTTTTTCTTTTTTATTTTTAATATATTTTATTGATTATGCTATTACAGTTGTCCCATTTTTTTCTCCTTTTATTCCCCTCCACCCTGCACCCCACTCACACCATCATTGCTCCACCTTAGTTCATGCCCATGGTTCATACATATAAGTTCTTTGGCTTCTCCATTTCCCATACTGTTCTTAACCTACCCCTGTTTATTTTGTACCTACCATTTACGTTTCTCATTCCCTGTACTTTTTCCCCCTCTCCTCCCCTCCCCAACCCTGCTGATAATCCTCCAAGTGATCTCTATTTCTGTGATTCTGTTCCTGTTCTAGTTGTTTGCTTAGTTCATTTTTGGTTTTTTAGGTTCGGTTGTTGATAATGGTGAGTTTGTTGTCATTTTACTGTTCATATTTTTGATCATCTTTTTCTTAGATAAGTCCCTTTGACATTTCATACAATTTAGTTTTTTGATCATAATTTATACTTGCTAGTTAAAAACCCCATGGATTTCTCTAAATTTCATTATTTGATTATTATCCTTCACTTTACTGATTACCTATTATATTATGTTCTATATTAATGCTTTACCAAGATAACTTTTTACTTGCTATATGTATCAAAAGAAGATTCAAATGCAAAAATACCCATGATTTTCAATACATAAATGCCCATAACACAATTAAGGCTGCTGTTCATGTGTGTGAGCTAAGTTAATAGAAACTATATTAACAAATTTTAGATGTTCACAGAAGAGACTATAAATCATTTATAACACATTATGTTATAATTTATTATTTATAACATTTTATAACAATGGAACAACAGTGCTGACCTACCTTGTACTCAGTTCTCAGACAACTTTTCTTCTCTGTGTTCATTCACTCCCAAGGTGATTTCTTGTTTAAACATTATCTATATAATGCTAATTTCCACAATCATATTTACAGTGTCCCATCTCACATGGAGTAAAATTTGTTATCATGTTTTGCCCTCACACACACCTTATGTCGTTATTGCCTTCTCTCTCTCATTCTCTCTACATCCTGCTGTTTTTTGAACAACCTAAGTACTCTTCTGCTTCAGGGCCTTTGCTCACTGCTCTGCTTCAATTCCCTCACTCAGTTAGCAACATGACTGTTCCCTCATGTCTTCTCACATATCACTGTATCGGAGAAGCATCTTTCAAAGTTTATATAAAATTTCACTTTCAGCCCTGGCTGCTGTGCTTCAGTGGATTGCGTGCTGGCCTGCAAACTAAAAGGTTGCTGGTTCAATTCCCAGTCAGGGCATATGCCTAGGTTGCAGGCTAGGTCCCCAGTTGGGGACATGAGAGATGCAACTGATAGATGTATTTGACACATTGTTTTCTTCCTTCCTTTCTCTCTCCCTTCCCCTATCTCTAGAAATAAATAAAATCTTTAAAAAACTGTTACTTTCCTTCCTTGTCCCTCTTTTTTTAAAATATATTTTATTGATTATGCTATTACAATTGTCCCATTTCCCCCCTTTATTTCCTTCCGCCCTGTATAACCCCTCCCACCCGCTTTCCCTGCCTTTCATTCATGTCCATGGGTCGTACATATAAGTTCTTTGGCTTCTACATTTCCTATACTATTCTTAACCTCCCCTTGTCTATTTTCTACCTACCATTTATGCTACTTATTCTCTGTACCTTTCCCCCTCTCTCCCTCCCACTCCCCCACTGATAACCCTCCATGTGATCTCCATTTCTGTGGTTCTGTTCCTGTTCTAGTTGTTTGCTTAGTTTGTTTTGTTTTGTTTTTTTTAGATCTGGTTGTTAATAGCTATGAGTTTGTTGTCATTTTAGTGTTCATACTTTTTATCTTCTTTTTCTTAGATAAGTCCTTTTAACATTTCATACAATAAGGGTGGGGTGATGATGAACTCCTTTAATCTGACTTTATCTGGGAAGCATTTTATCTGCCCTTTTATTCTAAATGATAGCTTTGCTGGATAAAGTAATCTTGGATGTAGGTCTTTGCCTTTCATGACTTCAAATACTTCTTTCCAGCCCCTTCTTGCGTGTAAGTTTTCTTTTGAGAAATTAGCTGACAGTCTTATGGGAACTCCTTTGTAGGTAACTGTCCTTTTCTCTTGCTGCTTCTAAGATTCTCTCCTTATCTTTAATCTTGGCTAATGTAATTATGATGTGCTTTGGTGTGTTCCTCCTTGGGTCCAACTTCTTTGGGACTCTCTGAGCTTCCTGGACTTCGTGAAAGTCTATTTTCTCTGCCAGATTGGGGAAGTTCTCCTCCATTATTTGTTTAAATAAGTTTTCAATTTCTTGGTCTTCCTCTTCTCCTTCTGGCACCCCTATGATTTGGATGTTGGAACATTTAAAGTTGTCCTGGAGGTTCCTAAGCCTCACCTCATTTTTTTGAATTCTTGTTTCTGCATTCAGTTCTGGTTGAATGTTTCTCCTTTCCTTCTGCTCCAAACCATTGAGTTGAGCCCTGGCTTCCTTCCAGTCACTGTTGGTTCCCTGTAGAGATATTTTTTTTTTTATTTCACGTAATATGACCTTCATTGCTGCCTGGGTCTTTTTTATGCTATTGAACTACCCAGTGAGTTCCTGGAGCATCCTGATAGCCAGTGTTTTGAACTATGCATCTGATAGGCTGGCTATCTCCTTGTCACTTAGTTGTATTTTTTTTCTAGAACTTTGAACTGTTCTTTCATTTGGGCAATTTATTTTTTTGCCTTGGTGTGCCAGTTACATAGTAAATAGCAGAGCCTTAGGCGTTCACCAGGGTAGGGCAACACAAGTTGCTGTGTTGTGATGCTGTACATGGGGAAGGGGTCTGAGAGGGAACAGTGCTGCTTGCTCAGCTCTCTGCTGGTTTTCAGTCACTCCCTCCACTACCCACAATTAAATTGGGCCCCTCTGATGCTGATTCCCAGGTAGATGGGTCTGTGTACATTCTAGGCCCCTGTGGTTCTCTCCAGCAAACTCTCCTGTGAGGCTTGGAGTTTCTCCCGCTGCTGCCTGAACATCCACAGGTGTTTTCAGTCACAGGCTTTGAGGCTTTATTTCCTGGCGCTGGCACCCTGGGTTGTGTGATCTATCTCGCTCCCTAGTTGTTCCTCCTGGTTTATCTGCACACAAATGTGGGACTGCCCAGCCTGCAAGCCACCACCTTGCCCAGTCTGCCAGCTGCCACCTTGCCCACCCTGGTCCTCTAGCCCCTGTCTTGCCACAAGTCCTCTCTACCCAGCTGCCCCACTCTGCCCTGCCTACTGGTCTGGTTGAATGTTTCTTTTTTAACTCCTTGGTTGTCAGACTTCCATACAGTTCGATTTTCTGTCAGTTCTGGTTGTTTTTTGCTTTTAAATTGGTTGTTGTCCTTCTTTTCATTGTGCGAGGAGACACAGTATGTCTACCTACGTCTCCATCTTGGCTGTAAGTCCCTTCCTTTTCCCTGTTTATCTCCATTACCCTGCTTTGTTTTTCTTCACAGCACAAATCTCTATTTAGCTTACATTAAATAGTGATTATTTTATTTATTTATGGTTTATCTTCTCCTATTAGAATAAGGATTACAGAAGCAGAGATTCTGTCACTGCCCCAGCTCCAGGACTTAGTACGTAGCAGGTACTTAAGAATCACTCATTAAGTGAATTATTGAGCAGAACATCACATGCTGGCAACACTGGTATTTAAATAGAGTATTGTGGCAATAATATTGACATTTAGATATTTGTAGATCAGCTCTGGAATCCCAGTATGATTTATCAGTTCTATCTAATAATGGCAGTGGGTGGAATTGTTTTCACATCTTCTTCTCATTAGGTCTACTTACATATTGATTGAATGTTGTATACTATGAACGGTGAATATAGTCATAATCAAATAAATATGATAATATTACTAAAATTTATTTTATATTATCTTTCTCTTATATCCTTAAAAAGTAGTGAAGCTTTACATATTATTTCTACCCCATGCCAAGAAATCCTACAAGGGTCACATATTTCTTTCCACCTTACAGATGACAAAACTGAGTTTCAATAGTTTTAAACTTCAATAGTTTCAATAGTTTTAACTTGACCAAGTTAACAAAGCTATAAATTGTTAATATTTGAATACAAGTTTGTCTCATACTATATGCTGTATCCATTGCCATATTGCTTGTTTTCCTATCTTCAAGTAGGAAATATTATGAAAACAAGATGATATAGTCATACTAGAATATCACTTACAAAAATCTATTCCTTGAGATTGTATTGATTGATAAGCCTACTTGTTTTAGCAATCCTGAATGTGTTCCTGAAATATATTGGGGTCAGAAAGTATCTTAAGGTTGTTTAATCTGATTCTCTCATTTAATAGATCTAGAATGTCTGCCTAAGGCATGTTGTTTCAACCCATGTCATATAGTTGCCATGTCGCCAAAACCTTTCTAACTCTCTGTTCACTGTTCACTGTGTCAAACCTTCCCCAACTCTAATTTACATCATACAAGATCTGAAATAAAATAAACTCTTGTCAGTCACCCTTTCCATGGGTTGATTTGGAAGGAAGTGAAAAAGGCTTTCACTTTAGAGCTGAATAATTGACTATATATACAGTGTAGGAACTCCTTTTAGTCAATCAATAACACATTACTGGAGACAGGAGAAATCAGGACTGTAGGAAATCCAGACAGAGAGAATGAATTATACATAATAGTAATTGGAAAGCCATTGTACAAATCAAGTGGCAGGCTGATACCAATGATCCCAAAGGCTATTTATGGTTAAGGTAGCTGATACAGAGCTCCAAGTTGTAGCAAATCATGATCAGCAATCTCTTCATTGATATGGTGGCAATTTATATCACTTAAAAATGCCAGCAATGTCAAAATAACAAAGCAGTAAAAGCTATAAACTAGAAATGCATGAGCTTATTACACATACCACCATATGTATATATATATATATATATATGTATATATACATACATAAAATAAAAATACATAAAATATGACATATATACTCTTAAAGATATTTTTCCCAACTTAAAAGTTAAATAGCCAATTCTATTATAGAATAACCTGGAAAATTTTTCAAATAACATAAAATAAGTTATGTTTCTCCTACATTTACTTATAGATTATTGTAACCACCTCTCACTTGATCAGAGCTCAGAGTTCTGTAGTGTAGGTACGATAGAGCTCATTATTTTTATATCTTCAACAGTATTTCAACAGATATTCTATTGAAACAAGTCTTAAGTGTTTGTGAAAATCTATATTATGGTCATTTTATAACTTGTCTTTATTCACGTGTATTCCTGAAGCAAATATTTAAGAAACTTCCTAAATACTTTTCTTTTACAATTTCTTACTTTAAATGTTTTTTAAAAAATAGATAGGACTAAAGAATTTTGCAAAGCCAGAACAGTTAAATTTTTTTTGAAAAAAATTGCCACTAGTTATTATAAAATTGAGTTGTTGAAAATTATTTCATATATAAAATTTATATTATCTATATAAATACTTAAACTTTTATTTACTTCATTTTGTTTTATATTACAAGGTTGAAATTTATAATGCTGGATACAGACTTTAGTAGGTAATTAGAAATCCAAAGCCTCAAATAAATATTTTTCATTTATGTTAAAGAAAAACAAAGAGAGAAAACAAATGTACATTGTAAGGAAACAAACAATTAAAGTCATGAAGTCTTACTTTGAATAGCTGGTTGACACTGTAACACAACATTTTTCTTTTTTTGTTATTATTTAGGATATAATTTGTTTTGAATATTAGGCAACCATACTCAAACCCAAATGGAACAAAAAAAATGAGATCAGGATAATAAATTTTTAAATAGTAGGAGCTATGAAAAAAATTATTTTGTCAACATTAGAGCTGCTTGAAACTAATTGTCATAAAGACAAATACACATAAACTAATTTTCTAGGCATATTGTTGTTTGAATAAGGTTGTTTTTGAACCAGTTAAGGAACTCAATGGCCATTTCTAAAAATTGATTTTAGCCCTGGCTGGTGTGGCTCAGTGTATTGAGTGCCAACCTGCAAACCAAAAGGTTCATTGGTTCTATTCCAGGTCAGGGCACATGCCTGGGTTGCAGGCCAGGTTTCCAGTTGGGGGTGTGCAAGAGGCAACCAGTCAATATATCTCTCACACATCTTTCTCCTTCCCTTCCCCTCTCTATAAAAATTAAATAAAATCTTGAAAAATATATAAATAAATAAAAATAAAAAAGTTTTTATGGTGAAGAAAATAATTCTGATTTTTAAAAATAAGTTAAATGTAATAATTTCTATTTTTCTGTCTCTAAACTATCCTTTCCATAAACATATTCTACTTAAACATAATCTTCCCAAAATTGCATTTTTCATTTCAAAGTAAAAATTTAAAATATATTATCCATTAAATCATGCTACACCAATCTTGCTCAGATATATCATATATATTCATTATTTTCTCCTTTTTAAATCCTTCTACATATAAAATTTCAGGTTTTTAATTTTACCAGAAATTCTACCATAATTTCTATCCAATAAAATTTTTAATTAACATTTTCTAAAATGATCCCCCCCTTTTTTTATTAGCCATTCTCTGAGTTTAAGATTATTAGTTGCCTTCAGTGAGCAATAAAATTAAATATCTCAGGCTTAAAATAAATTTCTTGCCCTGGCCTGGAGAAGTCATTTGGCTAGAGCATCATCCCGATATGCCAAGTTTGTGGGTTTGATCCCCAGTCAGGGCATATATAAGAATCAACCAATAAATGAGTAAATAAGTGGAATAATGATCTCTCTCTCTCTTTCTTTTAAAATAATTAATTTTTAAATAAGTATATAAATATTTTACCTTGAAAAGCAGTAAGGGAATGGAAAATATGGAAAGATTCAAGATTTATTATAGATATGAAATCAACTATATGTTAATTTGATATGGGGCATTGTTATGGAAGTCAATGATTACTAAAGGATTTAAAGAATAACGAATGAGAGAGTAGTGGTGACAAACACATAAATTAAAAGGTTAAGAGATGTGGTTTATTCAGGATTGGAAAAAGAATGAGGTTGCACTTTGACTTGTTGAGTATGTTTACAGTGGTCCAATTGGCAAATGATTGAAAATGCCCTTTATAATCTCATGGAACAGGTCACATGTCAAGATACATAGATTTCCTTCATGTAAACAAATTAGGTATAAAGTACTTATTTTGTGCCAGATAATTTTTTGAAGAGTAGTGTTCAGATACAGAATAAAATGGCACCTGTCCCTAAGGATTTGTATGTTTTAATAAGAAGAAATGTGTGTGTGCGTATTACCACTTATAAAAAGAGTTATATGAAAGTATCTACACAAAATTCAAGTGAAAAAAACGTCTAGTTGGCCTTGAATGCTTGGGTGAAGCCATGAAAAGCCATGCAGTAGCAGACAAAAAGTTGACAACCAAGTACTACTCTCTCCAGTCCTAGCTAGTGTCTATCCCTATATAATATCACTTTGTGCAATTTACTTAATGACATGGGACTCTTCTATATATACCTTCACTGAAACTCTGTATCTTTTGACTGATTCCTTCCATCCTTAAACACTTGACTCTTTTACTAATGTTTCATTAAGGTCTTCTGTACTCCCTTGGCTTGTGTTTCTCCTTATGTGACTCTCTAATCACTGCTATTTTAGTATTATTAAACATTGTTAAAATTACCTGTTCACTAAACCTCTCATTAGACTACTTAATGGTGGAAGCTGATTCTATCTCTGAATCCGTAAAGTTTAGTATAATACTTACAATTATGAGATGCTTGATAAATCTTTGTGAGAAAAAAGGGGGGATATAAAGTATAGTAGGAGAAATCAAAGAAAGCAAAAAATACACAGCTTAAAAAATTCTCAAGACAGAGACAAACATTGTTAGGGTATTATAACAGAAGAAGTAGAGAAATGAATGGAAATTATGTAATTGTCTTGGAAAAGAATGTAAAACAAAATAGAGTACAATTTTGCAGTACATTGATTTAAGAAAAAAGAGGGAAATCCTTTTCTTTTGATGCATATGTATATATGTATATTTCAATATCTGGGAAGCTGGGGACTGAGGGAAGAATATGGTAAGTCAAATGTTATTCAGGTTTTAATAGACATGAGACTGGATTTGGATTTATTAAGAAGTCACAAATGGGATGTCAGTGAAATGATGGACTAGGGAACTCTAAGGATCCAAACTTCAATAGAAATACCCACCCACCCCCTCCCCCACAAAAATAGAGCAGAAACCGTTAGAATCAGCACTGTCAGAACTCTGGAAAATAACAGCTGTTTTACAGCAACCAAGTAAATGTTTACTCAAGAAAAGTTCAGCTTAAACCTGGTGTGATAACTTCATGATATTTTAACATAATGTCCCATTTATTCTTGTTCTCCCTATGACTGTACTCTTGAAAATAGTAGTATGCAATGTTCCCACTGTGCATACCAAGTTCCAGAAGGACCAGAGCTGACCTTGTCTCCAAAAAAATTCTGATTTCTATTTGAAACTGTCTGGGAATTCCCGAAAGGACTGATACAATGCACCTGGCTTTGTTTCTCCATACTTGGATCTCTTTCAGGGCGGAACAGCAGGAAAGCCAAGGACATTTCTCAAAAAAATGTTAGAAGAAGAGTGACTGAGCCACATGGGGAAAAGATTACAGACGAGGACAAACAATAGACATGCTGAAAGGCTAGGGGGAAAGGCTGAGTAGAACATTACTTTGGGCATAAGGCACTTGAAAATCTTTCTATAATAGAAAATCTGGAAAACTAGATGCATGACCAGGAAAGACCTAGAAGACCCTAGGGTTTGAACTTCAGCTGATCTTTTGCTCAGCACAAATAGGAAGTGAATGTTGAGGCAGAACTGAAAAACTACCGTAACACTGAGCCAATCTGCAGAAGTTACAGGGACTGCTCTTTTCGTTTGCAGTTTGTTCCAAGCATCTAATTTAATCTGTGAAATGACTAGCTGACTGCAAGCTAAAGAAACGGAGACATCAGAGATCACATAGGACAAAAAAAAAAAAAAAAAAAAAAGAAGGTTTTAAAAATAGTTTAGAAAAGTTAATAAAGAAACAAATAACAACTACAAACAATAGCCAGCAACAAAACCAAACCCTGAGGAGGGAGAGTAATCTGATTTGCACAATTAGCATGTCAAAATATTTAAAATGTCTTGTTTTCACTGTAAATGGCCCATTAATCAAAAAAAGAGAAATTAACAGAAATTTTTCTTAACCAAAAAAAAAAAAACACTGAATTTACTAAAAAAATAAAAGCAGTAAATAAACTGACTTACATATGCTCAAAGAGGAAAAGGAAACCATTGGAAAAGAATTAAAGGATACCAGGAGAATTATATCTCAACAAATAAAGAATATTTAAAAACAGTAATTCTAAAAGCACATGAATAAAAATTCAAGAGATGAAAAGCATTATAATTTAAATAAAAAATTCATTTTGGCAACAGAAAATTCCAGCAACAAATTTGAGGAGCCAGAAGAAAGACTAAGCAAATGTGAGAAGACAAGAAACATATTTCACATTACTAATGATCCAAAGTGAGCTGAGTGGCTTACTAATATCAGCAAAAATAGACTTTATCCAAAAACAAACAAATGAGCAAAACAGAACCAGAGACTTGGAAATAAAGAACAAACTGGCAGTGACCAGAAGAGAAAGGGGAGGGCAGTAACTGGGGAGAAGAAGGGGCAAGCAATACGTGCAATAAAAACTGTGAAAATAAGTTAAAAATCAACTCTATTTCCAATAGCATTAACATAATACAAATACTCAGAAATTTTTTAACCAAGGACTTGCAAGTCTTGTGCACTGAAAACTATAAATCACTGATGCAAGAAATTTAAAAAATCATACGTAGGTGCAAGACACCCAATGTCCATGGACTAGAAAACTTAATGTTGTTAAGAAGACACTTTGCAAAGCAATCTACACATTTATGCAATCCCTCGCCTTTTTGGCAGAAATGAAAATGCCTGTCCCAAAATTTATACGGAATTGCAAGGGGCTCTGAAAATATAAACACCCTCAACAAAACAAAACTGGAAGATTCACACTTTCCCATCTCAAAATTCACCACAAAACTATTATATTTAATATTGTGTGGTACTGCTATAATGGTAGACATATATAACACCAGAACAAAATTCAGAGTCCAGAAGTAACCCTTACAATTTTCTCAAATAATTTTAATAAGGGTTCTAAGACCATTCAATGGAGAAAGACTAGTCTCTTCTACAAATGATGCAAGAAAAATTAGATTTTTATATGAAAAAGAAAAAAAAGATAGTATCTACTTTGAACCATATTAAATTTTAATTCAAATGGATTAAAGATACAAATGTAAGAGCTAAAACAATAAAACTTTTCAGAAAAAAAAATTAGGAATAAAATTTCCTGACCTTGTATCTGGCAATGGAATCTTAGAGTGAAACTAAAAAACGGCAGTAATAAAAAAAAAAACAGAAATAGATAAACTTAACTTCATAAAAATCAAAAACTTTATGCATCGAAAGACAGAGATAGTGAAAAGACAACCTAGAAAATGGGGAAAATATTTGCAAATAATTTATCTAATTAAGATCTAGTATCCAGAATATATTAATGTATTACAAATCAACAACAAAAACACAAATATCTCAATTAAAAATTGTTTAATGGATTTGAATAGACAATTCTTTAATGAAGATATTAAAGTGATCATCAACACATAGAAAGATGTTCAACATCATTAACCATTAGTTAATTGCAAATGAAAACTGTAATGAAATACTATAGGAGACTGTTCTGCGTGGTGTGGGCCCAGCTCCCACTTCGAAAGGCCAGTGGGTGCAAGGTTTGGCCCACAGATAGGTTCTCCCATGGGGAATCAGCCCTGCATTGTACCTAGGCCTCTTTGAGACTTGCTTTTTGCTAAAATTCCCTCACCCTGAATTGAGGCAGCAAACGTTTACTGCGTATCTTTACAGTAACTTCCTAAAATCTATGCTAAACCTTCCAAGGACCAGTGTAACCAGTTCAACCACTTTTCCCTTTACAAATAGCCTTCCTTTGTGATGTAATTAGCAACATCCTCTCCTTTGTTTTCTGTGAAAGGTAACCACCTAAATCCAACCTGTGCATCGTAAATGAGGACCATCCTCCATGTAAAGTGCCCAGAAAAGCAATAAAATCCTATCGAGGCAAGGGTCTGTGTGCTCTCCTCTTGAGAGAGTGGCCATGCCATCCCCTTTTCTCCACAGGATTTCTGTAATCCTGTGAATTTGTCCATTGCTATCACAACACACGGATGCCTCAGGCTGGGATCCTCATCAAAATACCACTTTACACTTCCTGAGATGACTGCAACACAAAAAAATAAAATAAATATAAGTGTTGCAAAGATGTGGGGGAAATTAGAACACTTGATGGTGAGAATATAAAATTGTGCAGCCACTGTGGAAAGCAGTTTGGGAGTTCCTCAATAAATTACACAAAACATTACCATATAACCCAGCAATTCAGTCCTATGTATATACCAAAAATAATTGAAAACAGTACTCAAACAAATACTTGTACACAAATGTTCATAGTAGCGCTATTCACAATGGCTAAAAAATGGAAACAACCCAAATCAAACGTCCATCGATGGTTGAATGGATAAACAAAACATGTTGTAATCATGCAGCAGAATATTTTTAAGCATAAAAGTGAATGAAGTACTACTTATACAAGCTACAGTGTGAAAGAACTTTGAAAACTGTATGCTAAGTGAAGCTTGACATGAAAGCTATGTAGTGGATGATTCAATTTATTTGAAATGTTCAGAATACTAAATTCATAGGTACAGAGAGTATATTAGTGGTTGCCAGGGGCTGGTGGAAGGGAAGAATGGAGAATTATAGCTTAATGGGTACAGAGTCTCCTCTGGGGTTGATAAGAATATTTTAGAAGTAGATAGAGGTAATGATTGCACAATACACAGTATTGAGAAGATATTAAATATGACTGGATTGAACTTTCGAATGGTTAATTTATGTTTTGAAAATTTCACCTCAATACAAAAGTTACCAGTGAACTTTGATAGAGAATTTTTAGAACTGGAAGCAAAAGTCAGATAACTGTTAAGTCCTTCGGCAAGTTACTTCGAATCTTTAAAGCTGTTTCATGCTCTGTCAAGTGAAGGAAATAAGAGATATTTTGAAGATTTAAATAAGGTAATAAATATGAAACATCAAATTGTGCCAAAATAGTGAGTTTTCAGTATTATTTTTGCATCTTAAGTACTACATTATTATTGTTGCAAGAATAAAAATAATAACTAGTGACAAAAGACAGGTAGTCAAGGAAATTTTATGGGCTCAACTTTCAGCAAACTTGGCACTAAAGAAACTGAAAATAAATCATGATACAGGAAAATTTTTTGAAGTATAATTAAGAATAATATTGATATCTGTATTAAGGGATGAAAGAATCAAAAGATAACTTGGAAATGCAAATGAGAAATGAGAAATTAATGGAGCAAGTTCCGTAAGAGTTGGAATTAAAAGGGATGAAGAGGAGTTTTGAAAATAAGAAATGAGAGTTCTTGTTAACACACACACACACACACACAGAACAAGGAAAGGGAGAATATCAAAATGCCCCATGAGGTGGAGTTACCTAGAATTTGTATTGGGTCCACTGAGTGTGGTTTCGGAACCTGTTCCAGCTGACAGGATGTGAGAGGCAGCTAAGGAGCACAAAGCAGGAGGTATCCCACAGCCTGACAGTGGCAGGGAAGGTGAAGGAAAAGAGAAAAGAAGTGTAGTACATTCAGTGAATTCACTTTTTTGTGTGTGTAAAATACAAACAATTGATTTCAAGCAGATTAGAGAATTTAGTGTCAGAGATGGACTAAGGAATCTAAAAAGGAGATATGGGTGTAACTATAACAATAAAAGGAGAAGAAGATTTAGAAAAGGCAGTAAGAAATAGAAAGAAATCATTATTATCAGGGTAAGGAAATTCGGAGTTTATATTTTGCATTTAGAAAATTCCCAAGTGATAGGAAGGCTTAAGTGAAATGCTCTTGTGGGTAATGGAACACTTTTAATCAACTTCTTGACCAGATAAATTCTTTTGTGGTCTCGCCCTATCACTAACCAGTGTTGTCACTGTACCAGCCCTGTGGTTCTTACGGTTGCAAGACACCCTTAAGCAATAGTCATCAGAAAACAGAAAAGACACAGGTTTATTACTTACAGGACCTGGAAATTTCAACACACACCTGGAGTCACATAGCAAGGTCACTGGTAGAGAGACACTGTGCATGGTCTTGGGGTTCGGCTTTTATCAAGGGCGGGTGTCTAGCGTATCATCAGCTCACTTTTTATTCAAAACATAAAAGATGGAATTTAAAGTTCTGGAAGACTAAACAAGCAAGTACCACAAATGGTGACTGAAACCAACCAAGATTTCTAAAACAAAGTGCCTCAGGCCTGACTCTTTACCCAGGTGCTGGCAATGTTTTGAGTCGGCATTGTTTAAAGGGGATGGATGCCTCTTTGAAGTGGATGTATCCTCGATCAAAGCTTAAGACTGTTACCTTCATTACATAAAGGAAAAAAAATGTTAGGTTTTACACTTCTCTCCATCCCTTTAGTGATATACATTAACTGGTGCCCACAAAACAGTAAACACTTGGAACTGTTAGCTCTGTTACTCAGCAGGCTTATTCAGAAGGATGTTGTTCCCAGCAGTTGAATTATGTGCTTGCTCTCAGTTGAATTTTGTTTCAAACCTCACTTATAACAATTACTAATACATTAATTGTTTACTTAAATTAAATAAGTCAAAATATGTATTCTTTTAACAAGAGTCATTAAAGTGACAGGAATCACTAAAGAGCCTTATTGTTGAATTAGATATAAACAAAACAATGATAAATTATCATGAAAATATTAAATAATTGAAAATCCAGGTTACTTCAAAATGTTTTAAATTGTGCTAATTTGAGAAATGTGAGAATACAAATAATAGATGTTTTAGTCATGACTTATGCAATAATATCAATCAGAATTCAAACCAGTTGTCTCATATTTAAGGAGAAGGTGATAGTTCTACAATAAAAAATAGGTAAATAGATGTACATTTATAAGCTTTAAGTAAATGCCTAAAATATGTACTTATTATCAATTTCAATGCCTCCATGTTTAAGTGATTTTTATAACCAAGTAACAATGCATCCACATAATGTTGGATAGGAACTTCTTCTATTCTGCTAGTAACTGTCAAATATAAGGACAGGAAGTGGGATATGTCCATAATTTTTGCCCTAAAGTTACTTTGAACAACACAGCACATGCCCTGTATGGAAGTATGATTAGTAAATATTTGCCGGATGAAAAAATTATAGAGTTGCCGTAGGTAATGGCAAAACATTAATGGGTTTTCACACGTGAGATTGTATTTAGATGGATGATTCTGTTTTACAGAGTGGATAATACATTTAATATGAGACCAGGTGGTAGGAGAAAATGGAGGAGACTATTACAAATACCCATTTGAGATCCAATTAAGGCCAAAAGCCAGTAAAATTTAATAAATGTTTATTGCACATGTTATACACTTAACTAGTAGTTGTTGCGCAGCTACAATTTGCCAGGTTTTAGATCAAGTGCTGAGGGTTTACTTATAAATCAGACATCATGGGCCATGAATTTACATGTTTTTCATCCTAGTATAAATTAGGGATAAAAGTTAGTTACCATTGTTGTGCTAATACTTGCAGTGATGGAGGAGGTATTGTGTGCTATGGATACTCATTGGAGGAGAATCTGATGGAATGATACCAGTCCAGGAAGACTTCCTAGAGGAAGTGAGTTCTATGCTCAAGTTTAAAGAAGGAATCTGATTTAATCCAGCAAAAGAAACGTAGGAAGATGGGGTTTTAAGGCAATGGTTGTGTGATAACTTAAAGGTAAAGAAAAAAGACAAAACTAGAAGAATGGAGTGTGTGAGTCATCAGTGGGCAAGGGAAGTAGTGACAAGAGGTGAGTGTGAGTTTGTAAACAGAGGTCAGATAATGAAAGGTAAAATTAGCTTTGTTAGATGTTTAGGGTTCTATACTGAGAAACATCAGGAGCCATAGAAGTGTTTAAATTAAGTATATGATGTGGTTAATTTCAGGTTACAAAATTTACTCTGGCTATAAAGGACAAAATTAATTAAAACATAGCAAAAGTATGTGTGAGCAGTTTAGAAGGTATTCCCACAATCTGGGTAATTGGAGATTGTGGCTAGAGCTGAAATATCATCAGGGAGGTAAAGGATCTATATAACAAGGGTAGCATCTATAGGGCACTTATCAGATGCCAAGGAACAGGTTAAACACTTTTAAACTTTTTAAATAGTTTTCAGAATAATCTATCATGCAGCCATTGCTATTATTTTCATTTTATAGGTAATGATACTGAGATTTAGAGTTTAACTTCCCCATGGTCACATAGTAAGAGTTAAAGAACACTATTATAGGCCGTTAAGGATATTCCTATAGAGAGCAAGATGCTCACAAAACTTGTCAGAGTTGAAGAAACTGGTGTAGCTCAGCCCATCAGAAATGAGGACAAAATAATAAAAATGACCAACAGGGAAACTACTTTCAGGCCACCACTGCAACTATAGGATCGATCACCCACTGCTACTTCTAAGAATCCTGACATTGCACTTTCCTTTGGACAAACAGCAAACTGGCAAATGGACTTCCACACTATAATTCAGGGATCAGAAAAGCAGATAATATGCCTGCCGCTACCACTGCTGCTCTGATGCTTCTTATGGTGGGAAAGACTGAGGAATGGATGCTGGAATTATACTGGGCAAAATCCCAGAGGTCCATGGCTTTGCTACCTTTCCTAAAAATGACCCAAGGGGAAGGGAATGTGGTATCTGCCCACCCTCTGTCTTACAAATCTAATTCAGGGAACCTAATCCAATACCTAACTGCAAGGGGGTCTGGCAAATGAAGTTTTAGGCTTTTCAGCATCTGTAACATGAAGAAAAGTATGGAAAATGGGTTAAGTATGCCAACTAGAGAGGCACAAGAGGGAAATCATCAAAGATACCTAAAAGATTATGGCAGAAATCCAAATAAAACATGAGTCAGAATGGTAGCATAGAGGTAGTATAAAATGGCTTACCCTGGAATGAATTTAGAAGTTAAAACTAGCAGGATGTGCTGGCATATTATATGAGGAGCATGAAAGGAAGAAAATAGCCCCTGATAACTAGTATTTTGAGATGAAGTGGAATACTGGAGTTATCATTTGTTGATATGGTGAAAATGTAAAAGCAGATTTGGAAAAATATTTTGAAGAAGAAAATTCAGAAGTTAACATTTAAACATTAAGTTTGAGATGTCTTTTAAACATCTAAGTGGAGATATCGAGTAGGAAGTCAGAAAAATATATGTGAAATTCAGTGTGAGTTCAGTTGCAGAAAATAGAGACATCTCCTATAATTGCCTATAAAATAAAAAGAAAACTTGGATAATTTTTAGGCTGCATATTTTTAAGAAATCTACCTTCTTTTTGTTTTATCATCAGCAAGTCCTTACTAAAGCAATAGTATAAAATTCTATCTGATAGCATGAAAAATGATGTTGATAACATTGAATGCTACATATAAATGAGTAAAATTTCCTCATGTTAGAATGAGCTAGAATCTCTAATAACATATTACCAAACATAATCAGAGTTAGCTCAGGATAATATACAAATTAAGGAAATCTGAAATAACACAAATTCAGCAAGAGGAAAAAAAGAGTTAAGTCTGTTGGGGCCAGAGAAGTAACAGAAGATGGTAAAGTGTATGTTAAGGAAAGTTTCATGAAAGAATCAGTCAGAAGATGAAGAAAAATCTAGGTTTTAATAGTGAATTGCAAAGAAAAATCAAGCAAAACCACATTGACTGCATGCACGCTGTCATGCCATGTTTACCAACTCTTGTGGTAAATCAAAAGATTATGCTAGGTCTTAATAATGTCTCTCTTATGTTGAACATGCAAAAATAATAAAGATTAAAGTAATTTGCGGTGGAGAACAGGATAAAAGCTTGCATGTTGCATTTTGTGCTGTTGTTTTGATTCCACTGCTGTCTCCTTTCCTTGCAGTATTATTTATTCAATCTGTTTAGTTTGCTTTACAGGCTGTGGCAGCATTCACAGGGTGGACCTATTGAACCAAGCTGTAATAGATGTAATACATCAATACATTTGAGCTGAACAGCTTTAATTAGGCCTTCCCGGTCATTTCATCAATTCAGTTGAATACCATTGGGATTTGAGTAACACCCAGCCTCCTGTTGAGCATGAGAATTAGAGCCCTCCAGCAGGGCTCCGCCAGTCACAGCACAAGGTTAGGCAATCAACAATAATTCACACACGGAAATGCCACACGCCCAGCCCATAAACTTACCCTCACAGAGATATCTTTGAAATCCTAAAACCTTTAAACCCAAGTGTCAAATTGGGAGGCGAACTGTCTTAAAAATCTCACAAACAGATACATAAGGCTCTTTTCCTGATCAATAAAAGAACAGGAGTTTGCTTTGTTGCTGCTGACATACATCTATAATCAAGATACTTTTTCTGTACCAGTTAGGCGAATGGACAGTTTCTAAGATTCAAAAACTGTGTTAGGTGTAAAATTTGATGTATACCATTTCAAGTTTCAATATCAAAGTTGGTTTATATCTTGCACTGTACTTGTCACATATAACCCAGAATAAGCAGGGGGAACATAACCTGATGCTGAAAATCTATACAAATGAATATTACAGCAGAGCAAAACCACTTATATCAGGAAAAAAGTAGACTATTTTACATGCATGAACTCAAAGCATCCCTCGTGACTGATTGTCATGTAAAAAATATCTTCAAAATGAATCACTGGAAAAAAAAAAAGAAACATTGGTCAATATGGTTGGCCAAAATCCAGGTAACAGAGACATTTACATTTACGTAGAAAGGCATCCAAATAATCTGATTTCCTTTTTCTATAATGTGTGCACTGGGAAGACAAGAACTCACTGGAAACATCCAACAAAGATGAAGTGGAGAAAAGCCAGTAAACACTACAGTGCAGCACTAGAGGCAGCCAGCACAGAAGGCTGACCTGCGGTGCTCACACTGCAAACCCACATCAGAGAAGTCATTAGATTTTGAAAAGAGAAGGAATGGGCCAAACAGATTAGACTGAGGTCTCCAATTTCTCAAATGCCAAGGAGCAAATTGGCAGATTAATTGGGAACACCACATCCAAGGAAAAGTAGTAAGAGGTCTTTACTAGGAAGTCTAACAAGGACCCCTCGTTCTTTTTCATCCAAATGGAATCATCCCCAGGGGAAATATTCTGGAAGTCTGGCTTGTTTTGTAGCCACAGCTGCTAAAACATGGGAGCAGAGCCTGCTCATTTTCCAGGACCATGAGTCAAGTGGAGACCAGGCCAATATTTTTATATGACTATGGAAGTTTTAAGTTATCTCTATATTTACTGAAATAACACTGGGGAAGTAATGTTTCTTAAAATTTTTAACCTTTGAAACTGTTTTAGCTAAAAAGGAAAAAATAAATGTATGAAATTAGAGCATAGGCACTGGCAAAGAAGTTGTTTTTTTACTTTAAAAAATGAACCACATGGCTATGAGCTTAAAGAACTCTGTCATTTACATTTTAAAATAATACTAGACATAATATAGGTTAATTTGAAATGCTCTTTCTCTTAGCTGCAGACAAGAAAATCAAATTAGTCTTAATTGTGTCTTGTTTAACGTGAGCATTTAAATTAGAGATTCTTTGCTAATCTAGATGCTTTTATAGTTACCACATCTTTCTACAATGGCACTTTTCTTATTTGACTTCTTTAACCCATGGAATATTTTCAAGTGGGCATTTTTATCTTAAAAATTGTAAGAGTGATGCTATAATTACACTGTGGAACTCTGTAAAATTTTAAATCTCTACAATGTTCTACTCTACAATATTGATAGTATTCATTCATGTGCATCAGTAGCAAACATTGTTAGTTCATTTGTTTTAACATAAGAGAAAATGATATGGTTTTGTTCTAAGAGAAAGAATATAAATCTAATAGATATGAATAGTCCAAATTGATAGACATACTAAGTAAAATTGTACTAGAACTGAACTCCTCATTTAAAATGCTTTATAAGTTTTGATTATGAATTGTTCAGATGATAAATGTTGGGTTAGTACACTTTTAAAAAGCACTATATATTAAAAATAAAAAATAAAAATAAAAAAGTAAAAAGCACTATATAAAGAAATTAATTACAGTGTTTATTAAGTCCAATTATGAAAACACATTGTTTTAAAATTATAGAAGAGGAGTTTTCTAATGCACATGAATGAGTTGCAATAAAGATAATTTGAATATATAAAGTATGGTATTGTGCCATTAAACCCAAATATCCTATGTTTAACATTTTCTTCACTAACCTTGTCTAGAATGTCCTTCCAACTCCACCAGGATCCTCTGGTGCATTTTAATATTGTGGCAACCTACTGGACTCTAAAAAGAAGATTTAGATATTGACTCAACATCTACAATATGTTTTTTTATTATTGTTTATGCTGTTACAGTTGTTCCTACTTTTTCTCCCTTTCCCCATCTCCTCTCAGTCCTACCCTCTCCCCTCCCCACACCAGTCCCCATATCGTTGTCCGTGTCCATGGATTGTGCATAAATGTTCTTTGGTTAGTCCCTCACCATCTTTCATCCAATATGTTTTTAATGTAACCTTTGAAACTTCATATTTCCTATTTGTATGGAAATATATGTATATGCTTATCCCTTATATCCTATCTAAAAGCTTTGTGAGTCTTAGTGTATTATAAAAAAAGTTGGAAAATAATGAAAAACTTTCAAATTTTAGTTGTTTTTAAACCTTAAGGTAAATGAATTAATTTAGAAAAACCCACTTAAAATAATTTTTAATAACTAAGTTAATAATTTTTAATAGCCTGGTTGAGTAAAACTTCAGAGATTACTGACATGCTTAGAGAAAGAGCAAGACTTTCTCCTCTTCAAACCATACCCATAAAAATAACCACTTCCCAGCAGTTTAATGTATATCCTTTTAGGTATCATGCATATTTAATATATAAATAAGTAAAATATGAATCATATATATAAATGAATGTGTTGTTTTGCAAATGTTGTTCATGATAATGCTTTTTTATAAGAAGTTAATATCATGATATTTAGATTCACCTCATTCTTATTAAATATATTAGTATTTTATAGAATATAATTTGCATATATAACAATAAATATATTAGTCGTTTATATAATGTAATTTACATAAACAACAATAAATTCACCCAAATGCCTCCATCTTTGAAAATTTAAGGTGTTTATTTTATGTATTTTTATTTTTATTTTTCTATTATATACAGTGCTATAGCATATATATTAGAATGCATAAGTGAACATTTTTGGATATTTGTTAATTTCTTATGTTTTAATGGTTATATCTATTTTTTATTTAACATATTTCCTTACATACACTAACAGATTTTCTAATTCTGCTTCAAAAACCTTTCACTAATTAACACTACTACAAAAAGTACACGAGAGACCCATTACTTTCAAATTTTGATGTGTAATATATGAATATCTATACAATACACCGTAGATATTTTCTCCCAGTGTACACCTACTCTGCTTCATTTATTGTGTTTTTATCTATATCAATTAAATTTTTTCCAGCCAATTTAATTAATATCCTCCTTTATGTATTTGAAGTTTTATGTCACATTTAGAAGATGCTTTTCTTCCCAAGATTATAAGTGTTTTCTTAGTTCTCATCATCTGGAAGCAGAATCCAAGAGGGGGTTTTCTAGTGCAAGGGATCTGTTAGGAAACATGGCCCTGAAGAAAGCCTTAAGGTCATGAGGGAAGCATAAGAAAGGGAAAAGTTAAAAAAGATGTGGCTTCAGGTGACACCTAGTTAATCACACATAGACTCTAAAATGTGAATTATGTTTTAAGGTCTATCCTTCCTTGAGACAGATGAGTAAATCCACCATCAGTCATTGTCCTGGATTCCTGAGCAGCAGAGAGGAATAAATCCAAAAACCTGCCTGGCCAAGTGACATCATTTCCACAGAGAAGGTTAATTCTCCAGAAAAGGTTACAGGTGTGAACCATTTAGCAACAGAAAGTAAATTTCCAAAATTCTGGGCAAGGCATCAGCACCATTTGTTGCAAGTACTCCTGCATTTTCTTGAAATAGTAGATACCCATTTGTAGATATAAAAGTTTGTGTGTTTGAATATTATGCCTTTTGGGACATTTTATGGCATGGCATGATGTACTAATATCCCCCCCACAAATATAACCAATTGCAGCATTAATTAAATAATCAATGATTTTTCCCACACATTCAAAATATGGCATTTACCACACATTAAATTCTCGCATACACATAGGTCAGTTTCTAGATTTTAAATTGTGGTCTATTGATATATCACTCAGTGTCATGCCAATTCTACATCGCCTCAATTACATAGTTTGAGGCTTGGAGGAAAACTTGCCCGACATCGTTCTTTTATCCACATCTGGCTATTCTACCTTTATTCTTCTGGAATAATATGCATTACGATTGAAGTGTTTATTCACATTAATTTGTTTCATTGCTCTTTTTTAGGTTGGAAATGATTCACCTTACCCAGGACACAAAAAGAATCAAAATATATAAAATTTAAGGTCAGTTATATGTGATGCTATCACTAAACAACTGATATCTACACCATGTTAAAAGTCCATATGACATACTAACAAATCTATTTTCAGAATTTTAGACTTCAGCAACAGTTACATTATACTATGGTGTGAGTCACACTCCAGGACATAAATATTGACTCACTGATAACTCAAGAGATAGCAGGAGAAATATCCTATGAAACAATACTATGGACAAGAATATAAAATCCATGGGAAAGTCCAATGTCATGGAAGTTATCTCATACAACAACAGTCTTGAGAATTCATGTCTAACAAAATTGATGTTAACAAAAAATTTTGATAGAGTCTATAGAACATGTATTTTTAAATATTGCATGAAGAAAGAAAAAGAGAATGAATCTCCATAAATAGCATAATGAATATATAAAATACATAGCTCTAAAAGAAGAAAAAATTGAACTCTGTAAGAATAAAATTTTATTCACTAGAAAAAATTAAATAATTAGTTTGACTAGGATCTAGGAGAAAAAACTACAAATTGAAAGATAGGAGAAAGAAAAAATAATGGAGAAAGAAAAAATAGGAGAAAAAATATTATAGTCAGATTTTTTAAATCACATTATAAAAGCATATTTAAGAGACATGGAAGACGGGGAGTAAACTCCAGTATTCCAATAGTATTTTTTCCAGAAACTTAGCAGAGAAAGATTGATGAGAGGTAATATTAGGATAGCTAATGGATGATACATTTTCAGAAACAAGAAAAGGGATGGTGGTAGGTTTGATGATATTTGCAAATCCATACCTGGTCAAATCACAATGAAAATAAGGACCTCAAAGATAAGAGGAAAATCTTAAAAAAGGATGAGAGAAATGTCTGAATATCTAAAAAGGATAAAGTATCAGAGACACATCCTCAGTAACAATGGTTGACAGAAAAAAATGGAAAAGTACCTAAACTCTGCTAAGAAGAAACATTTTTTTGAACATATGAAACCAATTTACAAAGATGAAGTAAAGATTATATTTGGAATAGCAACAGCTTACTAATTCTATAGCCTCCACAATCTCAATGAGAAAATATTATTGTTTGACCCTCTACTAGACAGATAGATACTCAGAGAGAAATGGAAATTAGGAGAAAAAAGAGAAAGAGCTAAAAAGAAATTTAAAAAGATAACATTGAATCTAACTACGCTCTTACTACAAACATTTGGGACATATTTACAATAGCTTGAGGTGTTTAATAAAGTAAACAGAATTGTTAATATTATTTGGGAATTCATTCAAAAATAATATGAAAATAGGATAAAACAATGACAAAATGTATTTTAGTAAGAAGTGTGATAAGGTCCTTATATAATTTGGCAGGTAGTTAGAGATAAGGTCCAAATTAGACTGTCAGAAAAATAAAAATTTAGATACCTGTGTTAATGCATTAAAATTGCTACTAAAAATTGGTAAAAGATCATAATTTCTATCCAGTAATAAAAATTTTAAAAAACTTGACTAATACAACAAATAATAATTCAAGAAGCAAATAATTCCAGAAGCAAATAGAAAATATAGCAAATAAAAGCCATGAAATGTGTTGACAGAAATGCATCAAATTAGAAGTCAAATAAAAGAAAACTTGCCAATTAAAAACCACTCATGGAGGATTCTTTTATTCCTCACTCCTGATGTTTCCTTCTCTTCGGAGGGACTTTCCTTAGTGTTACAATTCTGGCTCTTCCCACACCTGTGATCATTCTTCTCCGGGCTTTTGAATCTGCTGCCTGGTGGTTAACAGCTCAACCAGGAATTCTCTTGTTTGACTTTGTGATCCAGCTTCCCTAAGGGTTTTTGTTTTCTGGTCTTTTGCTCCATACTAAAGTTATAGAGATGTGTGAACTGTTAAAAAGTAAACTGCATCACATTAAAAATTTTAAGAATTTACTCAAGCAATAATTAGAATCATCAGTGCCAAAACCGAAGTGGCTAAGAGCATCCACCAACAAGACCAAGGAGGGTAAAGACGTTAATAGGGAAAAGGTGGAAGCAAAGCAAGGAAATTATTTGATTGGCTACAGCTTAAATATTCACCTTATTTGGAAAAGCCTAGCTGGCTGTTTGTGATTGGTTGTTCTCATATTTTGATTTCTTAACCCTGACACATTATGGACTTAAGTATTTTTTGGTTACAAGGCTACTAAGATATTAGACCTTCTTCAGTCTCTGGCCTCCTTGTTTAATTGATTAAACAGAACTGACACAGGAAGGCCTGTAATGGTCCCACACTACCTATTACTGGGTAGATATGCTGATTCAATATTGAGGTTCAGTATCACAATCCCTGGGCCACATTCCCAATATCAGTATCATAACAAATATTTTTGTATTTATCTACTCTTTAATATTTTTGTATCCAACCTCATTGATATTTTTTGTTTCAATATACTGGGTTGGCCAAAAGTCCATTTAGAGTTTTTCCATGAAATAAAAGACACATTTTTTCATTTTCACCAATAACTTTATTGATTTGGATATTTTGAGTACATTGGCTATCTCACACATGACATAATGTGGATCATTCTCAATTCATGTCTCTATTTGATCACTATTGACTTCAACTGGTCCACTGGAACACGGAGCATTGTCCAGTGAGAAGCCTCCAGAAGAAACTTTGCTAACCACTTTGACAGATTCGCTCAGTCACAGCACCTTCTCCATACTGTGCACAAATCATTTTTTGTATTTCAGTTGCTCTTTTTACATTTCTTGAAATAATAAAGCTTAATATGCCAAAATTGTTGCATTTTTTCCATCAATATTAAATTAGCTACACAAGAATTTACCAATTTTGATAAGATTTTTTTCAAATCACACTGATAGGACAGCTGTCATTATACAATATAGCAAAATTGTTTCACATGAAGTTAAAGATACCTAAGTGCTACTTGAGCCATCTTAGGCAATAAAACAAATGAACTTTTTGGCCAACCCAATAAACTTTAAATCCTAAGCTATAAGAAAAACCTGAATTTATATTATTAATAACTTTGATATCTTTATATTTTAATATTGAGTATCAAGTGATTATTATAGTATATAAATGTTTGCTGTTAAAAATCCTCTTCATATTTAAGCAAACTTGATTCACTTCACCTTTCCTTCGAATGTAATTCACCAACTCCATGCCGAGCCTCTTTTTGGACTAGGAATATCAGAACAAACCATACAAACTGCTAGGCAATTGAAAGAGGTCACATGATAGATATATATGGGTTGGGATGGGTATCCTGTGGTGCTCATGACTTTTTCAAAAGCTGTTTACTTTCTAATATGCAGCTATTTTGTTTTTTAAATACCACATTTATCTTTTGAGAACGTAGGACAGTTCATTCTAAAAAAATGTCATCAACTTTAAATAATGGCAGTCGTTTACAAAAAAGAAAAGCAAAAGCAAACCCCCATTATTTAGCTTTTCTGCAAGTGGAACATATGGTCAAATTTATTGGAAATTAAAGGGAAACATCTGAATTTGGCTGCATATTATAGGAGATTGTACACTATACTTATTGGTTGGATGAATTCACTACTTGTCAACTCTCATTTATTCTAAAAAAGTCACCTTGCCAAATGCCTGGATTTTTAATGTTCCCATATTTAGTAAAGCGATTTTAACAATAAACACTGCAATTCTACCATCCCATAGATGTGTCATGACTGATACATTGGTATATTCTTTCTTCTGTTTTGCTTGTACTTTATTCTCTTTGATTTTGTATCACTAGTCTAACTGTCGATTCACTCAGGGAAAACTTGGGGTTAATAAAATTGTAAGTTATCAAAAAGCAATACATGAGAAATATAGCATTGCATTAACAGTGGATATTCTTTAGCAAGACATTGATAGGAGATTTGGCAACTGAATGATATATTTCTAGAAATAGCAAGATGTCCTAGAGTAACTTGTGCGTGTTCCTAAAGATTTATTAAAACTAAGCTGACACTTGCATCATTGATAGAGGTAATTTTAAAGCTCTTGAAATTCTACTGACCCTAAGATAATGAAACCACCACCTTATACACATTTGTATTCTGTGGCATGTTGTGTGGCTGGCAGTACGGAATGTGAAATGCTATCGTTATCTTCCAGAAGAATTCACAAAATAACTGAGGGCAAATGCATGGACTAAAAGACATTGCAAAGAAAGGTAGATACAGTGCTGAGTACCTGATGAGTGGTTTTGTATAAAAACAAACAATAATGATAAGGGATTATTTGCACAGTTAATAAATCATGAGGCTTGGTGATGTACAATATACAGCAGCATAACCAACACAGATTTCTTAAGAAGTGTTTCCTTTATCATGTATCACAGCTGAGAGTTTATATTATGCCCTAAGACAAATCAAATCCAATGCATATGAAAAACACCATTAAATGTACTGGAAAGAGTCTTGTGGAGGTGAAGATATGTGCATATTTACGACACAGACTGCCATCGGCTCCACAAATGAAAGCTCTGCTTATAATCCAAACAACATTCCTAACAGCATTTTCAGACAAGGAGAACGTGATTTAAACTCTGCTCAGAAGCTTCAAATCTTTAGGCTCATTCAAAATGTGGATTGCCCAAATGAAATAGGATGATTGCTTTATATTGAAATTCAACAGAAATACTAATGAAAATCTATGGGGATGGCTAACATTCAACTTTCAGAGGTTCAGCACTGAACTATGATTTATTAATTACATATTCATGGAAATAGTTTATTACACTGTTCTAGTCCTTCCGTCCCAATACTGATTTTCACCAGGGCTGGGTAAAAAGATTAGCTTTCAGAAAAAAAAAAATATGTATGAGACAAGTGGAATATGTGGAAGGTAGAAAGGTGTATAAAGATAAAATATATAAAGCATAAATGATTTTAGTAGATGCTACAGGTTAAAGAGGTGAAACAGAAATTCTTTTTTCTTCTTTAGCAACTCCATCCATAGTTATTGGGCATAATTCTTTTATGTTTCCTTTTGTCAAATCCCTCCCCCATTGTCCAGGATATTGTAAATCCATTCTGCTATAATCAAATCTCTTGTTTCACCACCCTTCCCCACTTTCAGTAGATGGTTTTATCTTCAAATTCACAAAGACAAAACATATATCAATTAAGTGTCACAATTTTATATAACTGATTTCATAATCGTTACTTCCCTTCTTTCCTTAATGGAAATTGTATTTCTTTAGTCTTATAGTTGTGATCCCACCTCATCCCAATACTTTATTCATTGTTCATTTTCTATTTCTTTCTATCCTTTAGCTCCTTTTCTCTGTTCCTTTGACTATGCATCTTACTCTATTTTTTCTATCTCCTGCCTTATATCTATTATTATTTTAGCTTTTTTTAAGTACCCCCAGATTTTACTTGTGAAAAACCTTGCTATTTTCCTCCTTCACTGCAATATTGCAACATTTTTTTCACCATCTCCCCAGTCCCTCATTCGTTCATAGTCAAACTTGCAGGAAAGCCATCTTTCTCTTAGGGCCAGTCCCCTCACACCTCAGTCCCCTGACCTCTGATACTCTAATTCATTGCAATTATTGTCTGCAATGAATCCTTCTCAAGAGAAATTTTATGTACATCTGCCCTCTTCTTTCCTGAAAATGAAGTTTTTACTTTAGTTTTAAATATTACATAGTTACATATTTTTTTCTATGGCAGGATTTCTCAAGTTCTGCAACTATGGCCCATCGTGGACTCTGCTGGCTGGACAGATGTCTGTGGCACCCTGCGCTCCTGCCCCTCACCTCGGTCATGACAATGAAAACATTACTCATCTTTTGCACACTCCCTGGGGAGCATTAGTGTCAGTTTTGCCCTGGATTGAGAACCATTGGTCTATAGTAACTCATATTCTCTCTCTGTTTTTCTCTTCATTTGCCAGCTACATGTTGGTGTTCCTTAAACTGTGCTTGAACACTGGTAAGTTCACATATTATATGCTTTGGCTTACAGATACGCATTTATGTGTCAGAAAACTCCTTGAGTTTTAGGTATTCTACCTACAGGACTACAGGATATCTCATAAACACCTCAAACTCAGAACTGAGTAAACTGAATGCATTATTTTTCACACCCACCTCCCCAGACCTGAATATCCCCATCTTCTCAGGTGAAACAACTGTCTATCCAATTGCCAAGGCAGAAAAATGGGAGTCATCCTTGATTCCCCCTCACTCAATAGCCAAATATTGAATCACAAAATCTCAAAACAATATATTTCATTTTTAACATTATTCTCCCATTTCAGATCATCATTTCTAATGTATATTATTGCAATATTTTGTGAGGATGTGGCAAAACTATGTTTTTAGGTTTGGGTTTCTCCAGTGTATTTATCACACTACAATGAGAATGTCCCTTCTAAGATGAAAATCTAACCTTGGGCCTCCTCTGCCTAAAACTCTTATGGTTACCTATTATACTAAAAAAAAACAAAAAACAAAAAAACACACACACAAATTACTGAAGGTTCTTAAGTGCCACATACCTCTTAAGGATCTAACTCCTCTCATATTCCTTAGTCCCTTGTCTTGCCACTCTTGTCCAAACTGAATAACTTCTAATTTCTTAAAATGTATCATTGTATCCTATTCTAGAAATTTGCATATACTTTTTTTTTCTCCTTGGTACACTCATATATCATAATGTATAAGCTTTAAGTTCACTCATTGATCAGTTCTTGGCTATCAGGATGCTCATTCAGGAAGCTTCCCTTAGTCTTCCAGCTTTTATGAGACATACATCCTTAACAATTTCATGAAACACTGTAGACAACCACACATTACACTTCATTGAGAGTGTACGCTTGCCTATGTCCAGAGCTGGGCATAAAGTAGCTGGAAGGTAAAGGCAGTGATTTAGTTGTTTTAATTAATCCCACTATGGTTTCCCATATTTAATTTGTTTGCTCCTTTTTCTGATTTTTTAAAATAATTGTTATATTCATTCATTCAGTGAGTCCTCATTTAGTACTTATAGTGAGGTGTGCTCTGCTTGGCAGTACAATGAAGCCTCCATTGGTGGGGAAGATAGAAAAATAAATGGTATCAGTGAAATGTGAAAGTGTCACAGGGGACAAGTATAAAATCTATAAAAGTCACTATCAGTACAGCTGAGATATTTGGGAAGTGGGTTGTGAAGGAAAGATAGCAGGTATCAAGAGAATACTTCTGGATGAAAAAGAACAATCGTTTGAACATGACTATTAAGTGAGAGTTTTCCAAAAACTAGACGAAAAAAGAGAGGAAGAAGAAGGGTCAGAAATAAAACAGGGAATGCAATAGAAACAAGAACACAAATGAATAATATCACAAGTACGTGGCCAAGAAGCAAAAGCTGAATCTTCAACTTAACAAGAACAAACAATTGTATAATGTAGAAAATAAGCCTTGGCTGGTGTGGCTCAATGGATTGAGAGCCAGCCTGTGAACCAAAAAGTTACCAGTTTGATTCTGAGTCAGGGCACATGCCTGGGTTGTGGTCCAGGTCCCCAGCTGGCCGTGAGTGAGAGGCCATTGCACATTGATGTTTCTCTCTCTCTCTTTCCCTCCCTTCCCTTCTCTCTAAAAATAGATAAATAAAATCTTTTTTTTTAAAAAAAGGAAATAGGTACATTTTTGAAGGAACTCCAGGTGGGGAAAGGTCATGGTCAAAAAGTCAGAAATAACAGCAGAGACATTCTTCGTGAAAGGGCCATGAGACACATGTAATGGTGGCCCTCAGTCTCTTTTAAGTGATGCTATTGGACACTTGAGAAGCAATTTAGCACTAATTTGCCTTCAGGCTCTTACTCTCATGCAGCTTGGCAGACTGTGTAACTTCAGGCAAGTTATTGATTGCTTTCTGCTTAGATTTCCTCATCTGTAAAATGTGGATAAATTTATGTCAAAGAGATAATTTCAGTATTAAGTACTAAGTTTTGGATATTATTATTCAGCAAATGAAGTGTCTAATCCTTATAATATAAAATGTGATATAAAAATTAATCCACAGTAATGTCCTAAATTATAATGATATCCTCATCAAACTAAAATATGCTAATACTCTTTTCTGAAAGTTGATCCTATTACCTTTTATCTATAGCTAAAATAAAAATTTCTAAAGCTTGAAAATCTAATATCTGGGTAGCCAAAGTAAGTTGCAGCAATTAAACATAGAGCAATATGAAGAGTCTACATATTTCAAAGATTTCATAGTAGTTTTATGAGGAACACTATTAAATATGTCACAAGCTAAATAAAAATGCATATAATCTTTTGGAGCTATCTTAGTGAAATAAATCTCCTATTGCCTCTAAAAGTATAATAACCAAATGATTAGTGCTTGATTAGCAAAAACTGAAAGTCTTTTGTTAAACAGTCACCTTTGGTTCTTTCTATATCTAATACATCTTTCATTTTTCACATGTATAAGCAAAATTCATAGCTGTGATGTAATGCACCAACTGGGGGTTTCTAGGAGTGGATTGTTATGATTCCATTTTGTTAATGTGATGAGATGGCCCTAACCTCCCCCTCAGCTTCATTTAGTTTTACACAGGTTACTTCCTGACTGTGACCCTTGATAACCTTAGAGTATTTACTTTAGAAAATTGTAATTACAAATTCTTTTTCAGCTCCCTTTAGATATAAATCTTCTCCCAGGCTTTTGTCAGTTTTACAACCCATGAATGTCTTTCTCAAGGACCTGGGAATTATCCCTTTTAAATGTAATTGTTTAGAGAGATATCTGTGCCCTTCTCTCCCAGTCTCTTAGAGGGTAGGCATATAACTTAATAAGCCACAATTTGCAAACACAGATGACCAAATCATATTTATCAACCTCTCCTAACCCCTTCCTCCAGTACTTTCCATCAGCTCACCCCAGTGCTAAAAATCTCACCTCCTCCATTACCACCAAGTTCTGTTTCAGGGAGTTGAAGTCAATCTCTCTCATCTATTGCAATAGTCTTGGATAAAGTCTTCTTTGCTTGTTTAACTCCATCTGTTGAAATTTTTTGACAACTGAGAATGATAAATTGTTAACATATTCAAATACAATTATACAAAAGTCACCATTAGAATATGATAGAATATGCTATTTAAAGTTTTAATTTTTACATTAAGGATTTGGGTTATAAATTGAATAACATTAGAACCACCTTATATGTATATCCAAATAAGTTAGTATTAAACTTTAAATCTTTACATAGAGTATAAGTTCAAAGAAAGTCACAACCTTTGGTCTATTTTTGTACCTTTTAAAATATGGTCATGTGTGATATTATTTGAACTATCAGGAAATAAAATCTAAAACTTATTTCTCATCCTGCTTCTAAGCAATTGATGTTCTATTTAGAAGGTAGGATTATCTGTTTAAAAATGCATTAACTTTCACATAACCTCAATATGTTTACCAAAATTCATTTTAAATTTATATTGAAGCTGTGAAAGCTTTGGAATTGCTGCCTAACAAATTATTCACACAAGTATTCAAAATGGTTCACTTCTGTGTCGCAATTCTACAGTTGTTACTAGAAAACTTATATGTAGTTGAAACTTTGATTAGATTTCCATCTGCCAGGCAAATATATTTTTAAAAATCGAGTTTTAATAAAATTAAAATACAATTTCAACTTACCATCAGAAATTTACATAGTGTAGGGACGTATGTATTGGGCCCTTTTAGCAGCTTATGCATAATTCTATACTTAATGGTTTCTAAGCTGCAAAAATATGAGCGAAGCTTCTATACTTCAGAGAACAAGTTGTCCAAGACAAGCAAAATAAACCTTGTGAGCACTTGTTTATCCTATCAATATTTCATTAAGTATTACTAAATGCCAATTGTAGGTCATTTATGTAAGAAAGTATATTCATATATCTATAGTTTATGGTCGAGAGTGCATATTACTCTATAAATTATCAAAAGTAGCTGATCTGTGGATCATAAGAATATTAGAGAACCATTAAAGCAGTGTTTTCTCAATAATCATATATTATAAAGTAGAACTAACCTTGTGAAAAATAGTTTGCAGAAATCATAAACTTTGGTTCCACAAATTCCATTAAAAACAAACACTTTAATATAAATAATAAGAAGATAACATTTTACCTTTATCTACTGATTTATATGGATGAAACTTGAATATCACAAAATGAATGCGTCCTTAAGAATTATTTGAAAAAGTGAACATTCTAAAAATTACCCACATTTTAAAAGATAAAAATTGTACTGCTCTGCATAAAGGTAGTCATGATGAAACCTCCGAAAGGCAGAGAATACTTTCAGTAATGGAAATTATCACCAGCTAACATTATTTGGTTTGAGTTAAAGATAAAATCTAGCAGAACATGATGCATTCGGGTTCGAAATTCATAACATAGGTATAACATGATGGCATGGTACCATGATGGTACAGGCAGCATTAAGTGTTTCAATTAACACAGAAACAAAGTTTATCAGCAATATGTCATTTTCACAAAAATTTTATAAAGCAAACAAGTAAAAAGCCAAATTGAATAAAACTACATTGATGGAGGATTAAGGAAAGTCACAATCTCAACATTCTTTCTTCTTTGGACTATACTTGATGATCATGGTAATTTCTTTAAATTTATTTTTTTATTTTTTATTATTGTTCAAGCATAGTTATCTGTCTTCCCCCCCAGCACTCCCCACCTCATTCCCCTGTTTACACTCCCCCTTGTTATTGTCCATGTATCCTTTATAATTGTTCTTATAAACCCTTCACCTTTTCCCCCCATTATTCCCTCCCCTCTCCCCTCTGATCACTATCAGCCTATTCTGAATTTCAACGTCTTTAGTTATATTTTGCTTGCTTGTTCATTTTGTCGATGAGGTTCCAGTTAAAGGTGAGATCATGTGGTATTTCTATTTCACCACATGGATTATTTCACTTGGCATAATGCCCTCCAGTTCCATCCATGCTGTGACAAAGGGTAGAAGGTCCTTCTTTTGTTCTGCAGCATAGAATTCCATTGTGTAAATGTACCATAGTTTTTTGATCCATTCATTTACTGATGGGCAATTAGGTTGCTTCTAGCCCTTGGCTATTGTAAATTGTGCTGCGATAAATGTTGTGGTGCGTAGGTTCTTTTGGATTTGTGTTTCAGGGTTCTTAGTATATAATCTTAGCAGTGGAATTGCTGGGTCAAAAGGCAGTTCCATTTTTAGTTTTCTGAAGAAATTCCATACTGTTTTCCACAGTGGCCTCACCAGGCTGCATTCCCACCAACAGTGCACTACGGTTCCCTTTTCTCCACAATCTCTCCAACACTTGTTTGTTGCTTTGTTTATGATGGCCATTCTGACAGGTGTAAAGTGGTATCTCATTGTGGTTTTAAATGCATCTCTCTGAGGGCTAGCAATACTGAGCATCTTTTCATATGTCTCTGGACTCTGTATGTCCTCCTTGGAGAAGTGTCTGTTCAAGTTCTTTACCCATTTTTTAATTGGGTTGTTTGTTTTCTTATAGTGGAGTCATGTGAGTTCTTTATATATTTTAGAGATCAAACCTTTGTCTGAGGTATCATTGGCAAATATATTTTCCTATATGGTTGATTCTCTTTTCATTTTAATGCTGTTTTCTTTAGCCATGAAGAAACTTTTTATTTTGAAAAAATCCCATTTGTTTATTCTATCCTTTATGTCCCTTGCTCCAGGGGACATATCAGTGAAAATATTGCTGTGTGGAATATCTGAGATTTTCCTGCTTATGTTCTCCTCTAGGACTTTTATGGTATCACGACTTATATTTAACTCTTTTATCCACCTTGAATTTATTTTTGTGTATGGTGTAAGTTGGTGATCAAGTTTCATTTTTTTGTATGTAGCTGTCCAGTTCTCCCAACACCATTTGTTGAACAGGTTATTTTTGCTCTATTTTCTGCTGCTGCCCCCTTCGTCAAATATTAGTTGACCATAGAGACTTGGGTTTATTTCTGGGCTCTCTATTCTATTCCATTGGTCCATATATCTGTTCTTATGCCAGGACCAGACTGTTTTGATTACAGTGGCCTTGTAATACAGTTTGATATCAGGTATTGTGATCCCTCCTGCTTTGTTCTTCCTTCTCAAAATTGCTGCAGCTCTTCAGGGCTGTTTATGGTTCCATATAAATTTTTGAAGTGTTTGTTCTGTATGTGTGAAATATGTCATGGGTACTTTAATAGGTATTGTGTTGAATCTCTAAATTGCTTTGGGTAGTATGGCCATTTTGATGATGTTAATTCCTCCAATCCATGCGCATGGCACATGCTTCCATTTGTTTGTGTCTTCTTTAATTTCTTTCTTCAGTGTTGTGTAGTTTTCTGAGTACAGGTCTTTTACATCCGTGGTTAGGTTTATTCCTAGGTACTTTATTTTTCTTGTTGCTTATCAAATGGGATTTTCCCCTGATTCCTGCTTCTGACGTTTCATTGTTGGTATACAAAAATACCTTTAATTTCTGAATATTGACTTTGTATCCTGCTGTTTTGCCAAATGCATTTCTTAGGTTGAGCAGTTTTTCTGGTGGAGTCTATAGGATTTTCTACATACACTATCATGTCACCTGCTCATAATGACAGTTTTACTTCCTCTTTTCTGATTTGGATGCCATTTATTTCCTTTTGTTTTCTGATTACTGTGATTAGGACTTCCAATACTGTGTTGAATAGAAGCAGTGAAAGTGGATAACCTTGTTTTGTTCCTGATCTTAGTGGGAAAGGTTTTAGTTTTTTCCCATTGAGTGTGATTTGGCTGTAGGTCTCTTGTATATGACCTTTATTATGTTGAGGAATGCTCCCTCTATTCCCACTTTGTTGAGTATTTTTATCATAAATGGGTGGTCTACCTTATCAAATACTTTTTCCACAACTATTGATATGCTCATGTGGTTTTTGTCTTTCTTTTTGTTTATGTGATGTATTACATTTATTGATTAGCAAATATACCATCCTTGCATCCCTGGGATAAATCCAACTTGGTCATGGTGTATGATCTTTTTAATGTATTGCTTGATGTGGTTTGCCAATATTTTGTTGAGGAATTTATCATCTATGTTCATCAGCAAATTGGCCTGAAGTTTTCTTTCTACATTGTGTGTTTATTTGGTTTTGGGATTAGGATGATGCTTACTTCATAAAAAGAGTTTGGGAGTCTTCCATCTTCTTGGATTTTTTGGAATAGTCTGTGAAGGATAGCGTTAGCTCTTCCTTAAATCTTTGTAGAATTCTCCTGTAAAACCATCTGGTCCTGGTCTTTTGTGTGTCGGGAGTTTTTTATTACTGCTTCAATTTTGTTAGCTGTTATTGGTCTGTTCAGGCTTTCTGCTTTTTCTTCATTGAGTTTTGGAAGATTATATTTTTCTAGAAATGTGTCCATTTCACCTAGGTTTTCAAATTTTTGGCATATAGTTCTTCGTAGTAATTTCTTGGAATCCTTGGTATCAGTTGTAATCTCTCCTCTTTCATTTCTGATTGTGTTTATTTGGGTTCTATATCTTTTTTTCTGATGAGTCTGTTTAAAGTCTTGTCGATTTTTTTTTTTTTAATCTTTTCAAAGAACCATCTCTGGATTTATTGATCCTTAGAATTGTGCTTTTAGTCTCTATGTCATTTAACTGTGCTCTGATCTTGGTTATTTCCTTTCTTCTACTTTCTCTGGGCTGTCTTTGTTGTTGTTCTTCAAGTTCTTGTAGGTTTAGGGTTAGGTTGTTTATTTGAAATGTTTCTATCATTTTTTAGGTAGGTCTGTATCGCTATTAACTTCCCTCTCAGGACTGCCTTCCCTGTGTCCCATAAGTTTGGGTTCTGTGAGTTCATTTTCATTTATTTCCAGACACTTTCTGATTTCTTTCTTGATCTCATTCTTGACCCATTCATTGTTCAATAGCCTGCTATTCAATCTCCATGAGTTTGAGTGTTTTTGAGTTTTTTCCTTGAGGTTGGTTTCTAGTTTCAGTCTCTTGTAATCAGAGAAAATGCTTGGTATGATTTCAATTTTCTTGAATTTGTTGAGGCTTGTTTTGTGTCCTATCATGTGGTCTATCTTTGAAAATGTTGCATGTGCATTTGAAAAGAATGTGTATTTTGCTTCTTTGGGATGAAAGGCTCTCTCTATATATCAATTTAGTCCATTTGATCTAGGGCATTGTTCAATGCCACAATATCTTTGTTGATATTTTATTTGGAAGATCTATACATTTTTGACAGTGGGGTGCTGAAATCCCCTACTATAATTGTTTTGCTGTCAATATATTTCTTGAAGTCCTCCAAGATTGTCTTCATGTATTTGGGTCCCCATTTTGGGTGCATATATATTTACAATGTATGTCTTCTTGATGGATTATTCCCTTGCGTATCATGAAGTGACCTTCTGGGACTGTTTTTATGACCCTTTTTGAAGTCTATTTTGTCTTATATGAATATTGCTGCCCTGGCTTTCCCCGCCCCCACCCCTGTCCATTTGCTTGGATTATTTATTTCCAGCTCTTCACTTTCAGTCTGTGTAGGTCTTTTGTCCTGAGATGGGTCTCTTGTAGGCAACATATGTGTGGGTCATGCTTTCTTATCCATTCAACTATTCTATGTCTTTTCATTGGAGCATTTAATCTGTTTACGTTTAAAGTTGTTTTGATAGGTCTCATTCATTGCCATTTTTTCATACCTGTGTTCTTTTCTCTCTCACACTTTTTTTTTTTCCTTTTCTTAAAGCAGACCCTTTAGCATCTCTTGCAGAGCTTGTTTCATGAAGGTGTATTCTTTTAGACTTCATTTGTCTGGGAAGCTCCTTAATTGGTCTTCCATTTTAATTGAGAGCCTTGCTGGATCAAGTAGTCTTGGTTGTAGCCCGCTGGTTCTCATTACTTGGAATATTTCTTGCCATTCTCTTCTGTCTTGGAGCGTTTCCACTGAGAAGTCAGTTGCTAACCTTATTGGGGCTCCCTTGTATGTTACTTCCCGTTTCTCCCTTGCTGCCTTTAAGATCCTCTCTTTGTCTTGGGATTTTGCCATTTTAATTATGATGTGTCTTGCAGTGGGCCTCTTTGGGTTCCTCTTGCTTGGGACTCTCTGTGTTTCCTGGGTTTGTGTGATTTTTCTCTCATCAATTAGGGAATTTTTCCATGAGTACTTTTTCAAACAGGTTGTCTATCCCTTGCTCTTCTTCTCCTTCTGGTATCCCTATTACACGGATATCATTACATTTCATGTTGTCTTGCAGCTCCTTTACCATGTGTTTGTTTTTTCTGAGTCTCTTTTTCTTTTCTTGCTCCTTCTGGGTGTTTTTTTTTCTACCTTGTCCTCCAGTTTGCTGATTCAATCCTCTGCTTCATCCAGTCTGCTTATAATTCCTTCTAGTGTGTTTTTTTATTTCCGAGATTTTATTGTTCATTTCTTCCTGGGTTTTGTTTATGGTTTCTATTTCCTTTTTCATGCTGTTGTAGTTCTCACTCAGTTCCTTGTAGTTGTCTGTGAGTTCCTTGAGCATGTTTATAACCATTATTTTGAATTTTATATCTGATATTTTGGTTACCTCCATTTCATTTAACTCTTTTGTTGAGGAGTCTTCCATTCCTTTTTATTGCATGTTCATTTTGTGCATTCACATTGTAGGTAACTCTTTTTATTTGTTTCTGTACTTCCTGACATTTTTCTTTGCTAGCTGTCTTTGTACAGTGAACTGCTATTGTTAGGGATTCTGTGGGGTTCAGTGGTGTGGTCTCTTTGATCTCCTTGTCTGGACACTCTAGCTTTGCCCTCTCTTCTGTTTGTGTGGCCTCTCTTGTTGTACTTGAGTTTTTACCTTTTGGTGGTTCCTTTGTTGGTGGTTTTTCTCCTCCAGCAACTATACTGATGTTCCCAGCTCCAACCTATTCTTGTGTGTGATCAGTGTCAGGCAATGGATTAAGACAGCAAGAGAATATTTTATGGGATTTAAAGTACCAGCAAATAGAGAAGATAGGAGGTTCTTTGGATAAGTATAGCATTAGCTGTGATATTTCACCCAACTAGCCACTTTTTATAAAAGGTGAGAGATAAGACTCTTGTTAGAGGGGGGAGGATTGTGAGCCGAATCCAGAAAACAGCATTTGTGCAAGGTTAGATGATGAAATATAGTGAAAGTAAAGGACAGAAAGTAGGCCTAGTGTGAGAAAGAATAGAGTTAACCACAACAATAATAATGCTCAGGGTTAAAGTGAATTTGGCTAAGATCATGTAGGGTTGCTGTGTAGTATGTACTATGGAACAACAATTATTTACAATAGCACTGGAACAACAATAATATGACAAGAAATATATGATTTTATAACCAGAATAGAAAGTACCTGATCAAGAGTTGTGTGTTATTGGAACATGGGTGAAGTGAAAGAAGGAAAATTAAAATATAATAAAGAGAGAATAAGGAAAACCAGTCAAACAATACAATTGAACAAAGAAATAAAATGGGGAAACTAAACATGAGGAAGGGGAATAAAAAAATACTAATAAAATGAAAATGGTAAATATAATGAAAAAAAATAATACACATGAACAAGAAAATGCCAGCTCTATGGCATAGCAAAATGACATTTGTCTCAGTTTCTCAGTTTTTGTGATTAGCCTTGTGCTCCCCCTTTGGATCTGTCTCTGGACCATTCGTGACTCCACGTCTCATTGTGTCTTACTTGGGGGAAGAAAAAAAAAAGAAAAAAAAAACATAAAGGAAAGAAAAAAAAAAAGCTTCCTGCTGACTTTAAACCCATTCAGTGCATTCTGCTGGTTTTCCTGAATGCCACAGGAAGAGGGGGCTGAGCTTTGCTTTTCTCCCTTCCTATGGTTTTGAGAGGATGGGGACCAGCTCTGGGCCATAATTTTCATAGATTCCTGGATGGCCCAGGTCCTCCATGAGCTGTCAGGCTCAAATCAGCCACTCAGCTGGGCACAACATGAGTCAATCTTGGTGCGCTTCTTCACTCAGCCACTCAGTCTTGGGCATGTGGCTTGAGACAAGCTGGGGCATCATGCAGTTCCACTAGGCCACTCAGTCTCTGGGCACTTGCAGCTGAAATCTCCCTTGGGGGCTGCTGGACAGTTACTTATAAAGCAGCTGCCTGCCGTTTCTAACAAGTTCATGGCTTTTCATACAACCCCATTTTCCAACCAGTCTGGAGACTATTCGAGTGAGGGTCTGACACATCCCAATTGCTCCCTTCTCCAGGTGTCACCTGGCACCTCAGTTTCTCTGGTGCTGGCGTCCATAGTCCCAGCAGATATGTACCACTTCTGTATGTCTCCCAGTTCATCTCCATTTCCCCCAGCAACCTCCAGCACCCAGGTCCCTCCTGGTGCTGGGCTGCCCTCCCTGCTCTGGTAGGGGAGGGAGCTGGTGATCTAACTCTCCTCCCTGTATTCTGCGGCAGGTGCCAGGCCAAGGGCACAGCAGCCTTAGTCCAAGGGCAGATCCCAGGGACCTAACCATTCCAGCGCAATCTCCTCACCCATGGTAATTTCATGTGGACATAAATACAACACTTCTAGTGTGATATGAGTCCTGAAAGCACATAAAACTTCTGTTTCTCAATAATTTCAATTTAAGTATTTAAGTTAAACCTAAAGAGACTAGAAATATGTTAGAATAAGAAACTGTCTTTGAGTAAAGTTACCAGATGAAATACAGAATGCCGTGTTTAAAATGAGCTTTAGAATAATCAGTGAATAATTTTGTAATATAGGTATCACAAACACATCATGGTAAAATTTATGGGACATACTTATGGTAAAATGTTATTTGTTATTTATCTGAAATTCACAATTAAATGAGGCCTTCTGTTTTTATTTGCTAATTTAGTACCTGTATAATTTTAGAAAAAAACCTTTATGTGGAAAAATGGTTTGACATGCTGTATACTTTCTGTAAATAGAATAAAAGCAGGCATTACAAGAGATGTCTCTAGGCTAAAAAATCACTAACAGATACTGTGGAGGTGCTCCGCCCGCAGGACCCCCGGTCTGCCATGGATGAGAATAAGTCTATCAAGACATGACCTGCTTGGGGAGAAAAGGTGGCCATATGTCTCAGAGGAGAAGGACCTGGAATCACTCAATGGGCTTTTATTGGGTTTAATTTGCATAGAAATATAGGGAATATTCCTAAAGCTCATCAATCATTGTCAAGCAGAAATGATCAAATAATAGATAACACTCAAAGAACCCTGAGGGCTTATTCTGAGTCAGGGTCAGATAGTTAAAGAGTCATAAAACTTTGGGGAACAAACTCATTCCATGCATGGATCCTTATCATTTAAATTGAGGGTATTAACAAAGTAGGTTTCATAGGATTTTATATACTCTTTCTTAGGCCTGATTGTCCTAGGGAACTCACCCTTTCCAGCACAGGGCCATACCCACCTCCAGCATTCTTTCAAGCTTAAGTAGGGGAGGTGAAGTAAGGCAGCCAAGAGATTAGGAGACTTCTTGCAGATAGAATGAGGACTCAGGCTATGTCAAAGCAGAGGGGTGAGGGTTTATCACGCCCTTTTTCTATAGCTCCCCAAGTCCTTCCCTGAGAGCCTCTTCGTGACCATGCCTGTCTTAGGTCTTCCCTCCCTTGAGGAATCATAACCATCATTGGATAACCGGTAATGCATTGGGGGCCAAGCAGGGTGAAGTAAAGTGGGCTGAGGTGGTGCCACTGCCAGGGAGATAAGCTTTGTCTCCTTAGTGGCTTATGGTCCCAAGGTCTCTCCCTCACCCTTAGCCATAGGGATTTATAGCTGCTGAAACCAGGCAGGGCAGTTCCCAACAAGGTACAAGATTCATTAACTGGAAAAACAAAACACATCAAAAAGCGAATACAACAAAACAGAGATTTCTACTTTGGAATGTTCAAGCAGTGATTGTCAGTGACACCTTAGAAAAGATTCTCCTTCACATGCAATATTGAGTCAGATGAAGTGCCCTAGAGCCTCTTGTACTTAAAAGATACTATAAATCGAGTTTCTAGTGCACGTGATTTCATAATCAGTATGGGGAACCCTACCAAGCGTGGGAAATGTGGCCCAGCCCCAACTCAGAAAAGCCAGTGGGGAGCGAGGTTCGGTGGGCAGGACCCAAGTCCATGGATAGGTTCTTCCATGGGGAATCAGGCCTGCATTGTACCTAGACCTCTATGAGGCTTGGTCTTGCTAAAACTCCCACACCCTGAATTGAGGCAGCAAACCTTTACTGCATATCTTTAAAGTAACTTCCTAAAATCTATGCTAAACCTTCCAAGAAGGAGTGTAACCAGCTTAACCACTTTTCCCTTTACATTTGCAAATATCCTTCCTTTTTTATATAATTAGTAACACCCTCTCCTTTGTTTTCTGTAACTGCCTAAAGCAAACCTGTGTGTAGTAATGAGGATCATCCTCAATGTAATGTGCCCCCAAAAGCAATAAAAGCCTGTCAGGGCAAGGATCCCGGCGCCCTCCTCTAGAGAGAGTGGCCTTGCTGTCCCTTTTCCTCCACAGGACTCGGTAGTCTGTGTGTATTTGCCTATTGCAGCCACAACACAGGATCCTGCTGGCCAGTATCCACATCAAATCAGCCCTATTTAGCAACATAATTTAGGGCTAGTCACACTTCCTATTCAAAGTATTTCAATAAATTTCATATGATATAACTAACTAAATAAATAAAATATAATAATAAATATAGTTCTGTGTGAAAATAGGAAAAATGTTCATTATAGAATTCAAATGTTCTTTCATTCACTCAGTAACTTTTTGTTTCCAACAAATGCCACTAACCTTTGGAAACAATAATTGCACATTTGATTTACCCTTGAATGTTTTTCTACACTGAGATCCTTAAATGTTTCAAAGCAGTTTTTTTCTTTCAGGATATCTGTAAATTTATAAATTTCATCATTGAGGATTATTGTTTATTTTTTTAAATAGCTTTATATTTAATAGGATGAACATAAGAATGATATATTTCACATAAAATAAAAAATAAGAGTTGCAAAATTATAATATGAATTTTAAATCATTACAAAGTCATAAAACTAAGTAATTTGAATGACAAACTTATTTTCTAGAAAAAATGAAAGTCTTTTAAGTATTAAAGAATGAATTTTTTTTATAACACCATGTATAGTTCTAAAATGGGTGTTCAGATGGGAGAGACCTAACTTAATGAGCAACCACGTAAATATAAAATGCATAACTGTAGAAATTACTTACACTCTCTAAAAATGGAAACTGGAAAAGTACTTTGCAATCATTTGCTAATGAAAACTATTTACACAAGTTTTTTTTCTTTTGTTGTCATGTGAAGTAAAAAAAATCTTGAAATTTCCTATGAAAGAAACAAACCAAAAAATAAACAACCCTAAAAACAGAGATATCAATACTCCAGAAGAAAACTGTATCTTCCAATGAAAAATAAGGAAAGAAAATTTTACTGTATTAAACTAGGTCAGATCAAGAAGTATTTACTGGATTCCTATACCTGTTAGATTAAGTGAAGGGATGGCAATCAATACACACACAAAAAACAGAGGCATTTTTTTTGTTTACTAGCAAGAGGTGATGGAGTTAAAGAGATAAAAAAGATATCCAAAGTACTACAGAAAAAAAAATGATGAAATTAATCAAATTTGTTTTGGAGCATTGGGGCAAATTTTTAGAAGTCTCATTTGAACAGTAATTTTTTAACAGGGTGTTGAGCTGAAGGACCCCCTAAATGGAGAAAATCCCCATAGCTATCTCTTGGGGGATGAGGGTAGTGGAGCTGGGCCATTGAGAGCTACTTTGCATATCTGAAAAATGTAGCCAGTGTTTTAATACTCTTAAAAAAAAGCTGTGCCTGAGCTGGGAGCCAGGGAGATGTGCGTGACTCTAACTTGTGATGTGATGTAGCTGGAGGGGCTTCCTGGGCCTGTGAAAGCAGCTGGGAGGCAGTTTCTGTGTTTGCCTAGATTAACAATGGCAGCTGAGAAAGGCAGAAGAAACCAGACTATAGGCAGTTGTAACTCAGTGTGGGAGGAGTCAGAAATAGGGTTATAGAGGAAGATCCACCCCAAGATTAAAACCCAGGTGCAGCAGTTTAACTGGGAGGGTTTTGGGAAGCAGAGAGAGGCCTCTCTTGACCACATGGCTTAGAAAGCAGGAGAGAAAGATGTAGCAGTCATGTGGAGCTCTCTATCTCTTAGCAGTTTGAAAGAGTGAAGGATTCCCATGAGCCCACCATGAGGATGAGGTTTTGGATTAAGAACGGAATCTAGCTGAGCTACAGATTTCTATTTCTTTCCTGAGATATGGTACCTCTGACTGGCCTGGTTTGGCAAGTGGAGGCAGGACTGTGTGTGTGTGTTTGTGGGTGTTTTAAAGGGACTTTGGGATTTAACAGCAACATTCAAAAATTACTCTAAACTCTTATAACTTTTGAATAAATAGTTCCTTTCCTTTTTACCAAACTGTGGCATGGAGAGCCACAGTTCCTAACATGGTGGTAGTCAAAGAAAAAACATGGTAAAAAGAAAAAGACGCTGGAGAAGGGAGGTTGTTTCTGTAATAATTTAGATGAGAAGATATTTTGAACAAGTAAAGATGGAGAGAAGTGTGTGAAATATAGACACAGTTGTCAAAGGAGGGGAAGAAGCTGTCTTGTATATTCTCAGTAGGTAAAGAAATCGTCTGAGGACAGAGGGGGAGCAGCACGGGTGCCTAAATTCAATAACTACTGTTACTCTGGATTACAGACTTCTCCAAGGCTTTTCTAATTTGCTAGGCCAGAATTACAGTGATAGTACTAGGAGAAATTTCCACCAACCAGAAGCCCAAAGTAAAATAAAAGACACTGGTATGAGTCTAAGCACATCGTAGGTGGCCAACAATTAATCTATCAGAGAAAAAGGGAGCGGCGCGAAGTAAAGCTACTTAGTTTATAAGCATTGAGAAATGTTTGGTAAATGTGACTAAGTTATCAATACTATAACTTGAAATAAGTTATTTTTTTATATGGAGCAACTATATTTTTACAAGCATTATTTAAAAAGTAGATACAGAGAAATACTGAGTTAACTAAGATATTAAATATCACCTCAAGGATCTACTTTATACTTTTCACTCTGACTAAACAAAAATAAAACATTAATGCTTTTTTAGAATTATTAATATAAATTTCATTTGACATAGGTAATTGTACGTTCCTCTATTGATATGAATTCTACAAAATAGTAATCTCATGATATGGTCTATGAACAATGTTTTGTGAAGTCAAATAATTTTTGTGAACATTAACTTGAAGTAGGGTCTTAGAGAACCCCTAAAAGCACTGGCAGTTTAAGAGTTCTCAGAAATTTACAGGGAAATAAAAACCTGTTCATTTTAACCCAGCATTTTCCAAACATGTAAACAATAGATCTCATTTTTAAAATAACTAATATTAATTGGTATTCCATGGGCTACTAGTCATCTGATCATGTTTTGCGAAATACTAGTAAATTGATTTTAAGGACTTCAATCCAGTGTTTATGACACCTAGATTGTAGGTTTCAGTCAGTCTATGTATATAGGAAATGTCTCCTGAATTAAAAAATAACACGCCCCAAAAACAAACCCCTAAAAATGACTCACCAACGGAAAACAAATGTTTTCCAACAAATGCCTTTCCTGCAAATATAATGCATCCTGAACAGTCTCTCACATGGTTATTTTTCAAAAGGTAGAAATTATTTTGTCTAGGGTATTTCAACTCCCCAACTTCTGGCCTGTTCCTTTTTTTCTCTCTCTCTTTTTGCTTAATCCCTTCACCTTTTTCACTTAGCCTGCTGCAGGTCAATCTTTTGAGATGAATCTTGAGTTAGAAAAGAAAAGCCACCAAAAAATAGAGAAGTATAAAACAAATGAAAGGATGAAAGCTTGAAATATAAGGCAAAGGGAACAGTAATCAGGCACTGAGATGGCAGTTACCTGAAAGCAGTAAATGTCCACTGTCCAGCTTTCACCCGGCAACATGTCTATCATTACTCAGAATGAGGAGGAAAAAAAAAAAAAAAAGATGTTGATCTGGGAGGGGGGAAAGCATAGAGCAAAAACAAACAGGTGTTTACAGTCCTGAGCAAATGCTTGGGATAAACTTTCTTTTACTTTATTATCACAGGCTGTAAAGAAATATACAATATTCACGTGAGGTGTTAATTGGTGAAAAAAATCTTTAAAAACTTAAAACCATGTCTCATTTTTTTTTAAAAAGGTGATTTAAATTTTGCAGATGGTTTAAATATAACACAGCCACAGCAGTAAAAAGAAAACATTTTCACTAGTATAATCCTCAGCTAAACCTGAACAATTTTCTGAATTAGATAGACAGGAATTCATATCTGAGGAGAAGAGAAACCACAGAGAAAGAGTCTAGCAGAAGGTGGACAAATATCACTAATGACCAGAAGGGACTGACTGTGTTTTACTCATACCAAGCAGAATGAAAAATCAGTTCAGCATTTGACCAGAAAGCACAGAAGCTTTATTCATGCAGTAAAAAATGCAATCAGAAATGTGGGTTCCCAGGAGCATTTAGGCATCACAGGTCTATGGAATGCACAAGCAATTGTTAAATGTGGAAGAGAGACTAGAATTGAGAGAATTATAAAAGCAGGAGAAAATAGTAAAGAACAAACTAAGCAAACAACTAGAATAGGAACAGAATCACAGAAATGGAGATCACATGGAGGGTATCAGCTGTGAGGGAGAGCAGGGAGAATGGGGAAAAAGGTACAGAGAACAAGAAGCATAAATAGTAAGTACAAAACAGAGAGGGAGGTTAAGAATAGTATGGGAAATGGAGAAGCCAAAGAACTTATATGTATGACCAATGGACATGAACTAAGGCGGGGGCGGGGAGGGTGGAATATTGGTGGGAGGGGGAGTGCAGGGCAGAGGGGAATAAAGGAGAAAATAATTGGGACAACTGTAATAGTATAATTGATAAAATATACTTAAAAAACACATATCACATAAGGGGTCTTATGCTGATTACTAGAATTTGTAATTGTAAGGCTAATGCAATACATTTAAAACTTCAAAACTTATCAAATAACTTTGTTGAGAAAGCAAATAGCAACTATTTTCTCTTAAACTGATTGAAAGAAGCCAGGAAGGAAGTGTAGTACAGGTAATCAAACCATTAACTCCAGCTTGTTGAAGATGGAAGGAACCTTAAAGAGAAATAACTAGTGGGCTGAGAGTTGAGACATTTGTTCTAAACATGCGCCTGAACTAAACTGAACACGGGCCCGGACTTAGGTAATTCACGTTATCTTGTGCACATTGGTGTTCTTCATGAAATGAGATGCTTACATGAGATTTTCTTTTAGGACAAATTTTCTGCACTCGAGTGTTGGGCCTATTGCTCATTTGTTTTACCCTGAAAACCAAGAATTCATTTACAGAGGCCTATTGTGTGTGAGGCATTGCGCTTGACTTTGGACACCCTAAATGAACAATGTAGAGCTCCTGCCATCATGAAACTCAAAATCCATTTACTGTCTTCACAGTAACAGTGGCGTATTTGCCCTTTCTTTCATTTGTTTCCATTATTATTATTGATCACTAAAAATGTGGTAATTTGAATACTGTTTTATTGTTTACCTTGCTATTATTTATAGATTGATCGCTACCTCCTGCCCCAGGAAATAGTAGCATCTAGATAAATAGACTTGGTTATCTTTATATAGTACCTGAGCACATTGGAACTTAATGCAGCTTGTTGACAATACTAAGAAAAAGTTATATTGTTATAGCATAGGAACTAAAAATACTGGTTTGGGGGTCAGAGAGTACTGAAAAAGAATGATGATTCTACCTCTTAGTAATAACCATTTACATTTGTTGAGTATTTTAATAAATAAATTATTCTGTTTATCTATTACTAATAGTCAATCTCCCAAATTAATGGCTTAAAGCAACATTTATTTTGTTCACCAATATGTACTTTGGGCAGTTCTCAGCAGGAACAGCTAGTCTCTGCTTCATTCAGTGTAATTTGGTGCCTTTCAGAGTCTGGAGTAGAGAATCTTATAAATACGTGCTCACTTATATGCCTTAAAGTTGATGTTGATGCCACGGTGGTCTGTAGCTGGAGACGCTGGAAACAATACCTTCACATGATATTGGGTTTCCTTACAACCCAGAGGTTGGGTTGCAAGCATCCCAAGTGAGAAATTCAGGCAGAAATCATATCAGCTTTCATGACCTGGTATCAGAAGTTGGTCAGCATCGGTAGTGATGCAATCCATTCATGGTCAATGCATTCATAAGGATTGCCAAATTTCAAGTGCAGAGGGAATAGAATCCTCATGTTGATGGAGGAGTGACAGGTTCTAGAAAAACACATGGAACAGAAATGACTCAGTACTTTCTTTTGGAAAATACTGTCTGCCACAGTTCTATGTCACTTTCCTGTAATATAAAAAATATTCTTCCCCACTTGACAAAACCCCACACAACGTTTCCTTACATTATGGCGTCAGGCACAAACTCCAGATCCAGGATCTCTTAGTCTGAATAAAGTCCACTTCTGAAAAGCAGCTCCTTTGGTGCATTCCTCCTGCACAGTATTGATTTGCAGAGCTGTGAATTATTATCTACTTCACTCTCCCTTCCCAATACACAATGGGAGGATGAGCTTTAAAAGGGAAGACAGGACGGAAGGCCCATTGCAAATCTGAAATCAAGCTTGACACCAGGGTTGTTTTTTGGTTTTTTTTGTTGTTGTTGTTAAGACTCAATCCTATTGCATGAGAATGAATCTCCATGACTCTTGGCTCTACTCTCTGTGTTCCCCTTTCTTTCCCAGAAGAAATTGTCTGTGTTTGCTGCTCAATAATTTTTCAGCCTGTTTTCCACTCATAAGAGTTCATAGATGTAAAAGCCTATTTTTTATTTGATACTTTTTATATTCTTTTTAATCAAAGTTGGTGATGTCTCTACCAATAAAATTTTCTTAAAATTTTGTGAGTTCCCTATGATATCTATTGCAGTTTACCCCATTAGAAAAAAAGCTATATCTATAAATTTCTTTGTGTCAGAAGATTGTTAAAGTCACTGTAATGACAAGTTTAGGTATGATTCTTGATATCTACAATTATTTTATTTTCAATTTTTAGCTTTTAAAAGTAAACTCTGGTAAATAGATCACCACCAGACCTAAGATAAAACTGTTGAGGAATTTTTTAAATTATAGATGTGAAATATGTAATAATAATAAATCATACCTCTCACTATGGTTTATAATGTTGACAGGAGACCCACCATCAAATTTTGTGGCTTTATGTATTTTGCTGTACATATCCAAATAATACTTGAAGCGTATTAGTTGAGCTCATGAATATTAAGTATCCCCATGGTTTCATATGTGCTGTATATCTTCTGTTTCTGGATCTGTTTTCCATGCTTGTCAGCCCTGATTTGTGCCCAGGGAAGCTGATTTAAATGAATTGCATAAGTAGGCTCTTGTCCTCTTGTTCCTCATTCTACTAAAATATATCAAATGCACCAGTGAGAAATAAGAGGACGAGAGAGGGAAGTCAGGTGTTTATTTCCCCTGTGGCCTCCCTGCAAGGGCTGTATGGATTGTCGGCATACATTTTTTTAAAATTTTTTATTGTTATTCAATTACACTTGTGTGCCTTTTCTCCCCATCCCTCCACCCCACCCCAGCCAAACCCCCATCCCTCCCCTACTTCTACCCTCCCCCTTGATTTTGTCCATGTGTCCTTTATAGTAGTTCCTGTAATCCCCTCTCCTCACTGTCCCCTCCCCCACTCCCCCCTGTCCACTGTTAGATTGTTCTTAACTTCAATGTCTCTGGTTATATTTTGTTTGCTTTTTTTTTTTTTTCACTACTTGGTACCTTCTAAGGACCCTCTCCATACAGCTACCCTCTTGAGATTTTGTTAATTTTTTCCTTCCGCTGGCTGATTCTGTTCTATCAATGGTTTTGGTTCTTAATATTAAAGAGAACTTTACTGTGTTGGATATCAAGATAACTAAAGGATACAGTTTTCAACCTCCCACAGGAAATAAGCAGTTAAATAATTAGCAATCATCAAAGCCAAACAATTTCTTCTAAGAACAACAAATGAAAGAGTTTTTACTGGGTCTTTAAGCATAAGTAAGATTTAAAATGTAGTTAAAGGAATTGACTGTATTTCTTAAATCCATGTAACAACATTACATAGCAAAATATAAAATTGTACATAACTGATAATATAATTTTAACAAATTTGCAAGAAAGGAATTGTAGGTAAAATTTCTAAAGTGAAAAAAATTAACATGCTCTGAAAGTGTGGCTGAGATACAAAAGTGAAATGAACTGTGGAATTTCATAGAACTTAAAGCTGGAATAATAAAAATGTAGAACAGCTTCATGGCTTTCGTTCTCATGTTGTATTTACTGTCACCTGCTCAGGGAAGCCTTTCTAACCATTCCACCTAAATTTTGTTTTCCCATCCTTAGTACTCTTCATTCCACTTTCCTGCCTCAGTATTTTTCATGTAGCATTCGCTGTAATTTAATCTACACTATATTTTACTTATTTATTTTATTTATTGTCTTTCTCCCTCTCTACTATTGTTTAGAATACAGAGCCCATAAGAAAATATTATCTGTTGGTTTATATAATATTGTATCTAAATAACCTAAAAATAGACTTAGACACCAATGTGAATTCAACAAGTATGTCTATATAAATTAATGGAAAAAATGTTTACTACATTAAATTTATTTGTACTAAATTACTTCCCAGGTTGTACAGAAGAAAAACTTAAGTAATTCTCAACACTTCCCTCTCCAATGTGTGTGTAAAGTACTTCTTTTAATTAATATTATTATAGTATATTTTTAAATTTTCTATTGAAGCTTTTAAAATTCATTCTATTTGTAGATTTGCAATGGTATAACCATAGACTTTTAGAGTCTCAAGACTAGTAGGTTAATATATTTGTTAATTCAAACATGTTTCTTTCATCACATGATCTTAGTTTTTATCTAACTGTACCAATCACTCATTTAATTTTTTAAATAATTAATTTGGCTTCTTAAAAGATATTAATATTGTTCTTTCATGAAAATATGCACTCCAACAAACATCATTCTCATGAGGCTCTTTCCTGTTTAAAGTTTGTCATCTTAACAATATTTAGGATGAGTTTTAGATGAGATAATTGATCCTAGAACAGATATTCCCAGTCCTAGCCCAAATTTTTATGTTACTCACCACTTTGATCATAAATTGCCATTGTTATCTATCATCTGTCGTTGCTAATAAGAAGCATATTTTCAATAAAGCCACTTGACTGAAGTGGAGAGGACTTCTCTGGGTCAGGTATTTAAACTCTCTGGTCACCCTATCTATCACATCCTGACATTCATTAGTATGACTAAATTTCACTTGTGTATGCAGTTCTCTTTCAGCTGTTTATTTTCCCCAACACTTTGAAAGCATTTCTCTATTTTTTTTCTTACCATCTATAGGCATTTGTAAGAAGTTGGCTGGCTGTCAAGTCATTGTTCCTTTGAAGATTATCTATGTTAGCTTTTTTTTAAAAGATTTTACTTATTTATTTTTAGAGAGAAGGAAAGGGAGGGAGAAAGACAGAGAGAAACATAGGTATTTGGTTGCCTCTCATGTGCCCCCTACTGGGGACGTGGCCCACAACCCAGGCATGTGCCCTGACTGGAAATCAAACTGGCAACCCTTTGGTTCTCAGGCCAGCACTCATTCCACGGAGCCACACCAGCCAGGGCTATGTTAGCCTTTAAAGTTAAATATTATTATCCTTAATATGTCAGTATTTTCTGTTCATACAGTTTAGAATTATATTTTTATTTTTATATTTGCTCTTTGAAATTAACCATTAATCTAATAATTTATGTCTACCTTTACTTCTAGAAATGAATCATCCATTATTTCTACTAATATTTTCTGATAATAACCCATCTATTTTCCCTTTCTTAAATAGTTCCTTGATCTGTGTTGACTCCTCAAGCCGTTTTATGTCCCTTAATTGTATTTTCACATTTTTGTTAATCCTTTTTTTCTATGTATGCTGTAATCTAAGTGAATTTCTCAGTACAATCTTCCAAATTATTTATTATTTGCCTGCATCAAATCTAACTTTCAAATTTTATCTAAACTGCATTTTTCATTTCCAAGTTTTATAGGTTTTTTAATTCACTTTTCTTTTAAGACATATATTTCCTCATGTTTAGTGATTTATTGTCCATTCCCTTTGATTAATGACTATCATTACTTCATTTATGTCTTTAGAGTCTTACATACATTAAATTTTATTGTAGATGCTTCAGTTATTTTTGTTTTATTTGAAGAAATTCATTTTCAACTAATGCTTTTGTTGGCTCCATTATAACAAATAATCAATTATAATACCTTAGTTTTCTTCAGATGTATGAAATTTTCTTTGTGAGATTATTTTAAGCATGAGGTTTTCATCTTTAATTTAAATCTTTATTTTTGTATTCTCTCTCCTCTGTTTAGTGGTTTAGTGATGGCACTCCACAGTCCAGAATTAATTATGTATTAGTTTCTATTGGCTTCCAATCCACAGACATCAGGGACATTCCAGATATGGCCATGACACAAGCCCTGGTGGAAGCCATCAAATGGCATTATGTGTTACTTTCTTTTCACTAAGCACAGTTGCAGGTAAACTGAAGTTCCATGAAAAATGTGCATCAATTTATTTTTTTTTTCATAAATGAGAAGTTTTGCCTCAGCAGAAAGCCTGAATCTAGTTTACCATCTTATGTAGAAAGCAAAGAATAAACTCTCCAGGCTATCCTGGCCTTCTTCCAACTTGAAAATCAGCAAACTATTCATGTCCACTACACTTACTACTCTGTTTCTGTTTCATCTTTGGTTATTAGAAATATTAACTGTGTTAATCATAATTATATTATTTAAACATTCTTTCTATTCTAGTGGTATGCATCTGAACAAAGGCAGAAATTGTCGTCCTCAAACAACTTAATCAGAACACCTTCTTGTTCATAATTCATTCTGGATAGCATTTTAAAATCACATTTATAAAAATAAACATTTGAATAAAAGTATGTCAAAAATTATCCATTGTTTATATTTTAATGGAGGCTAAGTCCAAGTCAAGTGGAAACATAGGCAATGAAATGCCTATTCCTAATTAGAATAAATTCCTTAATTATGATTTTCTCTTAAGAATAGGGAAAGTGTTTGGTTTGAAGTTTTAACAGGAATTTTTCAGCTGAATAGTCAACAGCAGTGGACTCAAGAAAAGAACAGTATATGAAGAGATATAAGGATGTGAGAAACTATCACCATAATGTCCTAAGACTCATACCCTAACAAGGAATAATATTAAGAAAAAAAAAAAGAGACTTTTTTTCTCTAGTGGATCTCACAGGTGAGTCATATTGAAGATTACATGTTTTTTGCTTTGTTTATGTGAACATCCATGAATCAACTACTGAAACTAGTGATTATTATCTAGCCTGGGTCAAAGTCCACATCTACAACATAGTGATGGGGACCAATCTTCACCTTGATTGTACAAATGAGAAATGAGGTCATTTTACTAGAAATTATTTTTTTACCTTACAAAAACTCTCCCTTTGAGGTTAATTCCACTTAATAACATTACAATGATCCTACTGTTTTCTTGTTATTAACTTATCTCCAGTCAGTTACTTATGCTTTCTAAGAGTTTTATAATTATCTCCGCTTTAACCTTTGTGATCATCCTTTTCACCTTTTGTTAAACTCATCCTGCCTTTTCCTCAACACGACTTGTGGTAGCACTGAAAAAATGTCTAAAAAGCTTCACAGATGCCTAGATCAATACTGCACATGGAAAGATAGAAGGGTTTCTCACAGAGCTCGGGATCCTTATGTAGACCACTATTCCCCTGACTTCAACATTACCCTCAGCAGAATACTGAAGGGTCCAAGAATGTTGTTTTTGTTGATCAATCTAATTATCCCTTTGCCTGAAAACCTTCCAACACTGGATTTGGGGAAAGGAAAGTTTAAATCATTTTTCACTATGGGTAGACCACCTATCTTGCCATGCCATCTGTCTCATACATACAGAATATCAGCTTCATTATTATAAGATTAGGCTGATTGAAATTATATTCTTACCCCTATAAAACAGTAAAACTAATTTCATGATGCCATACTCTTTTGTATGTAAGTCAACATGAAGGGTCTAAAGCTCCCATGAAATCCATCATCACCCAGAATCTAATAATATATACATGGTTGAGTGCCTAGTGTTCATTAGCCATTGTGTGCTAGAATTTACTTTGTCATCAACAAAATCCCATATATTCTGTTCCGAGTATCATGGAAATTCTGATTCCATGAAGCCCCATTAAATGATGTTTTTTTTTTTACCCTCTCACACCTGCTGGCATAAAAATATGAGAATAAGGTAGGATCTCTACCTGTACAATAATTCAGATATTAAAACAAAAACAATAGCAAATATAAATCAGTTTCTTTGACATCTTAACATCCTATAAGCCACTAGATTTCATATAGTGGTAACTGGCCATACTTCTAATCACTCCTTCACTCATTTTGATATAAGGCTTATTTACTTTCTCTTTATTATCTCTCTTCTACTACTTTTGCCATTCATTTATATTTAACTCAGTTCCATATGGATGATTCATGGGCTTTTTACTTTCAACAATTTTTTCCCCCACTCACCTCAATCATTTCTTACCATGCACACAGCCTAGAATTTTAGTTAACAACAGTGGTGCTTTTTCTAGCATAACATTTTGAAGAATTTCACCTTTGCCACAGTCTTCTTGGTTTTCAGCACATTCTCTGTAGCATGCTCACTCCAACGTTCACTCAATTCTATTGTGGCCTCCAGTCCATTGTTCTTACTGTTTGTCCTCCTCCAGCCTCTTCACTCAGTCTCTGGGTCTCTGCATTTACTTGTTGTCTGGGTGCTCAGCCAGTCTCACCTAAAAATGATAAATAGTACATTTTTATCTCTAGCCCTGATATATCCTCTGAACTCCAAACTCATATTTGCTTATATCTTCACTTTGTGTTTAATAAGTACCTCAAAAATAACATAACTAAAACCAAATCCTATACTTTACACCCTTAAAAATGTGGTTTTTGCCTTCAATTTTTTTTAATTTTAATAAATGGTACCACTACTTACAGTTGGTTAAACAAGACATTCTTCAGTTATCTTTGACTCCTGTCATAGTCATCTTTGACTATGTTCTACATACTACTGATGAGCATATTTTGTATATTTGATTCTTTAAATTACTACAAAAATTTTATCCCATCTCAATTATTTTACTTCACTTACCTAAGCCAAAAATCCGTTCTTACATGAAATTTTATAGTACTCTCCTACTCAGTTTCTCTACATCCTTCTTTTTCTTCCTTACCCTATCTACTTATATCATAAATTTTACTCTCACTCCCTGTTCTCAACACTTCATTGGTTTACCTTCATGCTTATAATAAAAGCTCTTACTGTGTTCTAAAAGGTTTATTATGATCGAGATAGTCTACTGACCTAAATTCATTTCTAACCACTTCTTAGTAGCTACATCGGCTGCACTAAAATGGTAAGTAGGTCCAATGATGTAACAGGAAATAAAATGGAAAATTAACTATGTTAAATAAATGTGGTATAGTAAGAAATTTGTATCCTAGAATGTGAACTTTAGGGCTAGCCTTATTGAGCTAATTGATGTGGCTCACCCTCTCGTCCTCGCTTTATCTGACTATTTTAGCTTGCAAAAAAATCAGTGAAGCCAAAGTTATGGACTCTTCTGATCTGGGAGATCTTCTATCTGTATAGATCACTGAAACCTAAGACTTTAGTGGGCATGTATCTGTGAACAACAAATACAGTGTCAGGAGGTGTGCCCAGTTGCTCTAACATGTGCCTCCTGTGCATTACTGTGGTCTGTGTACGAGTCAAATTGGTGTATTCTAAGCTGAGTAGAAGTTATTATTCTCGACAGTCCTCAGTGCTGGACCTGCCATTATGTTTTGGCCTCATCAGGTTCTGGTCTGTTTTTCTAAAACACTAAGCATTCCTATCCCTTAATGTTTGCTTTACATTTGCTATAGCCTCTATCATGAATGATCTTGCTCCAAATAGTCATGTATTTTGTTATTTTTAACTAAATGCTACCTTTACAGAAATGCTTTCCCTGGATATTGAAAAAAAATTTTTGTATGTCCTGTATGTGTCCTATGTTCTTCTCCTGATATATCTTCTAATATAATACACCAATATATTACTTGTTTTCTTGTTTTGTGGCTAATTGATTCAATAAGTTCCAGGCCTCACTAAGTCTTGTTTTTCTCAACATTGTATCCCAGCTTTTAAATAGTTCCTAGTATGTACATATAAATTCTGAGTAAAAAAATTGTTGAATAAATCTTAGGTTATTAAAATTTAAGCCAAAATAACTCAATCTTTAGTTCCTTATATTTCTGAGCTCCAATAATCTTTATGACTCTTCTAACTTGTTAATACCCCAGACATTGTCATACTGTGAATATCCATAGACATGAATTCTTAAACAGCAATATCTGACCAGAACTTATCTATTTACCTTATTTCTTCACTCCCAACAGTCTTGATATAGGTCCTTAAATCTTATAGTATCTATTCCCTTATTTTACTTGACTAATATATCACCTCACCAAATCCTCCACACCATTTATTATTTTTTTCTTGGACCTTCCCACCATAGTTGTTTACTTGAATTTCACATTATTTCTTTTAAATTCCTCAATATGTCAATGTCCATATTATCTCTTTCTGTAATTCCCAAACTTGAGTAAACTTGAGTCAATAATCATATTTCTTCTCCAGAGCAAAACAGTTCTTAAATACAATAAGAGAATCACCCGAGCACCTGATTTTCACCCAATGTATATTGGATTCCCATCTCAACAGCCACCAACATGGCTAAGAAAACCATTTAGCACCTTGTTCATCTCTTTCTGTTTCCATTAGTAGATTGGAGATGTTTAGGGACTAACATCAAGTTATACATGAACCTCACCTTCAATAATGTTTTCACTTGTTTTTTCACAAAGGATAAGTAACAGACCAAAGTCTATAATTCATAAGTGTGTTACACTCAAATTACCTAATCATCTTGATAAATAGCTCTTCTGTCAGTTTCAGAGAAAAGGATGCCTCCATCTATTTCCTCATTTTGTTTTTCATTTTAAGCCATAGTTCTTTAATTTTTACCCTTTTCTACTATCTTTTTTCTATGGTACTAATTCCACCCTCTATTTTAAAATTTTAACTCCCAGCTCATTTATTCCTCCCACTCATTTCCTTATTCTTTCACAAAAGCACAAAGTCAAATACCATAATTCGCTAAAATCTTTTTTGACTTTACCGGGATAGTTTATCCTCAACTCTGCCATCATGTAGAAATTATATGCTCCTGGGCCAAAGCACAATGAAGAGGCTCTATAGTCACAATCATGTAAATGAGTAGCTCAATTAAAATCTCATTGATTTGCATAACATTTCTGCTTTATGAAGGAGAATACTATGAGAAAAATTGTGCCTTTGTATGTGAATTAGAACACACCATGAAACACCTCAAGGAAGAGTTTTGCTCAGTCTGAGTGCCATTTTCCAGCTATGTTGTTGGAATAATTTCTTAAACCTGTGTATAGAATAGGAAACAATAATGAATACATTTTCTATTCCTCAGGGAAAGCTGAGATTGTCTCCCAACCACACGAATCCCCTATCCAGCATGTTAGGTTAATTCTTTATAAAAATGATTCCTTGTAATAGAATATCTTTGACAACACTTTAACCTAAAAACACAGAGGTAAAGACTTTCTCCAAACATAAGAACACGAGAAATCATCATTCCTAGTGAACATGTTCTAGTGGTCAATGAATTAAACTTATGATATCCTTATTTAGGGGCCACAGCAGGATCTTCATAAAAACTGTGTACCTTTACTCCTTACCTCTATCTAGGTACCAGTCTGAGAGCATCACCTATTCCCAACACTGTAAATCATGAGAATTCATTTGTCCTTTTATCTGCTTGTAAAAAAAAAAAAAGTAAATTTCCAAACCCATATACATTAAAATAAAGATGATATGGTAATTTCAACCCAAATAAATATATTTGGTACAAGACTACTAGCAACAAAGTTGTTGATTTGACCCCTTGGGGTTTTGGAAACACTTTTTCTTTCATTGTTGTTGTAACAGGTATGGAACAAGGTTCAGAATGGGGTGTAGGCTGAGAACCCCCCAGAAACACAGAAAAACAAAAACAAAAATCCCACTAACATGGCTTGGGAGATCTGAGTAGGTGGAGCACAGCAATTGAGAGATTTTGCATAACTATGACAACTTGGCCAGCTTCATAGCTCTGTTGAATAGTTTTGCCCCTCATGACTCCAGGGAGATGGGCATGACTTTGGCTCATGATGTAGCTGGGAGGCAGTTCTCCAGTTGCTGCCCCTGTGCAAGAAGCAAGAAGGTGATTTGATCCACATCTTGGTGCCATGCCTGCCCAGACTAACAATGGCAGCTGGAGAAAGGCAGAAGATACCAGCAGACTGGTAGTTGTAGCCCTTTGTGGAAGGAGTCGGAAATGGGGTTACAGAGGAAGTGCTGGGATTTAAACCAAGTGCGGCAGCCATTCTGGTGCTTAACCATGAAGCTTGAAAAGGAGAAGCACTCCTTGCCTTGCAGGGAGTAGTAGTGAGGGAAGAAACATGCTGTCTGTAGTAAGTTTTTTTTCCCCATGTGATTTGAAAGAGACTATTGAGGGAGAAGTAAACAAGCAGCCCTGTTGTTTATCCTGAGGAAGACGCCCATATGGCCTGGACTACTAAGAAAGGAGATGCCGCGGCTGTCATCCTGCTCCAGCTGACTGATCCTGATCTGCTGCACCTTGATTTTACCTGGACTTCTAACCATGATCCAGAATAATACGGCACATGTTTTTCTAGACTATTATACAGAGGCTGATGGCAATGTACTCCAGATATTGCTTAGATAAGAGCATGGGAAACTTTTGGGAATGTTTTTGGCTCCTGGCCTGGTGGGGAGCTTAGGAAGTGCCGGGTCTCATGGGAAAGGAGGGCTCTGAGCTGAGGTGCTCTGAGCCCTCCCAGTGTTGGGATGTCGTAAATAAAGACCTGCCTTCCAGCATTTAATTATTAGGTCATTCACCAAGGCACCACATGGACGGGCCCCTGGCTACTTGGTAACACTGTCTCATTGTCAACTTAGTTCAGCAACCAAATTTTAGGTGATGCTAACAAGGGAAGTTACAAACTAATAGTCTATTAGGTGACATATGTCTCTTCACTATGGCAATTCCAGCATGTGTATATTTCTGCCAAATTATAGCTGCCCCTCAGAATCCATCCCCACATTCACACATTCTCCATTTCTACACCTGGCTCAGTTTTGGTCCTTGGTAACATTTCTCTTTCATTCTCTAGCAAATAGGCAATAGTTTAAAAGAGTCATTGGTTTGATTTTTGAAAGTGAGGAAAATCTGGGAAAGGTTTTTGCCAACACAATAACAATACTTATTATCAAGAATTTCTAATATGGTGATGGAACTTTCAATCAATCAGAAAAGCAAGTAGAAATTAAGGCCAAACAGTGCTAAATATCTGAATTGTGTAAAAATAAGTTTAGTTGCATATGGAAAATATATATTGTGACTTCAAAAACATAGAATTTTTTTTCTCTCACAAATAGAGAAGTTTGTAGACAGACCATTCAGGGCTGTAAACATTTCATTACATCAGTAACCTGAGCTCCAGCTATGTCAGTTCTATCATTTTTTAGTTGGTATCTTCACCCTAGATGGTCCAATATCCTTACGAAAGTCTAGCTGTCATGTCTAAGTTCCAGACAAAAGGAAAGGAGAAGGATCAAAGATGTTTTACCTAGTTTGAGAATTATATGGACACGTTTCCAAAGCGTCAAGAAATTCTGTGATTTTATGGGTCATTCAGGAGCCCCTTTAGGTTTATATTTTCTTTAATAAGGTATAATTTGCTTTTAATACATGATCTAGCAAAGTTATATTTCTAAATATCCTAGCATCTTATGTGTACACTAATAGTGAAAAGTTAGAGAACTAGTCAGATATAGCTGTATAATTTTATGTTGAATTTAGTAATACATAATAACACCTAAGTTATCAGCTTTTATAAATATTTATACAAATTCAAATGCATTGTGATTCTGAATTAATGAAATGTAATTAACATGTTCTGAGACATGGAGTAGACATATTAGCTTATATCTTAAATGATTTGTCATACAATTAGGGACTCTTTCTAAAGGAAGATGGAGCTAGCTCTGCACATTAATTCAGGCTCCTGAATTTAAACTTCAAGTTACACTGAAAACAGGCAAATAAAACACAGATAAATCAGAATTTCAACTAAAATGGAAAATATATTCTGCTTAACTTAAAGCTGTCACTCAATAAATTCTTAGAATTTTGGATTTTATGAGGACAGTAACTGGCTAGAATTCATTAGATTTTTGTGCATGGCTAAAGTTTTGAAACAAATATCACATTCTTGTATAAATTTATTTGGAAAGAAATTTTAAGTTTGTTTCCCAAATAAACCCCAATGAAAACCTACTACTTCTCTTGAGAATTTATGTTTTGAAACATTTATGAATCATATCAATGTTGAAAAGATATGTATATTAGGAAGAGATATGTTTGGATTTTCTTTAAGTTTTGTAATATATATTTAATACCTACTGATCTAAATTTTGAATATAATTTTAATATTTGTTATGCTTTTTAGCATTTATAAAAGCATTAGAAAACAAAAAAGTAAACATCAACAGCCAAAAAAGTCAAAATGGGTTTTTGGGGTTTTTTTTTTTTTTACATGTTTTGCTGTTGAAAGTATCCAGAAGGGAAAAAAATTAACTAGGCATTTAGCAACTTTTTGGAGTGCTATGAAGTATAACAATAAGTGATTTTGCTTAAGTTCAAAACAGTATTATTTAAATAATCTGTAATTAATCTAATCTATGACATTAATTGTTAAATGCACTTCATAATGAAATTGCTGTCAGAGCTTAATTATTATATTTAGGTAATACTCTCCCCTTCACATATTAACTTCAGTGGATTTAGTAAGAAAAAAATAGATACTGCAAAGCTTACATGATCAAGACATCATCAAATTTCTTTGCTTGAGCACTCTCTCTCAAGAATTAGTGATTCTATTAAATATGGCTCAGAAGAGCTCTGAGGGAAAATTGTGTCTAATATCTGCTCTTCTGAATATGTGCTTGTGCCTGTCTAGTCATCTGTTTTTCATCTCTCCCATCAGACCTCAGTCTTTCCTTGCATTGTTCTCCAAGTTCTTCCCACTGGCTGTCCATCTGAGCTCCATACCTTTTCTTCATCCACATTTTACCTTTTCTCCAACAATCTCTATAAGACCAACAGAGATCTTAAAGATAATGTAGCTAATCTAATAAACTAATGCAAAGTTTTAATAAATAATATGGGTTTTAGATATTTACTTTGATTCTAGGAAATTTATCATTTAATGGGAAGCTCTAGGCGAGGCTAATAGAGAAAAAAGGCATTTGAGGGGGAAAAAAACGCTTATTGCAGTCACACTCAAACCATGCAGAAATGTGCCTACTTCATTTGACTTAAGGTGATCTAGTCAAAAGTTTGGAAACAATATTTTCAAAGTTAATTGGTTAATATTCTAACATAGAGAACAATGATTTTTTCCCTGAAATTCTGCGTTTTCTTATTTTGTGGATAATGATGAAAGAATTATGCCATATTGTCTAACTTTACAAAAATAAGGTGAGGAAGATTACACTGAAAACTTTGCTTGCCAATTTATAACTGTTGGTATTATAAAATCAATCTACACAATATCTGTCTTTCTAAATGGTACAATATGTAGAAAGTAGAGCCAAAGCTACTTCTTTAGTGAGGAAGGTCTTTCAAGGTTATCATTGTAGACATCCTATCCAAAATGATCCCGTACAACCCTTCAATCCTTGTGGATATGTGGAATAAAGTGTCTTATCTACACAAGATACCTAAATGCTATGGCTGATTCAACTTTATCTAAAAAATTTTAAAGTGATTTATTTTCCTATGTATTAATAAATACTCTGGTAGGCTGCCTTGTTTTTTGTTGTTGCTATTGTTGTTTGGTTTTGGTTTTGTTTTCAAACTCTATGAGAATGTATAGGATGAGTCAAAAGAAGGTTACAGTTGTTTGTATGGAAATAATACAATAATTAATAAATATTAATACAAGATTAAATTTTTGTATAAAACACAGAATTTCAGGGAAAAAATCATTGTTCTCTATGTTAGAATATTAACCAATTAACTTTGAAAATATTGTTTCCAAACTTTTGACTAAATCACCTTAAGTCAAATGAAGTTGTTTCATTTATTCACAACTATAAGCCTATTTTTGCTCCATCCTGTATACTTTTATATGTGGTGATGGAGGAAGCAGCAGAAAGATTTCATATGTTTTATAAATAAAAGTGACAATTATGGTAGGCTGAAATAAAATTTGAAGAGATGCATTATATTCAGAATACTTTTGTCTCACCTCTAAACAGCCAAGCCTAATCTCAGTTTGGTCACTGTTTATCAACTTAGAAAAACCCTAGATATCCACAGCACTTTAATAAACATGAAAGTGGTCTTCTTTTTTTTAATTGAATTTGTTGGTATGACATTGACTAATAAAATTTTATAGGTTGTAGGAGTATAATTTTGTAATACATCATCTGTATGTTGTATTGTGTGTTCACCACCCCTACTCAAGCCTCCTTCTATCTCTTTTATCCCCCTTTACCCTCTTCTACCTCTTTTTACCCTCCTTTTTCCACTGGTGGCCTTTAAGTTTGCCTGCTGTTTCCTTGTTAGGAAATGTCAATGCCTAACTAGCTCAGGGATTAAGAGAAAGGGCCTTGCCACATGTCATTACAGTTAGTTAATTGTTCTGACTTCTACCATAGATGGAAATCATTATTGATATTTTCTGTTTAGAAGACAAAGAAATGGCTAATGAAAGATATTTGTATGGCCCTGGCTGGTGTGGCTCAGTGGATTGAGTGCCAACCTTCGAACCAAAGCTTTGCTGATTTGATTCCCAGTCAGGGCACATGCCTGCATGGTGGGCCAGGTCCCCAGAAAGGGGCACAGTAGAGGCAACCACATATTGATGTTTCTCTCCCTGTTTTTCTCCCTCCTTTCCCCTCTCTCTAAAAATAAATAAATACAATCTTTTAAAAAAGATATTTTAAGAATGTTCATGAGAAAAATATAGTTCAAATCTAGATCATCATTTTCTGAAGTTGCACTTTGAAAGGTAGGCTGTAGAAGTGATTTTCTCAGGTTTCCTCTGGCCACTTCAAGGAACAACGGTAATCAATCACAATTGTTTTACAGAATTGAGTTGCTGGTAACATGTCACAACAAACTGATTAAATTCTCCCAGAAGAAGTTATCAACTTTATTGGGACTAATGGTATCTAAGATCTTAAGTTAGAAAGCTGTTTTCATTCACCCTTCAAGGAATACTCATGCTTTTGAAAACTCAGCAAAGTCGACTTAATATTTTTGGAATAGACCTTAGACAAATGGTTCACTACAACACTTTTCATGTTTCAGGATATCATAAATACTGTGTTATTAGTGTAACAGAGACAATCAATCTCTCTTTCAAAGTATTTTACTAATTAATACATCTTTCTATATCATTTTAGCTTGCTTTTCTTTTCTCACACAGGTTTACTTTTCTTGTTTTAATATATGTGTTTGTCCTAATCTCTGTTCTTTCTTTCCTTATTTTTTAAAATTTTGTTCAAATAAAGTTGTCTCCATTTTCCTTTCACCATTCCCCCCCTCTCCACCCATCCCAACCACCCACCCTCGGTCCTACACTCCTTAGACTTGGTCCATGTGTTCTTTATATGTGTTCCTTGACGACCCTTCTTTACTTTTCCCCCATTAGCTCCACCCCCTTCCCTCTGGTTACTGTCAGCTTGTTCTTTGTTTCAATGTCTCTGGTTATATTTTATTTGCTTTTTTCTTCTGTTGATTATGTTCCAGTTAAAGGTGAGATCATATGCTATTTGTCCCTCAGAGCCTGGCTTATTTCACTTAGCATAATGCTCTCCAGTTCCATCCATGCTCTTGCAAAGGGTATAAGCTCCTTCTCTCTCTCTGCTGCATAGAATTCCATTGTGTAAATGTACCATAGTTTTTGGATCCACTCATTTGCTGATGGGCACTTAGGTTGCTTCCAGTACTTGGTTATTGTAAATTGTGCTGCTATGAACATTGGGGTGCATAGGTTCTTTTGCATTGGTGTTTCAGGGTTCTTAGGGTATAATCCCAGCAGCAGAATTGCTGGGTCAAAGGGCAGTTCCATTTTTAGTGTTCTGAGGAAATTCCATACTGTTTTCCACACTGGCCGCACCAGTCTGCATTCCCACCAGCAATGTACTAGGGTTCCCTTTTCTCTGCATCCTCTCCAACATTTGTTTGTTGATTTGTTTATGTTGGCCACTCTGACCAGTGTGAGATGATACCTCATTATGGTTTTAATTTCCATCTTTCTGATGGCTAGTGATGCTGAGCATCTTTTCATATGTCTCTGGGCCCTCTGTATGTCATCCTTGGAGAAGTGTCTGTTTGAGTCCTTTGCCCATTTTTTAATTGGGTTGTTTGTCTTCCTGGAATGGAGTCATGTGAGTTCTTTATATATTTTGGAGATCAGACCCTTGTCTGAGGTATCATCAGCAAATATGTTTTCCCATCATAAGCCTGATATCTTAAAAAATGGCTAGCAGCTTACTCTCAAATGAAAAAGATCAACTTCATATTTAAAACAGAAGCATTTGAATAGGGAGGTAAAATGATAGTGATAGCTAATTCTAAGTGTCAATTTGACTGGGAAATAAAGTGCCCAGATTCAACATGATTCTGGTTATGTGTACATAAAGGTGTTTCTGGATGAGATTATTATCATTTAAGTTGTAGGTCTGAGTAAAGGGGTTTACCCTCTGTGAATGTGGGTATTATCTTATCCATTTCGGACCTGAATAAAATTAACAAAAAAGAGGGCAGGAAATTTCCCCCCACTTCCTGACTGGTTCAACTAGGTCATTGGTTTACTCCTGGCTTTTTTAAAATAAAGATTTTATTTATCATTTTTAGACAGAAAGGAAGGGAGGGAGAAACATCAATGTGTGGTTGCCTCTCACACCCCCACCCCTGGGGACCTGGCCTACAGCCCAGGCAGGTGCCCCTACTGGAAATCAAACCTGCAACCCTTTGGTTTGCAGGCCCCACTCAATCCACTGAGCCATACTGGCAGGGGTTACTTTTGCCTTTAACTGGGAGTAATATCATCAGCTTTGAAATTGTCAGAATTACAAATCCACTCTCCTGGGCCTCTAGTTTGCAGACAGCAGCACATCATGGGACTTCTCAGCCTTCATAATTGTGTAAGCAAATCCCTTATAATATATCAGAATACTATGATATTATAATAATTATTTAGTTTACATATGTATCTATGTATAGATACATATGTGTATATATGCATCCTATTGCCTCTGTTTCTCTGGAGAACAAGTATTCTTTCCATTAGGAGTGGAGACTCCTAATACAAAGACTGTCTTTGATTTTTAGACCAATACATCAGACAATCAGACAACTCTTCTACTAAAAAGAGTAGAGACTAGGCACTAAAAGATCCATTACAAGGTCATTATAGTCATGTATTTGTGATAGAATAAAGACCATGAGAATGGCCATAGATAAAAAAGATAAAATTGATATAATTTTAGGAGAGATTAATCAGGTAGACTCAATAAAATTATAGAAAACAAATTGGCATATATAAAAAAGAATTTTCAAGATGCAGACAGAAGTGAGAAGTATAAAAAATCTGTGTGTAAGTCCCAGATCCCTGGAACTGGAAGTAGGCATCAGAGATGATCATTGATGGTGATCAACACGAGGGTATAATAAGCTGAAATTGAGGTGGATGTTGACAATGTGAACAAACAATGTGTGACATATTTATTATTTTACACATAATGAGATGAGGCTCAAAGAAGGTGTTTGTTTATTTCCTGGACTAAAATTTAAGACTATACAGCTTGAAAGGATTGAGATAATACTGCCTCCTGATCTTATGGTGCAAAGCTCATGGTCATTCTACTATTAAACTGTATCAAATATGAAAAGCAAGATAAAATTATCCTAAACATTTAAGAGCTGAAACTTGCTAAAACTTAACTTTGGTATGATAATTACGATATGAATATGGGATTACAAAATTTATTTGAGGATCAGCTGACCAGTGGATCCAAAAGTAATTTTAAAGGATTTTTCTATATAATATTTTGTATAAAATAAAATATCTTTGAGTTATAACTGTAGAAGTCAGAGATACTGTTGTGGCAAACAAATTAACATCTCATGCAGAAGTAAGACATTTTAGTAGTAAAAGGTATGTATGTGCAACCATGAAATAGAACAAGATTAATTTCACAAAATAATAGATTCTAAACATGCATAAATAAACCTTCAATTGTATATACAATGGGGTAAAAAAGGGTTATACAAAAATCTTTTTTAATCCTCACCCAAGGATATATTTATTAATTTTAGAGAGAGGAAAGAAGAGAGAGAGGGAGAGGAAAAGAGAGACGACTCTGTGAGAGAGAAACATAGATCAGAACATTGACCAGTTTGGTTGCCTCCTGAACATACCCTGACCAGAAGTCAAACCTGCAACCTTTTGTAATATGTACATTTTGATATAAAGAACCTAGTTTTGCACTGTGGCCAGGTCACTCAGTCAGTTAGAGCATTGTCCCGATAGGCCAAGTTTGCGGGTTCCTACTCTGGTTAGGGTACATACAAGAAGCAACCAATGAGTGCATAATTAAGTAGAACAACAAACTCTCTCTCTCTCTCATCTCAAATCATAAAAATAAATAAATAAAGTACCTAGCATTTTTACTTACATTTTTTCTAATACCCTGCAAGGTATGATAAGCAGACAGGTATACTCCCACCATTTTACAAATTTTGAAGAAAAACTTGAAGAGCTGGTAATTTTTCTCAGGTCACAGCTATTGTGATCTCAGGAGTTATGGCTGCAAATACTTTATGTTTAATTTATGAATGTACAGAAGTGTGGAAATATGTTAAGACATACCTCAAATGGATACTTGGTATAATGGACAACTCTTTATACTTGAATGACTAATATGTTTATTCTTTGATTACCTTTAGTTATTTTTAATAAGATTTTCTGAACAGAGTTCAAGCTTATATTTTGATGTAACCTTTTCAGAGAGACCTTTGTTTTTATTAAAGTCCTTTTTTCCCTTGTTAGCATTATACAAGTCTTTAAGATTATTTCAAATTTTGATTCAACAAATAATAAATTACCCATGTCTAATCAAATGCATGCACTCAAGCGGTTGTTGTGGGTTTTTGTTTGTAATTGGTATATTTAATATATGACATCAGTATTCCTTGCTGAATTACTTAATACCTAAACTTCATCACCATCAATTAATATTTATAACATGCTCAAATGCCTATTATGTCTGTTAAATTAAATTTCATAAAAACAAATATTTTCTAAAGGATAATTCCAATGATTTTGTATATAAACAAATCACTACAAAGCACATGCATATTATGTACTAATTTTTATTTTATTTTGTTATTTTTGTTTCTTATTGATTTAGAATGAGCACTTGTAGCTGGCTATCAGCATCCTCATCACTGAACCATGTTACTGAATATTAACCTACCTATGAGTATTTCTGTATGGTTTGAATGGCAAATCCAGGAGCCTATGACATGTAGGCAAAAACTTCAACTGAGGAAGTGTCCATCTGAATTCAGCATAAATCCATTCCTAACAGTAGATATTGCTGCTTTGGAAAAGGTATTTCAGAAAGTGTGCGGTTTTGGTCTTACAATAGTATAACCAAAGGTAAAAAGTATGAATGGACCATTTTAGCTAAAAGTGTCTTTAATAGAAAGTATTTCTCCTTTGAACACTAAATATATATGGTTTATAATTGAGTTGCTTTGTTCTCTAAGTAGTATATAAGTGACTAAATCAAATGGAAGGAGGAAGGATTGCTGTTGTTAACTATCATCTATAAAACTATATATTTTCTGTTGTATATGTTCTGCATTTATCTATAGCTTTTCACTTTTAATGCTATTAATTTTGCTTGAGGATTCACATAGCTCTTCATCTCAAATCATGCTGTTTTTTTAATTTATACACTTAATAAACTTTAGACAAAGGCAGTAGTAGTTTCAAACTTTTTCATGGATTGAGATTGGTATTCGAATTGAAATATATAATTAAAGACCTTGCTAAGCTTCATTATGGTGTCATCTCTATTCTCTTCCCTTCTGGAAACATTTAGTTACTTCTTCTTTTTACTCAAACATTTATTTTTATATATACTTCTATGCATAGATATACATATTGCTTGTTAGGAACTTTAAGAAAAAGTTTTGCTAAAAGCTTCCTTATTTCATAATTTTCAAAGTTGTATGTTCTCCATAAAAATATTAAACTTACATACTCATAGTAATGTGTTTATTTGAATAGAAAACTGAATAGCTTACACATGGCAAACATGATAAATTTATTTTGATATACTCTCAATGCATGTTTTAAACATTAGATAAACTGGTTACATGCAAAGGAATAAAGCTTTACATTATTTCCATTTGCATCATTTAATCATTTGACTAATTCATTCATCTCTATTCCCATGGATTGCAGTTTGTAACAAGAAATATGTTTTCCCACCATCAAAGCAGTAACTAGAGAGTAAGTATCTGAGATTCTAAAAATAAAACACTGTCACCTTCTTAAATTTTAATATAATTAGTTTCTCATTCTCTTGGTAGATTCTTCTGGTGGCAAGTATTAATGCTAAAAGTATGATGCCAATTCAAATATACAGAAGAGAGAAGAAAAAGAAAATAAGATTTGTTGTGTGTACCATATATGCTAGGCACTCTGCTAGCTGGGAATTTTAGTGAAAATAGTAGCATTCACACCTAACATTTATATACTTATTTCAATTAGCCAAGTGAAGGCTTTACATTTATTTGCTCACTCACTCTCACAATAACTCTCTGATGTAGGTGGATTTTTATTTAGGTGTATTAGATAATCCCATGCAAATTAATTACCAAATCTCAGATTTATAATAAAGAAGGTATTTATTTCTGTCCTATGATCCATATCCAAAGTAAATTTGGGGCTGGGGATATGTGGGAAGGGTCCTGTTCTACACAGTCATTCCAAACCAAGGCTGTCATAGCTGTTACCAACCATTCATTGGGCCCAAAGTGACACATACTGTTTGTGTCCACAACCCTTTGGCCAGAGCTAGTCTCAGAGACCCACAAAACAAGGAATATGGAAATAAGGGGCACATGTGGGATGTTTGATGAACACCACTGTCTCTGTCACAGTGTGCTTCTGTTGTGCAAACTATTTGATTTTACTTAGTTCCATCTTCCAAATGAGGCCTTTCGTGGAGAGTATGCACATTTATTACCAATTTTTCTACTTGAAGTATAAGGAGGCGGATGATTGTTTTAGCTAGGATTATAGTTCCTTTGGACAGTACAATGAATGCAGATCTCTGCATGGAGTCAGTTTTCCAATTCAAAAGCTGCAATAGGAGACTAATATATAATTGAATCTTTGCCCTGATGGTCCTTTATCCATAGACTTTTTTAAAAAAGAAAAATTGTTAAAGCCACAACTGTAATCTGATCTGTGCCATAAGGGTTAGTTTTAATTTGTTGTTCTTATTTAAAGGAATTTTTCACTTCAACTCCAAATGTTTACCTTCTTCAGTAGTTAGAAACTCTAGCACTGCAAGCCCCCATGTCTCTGGAATCTACCCCTTTACTTTCTTTTTTTTATTATTTTTTACAGTTGTATGCCTTTTCTCCCCATCCCTCCACCCTACCCCAGCTGAACCCCCCTCCCTCCCCCACCTCCACCCTCCCCCTTGATTTTGTCCATGTGTCCTTTTTATTTTTTCCCCCATCAGGCTGACAAACTAGCCCATCTCTTTCTTATGACAACTTGCCAAACACAGGTGATTAGAGCTCACACAAACTATGTTTTGTTTTCCAACCTCCTCTCCAACAGCAACGAAGTTCTTCAGTCACAAAATCTGTCTCTCCTATAATTTTACATGGCAGTTTAACCAAACAATTTGGCACTGCATATCAATGATCACCATCTTTCCAGACTCCAATATTAGTTGTTTTTCTTTTTTTCCCTGTCTTCCCCAAGCTGCTTAGCTAATGCCACAATGTATGATTTACTTCAGGAAAACTCTACTCGTAGTAACAATTTTGGTAGTAATAGTAATATAGATGGTATTCCAGCTGTTGTGATCTTCCACCAATTAGACAAGATTCTTATAGGCTCCTGGTCTGTGACCTCACTTTGACCACTCCTGAAATGCTGGTAACCTCTTTGGCTTCACCATCTTGTTTTCTTCATGTTTTACATCTTTGTTTTTCCATGAATGAAATATTTAGTGAGCACAGTGACTTTCATCACAATAGTTACTGCTATTATTCTGATTTACAGATGTGAATCCTGAGGCACAATGTGTTAAATTACTAGCTCAAAGTCACATAACCAATAAAAACAATGACTGTGCAGAGTACATGATCATTATTGTAACAGAATTAATTTAATTCCCACAACTGTGGTCGTAAGTGTTTTTAATTTCTCATATCTAAGTATGCAGACTTTTTGGATACTCTATCCAACCCCTCTACTTTAGCATTTCCCAAACTGAAATAAGAAAGTCAATTTTTCTGCCTAAAAGCTCCCCTGTATTCTCTGGTTAAGTTAATGACACCATCTACAGAACTAGTAAATCTCAAAATACTTCCCTCTTTCTTTTTCTAAAAATCTCTCTTCTCCAATTAGTCACAAAACCAAAATAACTCTGGAATCTGTGCCCACTTTACAGCCTCTCTTTTGTCTTTCTCTTTTCTAGTTTAGACCTTTATCCCCTATTTCTCTCAGAGTTTGGCACATGTGTTTCACTGGTTTATCTGTTTAAAGTCTCTCTCAAATCCCACCCATCCTATGTGTTCTTGGAAATTATGGAATTAAAGTAAAGATTTACTATATTATTTCTCTTTGTACAACTAATAGCAATAGTGTCTTGCCTACTTTTGCTACAAAATAAACCCTAAATTTTAGTTGCATTAAAGGGATTGTATGGCTGCCCTCAAATGGGATCGGGAGGGTGAGTTGGAAGAAGTTTAGTGAGGAATGATCACTTGAGGACATATAATGTGCATAGACATCAAAATAGAGCATTCAAGTTGGTGTTTGGATGTATAAACTTCAAGTCATTGTGATATAGATTTCAGTGAAATCTACATGAACAAAACCAAACTACCAAGGGGTTGAACGCTGAAAAGGAATGACCGGTGGAGTAAGGAGAAAACCAGAAGAGAAGGGTATTCTGGAAGTAAAGTGAAAGAAGAGTATCAGAGAGAAAGGCAGGACTTACTTTTCAAATACTGCTGGTAGGTGAAGTAAGATACTCATTTAAAACTGAAGTTTGAATTTACAAAGTGACTGAAACAGGAACTTGGCAATAATTGAATTGGGTATAAAAGGTGATTGTAGGAAAATAATTGGAGACAGTTAGTATAATAGACTATTTTGAGGTGAAACAAAGAAACAAAGAAATGGTGTGGTAGCTACTGGGATAGGCAGACCAGGTATTCTTTATAAGAAGGAAGCTTTCTACTGAGGGTAACAACTCTTCTGAGGGAGAAAAGTTGATTATGTGAAAGAAGTAGTGACTAGGAGAGAATGGATGTTGTTGAGTAGGTAAGAGAATCTGGAATCTTATACCCCAGTGAGGATATTGGCTCTATATAGCAGCTTGAAATTTTTATAAACAGTGAAGGAAAAAAATGCAGAATGTATCTGCAGATATAGTAGAGCAGTAGGTATGGTAGCAGTGTTTGTGGATGTTCCCTTCTGATATTCATAGTTTTAATTTCTCAGTGAAATAAGAAGTAATGTCAGTAGCTAAAAATTAAGGTGAGAAATGGAACTGATGAGAGAATGGGGACTTATGAGTGAGGTTATAATATGAAATAAGTAACTTTTTGAGTTTTTAATTCTTGTAAATGTTTTGCTCATGGATGATGTGTCTACTAATTTTGTATTCTCAACACACATTGGACATATTAAGTTAATGATAATAATAGCAATAACAGTGTAAAAATAATAATTGTTCAGATTTCTTGTGTACTTGTTGTTTGCCAGGCATCATTTTAAGTGCTGCATACAGATTAAGTAATCTTCACAGGATATCTAAGAGTTAGCATAATATTCTGTTATTCATATGAAGAAATTAAGATATAAAAATGATGTTTTACCTAAGATTATATGTTTAAAGAAACTGTTGAAATGGAAGAAACAGAAATTAAGTAGGAAAAAAAAGAATACCTTTTATCAGGAAGACTGAGAGGCTTGAGAAGCCAGTGGCAGTGGAGCAGGAGCTTTGGTAAGTCATGGTGTGATCATCGGAAACAGAGTTTTAAAACCTTCCCAGGCCCCTAAAACCGGCCACTTATTTAAGCTCGTCTCATGGTTATTTCTGCATTTATAAACAAGCACCAGGGTCAGTGTGGTCATATGTCCCTCTTAAAACAAAGTTATCTAATGTCTGAAACTGTTGCAGTAGTAAGCAACAGTAAAGGAGTGAATGGAATCAGACACTAAGTGGGATTAACTTGGAAGGAGACATCTTCACAGTCACTTTAGGCATCTAAGTAGACAGAAAAGATTGCCCTTCCAAGTGACCACAAAGTGGAGGAAACTAGCCTGGGAAAATCTTGGAAAGGGATTAGATAGAATAAGGGCACAATCCAAGAAGATCCAGAAGAGGGACTGGGTAGATGGAGGGGCCAGCCTCTGAAGAATTAGGAAGAAAATTGAAAAAAAATTTACCCCTTTCTAAACCCAAAGATATATGTTCAAAGCTTAACAAGACCCCAGGCAAGCTACACAAGCTCTCTCTCCAAAGCAGCCTCATGGGCCCGTGTGCACAGCTGCACAGACCAAAGCACAGCACTGAACGAAGGCTGGAGGGAAATAGTAAGCTAGACTACCGAAGCTTCAGATGCGCACAGCATGTGTGGGGCCTGGCCCTCCTCTTGGATTTGGTTGGGACACCTGCATGCCTTTGGCCTCAGAGGTTGGACTTCTTCCATAGCCAGACTGGTTGAGCCACCTGGTTGTGGATGAGGCAATGTACCTAAGCCCTTCTTTTGTTTTTGCTGAAATAAGTCTGTCTAGGATACCTCAAATTCTGCTACACAGGAGTCCCCAAAATTCTCTCACAGCTTCACAAGAACCAATTTCCAGACTGCTCTGGCAGGCTGGCCTTGGTCCCCGTCCATGTCCACAAACAAAACCATCCTAAAAGAAAACCTTAGGTTTGTTCTTTGATGTTAGGGTGTGCACCTTAAAGCCTTTAAAATCTCCAGCAAATTGCAAATAATATAAATTCTTCATGGATACTGATTGTAGGGATGACAATTTCGTGGTTTTTTAAATTTACATCTGTATATGCAGATAAACAATCACCTTGAAAGACTGATTGCTAATATTTAAATTACCTTTTGTGCAAAGCTGACAAATTTTAGATCAAATTGCCTTTGGCTATGTTTTCAGAAAGGTAGATCTTACTAATGACATTTGATTTTTCTTTTTTGAGCAAATGAATGAGTTTCAAGACTGTGTCTACAAAGACAGAGCACTATATAAATTCCACATGAAAGCAAGTCTTAATTTAAAAAATAATACCCTAATAATGCCTAATTATTTCCTTGAGAATAAGCAGCAACATAATTAGTCACCTTTATCTTCTTGTGCACCTGGAATTGCTATTGCGAATAAAGGATACGAAGCACAGTCCATTTTCAAAACAATGCTCTGCACTGGGGGTAACTGAAAAGGTTGGGTTAAGTAGGCAAGGTAATTTATGACAAATCATTACAATTTCTAATAGTATTTGATCCATTTTTTGAAGGAATTGATGAAATAATTAACAGAGTTAGGAAAATTTTCCATTGCACGTTATACAACTGTTTTCGACCTAAACATAAAACACTTCCTATAAAACTAGATATAATGCAGTTTGAACAGTGAGTCTCTATATGTCAGGCATTTCTCTGCCATAGCAAATGGCAACTATTAACTCCAAACTTTGAGATTTTATCCAGAGAGAACTTGGAAATCTCTTCTCAGTTAGATAATGTCTTTTCAGAAATGGGTTGTGGACAGGATAGATTAACCAAGCTGACAACCACTCAAATGAGTTCCTGGAGGGTGAACCTTTTCAGACAGAAAGGAAAATAAAAGTCCCATGTCTTCACCACTGCCACAGTGAATGGCTTAAAATCAGTTTGTACCATCTTCTATAAAATTCGAAGTGAGAAAGGCAAGGCACATTCTCTCCTTGTTACTGCAGAACAGCTAGCCTTCACCTGTAGCACTAATACTGTAAGTCTTTACACATATTCAAGGTGGTCATTCTTTCTAAGTAGAAACAAATCTACTTCTTGGTAAATTACAAATAAGCTACCATGGAAGATAGATAATATTTCTGATTACTGTTGGGCTTTTCTGAGTGGTTATTTTTTATACTATTGAAATCTTCTGAGTAGTTACTTTTTATACTACTGGGCTTTTCGGAGTAGTTGCTTTACCGCACACTTTATTTATTAATTGCTCTGTAGAAAATTACCACATATAGTAAATTAAAACAACACAGTTATTAAGTTTCTTTGAGTCAGGAGTCTGGGAAATGCTTAGCTGATTCCCATACCAGGGTCTCTCATGCAGCAATCAGAGTCAGTCAAGGCTGACTTCTCACCTGGAGGTCCCAATAGGAAAGGATCTGCTCCCAAGCTTCTTCCACCAGTTGGGCAGAATTCATTTCCTTGCAGCTGTGGGCTGGATGCTGAAGACAACCCTTAGCTCCTAGAGGCTGTCCGGAATTACTAGAGAACAACTGCAGTTCTGTGGCTTTTAAGATTCCCCAACCTGGCTATAAACTTCAAGCCAGCAATGAGAGTCACTAGAATAAGTGGGCTAGCGACACAGAGTCATACAAAATAATCACAGGAGTGATGTGCCATCACCCTTGCTATATTGTATTAATTAAAATTAAGTAATAGGACCTCCCTCATTTAAGGAGAGGGGGTAGAAATCTTGGATGGGGGAGGGATCCCCCAAAAAACTTCAATTTTTTTTAACATGGAGCATTGTTTTCTCTGTTCCAGCAAATAGATATTTGCAAATCCTTAACTATTGGGTTGCCCGAAAAATCTGTTTCATTCTTCTTGTAAAATAAAAGACACATTTTTCATTTTCACCAATAACTTTATTGATTTTGGTATTTTGAGTATGTCGGCTAACTCAACATTGGTTGTTTTCAATTAACATCTCAATTTGATCGCTATCAACTTCAGCTGGTCTACTTGACCATGAAGTATTATTATCCAATGAGAAATTTCCAGCATGACACTTTGCAAACCTTCTGCATACACTGCACAAGTCCTTTTTCTTTGCAAGTTTATTTTTATCTTTCTTGAAATAATAAAGCATAATATACTGAAAATGTTGCTCATTTTCTTCCATCTTCAATATTAAAATGGCTACACAAAAATTCACCAATTTTGATAATTTTTTAAATGCATACTGATATGACAACTGTCACAATAAAATCTAACAAAATTGTTTCGAATGAAGTTAAAAACACCTAAGTGTTGCTAGAGCCATCGTAATGGAAAAAGAAATAAACTTTTTGGCCAACCCAATATAACCACAGAATTGTTGATACTTTTACTTAGGAGACTTCTTTAACAAAGTCTATATACCCAAGTTCTCTACTTTTCATGATGACTATTACACACCATTGTCTCCCTACCTTTTTCACTAGTCCTGAGAGCACAATGCTGATTCAAAACAGGATAGTATATTGAGATAAGTAAGAGTCCAAGAGGTCCAGTTACTCAACACAGCCGTTAGACCTGAGTCAGTCTCTTAAAGTTGATGATCAGACCACTTGCTTGCCCTACTGTCATTTTAGTGCAGCCTCTAACTGCATTTCTTTAGGCTACTGAATTTGCTTCCCTTCATTAACTGTGGAGAGAATATGTCTTTAAATTTGATTATTGGAACAAATCAGCTATCTAAGAAAAAGCTTTAGTTCTAAGAATTTGCCACCAACTCATGTGTTCCCCCATTCCCTATTTTTTTGACTGGTTAAGCTGGCTTTCTAAGTAATTTGAGGTTCAAATTTCTATACCTACCCCTGCACTTAACATATAAAGATTTCCTGCGTAAAGAAATTCTTCTCTTTGAGTAAACCACGGAAAGCCTGAAAATCACTTGATATATTCTGGTTTTAAACACACACACAAAAGACTACTTTTTCTGATTACTGAAAAAAAAATATTTTGACTCCTAAAACAGAGTAAATCAGTATTCCTTCAATTGCTATGAAGATCATGTAGCAAGAATTGCTTACTAGTCTCTTCTTAGCTATATAACTTCAGGCCACATTCTTTACCTTGAAGCAGCACTGCACTTTATTCTGAAAGACAAAACAAAACAAAAGTGAAAAAATAACACTCACCCTACCTTCTCAGAATTAAAAAAAAAAAGTTCTTTCTTGTCTTTATTCATGGTGTGCTCCTTTGGGTCTTCCACTGTCTGGTACTAATTTCACACTCACTTCCACTAACATTTTTCTCTTCTTTTCCTACCTGCCAGGTTCTCTAAGCACTGATTGGATATACCTCAACATTTTCTGATTTTTAAAGCTGATTCTAGTCCTTTATATCATTTGTTGTCCCTTTGATTTTCTCAGGTAATAGCTAGGTAAAATTTCTCTCATTATTACAAAATGTTTGTTGTGGGATTAATTTTTGTTGAGGACTCTCTATTTAATACCAAATCTTTAAATCATTATAGGTACATTCTTCTTTCCCAAGAGCTAGTCTCTCTCTCTCTCTCTCTCTCTCTCTCTCTATATATATATATATATATATATATATATACACACACACACATATGTGTGTGTGTACATATACATGGGGTGTGTGTGTGTGTATATATATACCAGAAGGTATCCAACAATGTAATATGAAACATTTATTGAAGAAGATACAAGGCACAAGAAACATTGTACATAGGACAATGACACCTCAGTCCCCTTCCAAGGAGGCACCTAAGGACCTCAAATAGTTCTCCTAATTGCCATCAGCAGCCCCATCCTATTTACCTGAATTTCATAGATGGTCTAAAATCTCTTCCCTTTCAAAGGTGATTTTAGTTTGGTGAAAAGCCAGAAGTTTTGGTACCCTGAAACTTCTTTGGCACCCTGATACATGAGCAGGCACATTGTTTTGATGAAGCTGCCAATCACCAGTTGGCCATAGATCTGGCGAATCAGCTGAATAGTTTCCATGGAGGAATGTTCAAGTTTAACACAAAATTTGATGCAGATTTGTTGCTCTACTCACTCGGTCATTTTGAATGTGAAGGCCACACAGTACAGGTGCTCACTCAATGGTGTGTACAGCCCCCACTGACTAGTACAGTGAAGTCATCATTGTTCATGCATGTGCATTCCAGTCCACCCTACTAGGCTGGCAGATTACATTGATATCGTGCAAACCATTCTCATTATATTAATAATGGCTGGACGTTTTCCAGACAGATTAAAACTGAAGTATATATATCTGAAGTATGTTATTTCTTTATTGTTTAAATTCTCAGTTCAGATAGTTTAGAGGCTTTAACTAATGCTTTCTTTCTTTCTTTTTCTTTTCTTTTGGTAATGGCTTAACTTAACTAATGAGCTAATCTGTTCCATTTATCTAGAGAGTCATCCCTTCAACTTAACTAGAGAGGTGAGATTTCTGCTATTGTCTGTCTATAGATGAAGAAAATTCATTCATTTTTTACTGTAGAATGTGAATTAGTTATACATTGTTAAATGAAATTAAAAGTATTAAGATTTGATTAATTTCATACATGGTAACAAAAATTAAGATCTATGTTTTTACTACTTAAAAACATTCACATATATCCCATTTCATATTTTTTCTTAGTTGCACAAAGACATAGGGTGCCAAATCTAAATTTTTTGGACTACATTAACTGTATTTCTGAAAGACATAGTGCTTTAGAAAGAGAAAAATATTGAATACTATGTGAAACTCATATAATATCTCATCTAATTATAATAGAGATTTAGATTCTGACATCAGGATCTAACAGGCCACAGAGCAATAGAGCATTTCTTTTAAGTTAGGAAAAATAAAAAGAAAAAAAAGACAAACTTATTCCTAAAAAGATACCACTAAAATCGCTGATGTCCTATGGGGGGGGGGGGATAGTCACGTATTGTAGTAGAGTCATAATCCATGCTGGTATGATTCCTCATTTCATTTATTGGCCTTTCCACTTGGGTTTATATTCTTTTGTGAATCAAGTGCCCATTGGCATGTCTTCTATTGAATTGTACTGTGGAATATCATTAATGTCAATATACTTCAGCATGATTTGATAAATATTGTAAAATATGTTATTTCCACATTTATTAAATTAGTTTCTCTAACGGAGACTTAGTTTGTTCTATATTAGTATAGAAGACAGTAGTCTTTTCAAGAATGTGAGGTTCACACCAGGAATCTAGTCTTTATTCTATTTTTTTAATTAAATTTATTGGGGTAACACTGGTTTCCAATAAATTTCAGGTGTAAAATTCTACCACAATAAATCAGTCTACTCTCTTCTTAATGACTGCTTTTGAGTGGAAACACACTTTCCCTCCCTTTTGGTTCCCATGAGATAAGATTAACCCTTACAACCATTTTAGGCCATTCTCTTCACCCTTTTCCTCACATGGCCAGTGATGAGGTAGACTGATTTCTCTCACTAGCAAATTTGGAAAAGAATAACTGAGAATGTAAAGCCTTGCCTCTTCCTCTTAGGAATCAAATTCTTACGGGATCACAAGTTCTACTCAGCTTTTCCATGTCGCATGTTATGCAGCAGCCCATCTCACAGCACCCTCCAGGATGTCCAAAGTGATGTAGAACAGGAAGAATGAAAATAGTCATCTTCTCATTTTCTGGACTTTAAAATATTTTTAGCATTTTGTAACTAAATATGATATTTGGTAGGTACAAATCATGTAAATAATTCCTTTGTATTTATAACTTGCTGAGGTATTTTTTAATAATAACATTATGCTAAATTTTATCATTATTTTCTACATCTAAAGAGATCATCCTTTTTTTTTTCACTTTTCAAATTAAACTAACATGTTAACTTAAATTCATAGATATTTTTTGGTGGGAGAAACTTAATTTAAAACCTACCTAGCCGGAGAGAGAAGATGGCGGCGAGATAGGTGGGAGTGGAGTTAACTTCCCCCTGCACCTGGGTGAAACACCTACCCACTCTACTGAGAAACAAAGCGAACAGCCAAAAGCAGCCCAGCGTTTATGAAGACAGGAGACCAAAAAGTACAGAGGACACTGAGAAAACAGAAGGTAACAGGATTGCTTCAAGACAAAAAGGTCCCTGGGACCAACGTGAGGACCCGGGCAGCTGCAGCCCCAGGCCTGTGGGGCCTGCCACAAGACTCCTAAGAGAGAGCCAGGTTAACAGACCCCTCCCCTTTCAAACAAGGCCTGAGCAACACTGTGAGAGACCTGGTTGCCTGAAGTCACAGGGAGGGGAATAAGGATGAAGTGGAAAACCCAGGGATACCACAGGCACTGGCCGAGGAGACTGGAAAGTTGGGCCACATGCGATCCTGACTCTGACAGCCCCTGGCCTAGCTGGACAGGTGGGCTGTGTGAGAGGCCCTTCCTTGTACTGAGGGAGCCACAGGATTGAGCAGGAGGATTTTTTCCCAAAAAGAAAAAGACCCTCTGGGGCACTTTGGGGAATTCCCCTGCAGCAACAGCTCTAGTCTCCTCTCCACCCCACCACCCAGCAGGGACTGTGTGCACCTTATCTTGGAGGGAGCTGAGACTACAGGCACCACCCGGGCAGGGTGCCCATCCACTGAGGAGTGTGTGTACCTCATTTCAGAGGGAGCTGAGGCTATAGGCACCACCCGGGGCAGGGTGCCTAGTGACTGGGAGTGTGCCCAGCGACCCGGGAGTGTGCGCAGTGACCAGGGAGTGTCTGCACCTCATCTCAGAGGGAACTGAGACTACAGGAGCCAGGGAGAGTGCAAATCAAGGAAGGCTCTGCAAGCACACCCATAGCCCAGAGAAGGCCTACCATAAAAAAAGAGTGGGTAGAAGCTGGGAACACCAGGATTCCTCCTGGAACAGGAAACCCACCAACAAAGGAAACACCAGCAGATAAGAAGAGAAGAAGGTGAAGGAGGGAGGGGAAACCACACGAAGTCAACCCAGGACCTATCTGAAAATACAAATAAATAGTGAGAACAAACAACTGAACAAGAGCAAGAGAAAAGCCTCAAAACCTTGTACACATGGAAGAACCAGCTCCAACACAACCTGCACACACTTGCACAAGAGAAGACAAGACGTAGGGGACAGACTGACCCTCAGATAACCAGCTGGTGGGAAAGACCCAACAAGAACCAAAAACTAAAGACATACACAGAGCCAAGAGAAACCACAGCCCAATATCAGTAAGATCAGGAGATCAAGGAGACTGTACCACTGAATCTCACAGGTATTCTACCACAGAAGTTTACACCAAAAACCCAGGGGGTCAGAACAGAGTAACACAAGAAGCAGAGGTTAACAGGAAGAATCTCACAAACAATGGGAAGACAAAGAAACAATCCCAAAATGAAAGGAAAAGGGGAAGTCTCAGAAACAATGCTAAATGAAATAGAGGCAAGTCAACTATCAGATACTGAGTTCAAGGAATTGGTTATGAGGAAGCTTAATGAACTCACCCAGAATTACCAAAAGCTACATGGAAACTACAATGAACTCACTGCGAACTGTATCAACATGAAAAAGGAAATAGAAACTATCAACAAAGGCAAAGAAAAATGAAGAATACAATTTCTGAACTGAAGAACACAGTAGAAGGAATCAAAAGTAGGCTCAATGAAGCAGAGGACCTGAACAGCAAACTGGAGGACAAGGTAGAAAAAACACCCAGAATGAGCAAGAAAAAGAAAAGAGGCTCAGAAAGAATGAAGAGGGGTAGGGGAAATGCAGGACAACATGAAACGCAATAATATCCCTATAATAGGAATACCAGAAGGAGAAGAAGAAGAGCAAGGGATAGAAAACCTGTTTGAAAAAGTAATGATGGAAATTTTCCCTAATCTGATGAAAGAAAAAGTCACACAAATCCAAGAATCACAGAGAGTCCCAAGCAAGAGGATCCCAAAGAGGCCCACTGAAAGACACATCATAATTAAAATGGCAAAATTCCAAGACAAAGAGAGGATCTTAAAGGCAGCAAGGGAGAAAAAGGAAGTAACATACAAGGGAGCCCCAATAAGGTTAGCAACTGACTTCTCAATGGAAACGCTCCAAGCCAGAAGAGAATGGCAAAAAATATTCCAAGTAATGAGAACCAGAGGCCGGCAACCAAGACTAATTTACCCAGCAAGGCTCTCAATCAAGATAGAAGACCAAATAAAGAGTTTCCCAGACAAAAGAAGTCTAAAAGAATACACCTCCACCAAACTAGCTCTACAAGAGATTCTAAAGGGACTGCTTTAAGGAAAGGAAGGAAAAGAGAAAGAGAGAGGAACACAGGTAGTAAAAAATGGCAATGAATAACTACATATCAATAATAACCTTAAATGTAAATTGATTAAATGCTCCAATCAAAAGACATAGAATAGCTGAATGGATAAGAAAGCATGGCCCACATATATGCTGCCTACAAGAGACCCACCTCAGGACAGAATACCTACACAGACTGAAAGTGAAGGGCTGGAAACAAACATTCCAAGCAAATGGAAAGGAAAAAAGCAGGAGTAGCAATACTGATATCAGACAAAATAGACCTCAAAAAAAGGGCCATAAAGAGAGACCCAGAAGGTCACTGCATAATACCCAAAGGAAGAATCCACCAAGAAGACATAAACATTGTAAATATATATGCACCCAACATAGGAGCACCCAAATACATAAAGAAAATCTTGGAGGACTTCAAGAAAGATATTGACAGCAACACAATTATAGTAGGGCATTTTAATACCCCACTGTCAAAGATGGACAGATCTTCTAAACAAAATATTAACAAAGATATTGTGACATTCAACAAGGCCTTGGATGAAATGGACTTAACTGATATATATATAGATACATTCATCCCAAAGAAGCAAAATACATGTTCTTTTCAAGTGTACATGGAACATTTTCAAATATAGACCACGTGATAGGACACAAAACAAGCCTCAACAAATTCAAGAAAATTGCAATCATATCAAGCATTTTCTCTGACCATAAGGGACTGAAACTAGAAACAAATCTCAAGGAAAAAAACCCAAAACACTCAAAAACATGGAGATTGAATAGCATGCTATTAAACAATGAATGGGTGAAAAATGAGATTAGAGAAAAAAATCAAAATGTTTATGGAAACAAACAAAAATTAACTCACAACAATCCAAAACCAATGGGACACAGCAAAGGCAGTCCTGAGAGGGAAGTTTACAGTGATACAGGCCTACCTAAAAAGAATAAAAAAGATCAATTAAACAACCTAACCATACACCTACAATAACTCGAGGAACAACAACAAAGACAACCCAGAGCAAGTAGAAGGAAGGAAATAACAAAGATCAGAGCAGAGTTAAATGACATAGAGACCAAAAGCACAATTGTAAGGATCAACAAATCCAGGAGCTGGTTCTTTGAAAAGGTAAACAAAATGGACAAGCCCTTAAGCAGGCTCATCAAGAAAAAAAGAGAGAGGACCCAAATAAACACAATTAGAAATGAAAGAAGAGAGACTACAATGGATACCACCAAAATACAACGGATTGTTAGAAATTACTATGAAGAACTATATACCATAAAATTTGAAAACCTAGATGAAATGGACAAATTTCTAGAAAAATATAACCTTCCAAAACTCAATTAGGAAGAAGCACAAAGCCTGAACAGACACCAGTAACACCTGATGAAATTGAAACAGTAATCAAAAATCTTCCCACACACAAAAGCCCTGGGCCAGACAGTTTCACAGGAGAATTCTAAAGAGCATTAAAGGGGGAGCTATCCCCCATCCTCCACAGATTATTTCAAAAAATTCAAGAAGATGGAAGACTCACAAACTCGTTTTACGAAGCCAACATCTTCCTAATCTCAATACCAGATAAAGACACAATGAAGAAAGAAAACTTCAGGCCAATATCCGTGATGAACATAGATGCTAATATCTTCAACAAAATATTGGCAAACCGCATCCAGCAATACATTAAAAAGATCATACACCATGATCAAGTGGGATTCATCCCAGGGATGAAAGGATAGCACAATATTTGCAAATCAATAAACATGATACACCAAATAAACAAAAGCAGAGACATAAACCACTTGATCATATCAATAGATGAGGAAAAAGCATTTGATAAGACACAGCACCCATTTCTGATAAAAACACTTAGCAAAGTGGGAATAGAGGGAGCATTCCTCAACATAATAAAGGCCATATATGAGAGACCTACAGCCAACATCATACTCAATGGACAAAAACTTAGAGCTTTCCCACTAAAATCAGGAACAAGACAAGGATGCCTTCTCTCACCACTCCTAGTCAACATAGTACTGGAAGCCTTAGCCACAGCAATCAGACAAGAAAAAGAAATAAAAGGCATCCAAATTGGAAAGGAGGAAATGAAACTGTCACTGTTTGCAGATGACATGATAGTGTACATAGAAAATCCTGTAGACTCCACCAAAAAACTACTTGACCTAATAAATGAATTTGGCAAAACAGCTGGATACAATGTCAATACTAAGAAATCAAAGGCATTCCTGTATACCAACAATGAAACTGCAGAAACAGAAATCAGGAAAAAAATCCCATTTGATATAGCAACAAGAAAAATAAAGTACCTAGGAATAAACCTAACCAAGGAGGTAAAAGACCTGTACTCAGAAAACTACACAACACTGAAGAAAGAAATTAAGGAAGACACAAACAAATGGAAGCATGTACCATGCTCATGGTTTGGAAGAATTAACATCATCAAAATGACCATACTACCCAAAGCGATTTATAGATTCAATGCAATCCCTATTAGAGTACCCATGACATATTTCACAGATATAGAACAAACAATTCAGAAATTCATATGGAACCATAAACGACCCCGAATAGCTGCAGCAATTTTGAGAAAAAAGAACAAAGCAAGAGGGATCACAATACCTGATATCAAACTCTACTACAAGGCCACTGTAATCAAAACTGCCTGGTACTGGCATAAAAACAGGCACATAGACCAATGGAACAGAACAGAGAGCCCAGTAATAAACCCAAGTCTCTATGGTCAATTAGTATTCAACAAAGGGGGCAGCAGCAGAAAATAGAGCAAAATAACCTCTTCAACAAATGGTGTTGGGAGATCTGGACAGCTACGTGCAAAAAAATGAAACTCGATCATCAACTTACACCATACACAAAAATAAATTCAAGATGGGTAAAAGACTTAAATATAAGTCGTAACACCATAAAAGTCCTAGAGGAAAACATTGGCAGGAAGACCTCAGGCATTCCACGCAGCAACATCCTCACAGACACATCCCCTAAAACAAGGGGCATGAAGGAAAGAATAAACAAATGGGATCTCATCAAAATAAAAAGCTTCTGCAGGACTAAAGAAAACAGCATTAAAATGAAAAGAGAACCAACAGTATGGGAAAACATATTTTCTAATGATACCTCAGACAAGGGCCTGAACTCCAAAATATATAAAGAACTCACAGGACTCCACTCCAGGAAGACAAACAACCCAATTAAAAAATGCACAAAGGACTTGAACAGACACTTCTCCAAGGAAGACATACAGAGGGCCCAGAGACATATGAAAAGATGCTCAGCATCACTAGCCATCAGAGAGATGCAAATTAAAACCACAATCAGGTGCCATCTCACACCAGTCAGAGTGGCCAACATAAACAAATCCACAAACAAATGTTGGAGAGGATGCGGAGAAAAGGGAACCCTAGTGCACTGTTGGTGGGAATGCAGACTGGTGAGGCCACTGTGGAAAACAGTATGGAATTTCCTCAGAAAACTAAAAATGGAACTGCCCTGTGACCCAGCAATTCTGCTACTGGGATTATACCCTAAGAATCCTGAAACACCCATCCAAAAGAACCTATGCACCCCAATGTTCATAGCAGCACAATTTACAATAGCCAAGTACTGGAAGCAACCTAAGTGCCCATCAGCAAATGAGTGGATCCAAAAACTATGGTACATTTACACAATGGAATTCTATGCAGCAGAGAGAAAGAAGGAGCTTATATCCTTTGCAACAGCATGGATGGAACTGGAGAGCATTATGCTAAGTGAAATAAGCCAGGTTGTGAGGGACAAATACCATATTATCTCACCTTTAACTGGAACATAATCAACCAAAGAAAAAAGGAAACAAATTATAACCGGAGACATTGTAGTTAAGAACAATCTAACAATAGCCAGAGGCTAAGAGGGAGGGGACAGTGGGGTGAGGGGATTACAGGAACTGCTATTAAGGACACGTGGACAAAATCAAGGGGGAGGGTTGAGGTGGGGGAGGGATGTGGTTTTGGCTTGTGTGGGGTGGAAGAATGGGGTGAAAAGGTATACAACTGTAACTGAATAACAATAAATTTTTTAAGTAAAAAAAAAAAAACCTACCTAGCCTATGTGAAATAATTCCATGCATGTTGTAATATACCTCATTTTTCCCAGATTTGCTTAACTGTAATTTGTATTTGTAAGATTGCTCTATTTTTATATATAATGATGGTTGTTCAGAATTATCTATTCTTTAAAATTTATGCTTGAGGACACTTGTAAATCAAATCTGGACCAAAATTTATCCTTGTGTAGAACTGTAAACTACTAATAGACTTCAGATATTGAACAGTTTTTGTTTCTCCTTGAATTAACTTCATATATGTATTTTTCATATTTGTTCTATTTATCTTATGTTTTCCTTTTTCTTTCTTTCTTTCTTTTTTGCAAAATATGATCCACATATCATTTAATTAACATTCTACTTTCTGCTGCATCTATAAATTATGTCCCCTTTCATCATGTTCATTTGCACCTCCACACTTTTTGTAAATATGTATTCCTGGGCTCCCTCACATTCATTCACATTTTCAAAACAGTAACTTTGAGTTGTTAATTTTATCTTTTTGTTCTATATTATTGAATCATTTATGTATATATATTATTATTCTCTCTTTTGTTCCTCTTTTTTAAATATTTATTTATTTGGGGGCCTCTATAACTATATACTTCTAATTCCTTCTTTACTTCCTCTTATGTCTTCTTTAGCTTTGTTCTAAATATTTGATATGTTTTTTTAATTATTCATTCAAATTTGCTATATTTCCCATCAGGAGTTACTTTTAGAAATATTATATAGATGTAGATATAAAATATATTTATTAAAATTATAGCAATCTAGTATAAACTTGACTTACTAGGTCTTATGGGTGAACAAGACCTTTTATCAATATGTGATCATTCTTTTTATTTCTGGTTTTAATTTATTCTTATAGTTTATTGCTTTTCTTGATATTGCCACACTTTTTTTTACATTTATATTTGCCCAATCTAATTTTCTGTAAATTTAATTTCATCTTTGTTATAATGGTTCTTTTATCCTCTGGTACTTTCTTACACTTTTGCTACCATCATTCATAATTTTAAAACTATGAGTATATTCCTTTATGTTCTCTATTAAATATTTACTAATTGTATGGGTTTTGAAGCTCTTATTCTTTGTTCATTCTCCTGACTCTGACACAGAGTAAGGATCATTTCTTCATGTTTCTCATAACTGTTTAGTCTGAATTTATATTCATTGGAATTTTATATATAGAAATTGTATAAAGTTTGGTTCTAAATCACAGGTGGCAAACATAAGACCTGTGGGCTGAATCTGGCCCTCCAGCTGAATCCGGTCCTCCACCTTGTTTTATCTGGTCCGACACCTTGTTTCTGCCGAGCTCCTTGCCCCTAGTTAAGGAGTAGTTACACTTATACAGTCCTAAAGTTACATTTGGCCCTTTGAAGGCAACTGAGGCTGATGTGGCCCCCAGTGAAAATGAGTTTGACACCCCTGTTCTAAAGTGTATTTTATTAAAGAGGATTAACATTTGGTTTCTCTTAGATATTTCAGGACAGTTGATCTGAACCCCTTTTTTTGTGTATGAAGGTGTGGCAAACATGAAATGAAGTTTCCCCTACTTCAAGTGAAATCATGTGGTTAGAAATTTACTCAAATAAATTTTTTTTTCTACTTTTTTTCTGCTCTATCCAGAGCCAAGCTGGAGAAAGTCCAGTATCCCTTCTACCCACCTTAGGAATGTTTTATTCCTCTGCTTTTATAGAGAGAGTAGCAGATCAGATCTTCTGTCCTGCTTGTTACCCAGGCTCAATATCCTGTCACTTTGATTCATTTAAACCCAGGATCTAAGGTAACAAACAGGCGTCCACAAGTCCTCTAGAGGCATTAATGCTTCAGTGCTCATCTTGTTTCAAGATTCCCGTTTTATCTTTATTTTTGTTAATTACCCAATCATATCCATTAATATCTCTTTAATTCAACTATACATTTAGCTTTTATTTTATATTTTTATCCAGAAATTTATGTAGCCCATAAACAGAGTCTTTGTTTGGACAATAATCTGCCAATTTATGAGAAGGAAACAACACATAACATTTAATTTTAAAATAGATAAATAATTTTTTTTCTAGGAATCTTGTATGGGGGTTTCACTATATCGATTTTGTGTACAACTTGTGGTAATTAAGGAAATATGCACGCACTATCATAATATTAGTTTGCATGATACAAAGTTGCTATTTTTGAATTTATAGAGTTGAATATTAGCATATTCATATAACTTAATTTGACACATATTTTATATATATACATACACAAGGTCCATCCAGAAAGTATCCAGCCACATAATATTAAATACAGAGACATTTATTGAAGAAGATGAAAGATACAAGAAACATTGTAAGTAGGACAACAATATTTCAGTCCTCTTAAAAGTAGGCACCTTGGGACCTGACACAGTTCTCCCGATGGCAACACTATGTTTCTTTTGCTCTGGTAGCAGAAGCCACCAAATGAATTTTGCCATGACATGTGTTCATGCCAAGATACTGCATCAAAATCTTGTACACAGTAATTTTTGGAATCCCCAGATCAGCTTCTAGTTTTCACACTATTAGTCACTGATCTTTGTCGATTGCAGCCCATACACGTTCAGCATTCCCAGGTTCTGCTTCTTGCAGACCTTCCAGAATATGGGAAATTTTCAACACATTCTCAACCATCTTTGAAGCATTTGTGCCACACTTTATTTGAGCTGTATTCACTGCATTGTCCCCAAAAGCTTTCTGAATCATCTGAATAGTTTTTGCAGAAGAATATTCAAGCTTAATGTAAAATTTGATGTAGATTTATTGCTCTACTCACGCAGTCATTTTGAATTCGATGACCACACATTATATATTCTCACTCAGTGGTGTCTACCACCCCCACTGACTAGTACAGTGAAGTCAATATTATTCATGCACATGCATTCCATTGTTCATGCATGCACACTTTATTCAGCTGCCACGTTACATCGATGTTACGCAAACCATTCTCGTTATATTAACAATGGCTGGACTTTTTCCAGACAGACCTATATGTAGTCATGCACACATATACACAAATATATAAACATATAAATGCATTTTATTGATTGATTCACGGAAACACTATACTCTTTTATATACTTCATTATTTAAAACTACATAAATACCCTGGCAGAATAATTTTCAATAGCATTAAAATATATTATTTAATTATTATATTAATGATAGGCATTCCTTGATGAGATAATGTTTCAGATATAATTTTATTCAGAATATCCATCATTATATTCTGGAATTAAGAGAAATGAGCATAAATTAATATTCAGATAGCAATATAAGCCAAACTACAGATACTTTGTACAGAAACTACAGAAAATTAGATACTTTGATATCTAATTTAATATCAAAGTATGAATTTTCAAAAATAAATTTTTTTATCATTTATTGTCATTCAGAAACCTTGGATGACAGTGCCAGGCTGTTTTGATTACAGTGGCCTTATAATACAGTTTCATATCAGGTGTTGTGATCCCTCCTGTTTTGTTCTTCTTTCTCAAAATTGCTGCAGCTATTTGGGGTCATTTATATGGTTCCATATAAGTTTCTGAAATGTTTGTTCTATATCTGTGAAATATGTCATGGGTACTTTAATAGGGATTGCATTGAATCTATAAATCGCTTTGGGTAGTATGGCCATTTTGATGATGTTAATTCCTCCAACCCATGAGCATGAGCTACCATCTCACAACTGTCAGAGTGGCCAACATAAACAAATCAACAAACAAATGTTGGAGAGGATGCAGAGAAAAGGGAACCCTAGTACATTGTTGGTGGGAATGCAGACTGGTGCGGCCAGTGTGGAAAACAGTATGGAATTTCCTCAGAAAACTAAAAATGGAACTGCCCTGTGACCCAGCAATTCCACTGCTGGGATTATACCCTAAGAACCCTGAAACACCCATCCAAAAGAACCTATGCACCCCAATGTTCATAGCAGCACAATTTACAATAGCCAAGTACTGGAAGCAACCTAAGTGCCCATCAGCAAATGAGTGGATCCAAAAACTATGGTACATTTACACAATGGAATTCTATGCAGCAGAGAGAAAGAAGGAGCTTATACCCATTGCAACAGCATGGATGGAACTGGAGAGCATTATGCTAAGTGTAATAAGCCAGGCAGTCAGGGACAAATACCATATGATCTCACCTTTAACTGGAACACAATCAATAGAAGAAAAAAGGAAACAAAATATAACCGGAGACATTGAAGTTAAGAACAATCTAACAATTGGTCGGGGGGGGGTGGGGAGGAGAGGGGATTACAGGAACTACTATAAAGGACACATGGACAAAATCAAGGGGGAGGGTGGAGGTGGGGGAGGTAGGTGGGTTCAGCTGGTGTGGGGTGGAAGAGTGGGGAGAAAATGCAGACAACTGTAATTGAATAACAATAAAAGTTAAAAAAAAAGAAAGGATGTGCAGCACACAAAATATATATATAAAAAACAATAACCTTGGATGACATGGAAAAAAACAAAGTGTTCATCAACAGATAAATATATATATATTTATCTATCTACCTACCTATCTATCATCTATCTATCTAGGGATATTATTTAGCCCTAATATAGAGGAATGTCCTGACATTTGTGACAATATGGATGGACCCTAAAGTCATTATGCTGAGTGAAATACATCAGACATAGAAAGACAAATATTGTATGATTTTATTTATATAAAACAAAACAAAACAAAAAAGCCTCATAGAACGAAAGATCACATTTGTGATTCCTAGATACAAGGTTTCAGGAAGAGAATTGGATGAAGGTTGGATGAAAGGTACAGACTTCCATTTATAAAATAAATAAGTACTAATATAATGTACAACATAATGATTGTAGGTAATGCTGATATAACATATTTGAAAGTTAAAAGAATAGATCTTATGAGTTCTCACTGCAAGAAAGGAAGCACTTTTTTTCCCTTTATTCTGTATTTATGAAATGATGGATGTTTCTGAATTTATTGTGGTAATCACTTTACAATATATGTAAGTCAAATTACTATACTTTATTTCTTAAATTTATATAGTGTTGCATATCAATTATATCTTAGTAAAGATAAAAAATGAAACTAAGTATATTAAAAAGCTTATCTCTATATCTTCTGAAGAATAAGATTCACTAAACTCTATGTTTTTCTAATTAAAGATTGCTTAGGTTTATTATTGTTTGATACTGATATGAAGGGGATTTTTACCAAATATCTCTAAAATTATTTGGACAAAGAAAGAAATATTTGTTTTGTTAAATAAGACTATGCTCTTTGGGGTATAATTTTTGTAAAGTCGGAGTGTTTTATTTCTGTGATAATCTCTTAATTGGAACACAGTAAAAATTGGAGACGTGTAATTTACAAAATCCATTAAGAGCTTTATTGAAGTACAATTGACATGTAATTAATTATACATGATTAATGTGTATAATTAGATCAATTTTGACATATTTATGCACTTGTAAAACTATCACCATAACCAAAATGGTGAATATATGCTTCATACCCAAAAGTTTTCTAATACCCCTGAGTATTTTCTATCCTCTCCTTTTAACTCACTTCTTCTCTACAATCTCTAATTTGCTCATTTCTTCTCTACAACCTCTAACTTGCTTTATTATACAGTTCGTAAATTTTTTAAATAAATACTGACATAAATACTCTTTTGTTAGCTGCATTACTGAATGTACTGATTTGAGGTTTATTTGTGTTGTTTGCATGTATCATTAGTTCACTCCTTTTATACTTGAGTAATATTCCATTGCATGGGTATATCACGATGTACTTGCCACTTTATCATGGACATTTAGGTTGTTTCCAGCTTGAAGATATTACAAATATAGTGGGTAAAAATGTTTGCATATGTGTCTTGATGTGGCTACAAGCTTTCATTTATCTTATGTAAATACCTAGAAATGGAATGGTAAGGCCATATAGTCAGACATTCCTACTGGGAATTTATAAGAGTTCAACTTGTACCACATTCTCACCAATACTTGGTATGGTCAGTGGTTTTATATTACCATCTAATAGGTATATATCATTTCATTACAGTTATGATTCATGTTTTTCTAATGCCTAATCATACTGAGCATCTTTTGATGTGTTCATTTTGAAAAAAAAAAAAACTATATACATAGCATCTTTGGTGAAGTGTCTAAAGAACTTTGGACCTTTTTTCTTAGATTACTACCTTAATTTTAATTTTTAAGAGAGTGTCTTATATATTTTTAATAATTTTTATCATTGTTCAAGTACAGTTGTCTCCATTCCCCTCCCTCATGCCCCCCTTCCCCACCCATCCCTGCCTCCCATCCTCAATCTTACCCTCTTTGACTTTGTCCATAGGTCCTTTATACACATCCCTTGATGACCCTTCCCTTTCTTTCCTGTAATCCCCCTCCCACTACCCTCTGGTTACTGTCAGTTTGTTTTTTATTTCAATGTCTCTGGTTATATTTTGATTGTTTGTTTTGTTGATTAGGTTCCACTTATAGGTGAGATCATATGGTACTTGTCTTTCACTGCCTGGCTTATTTCACTTAGCATAATGCTCTTCAGATTCATCCATGCGGTTGTGAAGGGTAGGAACTCCTTCTTTCTTTCTGCTGAATAGTATCCCATTGTGTAAATGCACGGCTAAAGAAAACAGCAGTAAAATGAAAAAGGGACCAACTGTATGAGAAAATATATTTGCAAATGATACCTTGGACAAGGGTTTGATCTCCCAATACATAAAGAACTCACATGACTCTACTCCAGGAAGACAAACAACCCAATTAAAAGATGGGCAAACTGCCTAAACAGACACTTCTCCAAGGAGGACATACACAGAGACCAAAGACATATGAAATGATGCTCAGCATCACTAGACATCAGAGAGATGAAAATGAAAACCACAATGAGATGCCACTTCACACTGGTCAAAATGGACATCATAAATGAATCAACAAACAAGTGCTAGAGAGGTTATGAAGAAAAGTGAACCCTAGTACATTGTTGGTGGGAATGTAGACTCGTGCAGCCACCATGGAAAACAGTATGCAGTTTCCTCAGAAAACAAAAAATGGAACTGCATTTGACCCAATGCAATGGAACTGCTGGGATTATACTCTAAGAATCAATTCAAATGAACCTATTCACCCTTATGTTCATAGCAGCACAATTTACGATAGCCAAATGCTGGAAGCAACCTAAGTACCTATCAGTAAATGAGTGGATAAAAAAAAAAAAACTATGGTACATTCCTTATATATTTTAGATATAAGTACTTTATCATGTGGTTTACAAAAATGTTCTTTCTGTCATGGTTGTTCTTTTCTTATATTAACAGGTTTTTCTGAATTTTAATGAGATCAAATTAATGGATTTTTTTCTTTTTTCATGGATTTTCCTTTTGGTGTATCTTATAAATTTTGTATTGCAAAGGTCAAAATATTAATCCTAAATTTTCTTCTAGAAGTTTTATAGTTCTATGAAACACATTTAAGCTTAAGATCCATTTTGAGTACATTTTTGTATATAGAGCAAGGTATGGATAGAAGTTCATTTGTACAATATTTTATTGTTATTCTATTACAGTTGTCCCCATATTTTCCCCCTTTGCCCTCCTCCACCCAGCCCAAGCCCCACTCCCACAGTCAATCCCTACACTGTTATCCTGCCCATACATCATTCATACACGTTCGCTGACTAGTCCCTTCCCCTTCTTTCCACGCTTATCCCCCTCCTGCCTCCCCTTTGGGTGATGTCTGTCTGTTCCTTGTTTCCATTCCTCTGGTTCTATTTTGCTCATTTGTTTGTTTTGTTCATTAGGTTCCTCTTACATCCTGGCTTATTTCACTTAGTATAATATTCTCAAGTTCCATCTTTGCTGTCACAAAACATAGGAGTTCCTTCTTTCTTTCTGTTGTGCAGTATTCCACTGTGTATATGTACCACAGTTTTTTGATCCACTCATTTGCTAATGGACACTTAGGATATTTCCAGCACTTGGCTACTGCAAATACTGCTGCTATGAACATTGGGGTACATAAGTTCTTTGAATTGGTGTTTCAGGATTCTTAGGGTGTTAACCCAGCAGTGGAATCACTGGGTCAAACAACAGTTCCATTTTTAGTTTTTTGAGGAAATTCCATACTGATTTATACAGTGGCTGCACCAGTCTGGATTCCAACCAACAGTGCACTAGAGTTCCATTTTCTCCACATCCTTACCACCACTTGTTGTTTGCTGATTTTTTAATGATGGCCATTCTGACAGGTGTAAGCTGACATATCATTGTGGTTTTAATTTTCATATCTCTGATGGCTAGCGATTTGAGCATCCTTTCATATGGCTCTGGTCTCTGTATGTCCTCCTTGCAGAAGTGTCTATTCAGGTCATTTGCCCCTTTTTTACTTGCATTGCTTGTCTTCCCAATCATGAATCTTAAGAGTTCTTTATAGGTTTTAAAAATCAAACTCTTGTCCAAGTCATCATTGACAAATATATTTTCCCATACAGTCAGATCACTATTCATTTTGATGATGGTCTCTTTAGCCTTGCAGAAGCTTTTTTAATTTGATGTAGTCCCATTTGTTTATTCTTCCCTTTATTTCCCTTGCCCTAGGAGGCAGATGGGCAAAAATATTGCTGTGAGGCATATGTGAAATTTTACTGCCTATGTTTTCCTATAGAACATTTATGGTGCCACAGCATATATTTAAGTCTTTTCTCTATCTAGAGTTTATTGTTGTGTATAGTGTAAGTTGGTGGCCATTTCTTTCTTTCTTTTTTCTTTTTTGTATGCACCTGTCCAGATCTTCCAACACTGTTTATTTTGAAGGCTATTTTTCCTCCATTTTATGTTCCTGCCCCCTTTGTCAAGTATTAATTGACCATAGAGACATGTGTTTGTTTCTGGCTTCTCTATTATGTTCCATTGATCTATGTGTTTGTTCTTATGCCATTACTAGACTCTTTTGATTACAGTGACCTTGTAGTATAGTTTAATATCAAGTATTGTGATCCCTCCTACTTTGAAATCTGTGAAATATGCCATTGGTATTTTAATAGGTATTGGTTGAATCTATAGGTTGTTTGGGGTAGTATGGACATTTTAACAATGTTAATTCTTCCAATCCATGAACACAGTTCATGCTTCCATTTATTTGTGTCTTCCTTAATTTCTTTCTTCAGTGTTCTGTAGATGGAGAACTACAGGTCTTTTACCTCTTTAGTTAAGTTTATTCTGAGGTACTTTATTTTCTTTTTACTATAGTTTATGACAATTTATTGTTGGTGTAAAAAATGCCCTTGATTTCTGAATATTGACTTTGTATCCTGCTCTTTTACCAAATTAACGTATTAGGTCAAGTAGTTTTTTGGTGGAGCCTATAGGGTTTTCTCTGTAAACTACCATTTTATCTGCAAATAATGACAGTTTTACTTCCTCCTTTTCTATATGTATCCCTTTGTTTCTTTTTCTTCTCTGATTACTGTGGCTAGAATTTCCAGTACTGTGTTGAATGAAAGTGGTGAATGCAGATACCTTTGTCTTGTTCCTGATCTTAAGGGAAACTTTTTAGTTTTTGCCCATTGAGTGTGATGTTGGCTGTATGTTTCTCATATATGGCCTTTATTATGTTGAGTTAGGCTCCCTCTATTCCCACTTTGCTGAGTGTTTTCTAACATATGAGTGTCAGACTTTATAAAATGCTTTTTTGGCATCTGTTGATGTTATCATATGATTTTCATCCTGCCTTTTCTTTATATGGTGTATTACATTCATTGATTTGTGAATATTGTACCATCCTTGCATCTCTGCTATGAATTCCACTTGATCATAGTGTATAATCTCTTTTAATATATGGATGGATCTGGATTGCCAACATTTTCTTGAGAATTTTAGAATATATATTTATCAGAGATATTGGCCTGTAGTTTTCTTTATTTGTTGTTTCTTTACTGGTTTTTGGAATTAGGATGATACTGGCCTTGTGAAAATATGTTGAGAGTCTTTCCTCTTCTTGGATTTTTGGAATAGTTTGAGAAGGGTAGGAGTTTGTTCTTGTTTAAGTGATGGGTAGCATTTGTCTATGAAGCCATCCAGTCCAGGGCTTTTGTGTGCCAGGAATTTTTGATTACTGCCTCAATATTCAATAGTTGTTATTGGTCTATTCAGGCTTTCTACTTTTTTTGATGCAGTTATGAAATATTGCATGTTTCTAGAAATTTGTCCATTTTGCCCTGGTTGTCCAATTCCTTGGCATGTACTTATTCATAATAATTTCTTACAATCCTTTATATTCTGTGATATCAGTTGTAACATCTCTTCTTTTGTTTCTGATTTAATTTATTTTGGTCTTCTCTCTTTTTTTCTGGTGAGTATGACTAAAGGTTTCTCAATTTTTTTTCCCTTTACCAGCTCCTGGATTCATTGATTCTTTCAATTGTTTTTCTCTATGTCATTTAACTCTGCTCTGTTCTTCATTATTTCCTTCCTTCTAGTAACCCTTAGCTTTGTTTGTTGTTGTTCCTCTAGTTCTTGTAGATGTAGGGTTCAGTTATCCACTTGAGAGTTTTCTCTCTTTTTTAGGTAGGCCTGTATTGCTATGAACTTTCTTCTTAGGACTGCCTTCACTCTGTCCCATAGGTTTTGGGTTGTTGTGTGTTCATTTTAATTTGTTTCCATATACTTTTTGATTTGTTCCTTGATTTCATTGTTAACCCCCCATTCATTATTTAATCATTATTCAGTCTCCATGTGTTTTGATGTTTTTGAGGTTTTTTCCTTGAGGTGGGTTTCTAGTTTCTAGCCCTTTGTGATCTGAGAAGATGCTTAACATGATTACAATTTTCTTAAATTTGTTCTTTTGTGTTCTACCATGTGGTCTATCTTTGAAAATATTTCATGTGCATTTGAAAAGAATGCACATTTTGTTTCCTTGGGGTTGCAAGTTCTGCATTTATCAATAACTCCAACTGATCTGGAGTGTCTTTCAATGCTAAAATATCCCTGTTGATACTTTTCTTGGAAGTTCTGTCCATTGTTGACAGTGAAATATTGAAATATTCTATGATGAGTGTGTTGCTGTCAATATCTTTCTTGAAGTCTTCTGAGATTTTCCCTATATGTTTTGGTGCACCTATGTTGATTGCACATATGATTAAAGGGGTTATATCTTCTGGACAGACTACTCCTTTAAGTATAATGTCATAACCTTCTTTGTGTCTTTTTTGGCTTTGTTTTCAAGTCTATGTTGTCTGATGTAAGTGTTGGTATCCCAGTGTTTTTTTTTTTTTTTTCCATGTTCATTTACGTGGAATTTCTTTTCCATGCCTTCACTTTTGGTCTGTATAGATCTTTTGTTCTGAGGTGGGTCTCTTGTAGACAGCATGTATGCTGATCATATTTTCTTATCCATTATACTACCCCATGTCTTTTGATTGGAACATTTAATCCATTTACATTTAAGGTTTTTATTGATTGATATTTATTCATTATCATTCTTTCCCTTTGTGCCTATGTCCCTCTCTCTCTCTCTTTTTCTTCATCTTCTTAAAGTAGTCCCTTTAGCATCTCTTGCATTGCTAATTTGGTGGAGATGTATTCTTTTAGTCTTTCTTTTTTTCTTTTTTTGGTTTAGTAAACACCTTATTTTGCCTTCCATTTTAACCAAAAGCCTTGTTGGATAGAGTAGTCTTGGTAGCAGGTCTTTGCTTTTCATTATTTGGAATATTTTGTGCCATTCCACCCTGGCTTATAGTCTTTCTATTGAGAAAACAGCTGATTGCCTTATTGGAGCTCCCTTGTATGTTACTGGCTGTTTCTGCCTTGCTGCCTTTAAATTCTCTTTCTTTAAATTTTGCCATTTTAATTATGTGTTTTGGAGTGGGCCTCTTTGGGTTCATCTTGATTGGGACCCTCTGTGCTTCCTGGACTTGTGAGAAATTTTCTTTCACCAAGTTAGGGAAGTTTTTTATCATTAGTTTTCAAACAGGTTTTCTATCACTTTTCTCCTATTCTTCCCCTTTTGGTATACCTCTGATATGAATATTATTATGTTTCATGTTGTCCTGCAGCTCCTTTAAACTGTATTCATTCTTTTTGAGTCTTTTCTGGTTTTGTTGCACTGTCTGGGTTTTTTTCCTAACTTGTTCTCCAACTCACTAATTCCACCCTCTACTTCATCTAGCCTGCTTTTAATTCCTTCTAGTGTATTCTTCATGTTGGATGTTGTATTCTTCATTTCCTCCTGGCTGTTCTTCATAGTTTCTATGTCCTTTTTCAAGCTGATATAGTTCAGAGTAAGTTCCTTATAGTTTCCATAGAGTCCATTGTAGTTCCCACTGAGCTTCCTGAGCATCCTTATAATCATTATTTTGAACTCTACATCAGATACATTGTTTGCCTTAATTTCATTTAGGACTCCTTCTGGGGATTCCTCCTTTCCTTTTGACTGGGGGTTGTTTCTTTCTCTTCCTATTTTAGGTGACTCTTCTTGTTTGTTTATGTGTACTAGGTTGATCAATTTTGACTCCATGTCTTTGTGGTATGGCCTTCTGTGGTAGGATACCAGTGGGACTCTGTGGTGCAGTCTCCTTGATCTCCTGAGGTGGTTGCTCTTAGAATGTCCTTTGTGCCATTTATGTGGGCTCTTTTGTTGTAATTGGTGTTGGTTGTTATTGGATCAAGCTTTGGTGCATTCTTCCCTCCAGCTGGCTGACTGAGAGTCGCTCTGCCCACCACATCCTGTGTGCTGGAGTATAGGTGCTGCCAGAAAAAAATGAACCAACCCAAGAAACAACCCACACCTGCAAAAATAACTCTCACCCACAACAACACTACTAACAACAAATGAGCAAATGTTAATAAAGTTTTGAAGAGATTAATACTATTACAAGAAAGGAAAATTGAAAATCAGATGAGTAAGAGAAAGAAAATGATTTTCAGTGTGTAGCAGAAAGAAAAAATAATAAGACTAGAGAAAGAAGGCAAAGAAAGAAAGAACATAATATTTATGCCATAAATAGTGATGGAAGATGGCATACTAGAGTAAGAGAAGGGAAGAGTATAATATGAGGCTTAAAAATTATTTTAAATAGTGAAAAAAATAGGAACCAAATAGAAAAAATCCACTATAGCAATATCAATGACAAGTGAGCAAATATTAATACAGGTAGAAAGGGAATAAGCTGGGAAAAAGAAAGGGAAAAAGCTCATATACATGTCTAAATGAAAGAAAAGTGAATTTAAGAGGATAGAGGAAGAAGAAATAATAAGAGTGAGGAATTAAAACCAGGCTAAGAGAGGAAAAAGGTGAAATTTAAAATGAAAAAAAGAAAAAGCAGGAGGAAGGCAAAATGGAGTAGGAGAAGGAAACAGTGAGATTTGAGATTTGAAATACAAAAATAATGAAGATCTAGTAATAAAATTAAAGAAATGAAACAACAACTACCATATCAACAACCAACAAGCAAAGATTAATAAATGTGGAGAAAGAATAAGGATATTTTAAGAATGGGGAAAAGAGAGTGAGATAGCTAATGACAAGAAAAATGGTTTTGAGAGGCTGGAGTGGGGGAATAGTAAGAGTGAGGAATAGAAACAAATCGTAGCAAGTGAAAAGATAAAACTTAAAACAAGAAGATAGAATAAGGCAAAATGAAATAAGAGAATAGAGGAGTAAAATATTAGATTTGCAATAAACTAAAATAAGAAAACTAGTGAAATAATAGGAACAAATAGGAAAAAGAAATGAATGCTAAAAAGTTATGCAGGTGAAAAAATAATGCATATAATGAAGAAGACCGTGGCGGAGTTCGTCTCAGCAGACTCTATCATTTTGCACGGTCTACTCTTTCTAGATCTGCCCCTGGTAATATCAGATGGTGTCCTAGACTGGCCTTAGGTAGCCTGTTCGAGACTACCAGCGATCCACAGTCTATGACTATGTCCTTCAGGCTTGGCTGGTCCCTAATGTAATGCTCTACTGGGTTTCCATCAGCACAGGGTCCCATAGTGGTTCATCTAACCACCTGAGAGCACTTCCAGTACAATCTCCGCCTGCCTCCAAGGGGGCTTCTGGTGCTATTGGGAGGGTGAAATCCCTGGGTAAGCCTGGAGGGGTGCTGTTCTGTTGTGAGGGAAGATGGTGGGTGTGTGTTCCCCAGTCCCTCACCACACATCTTGGTCTGTCCCAGATTATTTTCAATAATGTGTGGTTTCTGTTCAATTAGCTTTCTGTTTTCTATGAGGGGCCAACCTGTGTAAAGGGGGCAGTTCTTTCCTAGTTGGTGCAGATGGCGTCTCTGTCTAAGAGCCGGAGCTGGTGGGGGCCCTGAGCACCCCTTGTTGTGCCTGTTTCTAATCTCCCTGCTTTGCTGGTTTTAGTGGATCTAGGCTGGAGAAACACTGTAGCTCACAGTATCTGGTAGTAGTTCTGAAAGAGTCCTTTCAGAGTTTTTCCTTCTTTCCTCTGTGGGCTCATGAGCCTGATCTCACTTATCTGCAATGTCTCTAATTCCACAGGTGGAGGTTGGGCACGCCTGTCTGTGAGGGGACCAGGCTCGCTGCAAAGAAACTCAGGTATTCAGCTCTTGGACTGCCACTTATGCAGGAAACTGAGGCCTGAACTCTCCTCTCTGTACAGTCCCCTGCTTGGCCACCACACACCCAAGCACAGGGTCCCTGCAGTCTCAAGTTTCTCCTCTGTTTTTCTTATAAAATATTTTCTATGTGGCCTCCACACTGCAACACTGAGCCCTAGGGGGCTTGCTCTCCAAGAACTCCACCTCCCCGAAAAGCCTGCTGGTACCCCTGATAGTTTTATACAGCATTTCTCTCTGGCTTTCCCCTGCATGACACTGGGTAGAGTCTGGCATAATACTATGTCGGGGGGCTTTAACGCAGCCCCCCAGTCCGTCATGGATGAAGCCGTGGCGATGGTGGCTCGAAGGCTCTGGTCCATGCAGGTCCTGAAAATCCTCAGGTCCCTGTTCCAGGCACCAGATGTCGGGGGGGCTTTAACGCAGCCCTCCCGTCTGCCACGGATGAAGAAAAAGACTACCAAGACATGATCTGCTTGGGGAGGAAAGGTGGCCGCTTCTCTCAAAGGAGAAGGGCCCAGAGCCTCTCTCTCCAGGGGCTTTTATTAGGTTCATTCGCATAGGAATGCAGATAAAGCTCATAAATCATTGTCAGCCAGTAAGGGTTACACAATACAGGATTTACAGAGAACTTTGAGGGCTTATTCTGAGTTACAGCCAATTAGTTAGAGGGCCATAAAACTTTAGGCACCAGACTCATCTCAGGTCTGGACCCTTATCTCTTAAACTGAGGGTACAAATTAAGTAGGTTTCACAGGAATGTATGTATTTTTGTTAGGCCTGATTCCCCAGGGAATCTGCCCCTCCCAGCACAGAACTGCACTGCCCTCTGTTATTGCTTCAGGCTTAAGTCAGGCAAGGGAAGTAAGGCAGCCAAGAGATTAGGAGACTTCTTGTAGACAGAATGAGGACTCAGGCTATTTCAAAGCCGAGGGGCGAGGGTCCATCACCCCCTTTTTCCACAGCCCCCGGAGTCCCTCCCTGCGGGCCTCTTCCGTGACCATGCCTGTCTTAGGTTGATCCTCCCTCGAGGATTCTTACCTGTCATTGGCTAACTGGCCAAGCTCAGGGCCAAGCAGGGTGAAGTGGGCAGAGGTGGTACACCTGCCAGGGAGACAAGCTTTGTCTCCTTAGTGGCTTATGGTCCCAACTCTGACTCAGCCTTAATCATGGGGGGTTACAGCCTCTGAAACCAGGCAGGGCGGTTCCCAACAATACTATAACATGGGACAGTGCTCCCACTGCTCCTCCCCTGAGTTTCAGCGTTGGGGGCCTGTTACTGCGCTGCTGCTCAGTCAGCACTGCCCCATCCACCTCTCTCCAACCCCTGCGCTGCCAGCTCCTGGGCTTATCTGTCGCCTCCTCAGTCAGACTCTGCCCGTTCTAGGTTCCGTGGTGCCCAGGGCCAGAGAGTTGTCAGCCACCTTCCCAGTAGTACTGCAGGACCCAAATCCTTCCTTGCTCGTCTTGGCAGCAGGGTGTGCTGCTTTGCCCAGGGCAGAGGGCACAGAGATCATCGGGGGTCAAGGTGTGAGCACTCTGGAGGCTTCTTCCTGAGGAGGGTATATTAAATTCCTCAAAGTGGCTCCTGTCCCAAATCTGCACAGACAGAAGTGCTGGGCTGAGCAGCGGGGACAATAGCAGCTGTTCCACAAGGAGGGCCCTGGCTGCGGATTCTCTGCCCGTGAGCATGTTCTCGCCCACTCACGCACATTTGCACACATATTTGTATACATGCTCACTTGCACACAGTCACAGTCACTCACACTTAGCTAGGTTTTTGAGTTGATTGTTCTGTGGTTTACTGCAAGACCAGTCCCGGGCTGGGAGCCAGTGGATGGAGCGTCCAGCTACTTTGCAGCCATCTTGGATCTCCTAGAAGTTCCTTTTGTACATACAGACGTCCAATTGTTCCAGCAAAATTTGTTGAAAAAACTTAAGAGTTCCTTCACTGAAGTTCTTTCTTGAAAGTCAATTAAATATATATGAGGTCTTCTGTCTGGATTCTGTTCAATTCCATTGATCCTTTTGTCTGTATTTTTATAACTATGATGTAGGTGTGATTTTTCATATAAGTCAACTTTAGGTAATAGTCTTTCAGCTTTGTTATTTTTTTCAAAGTTTTTTTTTCCTATTCTATGTGTTTTTCATTTATATACATTTTAGAATTATCTTGTCAATTTCTAACAATATAAAATCTGAGATTTTGATAGGTATCATATGAAACTTATAGATCAATTTAGGGAGAATTATTATCTTAGCAATTTTGAGCCTTCCAATCCCTAAAAACACTGTAACTCTCCACTTAACTCACTTAACTCAGGTATTATCTTAGCCATGATTTGAATGTACAAGTGTTGCATGTCTTTATTTGGATTTAACACAAGCATTTCATAATTTTGATGGTATTGTATTTAAATTTCAATCTCTTCATGTTATTGTTTTTGTATAGAAATATAGTTGATATTTCTATATGAGCTGTATTATGCAACCTTGCTAATCCAACTTATTAGTTCTGGGGCTTTTATTCCATTTTATTGCATGTATTATCTTAGATTCATCATGTTTCTGTTTTAATTTAGACTATGATGCAAATCCTAGATACCTTGTCTTCTGCAGATATCTATAGCTATCTGTTCAGCTCAGAAAGATCAGCCTTGGCCTTTGTTTGTTCTCCCTGTATTGCTCCTGGAATATTTCTCCTCTTAGTAAGCTGGGACAATAAGTTCTCTTATTTATTTCATGTCTCTAGAAAACAATGCCTTTTTATTGCCTAATATCCAAAGTCAGCTTGAAAACTGTTGTTTCATATGCATATATTTTGGCCAGTTTCTTATTTGTTTGGGGATATATCCATCCTCTGTTATTCTAATTTGGCCAGAAGCAGAGGTAAGTAAAGTATGTTTCAATCTACAAAAACATCCATATCTTGTCCTCACCATTTTAAAAATTGAAATATTAATTACATACTATAAAATGTAGTCTTTTGAAGTATATAATTGAATGGTTTTTAGTATAGTCACATAATTGTGCAACAATCACCACTATATAATTTAAGAATACTATTATCATCTCAAAAAGAAACCCTGGCAACTACTAATTGACATTCTGTCTTCCTTGATATTTTTATACTGGGCATTTCATATGCATCAGCATAATATTTCAAAGGTTCACCAATGCTTTGGAATAAATCAAGTACTTATTTTTTGACTAAATAATGTAACACTATATGAATATACCACATTTTATTTACCCTTTCATCAACTGATGGGTATTTGGGTTGTTTGTACTTTTTAATTATTTTAACTAATGTTGCTATTAACATTCATATGCATAATTTGTGTAGACATATGTTTTCAATTAGTTTAAATATATATCTGGGAGTGTAAATGGTGGACTATATGTTTAATTTTGGAGGGACTGCCAAACAATTTTCCAAAATCATCCCATTTACATCTTCACTGAAGCCTAGAATTGTTCTCTACTCAATAATCTGGGGATAAATTTTGTAGCATTTATACACACAAGGTTTATATTACTGTATACAAATGACACATCATAGTGTGAGTAGAAATTAATGAGAAAAAAAGAGTACTACATAAATTTCAGACTTATGTAAAAAAAAAGAAAGATCTTTGCCATTACATAACTGAGCAAACTCTGGGGTCACACAGCTTTATTTCAGCATTCATGTGGGAAAAAGCAATGTAAACACTAGGCTGGTGAATGAAGACTGTAATAATCTCTGGGGACAAAGAAACTAATGTGTTCTTTGTAAAGTACACGGAAGCTTGTCTGTGGCAGATAATTCAAAGTGAACCTGGAGTTAAGAGTAAGTAGATTTTAAGTATTCTCATCACTAAATAAATAAACAGATAAATAAATAAATAAATAAATATGGAAGGACCTATGCAAGGTGATAGTATGTCAATTAACTTTCTTATGGAGATCATTTCTGATATATATACACACACACAGGTGCGCACATATCAAAACATTGTGTTTACATCTTAAATATATATAATTTTTATTTGTCAATTTTCCCTCAATAAAATTGGGAAGAAAGGATGGATCTAAAATTTCTTATTGCAAGAAATCATGGATATTTTAAAAAGTGATTCAATTTAGCTGTTTCTTTTTTAAAAAGGAACTCTGATTGACTTAATCGTGATTTTAAAAAATAGTGATTACAGTTTGTTGAAACAAGTTGAGTAAGTTAAATGAATAATGCATCATTGATAATGACAATGAAAAGAGAAAGATAAAAAAGAGTGCTAAAGAGTGGTTGTAAAACACACATACTTGTAAAAAGAAGTTGATTTTCTAAAAAGAAATCCATCTATAATGCTATATATTTAACAGCTCAAGTTTAGTGAGTCTTATCTTGGGGTTAATCTAATTATAAACTGCACATTAGTTTTGTGTTGTAGTTCAATTGAATATTTGGAAAGATACATGTAAATGTTCCTAGAATATTCATTGGTTGGAAATGTTTGTAAGAAAAATATTTGCCCTAGAAGAGGGAAAAACATCATCCTGTATTGTTGAAATAGAATGTGTAAAGTTAGTCAAAGAGGAGAGAAAAACCTCTGGTTTGCAAAAAGAAAAGGGGAAAATATAAGGATGAGGAAATTTCAGAATTATAATTATAAATAATGAGATGATCCAAGAACCTAGTAAGAGTTTATCCAAGCAGAGTTAAGATCTCAGTAAAGGATGGAACTACACTTGTCCATTCCCTGTTTCCTCAGCACTAACTCCCCCTTTATGAGTAGCATCATAATGAGAAAAAGAATGTGCAATGTAAGAAAAAAACATATTAATTACAGGTCACTCATTTAGCATGGATTTGGGGAGGAAATTGGGAAGGGTATGTGCTATAGAAAACCAATAATGCCTTGAGGAAAATAAGTTGAATTTTTTATAAAGGAGTCTAACATTACCCTCTACACTAAAACACATTTTTGATTTTGTTGGCTATCCCATGTCTCCAACTGGATTCTGTGTAAGAATAAATCATGTGATTGCATGTCCACCTTATAATCACTTACTATTTGTACTTCATCATTTACAGAAATCATCTTTAGATTTAAGAATATTGAAGCACTTTCCAACAGCATGCGCTGTTTTACACTGGAAATTTCCTTCTATCAATTACCAATTTTACGGCATAAATCCTTTGAGTGCAAGCACCATGTTTGTACAACTGCGTTTGTTGCATGAAGCTGTAAAATAATAAGTGTAAAATAATTATTTCTGATGGATAAAGAAATAAGTAGATAAAATTTCAGGACACTCAAACTCTTCCTGTAGAATGAACTTCACAGTGACTCCAGAAACATTAATATACATAAAATGATTGCATTTTATAATCAGAAAAACTCTTAAAAGTTGTGCAACACAGTTTGAATCAAAAATATACTTTCCTCCAAGTTAGCATATCAATTTCAGCATTGCTGTGTCATAGTCAAGCCAATTAAAAATCAGTGTTCTTTTTTAAAAATATAATATATAGAATTTTATATTAAAGTGGAAAAAGGACAATCGGCAGGGGCAGAAAATGATTGGCTTCCTTCATTAAATGTCTAGATGTCAGATAAAATCCTGACACTCCTGGACAGGTGATGGCATTTAAAATGATGTACTAGAGTGTTAAAACAAATGAGAAAGTAAGGTGTAATTATAATTTCTTATAAATACATGTAGAAAAATGTTTTATTTTAATGTATTTCTTTACTTCTATGATTCTTTTCTTTCCCCTTCCTTCCTTCCTTCTTTCCTTCCTTCCTCCCTTCCCTTCCCTTCCCTTTCCTTTTTTAGTATTGCTACTTTGTAATCTATACATTAAATCCTAACCCTAACAATGCCTTAGAGATACGTCACAGATGGATAGGAAATTGATAACAATGCAAGCCAACTTAAAAAGGAAATAACTGAAATAGGCCATGACCGTGACTGTCATAGCATATGTTGCCCAGGGCTTTATCCTGCCATCTCAAGAACCTTCTGCTAATAGGAGCAGTGCTGTCAAGCAAGGCTGTGGTATCAATCTTCTCATTTTACTTTAATGCTGTTGTCCTGTGACTGCTGCTTTACAAAAGATATTTCGGGCTGACTCTGCTATGTTTATGAGATTAGCAAGAGTGAAAGTAAGTGTTTGGACTGAGAATTTAGCCCCAGAAATAGTTTGACAAAGAGAAAAGAATTAAAGCCTCAGATGATGGCAATTTTCCACAATAATGTGACCTCCAATGGTAAAAGTGTAATCTAATAATCTAAAGAACCAAGGGGAGCCCTGGGTGGTATAGCTAGCTCAGTGAACTGAGTGCGGGCCTACAAACTAAACGGTCGCAGGTTTGATTCTTAGTCAGGACACATGCCCGGGTTGAGGACCAGATCCCCAGCAGGGGGAGCTCAAGAGGCAACCACACACGATGTTTCTCTCCCTCTCTTACTTCCTCCCTTCTTCTATAAATAAATAAATAAATAAATAAATAAATAAATAAATAACCAAGGGAGAAAACGTAATACAAGTTCAATTTTAAAAGTGAGTATGTATCCTAATTTGACTATTATTGATTACTGGTACTAATCCTGACAGAATCAGAAATATATGTTAATCATGACAATGACTTTCTCACTAACTAATGGCTACTCACTTATCTATTAGGAACAGTTTTTAGTCCTGCTAATTGCATTCTTACTGTTTATTATTTTGGTTACAAATGAAATGTCTGCATAAAATATTGTTCTGATATTAAAGATGGAGAAATAAAGGTATAAATTAGTAAACCATGTTTTGGCAATTCCAGATAAATGTCAGAATAAATATTAGGATTTTTTTTCATCCCCCAAATTATTAAGTTCATTCTATGTGCTTGGACTGTTCTAGGCACTTGCAATACATTAAATGAACAAAAGTGACACAGATACCTACCCTCATGAAGATTATATTCAAGTAAGACATAATCACCACATAGCCGGTTCTCTTCCTCATTCAATTAAATAATAAGTGTTCCAGTGATTGCAAATAAGATTCTATTAGTTTTATAGCAACATATTTATATTTTAGGCATTCACAAGAGCAAGCAACATTTTTTTCAATCTTCTAACTGGTAATATACAGTAAAAAAGCAACTGTAACAAACCAAACAACAATACTTGTTTTCTCAAATACTATTTCTTATGGAAATTCTAAGAATAGTTGATACATTACAATCTCCAATAAAATTTAAAAATTAGGGAATAACAGTTCATATTCAAATGTAGTTGTAATTGATTCTTAAGGTTTTCTTTAGCTAATAATATAAAAATCAAAATCAAGATTAAGATTTATGTTTTAGTGTTTTCCAATAGAATTGTGTTAATTGTGCTTGATTTTAGTTATATTCACAGAAATAAATTCAGTTTTTGGAAAACAAGGTCATTTCACAGTTACCATTTTTTATTTACTGGTGTTAATTTTTCATTAGAGTTAACCAAATGTTTTTTAATTTCCTGCTTTTTCATCATTTAGCTCTTAACTTAAAATGCTCATAGTTAAGCCTTTTTTGCCATATACTATACTTCTGTATGATACTTTTTTCTGTTTTTGTTATCATAATTAGTTTCTAGTTTTCTACCTTCTAAAGAAAAATATTTGCATTTGCTTATTTTATTGTCAATTTCAAAGCAAATGAAAAAGAAAACCAATTATATAATAAAGCACAAATTGTTGCTCTTTTCTGGTGACAAAGTTTTACCATGAAAGTTTAAGCTTTACTATAAATAAATGAAAGAATTTATCCAAGTCCAGCACATGGCAGATATATTGTGGAGAGATGTAAACATATTTGTCCAATGTGTATTTTCCTGCTTGACTGCCATCTGCTCTCCCGTTAGCTACCATTTATCATTACTTAAGCTTTTCGTAGGCCCATTTGAGATATATGTTGCAAAGGGATTTTTAATGTGGTTACAATGCAAGAGGATGGTATACTCATCTTCAAGGCACACAAAGAATAGTATTCCATGAGTTTAATAATATGAGGCCTAATATTTGGGAGATATAGTGAATTGATGTTATAGTCAGGTCAGTTTACTTTACAATGCCCCTTAGAGTCTGAATAAATTGACCATTTGACAGATGGATTTCTATAGTAAGAGAAGGAGGAAATTCTCTCTCTCTCTTTTTTTTTTTAAAGTAAATCTTCACATAAAGATAAATGTGTTGATTAGAGAGAGAGGGAGAAACATCGATGTTAGAAAGAAACATCAATCAGTTGCCTCCTCTGGGTGCCCAACCGATGATTGAACCTATAACCTACATATATCCTAACCGGGCATTGAACCCACAACATGTGGTGTTTGGGATGACTCTCCAACCAACTGGCCAGGGTGGAAGGAAATTCTTTTACTACCTAGAAGCAGCATGATTCCCTGAAAATCTGAAATTAACAATACCAAAACATCTGACTATAAAAGCTGCGACATAGGAAATGCTAGGCTATAAGTACAAGTTTCACCTATTTCAAAGTTTGGTCTGGATCAAGTTCTATTTGTGTGGTTCAGCAGGCAGTGCAAGTGCCTTTTTTGCTGATGCTTGTTCTTAAACATAAATGTCAAAAGATTTGATTGCAGAAAAATAGAGAGGGGCAAACATTTTTAGAACCTTTCCTTTGAAATAATGACCTCCTTGCCTCTTCTCATTAATTTTAAATTATCACCACAATGCAGAAGCATAGGCTCCATTTATTTGTAGTCTGGTGACCAGTAATAGACATTTATCTCCAGATTTATCAATTTTAAGCCTTGTCAGCAACAAACTAATTGCCTCTGCTTGACTCCAGTATATAAGAGGTCTGCCCAGAAGGTATCCAGCCATGTACTATGAAAAATAGGGACATTTATTGAAGAAGATACAAGAAATGAGAAACATTGTATACAGGACAGTGACCCCTCAAAGTAGGCATCTTGGGACCACACAGTTCTTCCAATTACCATCAGCTGCCCCTCACTATTTCCCTGAATCTCATCAATGGTCTGAAATCTCTTCCCTTTCAAAGGTAATTTTAGTTTTGGGAAAACCAGAAGTTCCGGGGCATCTTGGGCTGTAGAGGGGCTGAGTCACCTGAGTGATTTGATGTTTCACCAAAAAGTCTGCAGGGAATGTAGTGCATGAGTAGGTGCGTTGTTTTGAAGAAGCTGCCAATCACCAGTTGCCCATAGCTGTGGCCTTCTGAATCATCTGAATAGTTTCTGTGGAAGAATGTTCAAGCTTAACTCAAAATGTGATGATGCGGATTCATTGTTTTATTCACTCAGTCATTTTGAATGCGATGGCCACACCGTACACATGCTCACTCAATGGCGTCTATTGCCCCCACTAACTAGTATAGTGAAGTTGTTGTTTATGCATGTGCATTCCAGTCCACTCACCTTGGCTGCCAGGTTACACAGATGTCACACAAACTGTTTTTGTTATGGTGACTGGCTGGGCTTTTTCCAGACAGACCTCATAGTCTTTAAATTTATCTATGGGTTCCAATAACATCCAATTACCAGAAAAAGGTGTTGGTGTTATTTCAATATCTTCATGCTCACATTGACTTTTTCTACATCCTCAGCAAACTGTACCTAGTAGGTATTAAAATTATTTTTTGAAATAGTGATAATAAAAAATTACCAATGTTAGTTTATGTAATATTTTTAAAGATGTGACAGTGTTCTGACACCTAGATATCACTTATCTGACTCAGAAATTTATTTTTTCTTATTTTTCAGACATTCTATTATTAAAAATTTGTTTCCTAAATACACTTGTCCACGTGTGCCAAGACAAATGTAGTAGGATGCATGTGGAACTGCTTGTAATAGCAAAAGACTAAGCACAATGTCCTTCTATAAAAGGTTAAAGACATGTTATATCCACTAAATGGAAATCATAAAGCATTTAAAAGAAATGTGTTAAAGTGTGTGTATGTGTATAACTATATGTTACACACACAAATATGAAATTATCTCCAAGATATATAAATTTAAAATGCAACATACAGAACTGTATTATATACTATATATAAGTGTCAATTCTAAAACCTATTCAAATTTCTATTAACCAATAAATGGGTTAAAAAATGTGCTTTGTTTATATAATAGAACACCATACAGCAAAGAAAGTGAGTGAACTATAGCTATACACAGTATGCTTGAATCTGAAATGCATAATGTTGAACTTGAAAAGTGTTAGACACCAAACAGTACTTTTAATAAAATTTGAATGTTGGCAAAACTAAGCTATAGAATGTAATTATCACATAGTGGTGATAAAGTAAAGACAGTAAAGAAGTGAATATCATAAAATTCAGCTTTGTGCAACCAATAGAAGAGGGTTACCTTTTTTTTTTTTTGGCAAGTGATGTGTGTGTGTATGTGTGTGTTGGTATTTATTCAACTTTGTGTCAGTTACATTGTTGTTCATGTTATTCATCAGTAATTCACTATATCTACATTAATGTTTTATGTACTTTGTGTTTTATATATTTAATAATAACAAAATATTACTATGGAATATAAGCTGCTAATCATAGGCATATTATGTCTATATTTGTGGTAAGGGGACAGTGTTATATGTACATATATGAGTTTTGAAAGACAACCAAAGGACATAAAATAGGCATTGGATCCACAGTGTCATCAGGAAAAACACTAGAACATTAGCCTGGTGTGTTTATTTTTCACCTTGAAGAACTGCTTTTCAGTTATTTGGTATAAGGGCTAAGCTTCTGAAAATGTTTATTTTTTTTATTTTGTTAAATCAGCAAAAAACAGGTATGCCTGTGTTTTCTTAGTTGTGTAAATTTCAATAGTTTTAGCTGATGCAAACGTGTGCAATCTAATTTAAGAATTTGAAGGTAATTTAAAATGTAGTATAGCCAAGTTCCACAACATAAATTTTTATAATATATAGTAGCATTGAAAACAACAAATTGATCTGACAGCACAAAAAGATGAATTAACCAAGTGAATTGAATGAATTAATTTATTTCTAATTATATTTAAGTTATATTTCTTAGTTATTAGGGGAAAATGATAGAACAAAAGTCAAAATAGATTTTAAAAATAAAATAGTTCTTTTCAGTAAACACGTGTATTACCTTGTAAACTGAACAAAATTTTTTTTTGTGATAGAATACATTTATAAATGCAATGACAGTGTGATAAGTGTACTTTGCATTGGAGAGGATGAACCACTCGTCTCTTACTGGGCTATAACTGGTGTATGGTTTCTGTATAGCTTGAGAGGTGATCCAGCTGACTCTTAATCCTCACTTTCAGACTTCAAGAAAATCTGAAGGTGTCTTCTAAAATCTGAAGTCTGCTATAAGCTAGTTTTATGAGAGCAACATGAAATAAGCAATGACAAATGAGTATTTCCTTGTGATCATGAACTTTTGAAGAAATGCTCCATTAAATTTAAATCTTTTGAAAATATTGCACCTCAAAGAAATTGAGGTGCCAAGGAAATTGAAAGTAATCTTGTATATCTTAAGGTAATGCTTCAGCATTCTGGTGAATGGTAAGCATTTAAAAACTTTCTTTGGTTTTAATCTGCACAGTTATATTGTCCCTAGGGCTGTGATCTGATAAATATTCAATATACTTCAACAATTCCACCAAAAATTCAATAGTGAAAATTGATACAGGGATATTTAGCTCTGAATAGATGAAGGCTCCATTGCTATCAGTCTCACCAAAATATTTTAATTTGCAAGGGATGTTGACAATTATATTTACCATGGTCCACATTGCTGATTAAGATTCAGTAAGCAGTTGAAATAAACAAGAAGCATGGATCAGAAACAAGTCCAAAATTGCTGGCAAATTAGTCCAATCACTTTCATGCTCAAATGTTTTGTAAAACTTCGGTAGAACAATCACTAATTACTCCTTTGAGATCTCATACCTTCACCTGTCTGGTCATTTTGCTTTCCACTTCCCAGAATTGGAGCCTGGGAGAGGGAAGATGAGAATACAGGAAGGAGTGTGTGTGCTTGTCTTCTGCTTTCTTTTGCCTTTTTTAATTCTCAGCAGAGTATTTTTTTACCCAGCATTTTTACACTGCATAGAAGAGAGATTGTCATTTTCTTTAATGCTCTTTTAAAACTTGTATATGTAGCAAGCAGCACATCTGCGAGATCCAGGCCATGTAAAGGCCAGACAGGGACTGGGCTGAGCTGGGCTGGGCAGGGCGGGACTGCAAACCTGGGCTCCACACAGGGTCCCACGCAGACCTGAAACTTGTCTTTGTAGTTCTGTAAATTTAGACCTCTCCTCTACTCCAGTTCCTTGAAAAAGAGAGTAGCTATATCAGTCAGAATATTCTGGGGCCGGGACCAGTGGAAGGCTCCCTGATTTATTTTTCCCATTTGTACCATTGGGTGGAAGGACCCTGATGATGACGATGATTGAATCACTTCCTGTCTTGTGCTGAGAGCAGTGCTAACTGAAATAAGAGATACCTGTGAAGTCTGAGTAACAATCCCTATGCTGGTATGCATGATACAAAATTCTGTATAATCAAAAAAAAAAAACCATATTGTGGCTCTTATTATGTGCCTTACTGTTTTCTGTATTTGAATTTAGGTCAAATTGATTGATTTGTACTCAATTCTATGAAGGATGCTTCTTTGTATAGTTATGTTTTCTGAGGAGTGAAAACTGAGGCTAATCACTCTTAATATGTGTACACAAGGGTTTCCTCCCCTGACAAAACCTTGTGATCATTCAGGATGAACAGCATAGGAGGACACTCCATAATTGGATAAACTTTTCTTTTTTAATTTTAATATATTTTATTGACTATGCTATTACAGTTGTCCTCTTTTTTTCTCCCCTTTATTCCCCTTCTGCCTATGCACCCCACCCACCAGCATTCCCTCACCTTAGTTCATGGCCATGGTTTATACATATAAGTTCTTTGGCTTCTTCATTTCCCATACTATTCTTAACCTCCCCCCTGTCTATTTTGTACCTATCATTTGTGATACTTATTCTCTGTACCTTCTCCCCCATTTTCCCCTCTCTCCCTCCCCATTGATAATCCTCCATGTAATCTTTATTTCTCTGAATCTGTTTCTGTTCTAGTTGTTTGCTTAGTTCATTTTTGTTTTAGTTTTAGGTTTTCTTAGGTTTGATTGTTGATATTTGTGAGTTTGTTGTCATTTTACTCTTTGTACTTCTGATCTTCTTCTTTTTCTTAGATAAGTCCCTTTAACATTTCATATAATAAGGGCTGGGTGATGATGAACTCCTTTAACTTGACCTTATCTGGGAAGCACTTTATCTGCCCTTCATTCTAAATGATAACTTTGCTGGATACAGTAATCTTGGATGTAGGTCTTTGCCTTTCATACTTCAAATACTTCTTTCCAGTCCCTTCTTGCCTATAAGGTCTCTTTGGAGAAATCAGCTGATAGTCTTATGGGAACTCATTTGTAGGTAACTCTCTCCTTTATTCTTGCTGCTTTTAAGATTCTCTCCTTACCTTTAATCTTGGATAATGTAATGGTGATGTGCCTTGGTGTGTGCTTCCTTGGGTCCAACTTCTTTGGACTCTCTGAGCTTCCTGGACTTCCTGGAAGTCTTTTTCCTTTGCCAGATTGAGGAAGTTCTCCTTCATTATGTTCAAATAGGTTTTCAATTTCTTGTTCTTCATCTTCTCCTTCTGGCATCCCTATGATTCAGATGTTGTAATGTTTAAAGTTGTCCTGAAGATTCCTAAGCCTCTCATCATTTTTTTAAATTCTTGTTTCTTCATTTTGTTCTGGTTGAATGTTTATTTCTTCCTTCTGCTCAAAATTATTGAGTCCCAGTTTCCTTCCCTTCACTGTTGGTTCCTTGTACATTTTCCTTTATTTCACTTTCCATAGCCTTCACTTTTTCCTCTATTTTGTGACCATACTCAACCATTTCTGTGAGCATCCTAATTACCATATTTTGACTCTCTGCATCTGATAGGTTGGCTATCTCCTCATCACTTAGTTGTATTATGATTCTATAAAAGGTAATAAAATATATAGAACAAAACAAAAAAAACAAGACAAAACAAAAAAAACAAGGAAAAGCTCTGAATAAACTTTTCTTGTTTTTTTGTTTTGTTTTGTTTTGTTTTTACCAGTTAGAGGGCTACATTGTTGGACTTACACACCTAATTAAGGATAAGCTTTAGAGTATAGCATTTACATATAAGCAATAATATGGGTTTGTTAAATTAGATTGAAAAAAGGAAAGTGTTGTTCTATATTTTTTATTACCTTTATAGAATCATAAAAGTACATTAAAAAACCAAAAAATAACAAATAAAACTCTTATTGATATAAGTGAGGAAGTGAGAAGAACGTGGAAGCAAATTCTAAAAAGGCATCTTTATGAACTCTGTGACCTTGAACACTTGCCTTAAATTTTTAGTGGTTTAGTGTCCTTTCTAAAAAAATGGAAAAGACCATACTTGCAGGTTTGTCTTTTATATTAAAAGAAATAATTTATGTGCTTCAGCAGACACTCAATGTTGATTTTAAGTGTTAATCTGATGGCAAATTATTTATGAAAAATCTGTGTGGTAATGATTATGATCAAAGATCATGGTCAAAAATATTTTTCAGTAGAGTTATTAAAATAGCATGACATATGTTAGTTCTCACATAAAATAATCAATATTTTCCCCATTCAACAGAAATAAAAATTAAAAATATAAGTGTAATGGGTCACATTTATAATGAAGCATACCTGTAGGTAATAAGGTATAAACAAAGTAAGAAATATTCAGTATTTTTACAAAAACATATACATTTATTGGTGAACTTTAAAAAAATCTAAATAAATAGAAGCCCACAAAAGTAAATGGATGGGAAGAGTTAATTTTGAAAAACCACAATTCTCCTATCCCAACAAATCTACAAATTTAATATAGTATTCACATACTGAAAATTGATGAACTCATTCTAAAATTTCTAAAATTAAAATATAATTTTAGATGAACAAAAATAGACAATGAAATATATTGAAACATAATTATAGAGAAGGGAGAAGCTCACCTAACTAGATAATACAATATAGGATAAAATATAAATTAAAAATAGTGTAATATTTGTATTGACTATGGTACAATAGGACAAAGATTTCTAAAACATTATATATATGTGTATGCATACATATATATACACACACACAGACTTGAATTTGAACTTGAAAAAAGTGATGTCTAGTAGTTTTGAAATTTCAATGTCAAATCCCTCACATATACATAAAAAATCCAAATTAGTGAAAAACATAAATGGGAATAGATAAAACTAAAATTATTAGAGTAATTATAGAAGACTTTGGTTATGTGTTTGGAGTATTGAAAGGTGTATTTAATAAATCATAAATAAGTAGCTAGGTAAATTTGACTGAGCAGAATTTAAAATTATTCAACAATGATACTATGGACATACTTAACACGTGTACAAAAGCATGGAACAAATATTTGCACCAGGAATAAAACATAATAAACTTAATATTAGTCCTATGAACATATAAACCAGAATTTAGCCATATTTTTAATAATTCAGCTTATGTAAGAATAATACACTAAAATTGTATACTTAAAATTAAGGATAATAAAATATTAAAAATTCACATGGGACAGATCAAGCTGGTTCTGGTGTGAATTGTATGACAGATTAAATTCTAACTACAGTGAAAAATTATTAACAGCTTTAAACAAGGAAGGCAGATAATATAATTAACATTTTAAGGTAAAAGATTTTTTTTTTAGAACATAATTTTGAATGTCTAGTGTCGGAACTTGGAGACTAGTTAGTAGACAAGTTACTGCCTTAATGTGGATAAAAGATGATGGTAATTTGTACTTTAGAGATGCCAATTAAGGAAGGAAAATGACAAATCTATGATGACAACTGGGTTTTTGTCAGATGTTGCTGCCACTTTATAAGATGCAGAACTTCTGGTGCTGGGGAACATGTAAAATAAACAACATTATATGAAAGTTATTACTTCCCAAAGTATTCTATTTCATCAGTAATCCTCTAAATGATCATAATCAAACCAAATATGTTCTGTTTATAGGAAATATATTTTGTATTAGTACCAGAAAATGAAAATGTGTAACTAAAAGGATGGCAATAGTTGATTAGGCATGATATACACTCATTTGTCACAAATACTGAGAAATAGTGAACCTAAATTAAAATGTTACATATAATTAACAGTGGCACCCTGTTTATTATACACTTTGCCTTTCATTCTAGATTTACAATTCTTTTTGTGAAGATGAGGACAGACTCAAATCATTCCTTAAATCCTTTAATACCTGGCAGAGTAAAATTTGTCAATACCTATTTAACAAATGAATAGAAAACTGCATATGGTATGTGTGTATTGTGTACATATATATATATTTTAGTAGACTGACAGTATGTAAACTAATCACTCCAGGGAATTAAAATAACACTTTCGACACCCAATTACTAATTAGTAAGTAATTTCATTTATATTAGTATAAAATATTGAAAGATAAATATATTTTCAAAAATTATTGAGTTTTTCAAACTTGCACTCTACCAGAATCAAGTTCTACAACTCAAAATAATTAAACATAGCTTCACATAGAGAAGTTTTAATTTGAAAATTCTGATAAAAAGCTATCATTTAAAAAAGGACCTTATTTTTATACAGCAGTTTTAGTTTTATAGCAAAATTGAGAGGAAGGTACAGAGATCTCCCACGTAATTCTCTCCTCACACAGGCATAGCCTCCCCTACTATCGACATCTCCCACCACAGTGGTACTTTTGTTGCCATTGATGAACCTACACCAACACACCATAATCTCCCAAAGTTTATAGTTTATGTGATTGTTTACTCTTGGCGTTTTATATTCTATGGGTTTGGATAAATGTATGATGGCATGTATCCATCATTATAGTGTCATATAGAGTGTTTCCACAGCCACTAAACTTTTTATAGCCTTTATAGTTTGCCTTTTCCAGAATGTCATATTCTTAGAATCATATAGCATGTACCATTTTTAGATTTTTTTTTTCACAGAGTAACTTGCATTTAAATGTCCTCCATGTCTTTTATGGCTTATTCCTTTTCAGTGCTGAATAATATTCAATTGTCTGGTTGTACCACAGTTAATTTATCCATTCACACATCAAAAGGAATCTAGATTCCTTCCAAGTTTTAGGAATTATGAATAAAGCTGTTATAAACATCTGTGCATAGGTTTTTATATGGGCATAAGTTCTTAACTCCTTTGGGTAAAAACCAAGGAGTGTGATTGCCGAATAATATGATAAGGTGATGTTTAGTTTTGTAAGAAACACTTAACTGTTTTCCACATTAGCTGCACCATTTTCCCTTTCCACCAGCGATAAGTGAGAATATCTGTTGTTCCACCAGCATTTGGTGTCATCGGTGTTCCAGATTTAGCCATTTTAACTGGTGTATGATGGTGCCTCTTTATTGTTTTAATTTACATTTCCCTGATGACATATGATGTAGAGCATGTTTTCATGTGCTATTTGCCATCCGTGTATCTTCTTTGGTGAGGTGTCTGTTAAAGTCTTTGTCCATTTGTAATTGCATTGTTTGTTTTCTTATTGTTGAATTTTAAGAATTTTTTGTACCTTTTTGATACCAGTCCTTTATTAGATGTGTCTTTTGCAATTATATTCTCTCAATATTTGGCTCATTTTTTTTCCATTTTCTTGGTATGCTCTTCAGCAGAACAGAAGTTTTTAACTCTAATGAAGCTTGTGTGTGTTATGTGTAGTCTCTCACTACTGGTGACACCATGAATGAGCTATGTCCTCAATGTCTTCTCCTCAGTAGCCCTGCTCAGCTCCTGTAGACTCATGCCTATGGCTTTCTTTATGGTTTCATTCAGGTTCTATTTTTTCCCAGCATTATTATCTTTTCCAAATAATTCTTCATTCTTATGATGTGTATAAAATAGGATAGCATTAGTTTTGTAGTTTGCCTCCTGTGATGTTTTGATGAGGTCACCGACAAGCAGTATCCATGGCACTGTGGCTGAGATGAGACAAATTCACATGGACTACCGAGTCCTGTGGAGGAAAAGGGATGGCATGGCCACTCTCTCAAAGGGAGAGTGCCTCGGAGCACCTTGGCCACTCTCTTAAGAAGAGAGCACCCAGACCCTTGCCTTTATAGGTGTTTATTGGGTTTGATTTTCATAGGAATACAGAGCTTATATGTAAAGCTCATCAATCATTGAAGGCAGAAATGATCAAATAATAAGCAACATTCAAAGAACTATGAGGGCTTATTTAGAGTCAGGGTCAAATACCTAAAGGGCTATAAAACTTTGGAGAAACAAACTCATTTCATACTTGGATCCTTATCATTTAAATTGAGGGTATTAGCAAAGCAGGTTTCACGGGATTTTATGCATTCTTTCTCAGGCCTGATCACCCTGGGGAACCTGCCCTTTTCAGCACAGGGCCATACTCACCTCCAGCATTGTTTCAGGCTGAAGTCAGGGAGGGGAAGTAAGGCAACCAAGAGGTTAGTAGACTTCTTGCAGACAGAATGAGGACTCAGGCCACTTCAAAGCTGAGGGGTGAGGGTCCATCACCCCCCTTTTTCTATAGCCACCCAACTCCTTCCCTTAGGGCCCCCTTGTGACTGTGCCTGTCTTAGGTTGTCCCTCCTTTGAGGAATCTTACCCATCATTGGCTAACCAGTTATCCACCCGGGGCCAAGCAGGGTGAGGTGAAAGGGGGAAGAGGTGGTACCCCTACAAGGAAGATAAGCTTTGTCTCCTAAGTGGCTTACGATCCTAAGGTCTTTTTTTTTTTAATTTTTATTGTTATTCAATTACAGTTGTATGCCTTTTCTCCCCATCCCTCCACCCCACCCCAGCCAAAACCACTTCCCTCCCCCGCCTTCACCCTCCCCCTTGATTTTGTCCATGTGCCCTTTATAGTAGTTCCTGTAAACCTCTTTCGCCACTATCCCTTTCCCACTCCCCTCTGGCTGTTGTTACATTGTTCTTAATTTCAATGTCTCTGGTTATATTTTGTTTGCTTTTTTCTTCTATTGATTATTTTCCAGTTAAGGGTGAGATAATATGGTATTTGTCCGTCACCGCCTGGCTTATTTCACTTAGCATAATGCTCTCCAGTTCTATCCATGCTGTTGCAAAGGGTATAAGCTCCTTCTTTCTCTCTGCTGCGTAGAATTCCACTGTGTAAATATACCATAGTTTTTGGATCCACTCATTTGCTGATGGGCACATAGGTTGGTTCCAGTACTTGACTATTGAAAATTGTGCTGCTATGAACATTGGGGCACACAGGTTCTTTTCGATTGGTGTTTCAGGGTTCTTAGGGTATAATCCCAGCAGCGGAATTGCTGGGTCAAAGGGCAGTTGCATTTTTAGTTTTCTGAGGAAATTCCATACTGTTTTCCACATTGGCCTCACCAGTCTGCATTCCCACCAACTCAGCCTTAGCCATGGAGGGGTTACAGTTTCTGAAACCAGGCAGGGTGGTTCCCAACAATGTTTCAGGCTTAATTTGCTCTAGGACAAATTGTTGGTCTTTCTGGTGGTCCAGGGTATCAGTAGAGCTTTCCACCAAATACCATATTTCAAAGGAATCAATTTTTCTTCTACCAACCTTGTTTACTACCCAGCTTTGGCATTTGTATGTAATAATTGGGAATATGAGGGTGTGGATGATCAAAACTGTGGTCTATAATGACACATCTTTGCTTTTGATAATCATTTCCAATTCTTCCATTGATGCCCTTCCTAATCTCAGCCTCATTTCTTGGATTGTGCCTTTGGTTTTATATATAAAGTGTCACCTCCATACTCAAGGTCCTCTTGGTTTTCCCCCATGTTATCATCGAGAAGCTATCATTTATTGCTTACCAGAAAGTTTTAATTTTTTTCTCTAATTCCATCAACTACTTACCCTGTACAACACTACCCCATTTTTTTCCACCCATGATCTTCATGACATTTTAAGTGCAATTCTTCCCAAAGATACTTGTGCTGTCAGATCATTTGTGTGCTCTTGGACAATATGCAAGCCTCATGTCCTGGCACATAATATGCACTCTAATCCAAATTCCAATTCCCCATCTTGATGCTTCCCATTGGAGTTTATTATCTTTCTATATAGTCCTAGGTAAACTTCAAAATCCCTGTCTTCTGTCCCAACATTTTTCTCAAAGAGCATTACAGGAAACTGAAAATGTAACCCTGTGCCTACATTAATGTGTGCTTCTAATTTCAGACAGTTTTTGAACATTGCTTAGGAATTTGGTATTCAAAATTTGCCAAATGCCTAAAAATATGTCTATATGTATTATCCTTCTTAAACCCATACTTCACATACACCTCTCCCCTCTCAGTAGATCACCATGGCTTCATTAATTAAAATATTGAGACTATTTATCATTAAAAAGCAATGAAATCTTAACATTCGTGGCAACCTGGATGAACCTAGAGGGCATATTATGCTAAATGAAATGATTCAGATAGAAAAAGACAAATGCTATGTGATTTTCACTTATATGTGGAATCTGAACAACAAGTAAATGAACAAACAAAACACAAACTCATAGGTCCAGAGAATAAATTTATGGTTGCTAGATGGAGGACAGGTTAAGATATTGGGTGAAAAATGGTGAAGAGATTATGAAGTACAAATTGATAGTTATGAAATAATGAAAGGTTGTATAGTGAATATAGACAATAGTATTAAAATAAGTATGCATGGCACCAGGTGGGTACTAGAGTTATGGGTGGATCACTTCATAATATATACAAGTATCTAACCATTATATTGTACATCTGAAACTAATGTAATATCAAATGTCAACTGTGATTAAAAAATAAAATATTGAGACATTCAATATGAATCTAATTAATTTCTCTCTTTTCCAACTCAAAATTTCCTGATATACTTATCATTGTATCAGTGAAAAAATATATCACCCATAGCTCACCTTTAACCAGTGGCCTTAAACTCATTCCTTTTGCATTCTTTTTCTATATCTGTCCAACACTACCATTGCAAATGGACTGCCTCCTTACCCTTTGCCAAAAAAGAAAAAATGATTTCTTTCAAATTTTAAAATATTTGTAGTAAGTCAAGATTTCTCAACAACTTAAAACCATATTTGATATAGAAACTTAAGTTCTATATCAACCACCAATTTTTCTTTCTATAGGAAATGTAACCTAGTCATTTCCATATTGCTGTTGGAACTCAAAAAACCTTTATTTTCATAATCATAACATATGCTATGAAATTTCTAAAAATCTCCTTAAAAAGTCAAAATAGTTGATCTCCTATTTTTCTGCATTCTTCTGTGCCTTTTTTCCATATAGTAGTGAAGGTAAATTTCCCTCAGTGTTTGTTTTCTTGGAGGTCAACAAGAAAATACAGGTAAAAAGAAATTTTTAAAAATAGATGTCTAAACACCCTCAGGTAATATCTTTTAATTTTATCTAACTACAATTCTCATAACTTATTAAATCATATATTAATCTATATTTAATAACTGATATTCCCCAAACTAAAGAATTTCTCAACAACTTTTCAAATGTCTATCTATTTTAATATAGGATAGAGCATGATATTTTGAGTCAGATTTAGTTTCGGGCTTCACCTCTACCTCATTTTCAGCACCATGACCTTGACTCATTTTCCTGTCTCTGAATGCAGCTTCTTCACCTATAATGCAATGATCATAATGCTATCCACAGAGGTGGTGTGGATAACGACACTGGTAAACTCTGGCACATAGGAGAGAATGAATAAATCTTTGGTTTTACATTAATCAAATAATACATTCTTTCTATAAGCAGTATTTTAATATGTAGATTTGAATGCAATATATACAAAATTAGAACCAGAAATTGGATTTTTACTATTTCCACAAATACATTAGTAATGCATATTTTAAAAATTATGTTATTTTTAACTTATTGGAATACTGTGTCCCAAAGTTTTGGATTTTCAGATGTTTGTCTGTGCTCTACAGAAAGAATGTGTTTCATGTACCTGGTAGGTAATAGAGAGAAAACTGAAAAATTATCTGGATCCTCAAAGATAATTAAAAACATTTATTCCAATACCCACCTATCTCAATAATAATTGTTTACACTATTCTGGAGTGTATAACATCTGTTGTGATGTTATGTTTGATAATCAATGATATCTGATGTGTATACAAAGGCAATTGTAGGTAATGTGGCAATCTTTAGAACAAATCAGGAAAATAACCATTGTGAATTTTGAGAGAATTGTGGAAAAGTAAGCTCTTTACTCATTCAAACTCACCCCCATAAATATCCACAAATATTTTACTTTCTTAAAACGTTGAAACTACATCTGATGATTTGATACATTTTCTGTTAAGTTAATATTAAAAAGTGAGTCAAATTACTTTTTGATTCTTTTATAATACAGAGAATATTGAAAATAAATTATTTCACCCCTCTGTATTTTGTTTAATTTTTTTTTCTGAAATATTCCCCTGCTTTCTTTTTAAGTCATTTTTTTCCTAAGCTCATCAAAAGCCATGCCTCCTCTCCTGAGTGAGGCGAGCTTCCCTATGAAAGCAATTACATTCAACTCTCCCCTAGTATTTGGACTTGAACTGACCGAATTAGTACCTAGTATATGCCACCTTATATTTTTCACTGCTGTTTTGAAAACATTATTTTTGTTTCTTTTCACATCAGACCCTTGCACCATTCTGCTAACCTTATTTTCTCAAATAATCAATATTCTTTTTTACTATCTGGTGTGTGTTTGTATGGTTCTCTTCTGTTTGGAGTGGTTTTTCCTTCTCTTGGCTAACACCTATTTAGTACTTAGGCTTCAGTCAGGATGTTTCAACTTCTGAAAGGTTTCTCCTACCTTCTACACCACTTAGGTCTCCTGCAATATGCGTCCCCAAAACTCTATGCAGTTTATCACAAAACTAATCCAAATTGGTCATAAGTAAGAATGCAATCCTTTATCTTTCCTAGAATCCCATGTGGGCAGAGACTGGATCTATGGTTTGCATTGCTTCAAATCTGCCACCTTGTACTGTGTCTGGCAGAGAGATAATAAATAGTTATTGTTCTAAAAATGAATTTTTAGCTTCCTCAGGGCAGAGATCGCAGACTCTACTTCCTCTACCTTTATATGATGTTGCACAAAGTTCTGGCATGCATTCCAAGAATCCTAGAGCTAGAAAACATTTTATAAACAGTCTCATATAAGATCTTCAACTTATTGAAAGTTGGAGAAGCCAAAGATCAAAGACCAAAAGCTTGGTTGGTTTAAAATACCATGCTGAGACCCAGATCTTCTAATCCTCCACTGAGGATTCTAGTAACAACTATGCTGCCATGTTGGTAGATTTGATTTCATAGTCAAACTGTACTGTGCAGCCAGCAAGAGGTAGCCATGACCGCCATAAGCAAGTGTCATTGTAAGTTTTCATATCTTTAGCCACCAGAAATAATGATTCATGTTACTTACAAAGCCATTGTAGAAACTCTTCTAGAAGGTTCTTAGATTTTAGAAGTTTGTGGAGATTTTCTATATCCTTATGTCATTGATAGAAGCAAAACAACTTTGAAAAGGGGGTAGTGTATATTTCACTTAGCAATAATCATGCCTCAGATAAACCTCATTGGCTACGATACTGCCACTGCGCAAAGCTAGATTATTGTGTTTCAATAAATAACATTTAAAAAGAAAAAAGAAAAGAAAAAATCTAGTTTCTTGTTACCATCAACTCCACATAAACGTGTGTATGTATACCGATGTAACACTTGTACAAACATTCTTCTACCATTTCACTGTGCTTCAAGTTGGAGTGAAGAATTGAGACAGGAAAATTTGGACAGTTCTAGTTTATATAGAAATGGTCAATTTCCTGTAATGCTAAGTTATTTCCTTGGTTTTCTATTAAATATTGAGGGGAATGAATGTATCCTCTGAGGAAACTGAGGAGCTATAAATTACTCTGTACAAGCCATGTGTAAGACTTGCCTGAGTTACTTTCCCTGAGTAACTTAAATATCAAATTGTTAAAGTGGGTCCATTCCATGAGGAAAAAAGATATTTGCCATACACACTTTTTTAAAAGAAGTAAACCACAGAACTTGGCAAGATACTTTTTATGTTAATTAAAAGTTTGAATATTCTTCCTAACTTAATATCCTGAACTCTCTTGTGGAAGCATGATGCAATTTCACAAGCCCCTTTATCATTTTATGCCTGACAAATGATACACAGTTAAGTGCTAAAGAGAAAACAAGTTCTTTGTTCTTTCTCTTATTTTAAAACTTGTCTAATGTGTTTTTCTAATGTTTCCAAAACCATAATTGTGGTCAGGATAAGTAGAATCTACCTTTTATTTTGAAATTAGCTAGCCAGGATGCTTCATATTAAGCAGAAACTTTATTGTGATTTCCAGATAAACACAGTTGGCCCTAGGTATCTGCAGGGAATTGGTTCCAGGACCATCTCCCCTGTTCCAGGACCATTCCCCCATCCCCAGGAGATACCAAAAGCAGGGATGCTCCAGTGTCTTATATAAAGTGGCATAGTATTTATTTGCATAGGACCCATACACATTCTTTCAAATACTTCAAATCATCTCTAGTTTACTTTTAATACTTAATACAATGGAAATGCTATGTAAATAGTTATACCATATAAGGGGGGGCCAAAAAACTGGAATTATCTTCTGGATGGTAGGCCCCTTGTAGTGTAGGCTTCCCCTGCTAGGTGAGTGTTCTCATCTGTATGAGTGTACCAGCTGGTGTTATTGTGAGAGGCTGTGAGAGGCTTCAGTGAATTTTTTTGAAAACTCATAATGGTTGATTTACGAGTACAAGTGCCCACACCATGCTGAGTGTTCAGCAGTTTTTGACCAAAAAACCCGGCATGATCCTTGTACCTGACCCTCCCTGATCACCCAACCACACCCCAAGTGACCTTTTTTTTCGTTTCTCTGAATGAAAAAATTTCTCAAAGGGAAACACTTTGCTAATGCATCAGAGGTGAAATTAAAAAAAAACAGCAGAAGTACTAAAAGGCATTAAAATTAATGAGTTTGAAGACTTTTGAGCAGTGGAAAAAAAATGTCTCAATAGGTGTATTGCATCAAATGGAGAGTACTTTGAAGTTGACCGAAGTTTAAGCATGTTAGAATAAATACACAATTTTTATAAATATATTCTGGTTTTGGGGTCGCCCCTCATACTGTTTTACAGAATAATGACAAGAAAAAATTTCTGCGCATATTCGGTACAGAGGCAACCATCACAGACCTAACTATATAGTACATGTCAGCAGTGCACCTTTGAAAAATATGTTTGATCTGCAATTGGTCGGATCAATTCACAGATGCAGAACCCGCAATATGGAGGGCTGTTGTATCACCGGAAGATGCATGATGATTTTGAGTCTGAAGTGTTGTAGGCAGAAGTAGTGATAGATTTATTACATTCATGAGAAAAGCAAGATGACAAAATGTGATTTTGTGTAATTAATACTTTTATCATCAATTATGATTTAGACATGTTTATGACCTATGAGACTAATGTTGTGTAAATATACTGAAGAGCTCTTAGAAATTTAAATAGACATTGATCGATATACTGAATTTGACATTTTATGATAATCATATTTCAATAGTATATCTAAATGTAACATGGCTTTCTAATTGTGTGTTTGTATATCTGTATGTTTCTGCGTATTTTAAAGAAATAATGCAATCTCTCCTTCCAAAATCTCAAACATCTCCTCACAAATGCATTAAATTGGAGGAAGAGAGATGACATTTGCAGCAGGATAAGAAACTTAACAAATAAATATGCATAAATGTGGAGAGGAGTTCTAATCTTTTACTCTCATTTAATGAACTTGTGATGGTAAGGGAGGTGTAATTAAAGCTGTCAATATTGAATTCCAAATGTGCATTGCACTATAAATTTAATTTAAATTTTTCTATCCTGACTTTTCCCTTCCCATCGCCACTGGGAGAAATTGAAGCACTTGACTGCTGCTGTGGCAAATTGGATCCTAATAGGTATGATGCTTTACTGCTTCTTGTTTTTGCTACGATACAACGGCACTGTTTCTGAAGAACTCACCTGGGCATTAATTCAACAAGAAATGTTGGTAAGAGCATTATATTTTCCACGTTTTGATATCTCACTGAATGACTTGCATATTAAGAGGTCTGGCAGCTAGTTTTTATCATTCACTGGTGTGCTTGTCATTTTAACTTCAGGTTCAGCTAAATCATTCTGGAGGCTTAGAAATTATATTTCTCTGTGTTTCAAATAATTTGAGATTATTATTTTTTCAATCTGAATTAAAGCATAATGTAACCGATTGATATGCTTAAATGTGAAGGAGTTGATTTAAAAAGGTATCTTAAAAATAATCTGCGACCTTTTAGGTCATGATAGGCCTTGTTAAAATTATGATTATGTTCTGAGAAATTAACATCTGTGCTATAAGCAAATAAAAAAGATGACAATTTTTTCAAGTTAATCTAAAATATTTCAGCCTTGGCTGGTGTAGCTCAGTGGATTGAGTGCAGGCTCACAAAGTAAGGGGTCACTGGTTTGATTCCCAATCACAAGTCAGGGCACATGCTTGGGTTGTGGGCCAGGTTCCCAATAGCGGGCATGTGAGAGGCAACCACACATAGATGTTTCTCTCCCTCTCTTTCTCCTTCCCTTCCCCTGTAAAAATAAATAAATAAAATCTTTTAAAAAAACATAAAATATTTCATGAGGCAAAGTCTCATGAAATATTTTATAAATGGAGACATTCAAGAGTGATATGAAATATATCAAGTACTGGTGAGAACTGGAGCATCCAGAACTTTCATACACTGAGGGCAAGCATGTGCCCTGGAACACCTACTTTGGAAGAGTCTGGTAGTGTCTATCAAATCTGAATGTGTCTGTGACTCTGAAACAGAAATGCATACAAATATGGCCCTTCTATATAGACAAACACCAAAGTTTCATTAGTGGCACTACTCATTTAATAAGCCAAACTGGATAAAGTACAAGTTTTCATCAACGATAAAGATAAATAATTTGTAGAGTAAGTATGAAGTGCAACACTATTCAGCAATGAGAATGAACAAACAACTCTCGCACGGATTAATACTAATTAATGTCACAATGCAATTTGAAATGCAATAAACCTGAGGAAAAAGGAGTTTATACTGATCAATTATATAAGTTCAGAAAGAGTAAAATCTAATCTAAGGTAATAAAAGTCACCTTTGTAGTTACCTTTGCAGAGCTTCTGGAGAGCTGATAATATCCTGTTTCTCGAGGGGTTTGGTAGTTACATGCAAGATTTCCTTTTGTTAACATTTCCTGAGCTGCATGCTTATCATTTGCACGCATTTCTGTAGATAATCAGATTTAAATGTAAAAATTACATTTTATAAAGGAGGATATGAAATGCAACAAAAAAAGGAGACATCTGCATGATAGACTAGGTCCTTGATTTTTCCTTTCTTAGTTCTCCATATTTTTCTATATATTTTCATTTAGCATATAGCACATTTTTATATTTTATTTTTATTTAACTAAATTGTAAAGGTATTAAGCCTGAGACTATTCTTGTATACCCATGATCTATCATTTTAAGTTTATTAATAAATAACTTAAAAATCTAACACTTGGTTGCTTACTGTGTATCATTATTGTATTGCAATTTATGTGCATTATTTAAGTTTTATAACAATTATTTGAGATAGTTAATATTATCTTTGTTTTCCAGGTGAGAAACTAAGGTACTTTGTGGCACAATAATTTGCCCAAAAGTTAATGGTTTGCAAGTGGTGAAAATAGGATTAAAACTCTAGACTCCAGAGCTTAATTTCTAAACTTCTAGGATATGAAGGACAGTAAATTAAACAGGTAGTAGCACAGGTTTGGTGTAGTCGTTGCTCAGTAAATGTGAGCTTCAAATATTACATTTAACTTATAAGTTCATATTACAGTGATTAATCTTGCTGTGGAAGAATAGAGGCTAGGTGCAGGAAGACACATTTATTTACATGCCTCACGCTGTGGAAGGTACTGAAGAAACATCAGATGAAGCCTAGACTTCCAGAGATTGAAGTGTAGTAGAAAAGATAGGAATTAACAAAATTATCACATTTGTTACAAGTGTCCATAAGGAAATCAATTGGATAAATACACACAACTAACCAGGTGCCAGACACACTGAATAAACCAAAGGAAGCCACAAGACATCACCACAGAAGGCCAAGGACGACTGCTTTGAGAGGAGCGAGAGGAAGGCTGGGCCAGACAGTGCAGCTATATGGGTAAAGACCTTGAAGGAACTGTGGCTATAAGAAAAGGGGATGATGATATTATGTATAAAATTCAATCCAGTGAGATTATCTTGAGTAGACCTACTTCTATGTTTTTAAGAACATGTTATCAAGGTTATTTAATAAAAAAAACAGTGAATTATCAAGATCACAAAGATGGGATGAAGTGAAAAATACCAACAAGATCACCAAGGTGAAAGCTCTCATTCTATATGAGTTTCTTCATTATTTGAGGCCTATGAAGAATATTTTAACAACTGCAATTACAGTGGAAGAAATGATCTTGCACAAAATGTATGATAATTCAGTCTGAGAATTAGCTTTTTCTCTTTTTGTCTTTCAATAAGTCCTAGAAGCACATGCTTTAGATGGCTCTGCTTTTTCCACTGTCCAAGTCAAAGGGTGGTAAGTAGATAGTGGATGAATAGTGACAGGGTTGGTGCTTCTGGGGTTCAGAAAGCATCTCTCCTAAAATGGATAGAACAATGACATTGCCTTTATAACATGTCGACATTCATTACTTTTTGTCATATCTCTAAAATAAAATCCCTGGTGCTTGGGGAACTGACACATCGACATCCAATCATTACAAGACTGACCACAGCTTTAGTGAATCCAGGCTGACATTGTATGACTAAACATCACTGCTGAAATACTGAGGTCACAAGCAAAAGTTTAATGTAGCCTTGGTTGCAGGGTTTTGCTTTTCATCACCTTGAATATTTCACGCCATTCCCTTCTGGTCTGAAATGTTTCTCTTGAGAAATCAGATGACAGTCTAATTTGTGCTCCATTGTGTGTAACTACCTGCTATTCTCTTACAGCAATTAGGATTCTCTCCTTGTCTTTAAGCTTTGACATTTTAACTATGATATGTCTCAGGGTGGGCCTCTTTGGGTCCAACTTGTTTGGAACTCTCTGTGCTTCCTAGACTTGTGTGTCTTTTTCCTTCATCAGATTAGGAAAGTTTTGGGTCATTATTTCTTCAAATAGGTTCTCAATATCTTGCTTACTCTCTCCTCCTTCTACTATTCCCATGATGCAGATTTTATACTTCATGTTGTCCAAAATGTTTCTTAAGCTCTCCTCATTTTTTTGAATTCTTTTTTTCTTTTTGCTGCTCTGCCTAGTTGTTTTTTCTATCTTGTCTTCCAAATCAGTGACTCAGTCCTCTGCTTCATCTACCCTGTTTATTTCTTCCAGTGTATTTATTATTTATTTCAAATATTGCATTCTTTCTTTCTGAATGGTCCTTTTTTATGGTTTCTATGTCTTTTTTTCATGCTATTAAATAACCTTATAATCATTACTCTAAACTCTCCATCTGATAATTACCTGTCTCCATTTCATCTAGTTATTCTTCTGGAGAATACTCTTGTTCTTTCATTTGGAGCCTGTCTCTTTGTCTTCCCATTTTGGCTGCTCCTTTGTATTTGTTTCTATATACTACGTACATCTTCAAGACTTTGGTGCACACCTAAGACAAACCCTGCCTACAACTGGGCCTGGGCAATCTGTTTGGAGCTATCAGGATCCACAGTGTGTGTCTCCCTCTGTTGGGCCTGGATGTATGCAGAAAGAGCAAGGCTGCACACCAAGTCTGGCTTTACCAGCATCAGGCTTGGAGGTGAGTCAGCGAAAGCCTGAGACCTCCCAGCAATCCAACTCTGCCTGAAGGCTTTCTGTAGGGTTAGCCAGTAAATGTCTTCCAGCTTTACTCCTCAGAAGCATGGCTTAAGCAGCACAGGGTGGGGCAGATTCCTAATTCCTGTAGGTGGGGCTATTGCTTTCCCTCAGGCTGATACCACTTGAAGTGGAGTGGTCTGCCTGAGAAAGATAGCTTCTGCAGTATGGGGAATGACTCAACACAGGGATCCTGGTGGCTATTCCTTCAGTTCTCTCCCCAGAGCCACCAGCCTCAGACTCTCCTCAAGTATCTTTAGTCCGATCTGGACTTCCTCTGCTGGAACTCAGGGTAAGTGCCTGCAAATGGAATTTTGTGTGTTGCCCCTTTCAGAGGGTTTCTGAGTCTCCAACTGTCTCTCCCTGACAGACAGATATCCTGCTGCTTTTTACAGCCATATGTTATTTGAGTTCCTTTCCCAGTTCTGATGTTGTAGGCTCGGGACCCCAGTTTGGGGTTTATATCCTACACTTCTCAGGGGAAATGCCCCAATAGCTGAACTATCCCTCCAATACTTCAGCTATTGCCCATGTGATCCTAGCCATCCCTCTCATGCCTTCTCCGCATTCTCTACCATTCATGCAGTGATGTAGCATCTTCTATCTGTCCGTGGTTATAAGGCTTCTCTCCAGCTGATGTTCAGTTGGCAGGATGAATTTTGTATAGTTCAGTTGTAATTCCAGTTTGGTCCTGGGAGGAAGTTAGTGTAGCTTCGATTTAACTTCTTCACCATGGGTTTACAAGCAAAAGTTTAATATGGCATTTCTTTTTTATAAATTACGTTAATTTACATATTAATTCAAAAATATGAGGTAAAAGGTTTATGTTTATAAACATAAATTTGTCAAACAATGGAAATTTATTTTAAACTATATGTTTTATCTGCTTCTTATTAAGTTAGAGACCAAGAAATAGAACTAGTAACTATGACAGGCAGGCAAATTTTAAGAAAGAATTTTTGGAATGAAACATACAATCTTGTGAAATAATGGACATCATTATCTTAGAGGTGATCTAACAGAGGCTGGGAGGAGACAGTGGGAGGAGGATACCAGCTGGGGAAGTTGTAAAGTGGATGTCTGCTTTGGATTAAGGTCTATAATTAATCTATGGTAACTTATTAAAGTCTCACTCTTACTGTTTTCTAATAATGATAATTAATGCTTAATATATACTAGCACTGTGGTAAGCAATTGAAAACATTATCTCATTCAGTAATTAAGACAAACATGGTATAATTATTATTACAAACAAAGAAACTAAGGTCTAGACAGGTCTAAATGACTTAATTTTAACTCATAAGATAAAAATACTGGTACTCGAAACCACTGCCCTTTTATCCAGTTATTCAAATATGTTATGACATATTATAAAGTAATAAATGAATAAATAATTTGAATAAAACAAGACAATTTGTTAAATTATTATTTTGGTCTCTCCGGAAATATCATCCCCACTTAAAACACTCCACATTGTATTTGATTATACTCTCTTCTCTCATTCAGTTCATTATGGCTTTCTAGGTTTTAAGATGCTTATATTTAACTAAACTCTAGAAAAAGTAAGTAAAAATGGTAGTCCCTGAAGTATCTGAAACTAACATTCTTTTTTTTAAAATAATTTATTAAGTATATTTTATTGATTATACTATTACAGTTGTGCCGTTTTTACCCTTTGCACCCCCCGACTAGTACCTACATTCCCTCCAGCAATCACCCCTTTATTTTATGTCCATGGGTCATATATATGAGATCTTTGGCTTCTTAATTTCCCATAGTGTTCTTAATATCCCCCTGTTTATTTTGTACCTACCAATTATGCATCTTATTCCCTATACCTTCCCCCCATTCTTCCTCTTCCCTCTCCCTGCTGATAACCCTCCATGTGATCTCCATTTCTATAATTCTGTTTCTATTCTAGTTGTTTGCTTAGTTTGTTTTAGTTTTATTAGATCCCATTGTTGATAGTTGTGAGTTTGTTGTCATTTTACTGTTCATTGTTTTCATCTTCTTCTTTTTCTTAGATAAGTCCCATTAACATTTCATATAATAAGGGCTTAGTGATCATTAACTCCTTTAGGTTTACTTGTCTGGGAAACCCTTTATGTGCCCTTCCATTCTAAATGATAGCTTTGCTGGATAGAGAAATCTTGGATGTAGCTCATGGTTTTCATCTCTTAGAATACTTCTCTTTTATAATTTTAAATAAAATATATATTTATTTTTTTTAATTTTTATTCTTATACAGTTACAGTTGTATGTCTTTTCTCCCCATCCCTCCACCCCACCCCAGCCGAACCCACCCCCTTCCCACACCTCCACCCTCCTCCTTGATTTTGTCCATGTGTCCTTTGTAGTAGTTTCTGTAATCCCCTCTCCTCACTGTCCCCTCTCCACTCCACCCATACCTATTGTTAGATTGTTCTTAACTTCAATGTCTCTGGTTGTATTTTGTTTGCTTTTTTGTTCTGTTGATTATGTTCCAGTTAAAAGTGAGATCACATTTTATTTGTCCCTCACCGCCTGACTTATTTCACTTAGCATAACACTTTCCAGTTCCATCCATGCTCTTGCAAAGGGTATAAGCTCCTTCTTTCTCTCTGCTGCATAGAATTCCATTGTGTAAATATACCATAGTTTTTGGATCCACTCGTTTGCTGATGGGCACATAGGTTGCTTCCAGTACTTGGCTATTGTAAATTGTGCTGCTATGAACATTGGGGTGCATAGGTTCTTTTGCATTGGTGTTTCAGGGTTCTTAGGGCATAATCCCAGCAGCGGAATTGCTGGGTCAAAGGGCAGTTCCATTTTTAGTGTTCTGAGGAAATTCCATACTGTTTTCCACACTGGCCGCACCAGTCTGCATTCCCACCAGCAATGTACTAGGGTTCCCTTTTCTCTGCATCCTCTCCAACATTTGTTTGTTGATTTGTTTATGTTGGCCACTCTGACCAGTGTGAGATGATACCTCATTATGGTTTTAATTTCCATCTTTCTGATGGCTAGTGATGCTGAGCATCTTTTCATATGTCTCTGGGCCCTCTGTATGTCTTCCTTGGAAAAGTGTCTGTTCAAGTCCTTTGCCCATTTTTTAATTGGGTTATGTGTCTTCCTGGAGTGGAGTTGTGTGAGTTCTTTATATATTTTGGAGATCAGGCCCTTGTCTGAGGTATCCATGGCAAATATGTTTTCCCATACTGTTGATTCTCTTTTCATTTTAATGCTGTTTTCTTTAACCATGCAGAAGCTTTTTATTTCGATGAGGTCCCGTTTGTTTATTCTTTCCTTCATGTCCCTTGCTTTAGGGGATGTGTCTGTGAGGATGTTGCTGCGTGGAATGACTGAGATTTTCTGGCCAATGTTTTCCTCTAGGACTTTTATGGTGTTATGGCATATATTTAAGTCATTTATCCTACTTGAATTTATTTTTGTGTATGGCATAAGTTGGTGATTGAGTTTCATTTTTTTGCATGTAGCTGTCCAGATCTCCCAACACCATTTGTTGAAGAAGGTGTTTTTGCTCCATTTTATGCTCCTGCCTCCTTTGTCAAATATTAATTGACCGTAACGACTTGAGTTTATTTCTTGGCTCTCTATTTTGTTCCATTGGTCTATGTGCCTGACTTTATGCCAGTACCAGGCTGTTTTGATTACAGTGGCCTTGTAATACAATTTGGTATCTGGTATTGTGATCCGTCTTGCTTAGTTCTTCTTTCGCAATATTGCTGCAGCTATTCAGAGTCGTTTCTGGTTCCATATGAATTTCTGAAATGTTTGTTCTACATCTGTGAAATATGTCATTGGTATTTTAATAGGGTTTGCATTGAATCTTTAAATTGTTTTGGTAGTATGGCCATTTTGATGATGTTAATTCTTCCAATCCATGAGCATGATACATGCTTCCATTTGTTTGTGTCTTCCTTAATTCCTTTCTTCAGTGTTGTGTAGTTTTCTGAGAATAGGTCTTTTCCCTCCTTGGTTAGGTTTATTCCTAGGTACTTTATTTTTCTTGTTGCTATATCAAATGGGATTTTTTTCCTGTTTTCTGTTTCTGCAGTTTCATTGTTGATATACAGGAATGACTTTGATTTCTGAGTATTGACTTTGTATCCAGCTGTTTTGCCAAATTCATTTATTAGGTCAAGTAGTTTTTTGGTGGAGTCTACTGGATTTTCCATGTACACTATCATGTCATCTGCAAACAGTGACAGTTTCATTTCCTCTTTTCCAATTTGGATGCCTTTTATTTCTTTTTCTTGTCTGATTGCTATGGCTAGGACTTCCAGTACTATGTTGACTAGGAGTAGTGAGAGAGGGCATCCTTGTCTTGTTCCTGATCTTAGTGGGAAAGCTCTAAGTTTTTGTCCATTGAGTATGATGATGGACAGTCTCTCATATATGGCCTTTATTATGTTGAGGAATGCTGTCTTTATTCCCACTTAGTTGAGTGTTTTTATCAGAAATGCGAGCTGTATCTTTTCAAATGCTTTTTCTGCATATAAAGCCAATAAGGCACTTGTAGATGGCCTACAATCCCCCAAGCAGCTGTTTAAACTCTCCACCCTTTATTTTAATGTAGTTGAGTTCATCTCTCCCCTAAATTGCTATACACTTAAATGAAGTCTTTATTTCCTGGTTAATTTTGTTCAGTACAATTTTTTGTTTTGATAATAATCAGTAGCATCTCTAAGAGGATTGATAGGGTGTTCTTAACCTACAGTACAGTAGACTACATATAGTGTATGGGACTTTGGAGTCAGGAAATCAGAACTCTAATTATACCACTAAATGACTAGTCAATATATGACATAAGGCAAGACTTCAGTTTGTGTCTATGAGATGTTTTACCTTACATGAGTGTTGTGCACATTTAGTAGAGAATGGGCAGAAATATAAATAATGGAAATAAACAATTAACTCACTTCATAAATTGTAGGTAAATCATATATAGAAGACTTTAAATAAATAGTTACAGACCATAATTGATGGTATTTGATGGACATATAATGCTGACCCCTGTTAATGATGCTTTGGAAGTCTGTGGTTATAGATCTTACAGATGTAAAGGCCAGGCAAACTATTCTTTGTGGCCAAATTTCCTTCATCCTGAGTTGTATGTTCCTTACAGGCTCTTTGTTGTCTAAAATATAATATTATTTAACTTAGATGAATATTATTCACATCCAATTAAGTATATTAAATGTTTATATTTGATCTTCAGTTTTTGGTGTCTAAACACTTGTATACTAACAAAATAAATATAGCTTAGTTTATTCAGCTTCTATTGCTGTGTAGCACATTACTAGAAACTTAGCAATTTAAAATAATATTGATTATCTTACAGTTTCCTAGGGTTAATTTGTTCCAGGTAGAAAATCGAAATTAATGCATTGACTGGATGAGGCTCTTATCTGGAGGCAGTACTTGGAGGAACCTACTTCCAAGTACATTTAAATTGTTGATAAAATTTATTTTCTTGAAGTTGTAAGACCGAGGTCACTGTTTCCTGGCTGTCTGTCAGCTAGGATGTACTTTCTACCTCAAATCTCTGCCCACCTCTCCTTCTATGGCTCTTCCATCTTCAAGGCAGCAAGGGCACATTGAGTTCTTCTCATACTTCAAATCTTTCTGTCTTCTGATATCAGGCAGAGGAAGCTCTCTGCTTTGGGGATTCTTGTGGTTGCATTTGGCCTACCCAGATAATCTAGGATAATTGCCTTATCTTAAGTTCAGCTAAGCCATGGAACATAACATGACCACAGGAGTTATAACTCACCACATTTACACATTTTGAACATAATTTTTATGCAACTTTGAGGGTCCATTTTGGAAATCTACCTACCACACATGGTTATAAGGCATTTTATTTACACTGAAAAACTACTAAGTTTTAATTATAAATGTGAATTATAAAAAGTTCTACTTAAAAATGGACACAAAATAATAATTAAAATAATGCCATATAATTGCTAAAGTGAATTTATAGCTTTGCTACTCTGCATAGTGTTTTAAGTAAATTATTTTATTTATTCCCATAAAGAAAAAAATCTAGTGGACAGCTACCATTTTTTTATTTTCCAAATAAGAAAACCAAGGAAAGGAGATATCAAGAACTTAAACAAGTCAACTGTTAGAGATGGTATAAGCTTTCAACAACAACAACAAAAGATAAAGTTTACCCAGAATCAATAGATAAACTTAAAGTCCTTGGAACTCAGTAATCACTCAAGGTCTCTCCAGTTTCTACATCTTATTATGTAGGTTTAATTCAAATTTGACTCTATATTGTTTATAAGTTCTGTTTGGAAACGTAGGAAGTTGAACTTTAAATTTCTTCAAATTTTTAAAAAACAGTATGACAGCCTAAATAATCTTATGTACAATAGTGAAGCAAACATTCCCATATTCTCCAAAAATCATATATGACTGATTATATCTTATATCTTATTCTTTGCAGTTTTACCCTTAGATGAAAGAAGTTTCTTCATATTACTTATATCCTTTTTTCTATCTAGTTATATCTGTTGGCCTAAACAACCAAAATAAGGTGAGACTTTAAGAAGCAGAGGGAATAAAACCAGTCTAAATCTTTCTTCTTTGGATCGTTTACTATAGGATGTAATAAATTATTCATTCTTCCTCTGTGGTGGTTTTTGCATTGGTGAAGTAATGATCAGATCCATTTAAAATGAAACCATTAATGAAAAATAACTAATAAACGATTTTAAACTGCTTCAAATTATCAAGTGTTCTAACAATTAATAATGATAGTAATAATAATTTCCATCTACCAAGTTTGGGAATTGTAATTCTCATTATTCTACCTACTTGTCTTATATACTATATTCTTTTAATATTGAATTTGTGAAGTCTTTTGGCAACCAGCTTGTATATAATAACTTGATCCAAGTGATTCTTATACTGTTAATCATGTTACTTCTTTAAAATTACTAAGTTTCCTTAGAATTTTAGAAACCTCACAAAATAGGAAAACAAGAGTCCTTATTCTAGTAATATCTCTTAAAACATAAAATACTATAAAACAAAAATTTAACTTACAATGAGTGTTGGGAACCGCCCTGCCTGGTTTCAGAGGCTGTAACCCCCCATGATTAAGGCTGAGTCAGAGTTGGGACCATAAGCCACTAAGGAGACAAAGCTTGTCTCCCTGGCAGGTGTGCCACCTGTGCCCACTTCACCCTGCTTGGCCCTGAGCTTGGCCAGTTAGCCAATGACGGGTAAGAATCCTCAAAGGAGGATCAATCTAAGACAGGCTCTGGTCACCAGGAATAAACTCGCAGGGAAGGACTCGGGGTCTGTGGAAAAAAGGGGTTATGAACCCTCGCCCCTCGGCTTTGACATAGCCTGAGTCCTCATTCTGTCTGCAAGAAGTCTCCTAATCTCTTGGCAACCTTACTTCCCTTGCCTGACTTAAGCCTGAAGCAATAACAGAGGGCAGTGCAGTCCTGTGCTGGGAGGGGCAGATTCCTTGGGGAATCAGGCCTAACAAAAATACATACATTCCTGTGAAACCTACTTAATTTGTACCCTCAGTTTAAAAGATAAGGGTCCAGACCTGAGATGAGTCTGGCGCCTAAAGTTTTATGGCCCTCTAACTAATTGGCTGTGACTCAGAATAAGCCCTCAAAGTTCTATGTAAATCCTGTATTGTTTAACCCTTACTGGCTGACAATGATTGATGAGCTTTATCTGTATTCCTGTGCGAATGAACCTAATAAAAGCCCCTGGAGAGAGAGGCCCTGGGCCCTTCTCCTTTGAGAGAAGTGGCCACCTTTCCTCCCCAAGCAGATCATGTCTTGGTAGTAGTCTTTTTCTTCATCCATGGCGGACTGGGGGGCTGCGTTAAAGCCCCCCGACAAGTGAGTGCTGTAGAATAATTATTTCATTACTTTGGTTTTAGTGGGATTCAGAATTATACTTTATCTCCTATATGTAAAATATTCAGAATTATAGAATCTGCAGTGCAGAAGGGAAATAAGATATCAGATCTAGATGCTATGTGTTAAAATAAAAAAACAAATGAATAAATGCATACATTTATTCATGCAAGAATCTATTCCAAATGTTATTCTAACACATGAATTTCATCCGCTTTTATGGACTGAGAGCTCAGTACTTTAATTTACCCACATTTGTTAGTAGCCCTTACATCAAACTAAAACATTGCTCCTCTCTAAATCTCATCCACTTATGTAAGATCTCCTTTCTTTAATATAAATACTACTTTCTCTTATACAGATGTACAATTATTTGATATGATTTATTAAGGTCACATTGAAATGCTACCATTTAAAACATTTCTAGAGTTCTAGGGTTTTTTCTAAATGTTATTTTTGTTGCAAACATTACCTTCTAGATCACCTTCTCTGGACAGAAAATAGATTGTTAATGTTCCTTTCAAAATATACTGCTGCTCTAGGAAAAAAAGTCAGTCAGGGTGCTTTATTTTCCTAGAATCTAGAGAAGAATTCTCTGATCACACATTATATTTCTGAGTGGATCTTTCAGTATCAGAGCTCAACGTTATACCCAAATTTGCCCCTACAAGCAATAGACTGTTAAAAAATTATAATTATATGGTTGGAAATGGTAGTTTTTTTTCAATTAGAGCATTTTTTGTAATGGAATTGAAATGGATGTGCAAAAATATTTTTATCTTGAGCTGATATTTTGGTAGTTAGATTTGTGTGTATATATTTATGGAATTCTCATCACTTTTTTCCAAGTTTAATTTAAAAATACACAAATGATTTCCATATTCTTGTAGTCATCTCATTATGGCTCACATTATATAAAAAAGTGAAAGGCTAATCAGTTATCCTATGGTTTTAATACTAAATTTTCTGAAAATGTGTGTAATATGGTTCAATATAAATATAACTTTTTATTATCGTGATGCCATTTTTCTTCCATTTCTTTTTAATCATTATTTTTACTACATACTCTATATTTTCACTTAAACTTTATTTTTGCACTATAATATGTGGCATTCACAAAAGATAACTTTAGTTTCTAATAAAGCTATTTCAAAATATAAAACAAGGTCATAATAAAAATTTATTCAATTTTATTCACACCACACTTACAATTATTGATATAAATATTAATGTCCAAATTACTTCCCAAAACATAAATATACCTGGCAATTTAAAAACATGAACCATTTTTTATTAGATTTGAATTAGAACAGAATTCTGAGTTAGGCAGTACAATGAGAACTAAACGTTTTGTCTGTCCTGTATTGGGATTATGCATTCTCTTCTGAATTTCTTACCTTCTAAAATTTTTTGGTTATTTTTTTAGACAAGTTCTCTTCATAAATTTTGTAGTTAGGTGACTTTGCCATATTCTTGAAGATTATTCAGTGCTTTATAAAACCAATTCCTAGGGAGCCATCTGTAATAAGGAAGTTTGCTGAAGCTCTGAGGAAATATTTGATACCTTGCCATCTATCCTAGTCATCATCTGACAAATCTGAAATTAAGTTTTAGACCTAAGAAACAATTATCCAAGGAAAATAGTGCTTTTGAATCAAAATACCTTACATTTGGGGGAAAATGTTAATTTAATAACATTATGTTTCCTGCCCTGTGACAGTTTTGGCAGAAGGGGATTAAAACAACTAAGTTACTAATATATTCAAAACATCAATTTCAGAAAAAAGAAAGTGTGGCTTGTATTTCTTCACAACACTGTTTTGTAGAAATAACAATATCAAACTGAAAAGTCCATAAAAATTAAAATGTGTAGATTAAATGCTCAGATGACTAGAGCATTAGTTTTAAAAAATAAGTCATGGTAAAAATTAATTGAATTAGTTTGATCATTTTCTTAATAATTGAGATTCTAAAGCATAGAAAAGTAAACATTAGCCAAAATATTTTAATCAACATACAGGTACAATAATGACGGTGTTAAATGTGCTAATAGCAGTATCTTTGGGGCTGCTTAGCAAGTAAATGCTAAATTCTAGACATTTCTGAAGATATCTAATAGATTGCTACATAGATGGATGGATGAAGTGTAGGTGGAAAGATAGAGAGTGTGCATGTGTGTGTGTATATATCTAATGTGTATGTGTTTGTGTTTATTCTCTTTAACCTGTATGATAGTTAGTTAGCATGCCCATTTAGCAGATGAGAAACCTGAGATCTGAGAGATCAATTTGGCTAGGCCACATGAGGAGGTGATGTTACAAAATATATTTTATGATCCAGCTATACCACTTCTCAGAATATATACAAAGAAACCTGAAACAATGATTTGAAAGAATATATGCACCCATCTGTTCATTACAGTATTATTTACAGTATCCAAGATCTAAAAACAGCTCAACACTCCATCAGTAGATGAATGAATAAAAAAAGCTGTTGTACATTTACACAGTGGAATACTACTCAGCTATAAAAAAGAAGAAACTCTTCTCTTTTGCAACAGCATGGATGGACCTGGAGATTATTATGCTAAGGGAAATAAGCCAGCCAGAGAAGGACAAATACCACACAATCTTCCTTCTATGTGGAATCTAATGAACAAAATAAATTAACAATAAAAATATAAATAGACTTCACAGATACAGAGAACAGACTGACAGCTGTCAGAGTGGAAGGGAGCATTTCAGAGTTAGATGAGAAAGGTGAAGGTATTACATTATTTAAAAAGCCCCTCATAGACACAGACAGCAGTATGGTGATTATCAGAGAGAATGGAGGGTAGGGAGCAGTAGAAAAGGATAAGTGGGGGATAAATGGGGATGGAAGGAGACTTGACTTTGAGACATTAGAACACTATACAATATATAGATGATGGATTATAGAACTATACCCCTGAAACCTATATAATTTTATTAACCAATATCACCCCAATAAATTCAATAAAAATTATATATACATATATATATAATTTGCAACCCAGATAACTTATAGAAATTCCATAGAAAACAAAATATTTTGCTGGAAAATGTTTAAGCCAAACTCCATCATTTACTAAGGGATGACTCTACCAAAAATACTTAAATAAATACTAGAGCAAAGACTAAAACTTTTCTTTTTTTGTCCTCACTGGGATTTGTTTATTGATTTTAGAAAGACAGGAATGGAGTGGGGAGAGAGAGAGAGATGATAGAGAGGGAGAGAGACATCAACATGAGACAGAAACATTAACATTGATAAGCCTCCTCCCACATACGCACCAGGGCTGGAAATCAAACCCACAGCCTTGTAGTGTATGGAGTGATGCTCCAACCAACTGATCCTACTGACTAGGGAAAGACTAAAACTTTTCAGTTTTTACACACAAGCGTATTATTAAACACAAGTGTGTCCTTAAAACACATATTTAGTAATGTTGCTGTCGATCATAATAAAACCTGAACATATAGACCTGTTGAATCAAAATTTTGAGGTAAAAGAGTATACAGAGGAAAACTTGTAAACAAAATTAAAAAATGAAGAACAATATAGCAAATATCTTCTCTAAAGATAGAAAAATAATCATAATTTGAACCAAAAGAAAACAATACAAAAAATTAATAAAGATAAAAGTAAACTTAATTAGTTGAAGAAAAAGTCACTAGAACAAAATAAAAAGTTGGTTCTTTAAAAATAATTAAACATTTGATACAGGTTATAATAAAAAATAAAAATAAATAAAATTAACAAAATGTAAAGAAAGATATGAAAAGGAAAAGGAGCTATATAAAATGTGCATTCACATTATAAAACTATAAAAGTAATATTTAATACCCAATAAAATCATAAATTATAAGAAAAATTACCCAAACAATTCTAATGTCCATGAAACATATTTAAAAAGTACAAAAATTTTCTCCTCCCCCCAACCAATGCTACAGGCTCAGGAACTTTCATAAAATAATTTAGCATGACAATTAAAGAATAGTTAATTTAATGTTATATTATTGTCCCAGAGCATATAAAAGAAAAAATAATCTAATGAATTATTTTAGGCAAGCAAGTGAAACATTGGAAAGAAAGAATAATGAAGCTTCTACAAAAAAGGAAATCAAATAAACTGTTATTAAAGGGTAGGATTGAGGGTGGGAGGCAGGGATGGGTGAGGCAGTGGGAGTGGAGGGGCAAATGACTGTACTTGAACAAAAATAATCAATCAATCAATCAATAATAAAATTAATTTATAAATGTCAATACAATTATCTGAAATAAAACATGAGAAAACAATATGGAAGCCCAGTCACAGTGCAGCATAGTCATGTGTACTTCACACGTGTATGGCTGTTTTTATTGTGAGTAAATTAGTAACATTATTTATGTTAATAAATCTAGGGAAAATTCATATAATCGTCTTCAAAGAGTCTACAAAGGCACTTGACAAAATTCAAAGCCTGTTATCAAAGTATATGGTAATAATTGTGTTGAGGATACTTTATCATCTTAAACAAACACATGTATTTATTTATTTATACCCCAAAGTACCTTACTACAAAACCCCATGTCTCATGTGATGAGGATCCAATGGCAGCGTTCCCACTAAAGTCAGGACAAATATAAAGATGCACATGCGCAATACCTCTGTAAGTTTTTAACATGTTCTAACAATATTGACACACAATCGGATGAGAGAAAAAGCTAGACATATCAAATTTTGAAAGGAGGTAAAACTATAACTATTTGGCAAAGATGGGGTTGCATATTGAAAATTCAATACCATTCAATTGAAAGTTACCACCTACAATAAAAAATAACAAGGTACTGAATGTAGATTAATGTGAGAAAGCAAAAGCCTTAATGATAACAAACAACAACTAATTAGAAGATATAATGGGAGAGAAGAATGTATTTTTAACAGCAACCAAGAAGATACATTAGCTAGAAAAAAAACTTAAAATACGTATAATTATATGAGGAAAATTTTAAAACACTTCTGATGGACACACACACACAAAAAGACTTGAACAAATATATATGCATTCCATGTTCTAGGAATGAAAAAATTCAACAATATAAATATGTTGGCTTCCTAAGTAAATTAATAACTTACATGTGATTACAAGAAAAATATCAACAATCTCATTCTGTAAGTAGACAATGGGGTTGAAAAATTCATATGGATAGCGTAAACAGCCAAGAATATCCAAGAAAACTGAGGGGGAAAAGGCCATGAGCCCTGTTAAAACTAGCTGTACAGCCTCATTAATTAAAGCCATGTAGTCCTAGTATATGAATAAACAAATCAACTAATGCCAACAGAACAAAAATACCTGAACAGACCCAAAATACATAAGACCTTAGCATATTATAAGGTGGCAAGTCACAGCAGTACAACAATGTACTTTTTATTATGGTGTTGGTAAATTATGATGTGGTCTTCTAAAAAATGACACAATTGGATTAATTTTTCACAGTATAACAGGATATATTCCAAATGTATCAAAGTTTTAAATATTAAACATGTAATTACTATAATAAAATATTACTGTATTCTATTATAAATTAGAAAGCTTTCTGAATCCTGGCTACACATCTAGAAGCCAATAAAAAATGGATAAAGTTAACTACATAAAAATATTTTAGATGACAAAGGCAAATGACACACTGCTGCAAATATCTGCATCTCAAATCAAATGCAGAATCTGCCTGATATAAGAGAGCTTGTAAAAAACTTAAAAGAAAAAGGCAAACATCTAATAAAAATAGACAAAAATATGAATCAACAGAGCACAGAAAAACAATACAAACCACTTTCAAGACTAAAAGGAGATACTTGTCCTCAGTCAAAATTAGGGAAATTAATGTTAAGACTACATTGACACCACATTTCTTCCTCCTCAGATTGCAGCGTCCAAGTTCATCACCACCCCCTGCTGGCTGGGATAAAAGCACTCCCATACGTTGTTTCCGGGAGTGGTAGAGATGCAACTATCTTAGGGAAAGTGATTTCACAGTATCTATCAAAATTACAGACACATCTGTTCTCAACCCAGCGACTTGCTTCAGGAAAAATATCCGAGAGGTACATCTACACTCTCATACATAATGTGGTGTGTACAATTTTATTCATTTCAGCATGATTAGTAATACTAGAAATGGAAAAAACAATGTTCTTCTATATATAATGGACTGGTTAAATAAGCCACACAATGACACACAGTGTTGCAAAAAATAAACAGAAGAACGAGAAAGATGCCTATATACTTATAAGAACACATATTGAACAATTAAGTAGATATTGAGCAGAATACTGTATATATTATAACATTGTATGTAAGAAAGTATAGGAAATAAGGATATGGGGATGAATTTCACTATTTATGTGTTTAATTTATGCCAAGAAATACTTAGCACCAATCTTATGCAGCACATTGTCCTAGGCACTGAGCATTCAATAGATATGTCCCCTGGCCTTCTAAGGTCATAAACGTAGTATGCTCTTTCCTCTATAACTATGAATGTGTCCTCTAATCTTAAAATTTTCTCTCCTTTCTTCCTTGCACATTTTTTGAAATTCATGCTCTGTGGTCTTAAAACTCCTCTCTATATGTAACCTTTTGTTTAAACATTCCTTTTACTTCCCTGAGATGAAACCTGACTACAACCAGTGAAACTGTTGTCCTGGCCACCACCTCCAGTGTCTCAGGAAAACGGGGTTTGGCATTTTCCTTCTCATTCCCCTTTGAGACTTACACAATATTTTTTTCTGCTAAAACAAACAAATGAAATATCTCTCTTTAAACTCCATAATTAGTTTCTTTCTCACCTTAATTGGCTGAATTCCAGTTACTCCTCCATTTTAAAAATAATTTTAACTCATGATTTTGCTTCTTCATCCCTCTCCCTTCCATCGTTCTTGTTGTCCAACTAGGGGATGAGCTGGCAAATATCAGAGTCTCTTGATGCATGCAATAAACTTGTCTCCCTTTCGTGTTCAGCCATGTGCTCTCATAGTCACATGCTAACACACAAAATATGACCAAATACTTACAGATATGTTCCCAATCAGATAAAATAAAAAATACTACTTGTGTTTTTAAAAGAAATTAATGAAAAAACTAGATGTCTATTGCTTGCAAAATTACTCTTGTTTTTGCTCCAGTCTTTTCTCTTTTTTCTGAGTGGACCTTGCCAGAGGTTTGTTGATTATCTTTTGTTTTATTACATATATATATATTTTTCATTATTGTTTACATTATTTCCGATGTCCCCATTTCCCACTTTGCCCACTTTCCCCCCACCCTCAAACCCCCTTTCCTTTGACCCTCACCATACTGTTGTCTGTGTCTATAGGTTATGAAAATATGTTCTTCAGCTAATTCCTTCACCGTTTCTCATCCAGTACCCGCTACCTCCTCTTTCCTGACATCTGTCTGTTCCATACACTCATGCCTCTGTTTCTGTTTTGTTCATTAGATTCTTCATATAAGTGAGAGCATACTGTTTGTCTTTTTCTCACTGTCTTATTTCATTTAGGATAAAAATCTCCAGGTCCATCCATGCTGTCACAAAATGTAAGAGTATTCCATTGTGTAAATGGACCACAGCTTCTTTATCCACTCATCTACTGATGGGCACTTGGGCTGTTTCCAGATCTTGGCTATTGTAAATAATGCTGCTATAAACACAGGAGTTCATATTGTTTATGAGTGGTGTTTTGGAATTCTTTGGACATTTCCCCAGAGGAGGAATCTTTGAGTCAAAAGGCAATTCCATTTTTAATATTTTGAAGAATCTCCATGCTGCTTTCCACAGTGGCTGCACCAATCTTCATTCCCACCAACAGTGCCTTAGGGTTTCCTTTTCTCCACATCCTTGCCAGCACATATTTGTTGATTTATTCATGGTATCCATTCTGGCAGATGTGAAGTGATATTTCATTGTGGTTTTAATTTGCAACTCATTGATGATTAGTGATGGTGAGCATTTTTCATATGTCTATTGGCCATCTGCATGTCCTCTTTGGAGAAGTGTCTATTCAGTGCCTTTGCTCATTTTTTAATTGGATTGTTTGTCTCCCTGGTATTGAGATACATTAAGTTCTTTATGTATATTTTTTTTTGGAAATTAACTCCTTATCAGATATATCACTGGAAAATATTCTCCTGGTCACTGGGTTTTCTTTGATGTTTCAAAGAACCCACCCCTTATTTGCATTAACTTTTTCTATTGCTTTTTTGTTTTATACATATTTTATTTAATTCTGCTCTAATTTTTGCTATTTGCTTCTTCTACTGACTTTGGGCTTCATTTGTTCTACATTTCATGTTGTTATGGTGATATGTTAGATTGTTTATTTGAGATGATTTTTGTTGGTTAGGCCTATAAAAATATAAACTTCCCTCATATTACTGCTTTTTCGTATTTCAAGTTTTGATATGTAATATAGCAATTCTTATTTGTCTCTAAGTATATTTTATTACTCTTTTTATTTCTTCTTTAACAGAAAGCAAATCAATTAACAAACAAAAAAATACAGACATAGATAAGAATATGGTGGTTACTAGAGAAAAAGTGGGTTTGAGGAATTAGTAAAGGGTACAAGGGATCAGCTATAGAGTGACAAAAGATTTAACTTTGGTGTTCAACACACAATGCAACATGTAGGTGATTTATTATAGAACTGTACACTTGAAACCTATATAATTTATTAACCGATGTCACTCCACTAAATTTAATTTTTTAAATTTTACTCCTGAAACCTAGACATAAAACATAAACATACTATCTTATCATTTTACCCAAAGACTCATTTAAAAAACTGAGAAGTATATTACTGAAATCACCACACACACACATCCTCAACAATTCCATATTTGTACAATTTTTAACCTTACAAAAATAAAATGAGGTTACAATGCACATTTTGAATTAATGATTCACTATATATTATAGGTTCTAGGGATCAGAGACATTAAGTTGGTCATAGGAGAAGAAAGAATTTGGAAAAAAGACCTTCTTAAATGCTTTTTCTTTCTAACATCAAGTTTTATGAAAATATATGAAAAGTTGTTTTTATACTTCTTCCCAAAAGATTTTCAATAAAATTAATCCAATTAAAAAGTAGTAACCATTATTTTAATAAGAAATGATGTTTTAAAGCACACACACACACAAGCTCAAAGAATTTTGCAGGATTCTATCAACTAAAAAGCAAGTGAAATTCAGACTTAAGCTCTAGTTTCAACTCAATGTTCCTTTTTACTAATAATACATATTATATTTTCTCTGTGATTCTTCTCAATAAAGAAGAAAAATATGGAAGTATTTGACAACCCAGTATACTAGATAAAATATATGAAAATAGCAGGGGAATTTGGCTGGGGTGGGGTGGAGGGATGGGGAGAAAAGGCACACAACTGTAATTGAATAACAATAAAAAATTTTAAATAAAGATAGCAACAGGGTCAAAAGAACATCTCCTTTGAAATTGCTTACTATTGTTAAAAATATGATAAGAATAAAAGTATAGGGATACTATTTGCCATACTCTTTCAAAATACTAAAATATTTACAATATATTAATGATACTTTTAAAATATGCACATCATTAAGAAAAAAGCAGTGTCACCATAACACTCACAACATGTTTCAGAGTCACTTGAAAGACTAAATGTCATTTAAAAGACTAAGATATATGTATTTAACTAACTCTGTTCTGTGCCACTTGTAGATAAGATGAATTATGGCAATAGATTTATTTGGAATACATGCCATTGGAATAAGACTAGAAAACACTTATCTTGCATAAATTGATCTCTCAATGTTATTTATACACATCTTAGATGCTTATATCCCTTGAATGAACAGACTTTTTTTTTTTTGCAGGGATGATGAATTTTGTTTTCAGCCACATGCATATCTCCTCTAATGCCTTCGCACTGTCCTGCTCTATCTAGTGCTAGACTAGACAGTGCTATCTAGTCTAGTGCTATCTAGACTAGTGCTTGTAAATGTCCTCATCTTTTCTTCTTCATCATCAAAATTTAACTGTACTATACCTAATTCCTCCAAAGACTTGCTGTCTCCTCTCTAGGATGACAAAGAGTTAACCTACTGCCTAACACAAGAGCATGTAGGAGTGAGGAATATAAGTGAGGAAGCCTCAGAGTGTGACATTAACGTGAACATCTTTCTTAACAGAATCCCTACTGTGGTAGACTAATTTCAACCCAGGAAGTTAATAACATCAATTTGAGGATACATTGTTACATGAAGTTATATAAGAAAATGCTTATTAAAAATATCTTGTAGGAACTAAGCCACATAGGAATTATTAATATGTTCTTTCAATCTAAATAAATAAATAAATAAATAAAATATAAGCCAGTATACTAAACTTCCTTGCTTTTTTATTTCCTTCCATAATACCTGACTGGCAAAATACTAGCTCTAGATTGCTTTTCCACCATGTATCACCTTTATAACTTGTCTAAAAACTGCTAGAGTCTATGGCAACACTGGATAGCTGTGTATAGAATACTTTTAAATTCATGATCAATAACATCAACTGATATTTATAATAAATTTCTATTGCTGTTCTATCTACCTCCTGCAATCACTATTTCAAACCATCTCTGAAGTGCTAATCCTACTGCACTTGCTCATATCACTCTCAGAAGTGGTGTGTATTTCACAGAGAAAATAAAAGCTATCAGAGAAAAGTTACATTCACCATCTCAAAACCTGTCACTGGATCTTTTTTTAATCTTCTTTACTTCAGTATATTACTCTCCTATCACCCTCTTTCTTACTTTCTGAAACAGCCAATTGTTTTTGAAAGAATTCTTCTGTTCTGTGGTTTTTACATACTCAACATCCATCCACTTCTCAATCCACAGAAATCAAATAACCTCTCCCCTTGACTGCAGTAAAACTCCTGTAGGTGGAATAGTGAGTCATGTCCACCAAACAATGGATGCTTCTCCTTTTTTTTTTTTTTTTTACCAGATCAGGCATTAGGCATGTTTGTGAAAAGCTGACTTTATTGAACTTCCTTCATCACACACCTTATCATTCCTTTCATCTCATGGGCATCCAGTTGTTTTCTGCAATTGTTACATTTTGCTTTCTTCATTGGCCAAAAATGTGGAAGACAGAAATGTAGAACAGGGAAGTCAAGGTCACGTGACTATCACGTCATCAAGAGTGGGCCATAGTGTCACATGCTACCCATATTTATAAAAGGGATCAATGGATTAAGCAACAAGAAGATCATTGTAAACTTCAGTAGAGTATCAGCATCAGAAGAGTGGTATTTATGAGCAGAAAAAGACACATTATAGTGAACTCTACTAATTAGCCGTTTGTCATTGATAGGATTCTGAAAACCTTGAGGGTTATTACCACTGTGTTCAATAATGTTAAAATTATTCACCATTATGGCTCCTTATACATTAAATATGATCACAATAAATTTGTGGACTTCATGAACAAATAAATTCTTTTACAAACTGAGGTACTTTTAAATGATTATAGTAAGGCAACAGTGGTAAGCCAGGACACTGAATTGGACAAACCAGGATGGAATTAATCACCCCCTCTTTATTGGGCCTGTATGATCTAGTCCTTTCACACAATTCCATCTTAATTTTTCTATATTCCAGTCCCATTAGCCCTCTCATAGTTCCTCAAATTTTCATAACCTTCATAAGGCCTTCAGAAATCAACCTCTTTCTCTTTCTTTCTTTCTGCTTCATAGTATTCCATCCTATAAATGTACCATAGTTTTTGATCTACTCATTTACTGATGGGCACTTAGGTTGCTTCCAGCACTTGGCTATTGTAAGTTGTGCTGCTCTGAACATTGGGGCGCATAGGTTCTTTAGGATTGGTGTTTCAGGGTTCTTATTGTATAATCCCAACAGTGGAATTGCTGGGTCAAAAGGCAGTTTCACTTAGTTTTCTGAGGAAATGCCATAGTGTTTTCCACAATGGCCTCACCAGTCTGCATTCCCACCAACAATGTACTAGGGTTCCCTTTTCTCTGCATCCTCTCCAACATTTGTTTGTTGATTTGTTTATGTTGGCCACTCTGACTGGTGTGAGATGGTACCTCATTGTGGTTTTAATTTGCATCTGTCTGATGGCTAGTGATGCTGAACATCTTTTCATATACCTCTGGACCCTTTGTATGTCCTCCTTGGAAAATGTGTGCTCAAGTTCTTTGCCCATTTTTAATTGGGTTTTTTTGTCTTCCTAGAGTGGAGTCATGTGAGTTCTTTATATATTTTGGAGATCAAACCGTTGTCTGAGGTGTCATAGGCAAATATGCTTTCCCATACGGTTGGTTCCCTTTTCATTTTAATGCTGTTTTCTTTAGTTGTGCAGAAGCTTTTTATTTTGATGGGATCCCATTAGCTTATTCTTTGCTTTATGTCCCTTGCTGTAGGGGACATATTGGTGAAAATATTGCTGTGTGCAATAGCTTTTATTTTCCTGCCTATGTTCTCCTGTAGGACTTTAAACTGGAGAGCATTATGCTAAGTGAAATAAGCCAGGTGGTGAAAGACAAATACCATATCATCTCACCTATAAGTGGAACCTAATCAACAAAACAAACAAGCAAGCAAAGTATAACCAGAGACATTGAAATTAAGAACAAACTGACAATAACCAGAGGGGAAGTGGGAGGGGATGGTGGGGGGAAAGGGAAGAAGGGTTTTCAGGAACACGTACAAAGGACACATGGACAAAACCAAAGAGGGGTAGAGTGGAGATGGTTGGGGTTGGGAGGAGTGGTGGGGGGAAAATAGAGACACGTGTACTTGAACAACAATTAAAAAAAGAGAAATCAACATCTTTTTGACTCAACTGCTTTTTATTCTCTTCTCTTGCATTTTTTAAAATGTATTATTTTTCATGAGAAGCCCAAAATCCTGAAAAATAAAATTTACAGAAAGAAGATCAGAAAATTGTTCCCAGATTAGAATCTAGAAGACACTTTGGAATCTTTTTTAAAACCTTTAATTTAATGTAATTTTTTAATTACAGTTTACATTCAATATTTAATATCAGTTTCAGGTATACAGCATAGTGGTTAGACAATCACATTTTTATAAAGTATTTCCCCCAATATTCACCCACCTGGTACTATACATAGTTATTACAATACTATTTAGAGAATTTGGATTCTTCAAATTTAAATAAATACTTTTGTTTAATGAGGATAATTGAATAAATTAGACACATGATTTACCTATCACATAGAATAATTTAGAGAAGATACTTCTCAAGTTACTCTTGATTCTTTGTGTTCTCAAAATTTCCAGGGAAATGAGAATGGAATCAAAGCATATCACTGTAAAATATCAAAAAACACAAGAGAAGGAGGTAAGAGAGAAAAGAGAGATAAATGATAACAAGACATATGGGAAACAAAATGGCAAGAGTAAGTTCTTTTCCACTAGTAGCTACTTTAAGTGTTCATGGTTTGAACTCCCCAATCAAAAGAGATATATGTCATGGCTGAATAGATAAAAATCTAAATTCTAATATGTTATAAGGGGAGAACATTTTATTTAAAGAGATATTTAACATGGGGATATACTTTTGATTGGTCACTCAGCAATTATCTTTTTTGGAAAAAATGACATTTAATCGAAGTATCATAGTTGGTGTAAATGTCAATCTATAGTCTCAAGTATCTAGTATTTTTGATATAATTATATAATGGGTGATTCAAGAAAAAACATATGAAGGGGGTGCAAAAACAAGAGAAATTATTTATAAAAATGTGTACTTCTTCTTACATTTTAAACTTCAGTGACATTCAAAGTACTCTCTATTTGATACAATACACCTATGGGGACATTTTTTCTACTGCTTAAATAGTTTTTGAACTCATTGATTTTGATGCCCTTTAGTTCTTCTGCTGTTGTTTTTTGTTTGTTTGTTTCACCTCTTCCACATTGGTAAAATGTTTCCCTTTGAGGACTTTTTTCATCTAGGGAAACAAACAAAAGAAGTTACTTGGGGTTGAGACCAGGTGAATAGGGAGGGTGGAGAATGGTGTTTTAGTCCAAAAGTGCTGAACACTCGGCACAGTGTGGGCAGGTGGACTTGTAAGCCACCAATCATGAAATGGGCAAAAGCGTTGAAAGAATTTTCAAGAAAAAATTACTGAAGATCAGTGCAGCCTGTCACAACACCACCAGATGTGTTCCTAGAACACTGACTTAGTTCAGGAAGCCTGTACTACAAGTGGCCCACTCTCCAGAAGATATTTCTAGTTTTTTTAGGCTTTCCATAAATAACAAGATGAGGATACATTGATTATGAAATTAGAAAATATTTACCAAGTTATATTTTCAAATGACCTAAACCTACTTATTGGTAGTGTTTGCTCTCAAAGAAAATTACAAATTTAGAAGATCTGGACAAAAAAATTTATATAACATGTTGCTTCAAATAAATAGAATACTGTAATTATAAAAATTATCAAGCAGATTAGTAGCGTGAAGAATTATTATAGTACTTAAATATACACATGCATTCTGGGTCACATATAAATGTAGTTCTTATTGTGTTTTGATTTTTAAAATCTTGAAAATTGCTGACCTGAATGAAATGCCTGAAATGTGCTGCAGTACTCAGTTATTAACACCACATATTAAACATTTCAACAGGATAAGTAAGAAATAAAATAAATGCTCATCAAATTTGTCAATCACTGAAACCTGGATGGAATGTTTAATAGTTTAAGTAAAAGATTAAAGATTTTACAAAATCTTCTTCTTTGATCCCCGAGTAAAAAAGATTTAGTTCATAAGTAAACTGAGTAGAGGTCAATAATTAAATGTGAGCAATAAAATACTCAGGATGTCATACATTGTAACACTAGAAATACATATCAGGAAGGAGAAGATGTTGGCTGAGTATGTGGAAGCCGAGTTCACTTGCTTGTGTCCCCAGCATGGATTTTCACCTTATCTTCTCACAAGTAAACTGAACAATCATCAGAATCTTAGTTGATATGAATTTTTGAAGCCAAGGAGTACAGGGATGCTTTTCACCATCCACACCTGTACAATAGCGTACAAAATGTTGTGGGCAGTATGACTCTCCATCAACCACCCATAGGGAAGAACCCACCAAAAATTTACCCAAGAACCAAAACCCAATTACAACAAGAGAGCCTACATCAACAGCATAAAGGACATTCCAAGAACATCCAACTCAGGAGACAAAGGAGACTGCATGAATGAATCCTATAGGTCTCCTGCCATAGAAGTCCACCACACAAAAATGGAGTCAAAACAGAAAAATCTAATATGCAGAAACAAATAAAAAAGAGTCACCTAAAATGGGAAGACAAAGAAACAACCACCAATCAAAATGAAGGGAGGAATCCCCAGAAAGAGTATTAAAGGAAATTAGAGCAAGCAATCTTTCAGACATAAAGTTCAAAATAATGGTTATAAGGTTGCTCAAGGAACTCAGTGAGAGCTATAAGGAACTCTATGGAAGCTACAAGAAACACAATGGAAACTACATCAGCATGAAAGAGGACACAGAAACTATGAGTAAGAACCAGGAAGAAATGAAGAAAACAATATCTGAAATGAAGAATACACTAGGAAGAATAAAAATGGGCAAGATGAAGGAGAGGATCAAATCAGCAAGTTTCAAGATAAGGTAGAAAAGAACATCCAGTCAGAGTAACAAAAACAAAAACAAAAAAGACTAAAAAAGAATGAACACTGTTTAAGGGAGCTGCAGGACAACATGAACCATAATAATATTCACATCAAATGGTATACCAGAAAAATAAGAAATGGAGCAAGGGATAGAGAAAAGCTGTTTGAAAAAGTAATGACAGAAAACTTCCCTAATTTGGTCAGAGAAAAATTCATGCAAGTCCAGGGAGCACAGAGGGTCCCAATCAAGATGAACCCAAAGAGGCCACTCCAAGACACATCATAATTAAAACAGCAAAATTTAAAGGCAAAGAGAGAATCTTAAAGGCAGCAAGTGAAAAACAACTAATACAAAGGCAATAATTCTGTCAGCTGATTCCTCAACAGAAACACTACAAGCCAGAAGGAAATGTCATGAAATATTCCAAGTGATGTTCAAAAAGGCAGCAACGAAGACTACTCTACCAAGCAAGGTTCTCATTTAAAATGGAAGGCGAAATAAGGAGCTTTGCAAACAAATGAACAGAAAAAGCCTGAAAGAGTACATTTTCACCAAACCAACATTGTGAGAGATGCAAAAGGGATTGCTTTAAGAAACTGAAAAGAGAGAGAGAGAGAGAGAGAAGATTACAGGTACAAGGGAAAATGGCAATGAATAAATATCTATTAATATTAAACTTAAATGTAAATGAAAAATTTCTAATCAAAAGACATACTTTAGATGCAGGAAAAGAAAATACTACCTGCATATATGTTGCCTACAAGAGACCCACATCAGAACCAAAGATCTACAGAGCCTGAAAGTGAGGGGGTGGGAAAAAATATTTCAAGCAAATTGACATGAAGCAAAAAGGTGGGGTAGCAAAAGTTACATTGGACAAAATAGACTTCTGGTAATGAACTATAGAAATGATCTCTGAAAGTATAGTCTTCAAAATAGCCTTCTAAACAAAAGCCATAACAAGAGACAAAGAAGGTCGCTACATGATACTTAAGGGATTAATCCAACAAAAGGATATAACCCTTGTAAACATATATTCACCCAACATAGGAGCACCCAAATATATAAGAAAAATCTCAGAGAACTTCAAAAAAGAGATCAACAGCACTACAGTCATCACAGGGGATTTTAACACCTCACTGTGAACAATGGATAGATCTTTCAAAGAATCAACAAGAATATTATGGCATTGTATGACACTCTAGGTCAAATGGACTTAATTGATATTTACAGAACATCTCACCCAAAAGTAGCAAAATATACATTCTTTTCAAAAGTACATGGAACATTTTCAAATATAGACCACACAGAATGACACAAAACAAGTCTTAACAAATTCAAGAAAATGGAAATCATATCAAGAAATCTCATATGACAATGGCTAAAAACTAGAAACCAACCTTAAGGAAACAAATAAAAAATTATCCAAATACAGGTAGACTGAATAACATATTATTAAATAATAAATGGGTTAACAATGAGGTCAAGGACGAAATCAAAAAGTATCTGGAAACAAATTAAAATGAACATACAACAGATCAAAATCTATGAGACACAATGAAGGCAGTCCTGAGTGGGAGGTTCATAGCAACAAAGACCTACATGAGGAAGGTAGAAAAATTTCAAATGAACAACTTAACACTACACCTACAAGAATTAGAGGAACAACAACATACAAAGACCAGAGTGAGTAAAAAGGAAGGAAAAAATCAAGATCAAAGCAGAATTAGAGACTTAAAAAAAAAAAAGAAAACTTCAAAGGATCGATGAATCTAGGAGCTAATTTTTTAAAGAGATAAACAAAATTGACAAATGTTTAACCAGACTCATCAAGAAAAAAAGAGGACCCAAATAAATACATACAGAAACAAAAGAGAAGTTACAATGATACCTCAGAAATACAAAGGATTATAAGAAATTACTATGAACAACTATATGCCAATAAATTAGACACCCTGGTGAAATGAGTAAATTTATAGAAACATACAATCTTCAAAAACTGATCAAGAAGAAGCAGAAAGCCTGAATAGACTGATGACATCCAGTGAAATTGAAGCAGTAGTCAAAAAACCCCTGGTATACAGAAGCACTGAACCACATGGCTTCATAGGCAAATTTTACTAATCATTCAAAGAAAAACTAACTTCTATACTTCTCGAACTATTCCAAAAAGTTCAAGAAGAGGGAAGACCCCCAGATATTTTTACAAGGCCAGTATTTTCTTAATTCTGAAACCAGGTACACGACAAAGAAAGAAAACTACAAGCCATTATCTCTGATGAGTTTAGATGCTAAAATCCTCAATAAAATATTGTCAATCTGGATCCAGCAGAAAATTAAAAATATCATACTCCATGATGAAGTGGGATTCATCCCAAGGATGCAATGATGGTACATTATTTGCAAATCAAAAAAACATGTTATACCATGAAAAGAACATTAAGGACAAAAATCATATGATCATACATATAGGTGATGAAAAAGCATTTTATAAAATCCAGCACCTATTTATGATAAAAACTTTCAGCAAACTGGGCATAGAGGGATCACACCTCAACATAATAAAGGTCATATATGAGAAATGCACTGCCAACATCATACTCAATGGGCAAAAACTAAAAGCTTTCCCCTTAACATCAAGGACAAGAAAAGGATGTCCACGTTCACCACTCATATTCAACATAGTACTGGAAGTTCTAGCCACAGAAATCAGATAAGAAAAAGAAGTAGAATGTGTCCAAATTTAAAAAGAGGAAGCAAAACTGTCATTATTCTCAGACACCATGATATCTACATAGAAAACCCTATAGTCTCCACCAAAAAAACTATGTGACCTAATAAGTGAATTTTGCAAAATAGTGGGATACAAGGTCAATATTCAGAAATCAATGACATTTTTGTACACCAACAAAAAATATCAGAAAGAAAACTAGGGAAATATCCCATTTCTTTTAGCAAAAATAAAAATAAAGTACAAAGGAATAAATTTAACCAAAAAGGTAAAAGACCTGTTCTCAGAAAACTATAAAACACTAAAGAAAGAAATTGAGGAAGATACCAATAAATGGACTTATATACTATGTTCAAGGATTAGAAGAATCAATATCATTAAATGTCCATACTACCCAAAGCAATCTACAGATTCAATGCAATTCCTATAACATATGAATGGCATATTTCACAGATCTATAACAAATATTTCAAAAATTTATGTGGAACCAAAAAAGACTCCAACTAGCTTCCACATTCCTTAAACAGAAGAACAAAGTAGAGGGATCACAATACCTGATATCAAACTATACTTCAAGACCACTATAATCAGAACAGTGTAGTACTGGCATAAGAACAGACACATAGATCAATGGAATAGAATAGACAGCCCAGAAATAAACTCATGTTTCTATGATCAATTAATATTCAATAAAGAGGGCATGAGCATACAATGGAGTAAAATAGCCTCTTCAATAAATGATGTTGGGAGAACTGGACTGGCACATGCAAATAAAGGAAACTAGACCACCAACTTATCCCATACACCAGAATAACTTCAAAATGGATAAAGACTTAAATAGAAGTTGTGATACCTTAAAAGTCTTAGCAGAAAACATAGTAAAATCTCAGACATCAGATGTAGCAATATGTTTGCCCATATATCTACTATGGCAAAGGAAATAAAGGGAAAAGGGGAAAAATAAACAAATAAGACTACATCAAATAAAAAGCTTCTGAATGGCTAAAGAGACCATAATCAAGATGAAAAGCAAACTGACTATATGGGAGAACATATTTGCCAATGATATCTTGGACAAGGGTGTAATACCCAAAATATATTAAGAAGTCATACAACTCAACACCAGGAAGGCACACATACAATCTAATTAAAAAAAGGGCAAAGGGCTTCAATAGACACTTCTTCAAGGAGGACGTGCAGAGGGCCCATAGACATATGAAAAGATGCTCAGCATCACTAGCCATCAGAGAGATGCAAATTAAAACCACAATGAGATATCACCTCACACCAGTCAGAATGACTATCATAAACAAAACAACAAACAAGTGCTGGAGGGGTGGTGGAGAAAAGGGAGCCCTAGTGCACTGTTGGTGGGAATGCAGACTTGTGTAGTCACTGTGGAAAACAGTGTGGAATTTCTTCAAAAAGTTAAAAATGGAACTGCCTTTTGATCCAGCTATTCCACTACTGAGAATGTACCCTAAGAATCCTGAAGCATCAGTTCCAAAGAACCTATGCACCTCAATGTTCATAGCAGCATTATTTACAATTATAGCCAAGTGCTGGAAACTGCCCAAGTGCTCATCAGTAGATGAGTGGATCAAAAAACTGTGCTACATTTACACAATTGAACACTATGCAGAAGAAAGAAAGATCTAAATTTCACTATAGCATGGATGGAACTGGAGAATATTATGCTAAGTGAAATAAGCCAGTCAGTGAAAGACAGATACTATATGATCTCACTTATAAGAGAAATCTAATGTACAAAATAAATTGAAGAACAAAATAGAATCAGAGGCATGGAAACAAGGAACAGACAGAGGCCTTAGGTGCCAGGGGAGGGTGATAAGTGTGGGAAGAAAGGGAAGGAACTTGTCAAAGAACTTGAATGAATGACCCATGGGCATGGGCAAAGGTGTGAGGATTGATTATGGGAACAGGGTGTGGGCTAGACAGAGGTGGGCAAAGGGGGAAACACTGGGACAACTGTAATAGAATAACAATTAAAAATTTTTAAAAAGAACTATATATCATAGATGAAGGACAGGATGTTTTCATTTTACTCTGAAGGTTGACTGTCCTTGACACACTGCACTCAAGGGAAGACTAAGTTTAGGACACAGGAATGTCTGTATTGCTTTGAAAATCCCACAGAACACTAAAAGAGTTTGCACCTATTATTAGTGCAGTGGCTTTAAATGCAAAAATATGACAACTGTTCTTAGTAACTAGAAAAATTTTACTTATAGTAGGGGAAAACCACTGGGAAAATATATAAAGAAGGTTTTCATGTGGAAAGTGAATGAGACTTTTTTATATCAATAGGGTAGCAAGATATAGCTTGCTTATTTAGCACAAAGTTTAATTATGTGGAATGATAAGAGATAAGTTTAATGGAGTGTTAAATCAAAAGAGAAACATATTAGTGAGGAATTGTCAACATTTATTCAATTTTGATGGAGAGAATTTTATGGGTGATGTGATTTCAGAAGTTATTTTAATTATAGATCTAAGAGGAATACCAACTGTATAAAAGGTGGAATAAGGAAAACACAGGAAGGTCAGTGTGGCAAATGCAGTGTGTTGACTTAAAAAAAAGAATTGTAGATTAATTAGAAAATGGAGTGGAGGCTTTGGAAGTAAAGACAAACACCTTTCAGAGGAGGTTAATGAAGAGAACAAATTTATTTAAATAAAACAAATGATAAGTTCCTCTGTGGAGAAGCAGTAAGGATGTCCACATTGCATAATGGATGGGCTCAGGAACAGCTAGAGGCATGAAACCTGATTAAAAAGAAAAGTTTGTAACAGTTCAGGACATTAAAAGCCTTCAAAAATTTTATTTTCAAATACTCATTATGAACATATACATTCTTAAATGTAAACTGAATACTAAGAAATGGCCTAAAGGCAAACATTTGTATCTGCCATTTTAGGACATTAGCCAAAGACATTGCATGAAGATATTATACAATAAAATGGCATAAAGTCAATTTTGTTAGTTACTTATCTATTAAATGATTTGGGACAAGGTCAATTTGCTTTATGAAAACTTTTGAGGAATATACTATGAGACACACTTGTTATAGCAGTTCCTATAATGTATGTACATCTACAATCCTGAGCATCTTGGAGTTAGATAGGCCTTGAAGACCATTTAGGGTAACAGTCTCCCACAATCAGAATTCACATGTGTTCCTCCATCCTCTGCTTGAATAGTGTCATTAAGTCAATGATATTAGTTCTGAATTTCACATAATTATATTGATGCAACTTATTCCTTTATTTTATAACTCTCATTTAAAATCAACTCACATTTTTTACTAAAAAATCTGCTAGCACACTAAAATGTGTTCCAAGAGTGAAAAAATAAAATTCATATACTATACTACTAGTTTAAAGTTGAAATTTAGAGTTATTTTACTTTCATTCTAAATTGACTTCCCTCCTAAAGAGAAATTCTCTACCTGTCCCCTGGTAACAAGACTTATTCTCTCAGAACAGTGGTTCTTAATCTTCTTTAATGTTTATGAATCATTGAAAAGTTAATTCCATAATTTGAAAAATGTTAAAAGCTGTATGTCTTAATCTCAATAAAATGGCCATAAGACTGATTTGTATATACTACCACTAGGATAGCAAATTAACTAAATCCATTTGTGAATGTGTAATTATGGATGGGTGGGGTGGGTGGGAGTGGTGGAAAGAAAATGGAGACAATTGTACTTGAACAACGATAAAAATTAATTAATTATTTAATTAAATAATTTCTACTTTTGATGTACATGGAGTTGAAATCTTCCTGCTGGATTAGTTTAGAGACAAAGATTGATTTCACTGTTTACTAGACCATTTCCAATCTCTCTCTTTAGATCATTTTTATACCTATGACTATACATTTTCAAGATAGTGATGGTCTGTATCAAAATAAACACTTGAAAGTCATGGTATTATTAATAATTCTAGGTAACTATGTCGTAAACTCATTTATGCAAAAGAGTTTCTAACATGAAGATACAAAAAATCAAGGTGGACTGAAATAGGGCAAAAGTGTACTATTGCCCAGATGTAAATGTAAAAGTCCATCTTAATTTCTGGTCAGTAACTACAAAACTGATCATAGATCTGAATACAAGCTTTTTACTGTCTAAGAAAAAAATGTAAGGTAAGAATAAAAGAGAATTTAATAACAGAATAATAAATTTTTATTTTAAAATACTATTAATTGTAGCCACATGTTCCTTTAAAGGAAAAGGCTATTGACCATTTCCGTAGCCTTCTTTCCTTTGAATAACTTGTGGGGAAAGAGTGAGACACATCTCCCATTAAGGGAAAACACAAAAAGTTGTTATTTTTGCTTTTTTACACTTAAACATTTTATAATTTTTTTTCTTATTTTATTGTATTTTTCCATTATCTTTATCCCCCTTATACCACATCCCTCCCACAATTGCCACACTGTTGTCCATGTCCATGAGACTTTTCTCCTTTTTGCTTGATTGCTTCACCCTCTAACTGTTGCCAGAGCTGCCAGCCTGCTCTCCATCTATGTGTCTTCCCTATTTTGCTTCTTAGTTTGGTTTGTTCATTAGATTTTATGTATAAGTGAAATCCTTTAGTATTAGTCTTTCTCTGACTGGCTTACTTCACTTAGCATAATGTTCTCCAGGTCCATCGGTGCTATAACAAGGGGTAAAATTTCCTTCTTTTTTATGGATGAGAAGTATTCCATTGTGTAATTGTCCCACAGTTGTTTTATCCACTCATCTACTGACGGACACTTGGGTTACTTCATACCTTGGCAATTGTAAATAACACTGGAGTGAATACAGTGGTGCTTATGTTTTTTTGAATTAGTGTTTCAGGTTTCTTTGGACAAATTTCCGGAAATGGAATTGCTGAATTATAGGACAGTTTCATTTTTTGATTTTTTCAGGTAACTCCATACTGATTTCCACAGTGGCTGCACCAGTCCGCATTCCCACCAACAGCATGAAGGTTCCTTTTCTCTACATCTTCACCAGCACTTGTTTATTGATTTATTGATGGTAGCCGTTCTTATGGGTGTGAAGTGATATCTTATTGTCATTTTAATATGTATTCTCTGATGATTAGTGACTTTGTTTTGCTTTGTTACCAATGTGTAGGATCAGAGTTCCGATCCTGAGAATTGGTATTTGAAAATGTTTTTTTTAATTTTATTAGTTTTTTTTACGATAATATAGTTTGTTTATTCATCCTTTTCAATATGTTAGCTACTCTTTTTAGTGCTTTTCTATTTAACTGACTAATTTTAATTAAATTTACTGGGGTGACATTTGTTAATGAGATTATCTAGGTTTCGAGTGTATAATTCTATGTACATTGCCTTATGTGCCCACTACCCAAATTCAAATCTCCCTCCATCATTATATATTTGATCCACCTTTACCCTTAACTGCCCCATACCCGCTTCCTTTTGGTAACCACCATACTGTTCTCTGTGTCTGTGGTTTTCGTTTGTTTTTTTTCTTTGTTCATTTGTTGCTTTCAGTTTTACACCCCACATATGAGTGAAATCATATGGTTAACTTTATCTGTCTGGCTTATTTCACTTAGGATGATATTCTCAAGATCCATCCATGTTGTCACAAATGGAAATAGTTTACCTTTTTCTCATGGCTTAGTAGTATTCTGTTGTACAAATGTACCACATCTTCTTGTTTTAGCCATCTAGCAAAGCTTAACTTTTTCATTTGTTTGTTTTACTTTTTGGGCTTCTGGAGTGCATAGGCGAAGAACAGAGAGGGAAGAAGGAAGAAGAAGAGGGAGAGGGGCAAAGGGAGAGGGCTAGGTAGAAGAGAATTAGTAATCCAGAGTACAAATAAAACTCAATGGTTTATAGGATTTAAAAAACAGGTAATTATTTAATTTTAAGTTGTTGTTTTCATTGCTATAATGTTAGCTCCTTTTACCTTTCAATGCCTGATATAAGTGACACTATAAAACCGAGGGACAAAGAACAGGGCATACAAAAAGAGATAACAATTATGGGGAGTGTGATAAGTCTGAGAAGGATGCCTTATGAAAGCTGAAACTTGGAGACCAAGTTAACCACAAGAAAGTCAGCACTGGAAAATATCCAGAAATCTAAGAAAGAACTGAATGAAAGTATCTATACTAGCAACTCAGCTATGTGTAGATAAGAATGGATATAAGATATTAATTAATCCATCTTAACTATTCTATTTCCTGAAATCATTCAAATTGAGTATTATAATTTTCTAAATAACTCAGAAAGTTCTCTTTATTGAAATATAAAGCTACTTGTCAAAAAATTTATAAGAACCAGATAGTAATTATAAAAGTAGTTTATTTTTTAAACTCTACCAAGAAACAAAGTAAATAACATCACTCAGAAAAAAATGTTTCATTCAATTTATGGCTTAAAAAGTTATAATTAACATTCTCAATTATACTCAAAAGTGAAAAGTCAGTGGTAGTTTACCAATCTATATCTATCACTGTATCTATCTATAATATGTATATCACTATAATCAATTGCTTTCCTTTAGGAATTTTCAGGAAATGCCTTATATATATAACAAACATTTTTGTTCTGGAAATAAAATAAATAAATACTTGTTATTTTATGGATATATATAATTTTTTAATGTTTTAATTTTTGGTATATTATTTATCCTTCTATAAAGATTATTATTTCTAATTATACCAACACAGCCATAATATATTTAGATTTATTTCTTGAATGAATAATATTTTGGGTTACATTTATTATTTAGTGAATAAACTTTGTGACAGAAAGATTGGATATGGAAATACAGCAAAATGTGTTCTGGGGAAGAAGTAATTTTGGGGAAGCTCCGAAAATAAAAGAATTAGCAGACACAAAGTACAAATTCTAGTAGAGAAAATAGCATTGCAGACACCTTAAATGTTGTGAGGGGATATGTATACTTGTAAAGCATCTTGTAGGACTTGTAGGGCAAAGTAGGGCATTTGTATATATGTCTAAGTGTATTGGGAAGACATTAGTTTAAAGCAGAAAAAAAGACATGTATTTTTTTAAATTTTTATTGTTATTCAATTACAGTTGTATGCCTTTTCTCCCCATCCCTCCAGTGTTTTTAAAAAGGTTAGTTTTTTGTGCCCTGGCTGGTGTGGCTCAATGGATTGAGTGCCTGCCTGTGAACCACAGGGTTGCCGGTTTAGTTCCTAGTCAGGGCACATGCCTGGGTTGCAGGCCAGGTCCCCAGTGGGGGGTGTATGAGAGGCAACCACACATTGATGTTTCTCTCCCTCTCTTTCTCCCTTCCTTCCCCTTTTTCTAAAAAAATAAATTTTAAAAATTAAAAATTTTAAAACAAAAAAAAATTTTTTAATTGTTTTTTGAGTCAAAGCAAGAGTGGAAAGATGAAGACAAGTCATATAATGTATAATAATTATACTTCAAAGTATAATGTATTAATATTAAATATTAATATAAAACAACCAGTTATGGGGTGATAAATATTCAAATACAGAAGAATTAAATTGGATCTCTACCTCACATGATATACAAAAATTAACTTCAAATACATCATAGAACTAAATGTATAAGTGTTAAAACTATGAAACTCCTAGAAGAAAATATAGGTGTAAAATTCTGTGACTTTGGGTTATACAGTGCTTAGTTATGACACCAAAAGCAAAAATAACCCTAATCAGTGAGGCTCAGTTGGTTGTGTGTTGTCCCACAAAGTGAAAGTTTGCTGGTTTGATTCCTGGTCAAGGCACATGCCTGGGTGGTGGGTTCTGTTCCAGTTGCAGTATATTGAAGATGCAACCAATCAATGTACTGGACTTCATAAAAATCTTTTTTTATATAAAAAATTTTTTAATGAAAAGGTCACTTTATTTTTTTCAAAGGTTTTATTTATTCATTTATAAAGAGAGGGAAGGAAGGAAGAAAGAGAGGGAGAGAAATATCAATGTGTGGTTTCTTCTCACGTGACCCCTACCAGGGACCCGACCAACAACCCAGGAATGTGCCCTGATTGGGAATCAAACTGGCAATCCCCTGACCCGTGGCCTGCACTCAACCCACTGAGCTACACCAGCCAGGGCTGGACTTCATCGAAATCTTTAAAAATCATTTATGTTTTGTAGGACACCTTAAAAAACCCAAAGAATGGGACAAAATATTTTTCAAATAATATACAGTTATACCTCAGCATTCATTGACTTAAGAACTCATCAAACCCTGTACTCATTGCATTTTGACAAGAAAACAATGTTTAAGCACTAGGTGCTTGATCAGGACTCGGTTGCGATTGATAGAACTTTATTTTTATTGTATTTTTTCATTAGTATTTAGTTCCCACATGCCATTCTCCCCCTACAATCACCACACTGTTGTCCATATTCATGAGTCCTTTAGTAGAACTTGTATGAGTCATGCCACCTCTCAAGAGACAATACTTCATCACTTGTCACTTGCTGGTACACATAGGTTATGTTACTCATCCCAACTTCTGAAACAAATTCATGATGAGTACTGAGGTACCACTGTATATGAAAACAAATCCAAATATAGGACAACATATTTGCAAATTATATATATGGATATGTATATGTGTATATATGTATGGTGTATATGTATATATATGTGTGTGTGTGTATATACACACACACACATATATATGGTAAGGGATTTATATGAATCATTTGTTAAAAAAAGAACTCTTACAATTTAAAAATAAGAAGGCAACCCAATTTAGAAAAGAACCAAGAATAAAAGGAGACATTTCTTCAAATAAGAAATATAAATGACCAGTAAGTATATGAAAATATTGTCAAAGTCATTAGTTATATGTAAGTTAATAACAAAATGAAGAATAAGTGTATACTCAGAGGCATGACTACAGTAAAAAGTCTGCCTCAAACGTTGGAGAGGCTGTGAAAAAATTGGACATTCATGCATTGCTGATAGGATCATAAAATAATGCAGCTGGTTTGGAAAACAATTTGGCAGTTTCTCAAAATGTTAAATATACAATTACATGATCCAGCAATTCTAATTTTAGGTATATTCCCAAGAGAAATAAAAACATATGTTCATACAAAAACATACACAACAAAGTTCATTGCAACATTATTCATAATGGCTCAAATGTTAGAACAACTCAAATGCCTGTCAATAGATGAATAAACAAAAAGTGACATATACCTACAATGGAACATTATTCAGCTTAGAGAGAAATGCAGTACTGATACATTCTTCAACAGAAATGAACTTGGAAACATTTGGTAAGTGAAAAAAGCCAATCCTGAAAAACAATATATTTTATGTTTCCTTTTAAGTGAAATACCCAGAATAAGCAAATCCAAAGAGTCAGAAATCAGCATAGTGTTCTCTAAATTCTGGTGGGAGGAAAAAGGGGGATTGACTACTAATGAATATGGTATTTCTTTTGGGTGTGGTGAAAATATTCTAAAACTAGATAAAAGTGATGGCTGCATGTTGTTATGAATGTATGAAAACATTTAATTATAAATACTTCAAAGGGAGAATTTTATGGTATGTGAATTATATTTCACTAGAGATGGTATAAAAAATAAAAGAAGATGCACATATGGCCCACAGGTATTTGACAGGATGTTTAACTTCCTAGCTCTAAGGGAAATACGAATCAAAACTGCAATGAGGTACCACCTCACACCTATTAGAATGACTATTATCGACAACACAAGAAATAACAAGTTTTGGAGAGGTTGGGTGTAAAAGGAATACTCATCCACTACTGATAGGAATGCAAACTGATAGGTACAGTTACTCTGGAAAACAGTATAGAGGTTCCTCAAAAAATTAAGAATAAAGTTGTCATATGAGTCAGAAATCCCTCTTCTGGGTATATACCTGGAAAATTTGAAAACATTTATTCACCCTTATGTTCACTGCATCGTTATTCACAGTAACTAAGATGTGGAAACAATCCAACTGTCCTTTCACGGATGATTGGATGAAGAGGATGTGGTTTATATATGAAATAGAATACTACTCAGCCATAAGAAAAGATGAAATACTGTCATTTGTTACAACTTGGACGGATATTGAGAGCATCATGCTAAGTGAAGTAATCAGACATAAAACGACAAGAGTCATATGATTTCATTCATATTTGCAATATAAGACAGAAAGCAACAAATGAATAAACCAAATAAACAACCCAACAAAAACACATTGACACAAACAATAGTATGGTGGTTACCAGATTAAAAGAGGCTTGACAGAAGGTTGAGTAAGGTAAACGGGGTCAAACATACAGCGATACAAGGAGACTAAACTTTGGAAATGAGCACAGGATACAATATACAGATGATGTATAGACTTGTACACCTGAAACCTAAATAAGCTTATTAACCAATGTCTCCCCAATAAATATAAGATATTAAATAAACATCAGAGATCTTAAAAACAAGGTGATGTCCTACAATCCACTCACATCAGACATCTTATGGCTACTGATCCCATTCACAAATGTTGCTGTTATATCATGCCACATGTTCACTATCAATTAAAACATTTAACATTCATATACTAAACTGTAATAAATACAATAAAGTGAAAATATCTTTCTGATGACAAAGTTGTAAAAAACTTGAGACATGGATACATCTAAAGATACTTTTACTGTTCTTTGGAATTTAGACTTGATAGCTGTTTAACTGTGTTTTCTTTGAAGTGCAAAGTTAATCTGTATAAACTTCAAAGAGTTCAACATAACATTGGCTTGTATTGCTTAACAAGTTTTTAAATGTGTAGACCTCTGGGGATGTGTATGCATGCATGCTGATCTAATTGTGCATGTTAGCTTTGTACTCTACAAGATAGTTAAAATTTATACAGTGTGTGCTCAGAATGGCATTTGCAAATGATTGGAACTTTAATAAAAATGTGTATATTTTAACTCAGGTACATTGCCTTCAACAAAGTATAACTTAAGTATTAAATTGTTGTCTGTTATTTTTTCATGAGAGGATTAGGAATCTTAATAGTAGGAATAATAATATTTCTCTTTTAACTTGTTTCTCCATTTGTATTTAAGTGGCCCTCATTGTAGACTATGTAGAGGAAAAGAATGAGTACCAAAAATACTTCTGTGTTAGTTTACCTACCATAAACTTCTAAAGAGCTCTGAAAGTGGCTGGATGATGTTGAAAGCCAGAAGACCTAGAGAGAATTTACATCTCTTCTTAAATAACACACTGTGGATATCTGTATTTCTTTCAGGAGTATATCAGAAAACTCAATTGAAAGGAGGTGATAGGAGACTTATACCCTCATATGAGACAGACTTTTGAAGAGGTAATTACATGATGTGGGGTTTGTATTCTTTTCTGTCATAAATATAAGCTTACTTGAGGTATCACACAGTTTTAGAAGTCTATTAGGGATATAGTCACTTTCCCCTGATATTTGGCCAAGAGATACAGATAATATTTGGAGTCAGACAAATCTCCCTTTTGACAGACCATGGTCCTTTTTTTAAATGAAGCATCCTGAAAGGGTAAGACATGGGCATATCTTCCTAAGCATTCATATTCAGAGAGCAGGAATTTTCTTTTCATAATGTGTTCATTGAATTGTAGGTCCCATGCCCACTTAACCAAAATATGCAACAATTTTTCACTCAAGGTTTTGAGCAACATGAAAAAAAACATTAAAATATGACCTCAAATGTACAACATGGTTACATATATAATATAGATATGCCCAAGCCATTAATTTTTCATTTTAGCTCTTGGCATTATGAACATTGAAAGTCTTGTTTGAAAAGGATGAGGTTTTCCTTCAGCCTAAAAGCCTTGCACACACACCTGCATGCACACAGATACACAGAACTGTACATACTACACACATATACATTCACAAACACGCACAAATACACATCTAGATGCATGCATGTATACCAGCACTGCTCTTGCATTCATGTCTTAGATTTTAAATGAAAACTACCATAAAATCAGTAGAATGATTAATTCCTTCAAGATCTGGTTATTAAGTGGACATTCCTGGACTCCAAATCCAACATTTTCTCCTTTACTAGCCTCAGTTTCCATAAATTGTGGCCCAGCATACTTTAGTTCATTTTGTTTTTACTTCAAGGGAAATAAAATAAATTTATTCTAACACTGACTTTTGTTAATACTTTGATACTTTGTACTTCTCTGTGCTAAATCCCATCCACCATTCCAGACCAACTCAACTGTGACTCATGAATCCTGCTTCCGTGTCCATGTCTAAGTTGATGAGAATGGGTCACACTACATAGTCCATCATAGCTCACTGTAATGTGATTTATGTTTATAAATGTTTTTCTCTAAAGGGTACTTGATGGCATATCTCAATTTATTTTTTATCCTGGCACAGGTCGTGGTACACTGTAGGGACTCAGTATTGAACAAAGGGGATCTGTTATTTCAGAAGAGTCAGCCACCTAATTTGATGAAATGAAGATTAATGCAGATATCAACAATTAGTGAAAAGAATCTAATAACTTGAGAATTATAAATATGAAGGTAAATGATGACTTTGTAACATAATATTCTGCAATATAGATAAAGAGTTACAACTTTGAAAAACACTGACATTTAAATTATCAAACACATGCATGATTGGTTAAAACACAGAATTTTGTAAGTAATTTCAAAAAATTTTTAGGAAAGGTTATGTTGTTACTTCAATTATCCATCCTTCCTTACTTTAAAAAAGTACAGAACAGAAAAAATATCACCATATTATTTATCTCAGTGAACTTGAAGATTTAAATTGTGATGTTAGGTACATATGTAGTTTGGGTCAGTAGCCAGGTCACTGTTAAAGGTTGAGGATATGCAGACAACTGTAATTGAATAACAATAAAAATTAAAAAGAAAAAAAAAAAAGGAAAATGTATTAGACTTCTGCTACATGAAAACTGTGAGATAATAAATATATATTGTTTTAAGTTGCTAAAAATAAATAAATAAATAAATATTTTAAAAAAGGATTTTTAGTTATCTTATTAGACCCATTGGGATTCTGAAGTAAAGCTTTCTGCATATTTTGCTATTATTTCATCAAGTCCCTTTCTGTTTTTGAAAATAAAAATAATATTAAGCTAAATGTTTCATCTCTTTTTAATCACTAAGTGAATGCAGATGCTGTATTAAATGCTTTCAAAATTTAACATTGCCTGACATTTAGGGAAATATGAATTAACAGGGAAATTATTTGTTTTTAAGAGCCATTTTCTGTTTGTAGACTAAAGTCCTGATAAATTATGTATTATTACTAAAGGCAAGATTTATTGGATAATCCCATGAAATGTCCAACTATTGCTTTACTTTTTTTCTGTCACTGAAATCGAACTACAATAGGATACACTGCTTTGCTTAAGAGGCTTTTAGTGCCCTTGTCCACATATTGTAAAAGTTTTCTGTGAATGTAGCTTTATCCATTCATTTCTAGTTTAATTCATTTTCATTTAGTCTTAACAGTCAATAATCTTTATGAAAATATTTATAAAACCTAGAAACAAAACTCCATATATTATACTAAAGATATAGTTGTTGGATCTCTATTACCATATTAATATATGCTTAAATATCTGTATATATATATATATTTTTTCCAATTATGTCACTATTAAAGATGATGTACAAAACTATATTTCTCTGTAATGCCCTTGTCTATGTATCTATTTAGCTCATAATTCTCTTTTGAAAATGTCAAAAGAAAAAGAAACACCCAGAATCACATACATAGCATTTTACAGTCTTTTATGTTCTCATTGATGATCCATGTTAAATTTGTTAATTTAAGAAGTAAACCATTAACTTCTGTGTCATCACGGTATGCTTTACTAGAGCTAAAATGTATTTACCTTATTTGGCAACATGGGCTATATGTTTTGGCAATTTTGTTCTTAGAAGAAAATAGTAATAAAATATCTTCTCAAAACATACCTTAGGTATTAACTATTAAATATTGGCTACAGAACTGAGTTAGGAAGTTAAAAGTCATAAGTTAGTACAATTTTACTAGTTTGCTTTGGCTTTGTATTCAGTTAAACATTATTCATGAGATTTCAGTATATACATAATCTAACAAGAAACCAGGAGTCTGGATATCTCTAAGGAATATAAAAGTGCTTGAGTTCCAGTACAAATCATTCTAAAATTCTAGATCCTGGCCCCTTTTATTTCTTTAGCTATATTCCTTTCCTTGTGATCTCGTCTGGCCTCTTCCTTGTTAACTTTAGGCTCGTCATACACACATATACACACATTTGTATATGTATATTTTTCAGCCTTAGGTCCTAGCCTTCTATATGTCACTCTCTCCAAGTCCTGTTTATTTGAATGTTGTAGTGGATACCTATTTTTATTTGGGGCCTGCCTAGAATCCCTTTTCCCTGTTTTGCAGTAAAACAATTCTCCTATTACTTTGGGAGACTCCCTAAGGTGGCACAATCAATTTAATAACTCTATTTGCTACCACAGAGAAGAAAAGGTGATCTTAGCAAGGTTAATTATAGTTTATCTCTTTGTACAGTCCAAGATACCATTATTTTCATAGGTTTTTGTTAATAGCAATCAAATGTATCTTACAACTTACACCAGTATTACACCAAATAGTGTTTACCAACAGTAGTTATGTTAGACTAAAATAATCATGGAATAAATCAGTGGTAATTTCTCAACATTCTTAACCAAGTCAGCCCTTACTTATAGATTAATGCTGTTATGGATGGCAGTATACATCAAGGCCAAACTTCAGTTTACTGTAGTGCCACATAGCTTGATATCGCATTCGTAGGCTTTCTTCTATATTGCAAAAAGTGTACTGCCAGTGTTCCCATTGTGTCTTCTCTTTAAGTAAAGTCCATCTTTCCCCCATCAATAAAATTCTAGTTAAATAGCTCTCTAATCTCAACTTACTACATTATTTGACAGATCTGTTTTGTGTTTTTCCGTGGGTGTTTGGCAGTTAGAAAGCACCTCTGCAGATGACACTTTCCACTAGAAATTCCCACAGATTTAACAAGGAGGGCCATAATCATCCCATAAATGTATTGCTTGTGTTTTCAGAAGACCCTACTCTATTGTCCTTCATCTACCTTAGCTCCTTTCCAGAGGATCGTGCTTATTAGTTCCTCATGGGTCAGTGCGCATTCTCTGTTCCATTTTTCTTCTTTAGCTTCTGTTTATCCATTATTTAAAAACATAATGCCTTATCGCCCATTAATTCAACTTCTGAGTAGATAGCTGAAGAAACCCAGAACTCTAATTCTAAAGAATACAGGTACTCCTATGTTCACTGCAGCATTATTTACAATAGCCATGCTAAGGAAGCAACCCAAGTGCCTATTACAACTGAATATTACTTGGCTGTAAAAAAAGAACTCTTACCACTTGTGATAGCATGGGTGTATGTACAGGGTATTTTATACTAAGTGAAATAAATCAGCAGAGAAATATAAACATGATATGATTTGACTTATATGTAAAACTAAATAACAATATACACAAACAAACAAAAAAGCAGACTCATAGATCCAGAGAACAGACTGATGGTTGCCAGAGGGGTTGGTTGGGGACCTGGGTGAAAAAGGTAAAGGGATTGAGAAGTACAGATTGGTAGTTACAAAATAGTCATGAGGATGTAAAGTACAGAATAGGAAATGTAGTCAATAATATTGTAATAACTGTGTTTGGTGCCTGTTGGATACGGAAATATCAGGGGAAACACTTTGTGAACTATGTGATTGTCTAACTATGATGCTGTACACCTGAAACTAATATAAATTAATACTGAGTGTAAACTATAATTTAAAAAGTGTTAAAAATAAAAAAAAACAACTAATAGTATCTGTCCAGGAAGCTTGTCATCCTGTATCTTCCTCCTGAAAGAGTCTTCAATATGACTATTATGTCATTGAATCCTTTTCCTTAGAATATATGCTTTTGCTAAAAGCAAATGTAGTTTTTATAAGGGACCCAGACCTGTGCCAATTTTGTCCACATCACTCTTAGAGTATCTTAACCAATGTTGGTTTAGTCAGTAAGTATACTGATGTCATTGAATGTTATTTAGTATATTTTAAATATAAATTTTGGACCACAGACTTACCATTTAACATTTAAAATTCCCGTACAGGCACTCTCTGATAGTTTGCCCACATTGTTTATGGAGGTGTAGATTAATGGCTCTTACTGGTTTATCTGGTTACACAGCTGGCTTTAGCCACATGGTCAGTTGGATATAATAGACTCCTCAGTAAATTTGTGCCAGGGTGCCTGCTTGCCTGGAACTGAAATATGTCTCATTGAACCCAGTGGCACATAATCCAGTGACAAAGAGCATCCTGTGAAGCTGAGAAAGGACTTTGGTAGACATTTCTTGACAGTTTGTTGTTGTCTCCTTCCTCTGTTATACTATACCCTTTATAGGTATTAAAGCTTGCATATGCAAAATATGTTTTTTTTTTCAATTATTGCACACTGTGTAATTGATGTTAAGTTCTGGGAGATGACTGGATTCAGACATAGATCAAACTAAGAACTCGAATAATTTGCTTGGTTTTTCAAGGTTTTTTTAAAGTCAGTTTCAGGAAAAAGTATCTATCTCCATATCTTGACCTTATGAAAAAAAACATTAAGGTAATGTGAAGTCCCAGGGAAGTGATAGTTAGGAAGGAGACATCCACAAATATACTTGAGATTTATACACCAAAGAGCTGCCCATAGGCCCCTCAGTGATCATTGTGTCCTTGTGAATAAGCATGCAAAGGATCATCTTTTCTCCTTTGTCATGGCAAATCTGGGTTATTACACGCTTGGCAGTGTGTGTCCCAGAGTAAAGGAGGATTTTTTTTTACTAGAAATCAGGGGTAGTATATGCTAAGCATGTAAAGTATTTTAAAAAATACATATCTGCTACAATATTCAAATAAAAAGGCTAGGTAGAGACTAGAATACAAGGATCTAGGACTATTGGTTGTAAACACACAAGCCCATCATACCTACCATACCTAAACCGACATTGATTTCCAGTTGCTGAGTATTCTTTTCCTTCACTCTTGTCTTTTATTCACAAGAGCATGTTCTCTATATAATAGGAAATGTGATATTTTGACAGTATGGCATTCAACGGATATGTGGGCATGTTTCACAGTAGGTCATCACCTAGGCTAATAGTCACGCAGTGGCCCATAACCTCATAATGAACCAAGTCTTTTGCAAGTATGCAGGAAACAAGAGTTACTACATATTTCCACCCAGAAGGGTTTCTCTATGATAGATGAAACTGGTAAAATGAGGACCAAAAGGAAAAAAAACTACATTGAAATTATCCTTAGTATTCATGCAAAAGGTAATATTAATGTCATTGAGATATATCACACAGATAACTCCAGGTTAAGAGGCTATGAACCTTCTTTGCCTTGATTTATAATAACTGCAAAGAATGATTTTTAAGAGAAAGAATAAAATGTGTTGAAAAATTGACAATGTTAGATTAATTGGCATGAATTTATTCATAAGATAAAAAAAGACTTGAATAGTTGACTATAAAATGTTACATGGATGATATACAGAAAGAAAGACATTAGAATTTAATTTTTCTTCATTAAAATAATAGAGAAATCATTGACTTTTAAGGGAGGAGGCAAACCAAAAATCCTATATCTGGCAGGTTTAGCATTAAGATTGATTCAGTTACATGTTGATTATTATGTGAAATATATTTGTCCAGAAGAAATTAAAATTGATAAGGAATGTAATTTCATCAGTTCATATTATTTATCTATATAAAATGGCATACAATTAATAAAACACACACAGATTATATTTTACGTGCTTCTTTTATCCACTAGGATCCACATTGGACATCTGGCTTCAAACAAGGGGAGATTTGATCAGGACAAGAGCCTCACCTCACACTATTGGGATCTGAAAATATACCCATCATCTCACAAGGTTCAAACTATTGTTGCCTTTTCTCCTTTTCATGTTACACCTTTATTGGCTCCCTTTCCATCATCAATCACTTCCTCATCCTTTTATTTATCATTAATTTTCACCCAGATCTTCCCTTCTAGGGTAGGGTGTGTACCTTAGGTGATGTTTCTCCTAAAACAAGGATATATTTTGAATGAGAACTAAGTAGTCCCTCTTCCCACCTCTTTTATGACACTCACCCACATTTCCATTGTTCCAGGTCAAAGGTGAACCTCACATATATCAAACTTTTCATGATCTAAGTCTTATAGTTTGAATCAGAAATTATTCATTGAATATCTACTTTGTGCCTACCATTGAGCTTTTAAATCTGGGAGACAAAAAAATGTATGTGTTTCTCTTCTTTAATAAAATTTCTTTTTTCATTTGAGAGAAACAAGGACAGATAGTCAAATACCAAAAAAATTTGAGGTCCATGTAAGTGTTTAATTTGGTGGTGATTGTGGAGATTATAGGTCACAAAAATATTTATAAAGGGAGAAAATAGCTACCTGTCAAAAAATGCAAGTATCACAGCCAGAATCAACTACAGAAATGTTGCAATGCAACTGAAACAGTAGATAAAGAATAGCAGCAGATGAAACACTTTGGGACATTTCCTTCTTGAAGCACTGGGAAAAGACTAAGAATAAACATTTGAGGACTTCTTCAGGCATTTGGTTTTGTAAAGCCTATTTGATTTATTTCAATATCTTTAGATTATTTCCCTTGATCAAACTTTCTAAAAAAAAATCCAGATAGTGAAGAATAAAGACAAAAGAATAAGAAAGACTTACTTGTGCCAGATACAGACATACATTTTGTAAGTACTTGCAGGATCTATTAATATCAAAAAGACTGGATGAAACATGATATTCTTTCTGAAAGTGCTGCAAGTAAAGACCATCTGAAATCTTCAGTTAAAATTTGGAGGTAACACACACATCCTTACCATTGCCTAGACATGACAGGCACACAGACACCCACCCACCTACACTACCGGCACAGATCCACACATGTATGTGCAGCATACCACACACACACACTCACATACAACAAAACCTACATTAGACTCCACAATGTGTACATTGTTTTTCATAAAAAATGAATTGTATTATATATGTATATATATACACATATATGCATACACACATATATTATCTAAAGTATTAACCATGTTTTTATTATTTTTAAAATAGATCTGCCCTAAGATTTGGATTAATAGAAAAATGACACTTTAACATAAATGATATAAGTAGATCAATCAGAAAAAGAAGTCTGATTAAATGGATAAATACCACATATGATGCCCTTATGGTTGAGGGATTTTGAAAGCTATGTCAGGAGGGAATTTGCAAGCTATAACTATGACATAGCAAGTTATATTTTTTACTGTATTTTGAAGGCTAAGAGAGTTGTTTAGGCACTGATAAAGTTTAGGTCAAGAATTTCTAGGTGCCACCCAAAGGGTCTGATTCATTTGATCTAGGTTGACCCTGAAAACCTGTATTTGTAATGAGCCCCCAAGGTAATTTATAAGACCAGACAAATCTTATCATAAAAGAAATAGTTGTTAACAAGTGTTTAGCAACAGAATTATGATATTAGTTACCATTTACCTAAAATTCCAGCCCTGACTCCTTGCTCATTTCTGTCCTGCTCCATGCTTCATTCATTTTGATAGATTGTCAACATCCTATTAATATAAATGTATCATCTACTTACCTTAAAGTCAATCAACTGAAATTTGTTAATGTTGCCTTGTAACTCCAATGCACTCTCACTAGATTGCGATCAAGGTGCAAGGGAGAAGTGACACAGTCAACACCATTGGGGGCTGGAAGGTGTGAGATAGTTACTATTTTTGTCTGTTCAGCATCTGAAGCATCATCCTATATTTAGGAAATCCCTTACCTTATCAGAAAGAACCTATTTCCCAATATACTTGCTGAAAATGCCAGTAAGTTACCTTCCTAGCCAATTTGTGATTAGAGTCCAGGAAAATGAAGGAAAATTTTCCAGTCAGATTCAGCTCTGTAGTGTGGTTGGTATGGCCACAGAGGTGGCAGAAACATCAGGGACAATGGTCTTAGCAGCCACATCCATATAGTATACAAGATAGTACCATTTCCCATCCTCTGGGTAGATTTAACTAGTTGCCAGTGGAAGAAAATTTACTGCCCAAGTTGCAGAGCAAACATGAAGATTATTACTTTGCTAATTTCCCCACTTCTAGAACCTCAGACATTTCTGAAACATGAAACTTTTGTCTTTGGTCCTCTGATGGGTCTAAAAATCGGTTGCCCAAATGTAAACTGGGCCTCGCTTCATTGTGTGCAACAAACCACAAGGGTAGGAAAGTGCTCAGTGCAAAAGAAAAAAAAGAAAAAACACTTGATATTTTCAAATAACAAACTGATAAAACGACAGGGAATGAAGAATGTCTAACTATTGTTGTTACTACTGCTAATAACATTTAAAATTTTTCTAAGTGCTATATACTTCATCATATTGATTGTCTATAGTATTCAAGTTCATTAAATAATTGTCAAGATCATTTTTATGTGTTTTTCTTTAAAAATGTATCACTAGAATTTTCTGGTTCCTTTAATGAATATGATGTTATTTTTTAAATTTCCATGTCAACATTTTAATTTAAATTAAAAAGGCATCCAATTTGGCAAAGCCTAAAAATGTATTCAGGACAAATATTCACTAATAATAAATTGGTTATACTAATTCTAGTTCTTAAAGTTATAGGTATAGTAGTCAAAAATGTTTAATATTTACTATTGACTTTCTGAAGGGTACAAATAAAAGGCAAACATCATTGTTATATTCATAGAGCTACATGCTCTGCCTACCCAACAGATAGCTCTGTGTGTTGAGGCTGTGTTCCATGCCTTAATACTGAGTCTTCATGGCCCAGAGTCCACTGTGGAGCAAATGATGGAAACTGTGTTTCCATTTTGCATAGAGCTTTGCAGCTATTTAAGAAGAGAAAGCCCATCATTGGAGACTTCAAAACTATTACAAGTTAATATCTGATTTTTATTTAACTAAACATGCATGAGGAATAAAGAGATTTTATTGAAAATTCCTTTCAGCAAAGCTCCTGGAGTTTTAAAACCTTCCTTCTTTGCCTTTGATGAAGTTGGGGAGTAACAAGAAACAAGTAGTATATCTTGGACTTTGGCCAAAAATATACCTGCGTATGCTCTTTGTTTTTGAATACCTAGGGGTTTCCTGAAAGTAGAAAATTTTAAATGGGAAAAAGATATTTTAATTTTTTAGAAGAAAGAAAGGGAGGTGCTTGACCATGAATAATTGACTAGGTTGGTTCCATAAAAATCACCAGAGAGCTCCAAGGCTATTTTCTTTCTATATGCGTCCTCCACTCTATCAGCTCTTTTTTTCTTTCTCCTTAGATACTGAGTTTCTTCCTTCAGGTTGTGGCTACTTAAACTTTGTGGCATATTATATAAATTTCAGGTATGTTCATAAAACCCCTGCCAGTGTGCATACTAATATTTATCTCTCTCTATATATAAATAGATTTATAAATAGATATAGATATATATGTAAGAAATTATATATGAAATTGAAATTTAAGCTTTAAAAACACAAAATACATATACTAAGAAGTATGTAATGTTAAAGAAATAAAAAAATACCCAGGCTGAAATACAACAATGAAACTTTTACAGATGTAGAAAAAGAATACATCTTTTGATAGGGACTTGGGCAGTGGAACAATTATTGTGCATGTTCATTCATTCACTGCCTATATGTCCAAGACCCTGAACTGAAGAACTCCATCCCCCAGATATAATGTATAAATGGATGTGAGCAGAAGCCATAGACTAGACTTTACAGTTAAACACTTGACTCATGAAATTACTATCATTTTTTAAAAAGTCTTTGTTATTAAATAATATCACCAATGATCAATCTTACATAGTAATTAGTCTTCTGAATTATATGCATTTCTTAAACCTGTAGAAGCTGAGGATCATCCTTTTCATAAATTCACAAAGGTTAATTTCACCTTCAGATGATGGGGATAGCCAGCAACTCTTGGCAAATGCTTGATATTTTGGGAGCTCATTTTAAATTCCTAGACTTCCCTTTAGACTAAGCTCTTTAATGTAGCTTCCTAAGATTTAGTTAGAATCACCTGCTTGTGTTGTTTATTCACTTAAGTATTCAGTAAACACATATCAAACACCTACCACCCTAAATAGGTGTTGAAGATACAGCATTAATTAAATAAAATATATGTGATCTGTGGGCATGGCACTTACACTCTTTTCTTACCCACTTTGTTTGGTGCCTCTTAAAGAAAAAAATAAGATTATTTTTAAATTGTATGCCTTGGTTATTTTTAATATATAGAGGGTAAAAACTTTTCCATGAATTATGTTTATATTAAATAATATCTAACCAAATATATTTTGATAAAGAAATCAAAATAATAGCTTTAAGTGTTAAAATTTTATGTGCTTTCCAAAATGTAAGAGCTATTTATCTCTGTTCAAAATCAACAACTGGCAAAGCACAGGATACCTAAAATAAATTGGAGAGGTACTTTATAAAGCTCTTCTTTCATAGAAATATTTCCTAAACTACACTGGATTAAGAAATAAAAAACAAAACAATAAGTGGTCCAACTGACTTCTGGCTTACAAAAAAAAGAAAGTAATTTTATGTTGCAGTTGTTTTTAACACAGAAAGAGCACTAATTAACCAGGCAATTTTTGCATTTATAAAATTATTCCGTATAACTTTTGAATCTAAAATTCAAAGAGTTTGCTGTTAAAAGAATAAATAATATAATTAATGTATTTTCCTTGATTATTCTAATCCTTGGTTATTAATACATTATTATTTCATTATTTTAAATATCTTCTATAATTTACTCATTGACCTACTAAGTATACAAAATATATGATAACATTTCTGATTAGATTCCCTTGAACAATTATTCTGCATTAGGAAGTATTTACAGAGGCACTTTGATTCACCTGTTCTCTGTGTGACATACCATCTCCTTACCAATGTAAAAATCACCACCATTACTTTATATAAAATCATATTCTTTCCTTTCTACTGGACTTTTTAAGCAAATAATTTAAAATACTTCTATTTTATAATATTTCAAAAACTGTTTTACTATGTATATTTTCCATTTTTATTTTAACAATGACTCAACACTATTTCTGTCGTATGCTGTTTCTAAAGTACCATTTGCATATCCTTAAATATTCCTATTGAGTTCATTCTGGGCAGACATGTTTATACTGTTGCACAGATACCCAGTTAGCCAAGTTCAAGTCATTGAAAATCACTACTTTGAAATTATAATTCTATGAGCATTCTCTCTGCTTTGTGTTCTCACTAACTCTTTTAAATTCTCTACTTCTTTCTAAAGGCTTACTAACCAAAAGAAATTATCTGGTGAGCATCCGTGTGCATCAGGCATTCATAGTTCTTTAGCACAGGTACTTGGTTCCCAGATAAATACTGGTTGCTGTCTTCCCTGAGCACCTTTCATCCTCTGCAGTATAATTTTATGTTAAGGTTTAGAGACACCACAACTGAATAACATAAATCTACTCATTATATCATTTAAGCTTTGACTTTCTGTTGTAGCCTGTGGGAAAGAAGGTCTTTTTTCCATTTAGCAGTCTAAATTTAAAATCTAGAAATATGACCAGATGTTCTCATTAAGCATTAAATAAATAACATACATGTATACTATTTCTTTCTTACACATAATGTGCCCTGCAATTTTAGTTTTAATTAAATATGGATTTTTTTTACTTAGTTCATTCTCCAGATAGCTTCACTAACTGTAATAATATTCTTAGTGTTCTCCAATGCCATTGAAGTTTTACAGAGGCAATGTCTCACTGTGAAACCTCAGCTAGAAATGTACAACATTTATGATCTCTTTCCACAAAGTAAGAGCTCCTAAAATAAAACACCCCCTTCAAATTTAACCCTTTAAGTATTACTGGCATGGGAAAATTTTATAAAATTTATAAAAGCATATATTACAATTCAGGTCAAAGGAGAATATTTGTGTATCTCTTTGTAGGTATTCTTAAAATATGATCTAATGAACAAAATAAACTGACAAAAAAAATAGGACCAGAGGCATGGATTCATGGAACAGACTGACAGATCTCAGGGGGGTGTGGGGAGACTGGAAAAGATTAGCCAAAGAACATATATGCATATATGTGTAGATCATGGACCCAGACGATAATGTGGTGAAGGCCAGAGTAGGTGGACTCTGGTGGATGGGGCGAAGCAGGGGATGGGGGCATCTGTAATAGTGCAAATAGTTAAAAAGTAAGTAGGAAACAAAATGGTTAAGATGATAAATTTCATGTTATATGTATTTTACCAAAATTATAAAAGCTAAGGGCATATATATATATACACATATATATATGTGTATATATATATATATGTATTTATGTCTAGTATAAACATAATGGCATAAAAGTTCTTCCAGCATCAGTGTAAATCTGCAAGGTACAGAATGGAAAGAACCCCTAGTTCATTGAGACACCTCTAGTCACTCATTTTTTTCATCAATTAATTAGAGCATCAATAATGTGCCTGGCACTGTACTGAGACTTGAATTATAAAATTAGGGGATACATGTACCTGTCTTCTAGTATACAAACAAGAAAAATGAATAAGCAAAAGATATAATCCTTACTATAGTAAATGTATGTGCAAAGTACTAAAAAAGTTCCACAGAGGAGGTTTTAACTGAGCTGGTGATGAAAAAGCAGTTCCACTTTTTCCATATTAATAAGTCAATAGAAAACAAATATTTACACCCAAAGACAATAAACAATCTAGCAGCCAATGCTAAAGGTTAAAAGCAAGGATTTGGGGAATGCATTTTCTAGGTTCACATACAATTTCACAACTTACTAAGTGAGAACATAGGAAAAGATATGTTAGCTCTCTATGCCTCAGTTTCTTCATTTGTTAAATAGAAATTATAACATAGGGTTACAATGAGGATACATGAGTCAATATATATGAGGTGTTTAGAATAGTGCCTGCTTAAGTGTTTGCTGTATAAAATTAGTAAACTTCAAGTTTTCTAAAATATGAAATTTAATAAAAACTGATGAGACAAGGTGGTCATATAAAAATTATTTAAATACTTAAAATGAGTATATAGACAAGATATTTTGAGCAGAGGAGTAATGTGGTAGATTAAAGATGGTTCAAATTCTTTGTCACTTATTCCACTTAAGGAGTGGAGTCCACTAATTTCACTCCTTCAGAATCTAAGATGAACAACATTGGTGAAAAGAAGTATGGCAGAAATGATGTCAGTTTCTTGGCCCATAAATTAAGAGACTGCCAGAATCCACTTCAAATTCCTCAAAACATTCTCTCCGGGAGCCCTGAGCCTCCCTGTTGGAAGTTCTTACTGTACAGAAGAGACCCCTCATCGATGCTCTGGTTGATGATCTGAGATGAGCCTAGTCATTTAACTGTCACTATCCAGGCACCAAACGTGTCAATGAAGTTACCTTAGATCCTCCACCCAAAACATCTGCCACAGAATAGCTCACAGTGAACTCCACCAATGTTAGATGTAAAAAAGACATTCATCTCATTCCTGCCAAAATTGTGGACCAATAAAATCATGAGATATTATAAAAATGGCTGTTGTTTAAGCCACTATATTTTAGGATAGTTTGTTACTTATGAATAAATAATCTAACTGAAACAAGTGACAAGGTCAGATTTTCATATTATAAAGATCCTTTGGCCATAGTGTCAGTAGAGAGCATGTAATAACTCGGACTGAGTCTGGAAGGGGTAGAATGATAAGATTTTTGATCAATCCAAAACAGAGGTGTTGAGAACCTAAAGTAGATTAGTGTTATTAGATAGATATGAAGAAGAAGGATTATTATTAAATTTAAAATGAAGACTTTTATCTGTATTTTTTCTTCTTTTTTTGCCTCTAGGGTTTTTTTTTGTTTTTTGTTTTTGTTTTTTCCTATTAAGTAGATACAGTTTAGGAAAAGTGAACTGAGTGGCTGAAATGAAATTCAAGACAATGAGCTAGTAAGCCAAAATTTATTTCTTGTGCTCTGAGGAGATTCTAAAAAGAAACATTTTTTTGGTATTCATTTGTTTATTGATTCTATAGATAAATATAGATGTAGATATAGATATAGTAGATATTCTAAGAATCCTGGATAATTTGAATTATAATATTTTCATCATAAGCCACTGAGTAAGTAAGAAAGAATGCAGGATGATTGAAGGAGACTTTGTCATGGCAACAGACTCTATGTTAAAGAAAAGAGAAAAAACAAGTGAGAGTAATATGGGGGAAGAATGATGCCATGTGAGTATTCTTTGGTGAGACCAACAATATCCTATTATTAGTTCAAGCTCTGGAGTGGGAAGTGGTCTATACAACTTTTTTTTCTAAAATGTTTTGGACAAAATCAATAGTTAGAATTCATCTAATATTTCAACCTAATATTAAAAAAAAACATATACTCCAAAATGAAACAAACATTTCACAAATATCCCTTTGGTCTTACAATAGGCAATTTGGTGTTCTCTGGGCTATTTTTTAGAAGTTCTGGTTAAGTCATATGACCCAATAGATTTTTGTCATCAGAGAGAAGACAATATATATGAAATGTTTAAAGGAATAAAAAAAAACCCAGCAATTTCATGAATATAGCTTGAGGATATTGAAATCCTCTGGAAGAATATCTGCATACAGCATGGCATCAGAGCAAATGAACATGTCTTGAAAAGAGATGCCAAAGTTAACAAGAGAACTTCCCACCTTGGTGTGACAAAGCAGTCACAAGTTTCTATGCCTTCTCTGAGAGGAATGTGCATGTATCATAGAGTAAGTCAAGAGAAGTGATTTCCTGGGCCCTAGAAGAGCAGGACACAGAAGGGCTGCAGGAACGGTATGATGAAGGATCATGTCAGAAGCCAGTCACTCCAGTGAATGTGGGGAAGCAGTGCTCAAGGTTCCACTACATCTCAGCAAAGGCCAGAAGAGGGTGGGTAAGACAGGACCAGTCAAACAACTTTTCTTCATAATGCCAGTATTTCTTCTGTATTCCACCCATAGGCAAACCACTGTAAAAAGTAATCTCTTAACCAGTTTTCTACTTCAGCATCTTCACAGATGATGTGAGTCATATGTAAAATCCTGTAGAGGTCTGGGCGGACTCAGGAGGTGTCAGTGACTGATTTGTGACAGAGTGATACCCCCCCAACTTTGCCCCAAGCTTGACTGCCACCTCCCCGTCAATGGATATCCTCTAGCCACAGCCTCCTGACTCCCGGCAGCCTCACTCTGCTGAGATCAGGGTCCTAAGAGAATCTTTGATAAAACTGAATTGTATGGCTGTACAACAGAGGACAGTTTTTCCTTGCGTGCCCAACAACTGCAGAGCCTTCAATTCACATGGCTTAGTCTTGGGCTGTTTGGGTTTGATAAATGCTGCTGGCCTCACCCTGATGACTCCTTGACACCCTGCCCCACCATAAAGGTCTGTAGGCACCCAGCAGGTGATCTAGACATGGTATACCCTGGGACATTTGCTGAGTGGCCACAAACCCAGCACTGGCACTGAGTTCAAACATGTATCAATCTGGTGAGTACCTCTCATCCCTACTTGGTGACTTACTGAGACCTAACTCATGCAACTCAAGTATAACCAGAGGCTCTTAGAGTAACTGAGCCTAACAGGCAACCAGAAGGCAGAGGCAGGAAGAGGCAGACCTCAGGATATTATGGGTATATTGCTGACCTACCCCTAGATTCTGCATTGGGGGAAGCTGGCCTAGGTGCAGAACTTGGTCCTTTGCACACACACCCATGCCCAGCAGAGGGAGCCATAAACTGTGGATCATTTTGTAGCTCCAAAAATGTTTCCCAGAACAAGTCATTTGCATTGTCTGACATTGACCTGCACCAAAATCTTTCCCAAGAGGGTCCAGGACTAACACAGCCAGTGCCTAGTTTCAGACAATATCAGAGAAGAATACAATTAGCTTCACAAGCAACATATCCAGAGGGAGATTGCAGCAGGCACAAGACCCTGCTGAGGAAAATTCAGCTTCCTTGGGTCAACATCTACATAGCAGTTCATACACTATGGTTGAAGTCAATCCTCACACTCAGCCAGCCTAAAATTCCAACCCATGCATGAACAATCCAATGGCAAACAAGACTCGATTATAACAAGAGGGCTTTATAAACCACATAAGGGACATTCCTGGAGCACCTGGATTAGATAATCAAGGAGACTGTGCCATTGGGTTCCATAGGACACCTAATATATAAGACCACCCAACCAAGACTGGGAGACAGAGCAGATCTACCTAACATATAGGGAAAAACACAAAGAGGCTGCCAAAATGAGGAGACAAAAAGATATGCCCTAATTAAAAGAAGAGAAGAAATATCCAGAGAAAGAGCTAAATGAAATAGAGGCAAGCAATTTACCAGAGAGTTTAAAAAATGGTTATAAAGGTGCTCAAGGAACTTAGTGAGAAATTCAACAACATGGAAAAAAGACATAGAAACCATAAAGAAGAACCAATAAGAAATGAAGAATACAATATCTGAAATGAAAAATACACTGGAAAAAAATAAACAGTTCGTTGGATTAAGCAAAGTGTCAAACCAGCAATTTGGAAGACAAGGTAGAAGAAAACACCCAATCAGAATAGCAAAAAGAAAAAATTTAAAAAAACAAGGATAGCTTAAGGGGACTTTGAGACAACATGAAGTGTAACAACATCTGCATCATAGAAATACCATAAAGGGAAGAAACGGAGCAAAAAATCAAGAACATATTTGAAGAAATAATGACTGAAAATTCTCTAACCTGGTGGAAAAAAATATATACATAAGTCCAAGATGTACAGAGAGTTCCAAATAAGATGAACCCAGATCGGCCTACACAAAGACACATCATAATTAAATTTGCAAAAGTTAAAGGCAAAGAGAGAATTTTAAAAGTAGCAAAAGAAAAAAAGGTTAGTTATTTACAGGGAGTTTCCATAATATTATAAGCTGATTTCTGAACAGAAATGTTTTAGACTAGAAGAGATCGGTATTAAATATTCAAAGTAATGAAAAGTAAGGTCCTACAACCAACACTAATTTACTCAGCAAGACTATCATTTAAATTTGAGAGACAAATAAAGAGCTTCCCTGACCAAAAAAAAAAGCTAATGGAGTTCATTACCACCAAACCAGTATTACAAGAAATCTTAAAAGTCTTGAAGAAGAAGGGGAAGGAGGAGGAAAAGGAGGAGGAACAGTGGAACATAAGTATAAAGACAAAAATGGCAATACATACATACCTATCAATAATCAATTTAAATGTAAATAACTTAAATGCTCCAATCAAAATAAAGAGTAAGTCCTGGCCAGGTAGCTCAGTTAGAGCATCATCCTGATATGCCAACATTGTAGGTTCGATCCCCGGTCAGTGCACATACAAGAATCAACAGATGAATGCATAAATAGGAGAAAAAAACAAATTGATGTCTCTCTCCCTCTCTCTGTCTTTCTCTCTCTCTCTCTTTTTCTCTCTCTCTCACTCCCCTTCCTCACTCTAAAATTTAAAGTAAATTTTAGTTTACTTTACTAAAAGTAAAGGCATGCAAAAAGATATTTTGAGCAAATGAAAAGGAAAAAAAGCTGGGGTAGCAGTAGTTATATCAGAAAAAATAGACTTTAAAACAAACACTATAGTAAGAAACAAAGATGGACACTACATAAAGATAAAAAGATCATTCCAACAAGAAGCTATAAACCTTTCAAATTTTTATGCACCCAACATAGGCACACCCAAATGTATGTCTTGATGGACATAAATGGAAAGATCAACATTAATATAGTCATAATAGGAGATTTTAATACCCCATTGATCAGTGAATAGATCTTCCAGACAGAAAAGCAATGAGGAAACACTGACGTTGAATGACACACTGGATCAGATGTATTACATTGATATCTTCTGAGCATTTTACCCCAATTCAGCACAATATATACTTTTTTCAAGTAAATAGAACACTTTCTAGGGTTGACCACTGGTTAGGACACAAAACAAGTCTAAATATACTGATAAAGATTATAATTAGATGAAGCATCTTCTCTGACTATAATTGTATGAAACTAGAAATCAATCACAAGGAAAAAAACTGAAAAACACACAAAGAAATGGAGGACAAATAACATGTCACTAAACAAAAAATAGATTAACAATGAGACCAAGGAAAAAATCAAAAGATACCTTGTAATAAATGCAAATGAAGCATAACAACCCAAAATATATAAGGCTCAGCAAAATCATCACTAAAAGGGAAATTCTTAGCATTCCAGACCCTTCTCAATCAACAACAAAAAAAATCTCAAATAAATAATCTAACTTCATATTTAAAGGACCTAGACAAAGAACAACAAAGCACAAAGTGAGTAGAAAAGGGAAAAATAAAGATGACAGCAGAAATAAACACGTTAGAGAATTTTTAAAAAATCAATGAAATGAAGAGCTGGATCTTTGAAAAGATAATCAAGATTGACGAATCATTGACCAGACTCATCAAGAAAAAAAGAGAGGGAATCCAAATAAATAAAATCAGTAATGAAAGAGAAGAAGTAACAACTGACGCAAAATAAATACAAAGGATTGTAAGAAAATATTACAAGTAAATACATGCCAACCAACTGATAAATCTGGAAGAAATAGATAAATTCCTAGAAACACACAACCTCATGAAACTGAATCAGGAAAAGTCAGAAAATCTGAATAAATCAATTCCAACTAATAAAATTAAAGTAATAATCAAATAATTCCAAATAAACAAGAGTCCTGGACAAGATGGCTTCACAGGTGAATTTACCAAACATTCAAAGGAGAACTAACTTGTATCCTCAAACAATTCCAAAAAGTTCAAGAGGTGGGAAGATACCCAAACTCATTTTATAAGGCCAGCATTATCCTAATTCCAAAACCAGATTAAGACACTACAACAAATTATATCAATATTCCCGATGAACATAAGTACTAAAATTTTCAACACAATATTAGTAAACTGGGTCTAGTGACACACTAAAAAGGTCACACAGCATGATCGAGTGGGATTCATTCCTAGGACACAATTTTGGTACAATATCTGCAAATCAAAAATATGATACATCACATAAAAATATAAAGGATAACGAACCAAGATGGCAGCGTAGGTAGACACACTATGCCTCATTGCACAACCGGAACTGACAGAAAGTCCAACCGCAAGGAAGTCCAACACCAAGGAGATAAAAAATAAACATTCATCCAGACCTGTAGGAGGGGCGGAGACTGGCAGCCGGGATGGAGAGGACTCACTCACGTTGCTGTGGCGGGACCAAGACTGGCAACCGAGACTGGTGGAGTGTGGGACAAACGGGGCATGCAGTCTGACCACTAGCAGACCCTGAGACCCTACATTCTCGCACAGATAAACCGAGAGGGCCGGACTCAGAGTGGTGGAGAACGGGGCAGGCAGAGCGGCAGGTAGCACCCTGTGGCCCCATTTTCACGCATAGATAAACCAGGATGAACAAAGGGGAGCGAAGCAGACCGCACAACCCAGGGCTCCAGCACTGGGAAATAAAGCCTCAAACCTCTGAGTGAAAACACCCATGGGGGTTGGGGCGGCAGCAGGATAAACTCCCAGCCTCACAGGAGAGGTCCTTGGAGAGACCCACAGGGGCCAAGAGCGTGCACAAACCCACCCACTTGGGAACCAGCACCAGAGGGCCCCAATTTGATTGTGGGTAGCAGAGGGAGTGACTGCAATCCAGCAGAGAGTGGAACAGGCGCCATTGCGCCCTCTCGGCCCCTCCCCCACGTACAGCATCACAGCTCAGCAACCAGCATTACCCCACCCCAGGGAACACCTAAGGCTCCACCCCTTAAAGTAACAGAAGCACCAAGACAAAAAAAATTGGCCCAGATGACAGAACACTTCAAAGCTCCAGAAATAATTCAACTAAGCAGCGAATAGATAGCCAGCCTATCAGATGCACAGTTCAAAACACTGGTAATCAGAAAGCTCACAGAATTGGTTGAATTTGGTCGAAAACCAGATGAAAAAATGAAGGCTATGCTAAGAGAGACAAAGGAAAATGTACAGGGAACCAATAGTGAGGCGAAGGAAACTGGGACTCAAATCAACAGTGTGGACCAGAAGGAAGAAAGAAACATCCAACCAGAAAAGAATGAAGAAACAAGAATTCAGAAAAATGAGGATAGGCTTAGGAACCTCCAGGACATCTTGAAACGTTCCAACATCCAAATCATAGGGGTGCCAGAAGGAGAAGAGGAAGAACAAAAAATTGAAAACTTCTTTGAACAAATAATGAAGGAGAACTTCCCCAGTCTGGCAAAGGAAATAGACTTCCAGGAAGTCCAGGAAGCTCAGAGAGTCCCAAAGAAGCTGGACCCAAGGAGGAACACACCAAGGCACATCATCATTACATTACCCAAGATTAAACAGGAGAGAATCTTAGAAGCAGCAAGAGAAAAGGAGACAGTTACCTACAAAGGAGTTCCCATAAGACTGTCAGCTGATTTCTCCAAAGAGACTTTACAGGCAAGAAGGGACTGGCAAGAAGTATTCCAAGTCATGAAAGTCAAGGACCTACATCCAAGATTGCTCTATCCAGCAAAGGTATCATTTAGAATGGAAGGGAAGATAAAGTGCTTCTTAGATAAGGTCAAGTTAAAGGAGTTCATCATCACCAAGCCATTATTATATGAAATGTTAAAGGGACTTATCTAAGAAAAAGAAGATAAAAAATATGAACAGTAAAAAGGACAGCAAACTCACAGTTATTGATGACCACACCTAAAACAAAAACAAAAGCAAACTAAGGAAACAACTAGAACAGGAACTGAACCACAGAAATGGAGCTCACATGGAGGGTTATCAACAGGGGAGTGGGAGGGGGAGAAAGGGGGGAAAGGGACAGAGAATAAGTAGCATAAATGATAGGTGGAAAATAGACAGGGGGAGGGTAAGAATAGTATAGGAAATGTAGAAGCCAAAGAATTTATAAGTATGACCCATGGACATGAACTATAGGGGGGAAATGTGGGAGGGAAGGGGTGGGCAGGATGGAGTGGAGTGAGGAGGGGAATGGGACAACTGTAATAGCATAATCAATAAATATATTTAAAAAAGAAAAATATAAGGATAAAAACAATGTACCTATATCAATATATATAGAAAAAGCATTTGAAAATATCCAACAATAATTTGTGATAAAAACTCTCAGCAAAGTGGGAATAAAAGGAGCATACCTCAACATGATAAAGACAATATATGATAAACCTACAGCCCACATTATACACAATGGGCAAAACCAAAAGTGTTCCCCTTAAGTTAGGGAACAAGAAAGTGATGTTTGCCTTCAGCACTGTTATTAAACATAATAGCGAAAGTCCTAGCCACAGCAATCAGACATTAAAAATGAACCAAAGGCATTCAAATTGGAAAGAAAGAAGTAAACTGTCATATTTTAAGATGACATGATAATGTATATGGAGAACCCTAAAAATTCTATTAAAAATGCTAGAAATGATAACTGAATTCAGTAAAGTAGCAGGGTAAAAAAATAAATATTCAGGAATCAGTTGCATTTTTATACACCAATAATAATTTATCAGAAAGAGAAACTAAGAAAACTATCCCATTTACACTTGCATCAAAAAAAAATAATGAGGTATAATTTTAACCAATGATGTAAAAATGTGTACTTGGAAAATTATGACACTGAAAAAAAGAAAACAAAGAAGATACAAATATGTAGAAGCATATACCATGTTCATAGGTAAAAAGAATTAACATTAGAATGTCCACACTACTCCTCAAAAAATCTATAAATTCATACAATTCCTATGAAGATACAATGTCATATTTCACAGAACTAGAACAAATATTCCAAACATTTATGTGGAACCACAATATACCTTGAATAGCAACTGCAATTTCATTGAGAAAGAAGAAAAAAGATGGAGGAATCACACTACCTATATCAAACTATACTACAAAATCATAGTATTCAAGACAGCATGGTACTAGCATAAAAATAGACATACAGATCAATGGAACAGAATAGATAGTCTAGAAATAAACTCACACCTTTATGTTCTATTAGTAATTGACAAAGTAGGCAAAAACATACAATGAGATAAAAAGAATCTACTGAATAAATGTTTTTTGAAAAAACTTCACAGATACATGCAAAAAATGAAACTAGACTGCCTTTTTACAACATACACAAGAATAAACTCAAAATGTGTTAAATAATTAAATATTATACTCAAAACAATAAAAGTTCTAGAAATAAACATAGGCAATAAAATCTGAAACATTTCTCATAACAATCTTTTTTCTCATATGTCTCCTTGGGCAAGGGAAACAAACAAACAAAAACAAATATACTACATCAAACTAAAAAGTTATTTATAGAAAAGGACACAACCTTCTGAATGGGAAAATATGTTTGCCAAAGATACACCTGATAAGGGATCAAAATCCAAAATTAATAAAGAACTTGACAAAACCAAAAAACCAAACAATACAATAAATGGGCATAGGACCTGAATAGGCTCTCCAAAGAGGACATAGAGATGGCCAATAGACTTATGAAAAAATGCTCGGCATCCTTAATCATCAGAGAAATGCAAATAAAATCACAAGGAGCTGTTACCTCACACCTGTTCGAATGGCTATATCAATATATCAACAAATAAGTGTTGGTGAGGATATAGAGAAAAGGGGACCCTTGTGCACTGTTGGTGGGAATGCAGACTGTTGAAGCCACTGTTGAAAACAGTATGGAGTTTCCTCAAAAAACTAAAAAATTAGAACTGCCTTATGACCCAGTGATTCCATTTCTGGGAATATATATGAAGAAACCCAAAACACTAAATGAAAAGAATATATACACCCCTATATTCACTGCAACATTATTTATAATGGCCAGGACATAGAAGCAACCTAAGTGGTCATCAGTAGATAAGTGGAATATTACTCAGCTGTAAAATGAAAGAAATATTATTTTTTGCAACAGCATCAATGGACCTAGATATTATTGTGTGAAGTAAAAAATAAATCAGTGAGAGAAAGACAGGTACCATATGATTTCACTGACATGTGTAATCTAATGTACAAAATAAACAAACAAAATAGAAACAGATTCATAGATACAGAGAACAGGCTGACAACTGACAGAGTGCAGGGAAGTTGGGGGATTAAGAAAAAGATGAAGGAATTAAGAAAAAAAATAAATAAACACAGTAAAAAAGCAGCATTGCATTGGCGGAAAATCCAATACACCAACCAATGGAACAGAATTGAGAGCTGAGAAAACAACTCACCTGCATATGGGAAAATAACTTATGTAAGGGGAATGAAAACATGCACTGGAGGAGAGAAAGCCTCTTCAATAAATGGTGCTAGGAAAACTGAAAAGTCCCATGCAAAAGAGTGAAACTAGACTACTGTTGGTCCCCATGTACAGAAATTACCGCAAAGTGTATCCAGACTTAAATATATGTCCTGAAACAATAAATTACAGGGATATAAACATAGGTACTAAATTTATGGACCTTCATCTAGAGAAGATTTTATGAATTTGACTTCAAAGGCAAGGAAAGTAAAGGAAAAATAAATGAATGGGACTATATCAAACGAAAAAGCTTCTGCACAGAAAAATAAAAACTGGTAACAAAACAAAAAGAAAACAAGCAAATGGGAGAAGATATTTTCAAACAACAGCTTAAACTATGGGTTAATATCCAAAATATATAAAGAACTCATACAACTCAACTCCAAACAAACACTTAAAAATGGGCAGAGACCTGAACACACACATCTCCCCAAAACATGCAAACAACCAACAGATATATAAAAAGATGCTCAACTTCACTAGATATTAGAGAAATGCAAATCAAAACTACAATGAGATACTACCTCACACTTCTTAGAATAACTATTAATAAGACAAGTGATATCACATGTTGAAGGGGTTGTGGAGAAAAGGGAACCTTCATTCTGCTGCTAGGGAGATGTAAACTGGTACAGCCACTATGGAAATCACTATGGAGGTTCCTCAAAAATTAGGAATAGAGATACCATATGACCCACCAACCCCTCATCTGGGTATCTACTAAAATGTTTTGAAAACATTTATGTGCAAATATGAGGTCTGTCCGGAAAACTTCCATCCATTGTTAATATAATGAGAATGGTTTGTGCAACACTGATGTAACATGGCAGCCAAGGAGAGTGGATTGGAATGTGCATGTGTGAACAGTGACAACTTTACAGTACTAGTCAGTGGGGGCAGCAGATGCCTTTGAGTGAGCATGTGTACTATGTAGCCATTGCATTCAAAATGACTGAGTGAGTAGAGCAATGAATCTGCATAAAATTTTACATCAAGCTTGAACATTCCTCCATGGAAACTATTTGGATGATTCAGAAGGCTTTTGGGAATGATGCAATGAGTGCAACACGAATAAAAGGGTGGCGCATATGCTTCAAAGATAGGAGAGAATCTGTTGAAAGTGATACGTGTTCTGGAAGGCCTGCCACAAGCAGAACACCTGAGAATGTTGAACGTGTATGGGCTGCAATCAACAAAGATTGGCACTGAGAGTTTGAGGACTAGAAGCTGTCTGGAGATTCAAAAAAACATTGTGTCTGAGATATTGATGCAGGATCTTGGCATGAAGTATGTCATGGCAAAATTGCAAAATTCATTCCTAGAATTCTTCTACCAGAGCAGAAGGAATATTGTGTTGTATTTGCTAATGACTTGATTCAAACCTCTACCAGCAAACCAGATTTCCTCAAGAAAGTCAAAACTTTGAAGGAGACTGAAGCATCATTGTCCTGTGTACAATGTTTCTTGTATCTTCTTCAATAATTGTCTCTAGTTTTTCATGTTATATTGCTAGATACTTCCTGGATAGGCCTCAGTATATGGGGCAAAAATGATGTGGTGCCTGTTTTTTTTTTTTTTTTTTTTTTTGAAACAAAAGAAAGCAAATTATCTCTCTGAACTTATTGGGAAATTACCATAATCATGGCAAAAATAAATAAATAAAATTTTTAAAAAAGAAACTGAGATTTAAAAACATAAAGCCAAACTCCAGAAAACTAGAAAATTTAATTCTTTCTTTTGACAATGAAACCATATTTTATTTCTTTTATAGGTTATCTGTACTGTATTTTTTCCGTTACCATATATCCCTGTTATACCTGCTTCCACCTCTACTCACTTCCCTTCTCGCAATCACCACAATGGTGTCTTTGTTTGTGGTCCTTTTTCTTTTTTGGCTGGATCCCTCCACTCCCAACCCCCTCCCTGCAAGAGCTATCAGCCTGCTCTGAGTCTGCCTCTATTTTGCTTGTTATTCCATGTGTCCATTAGATTTCACATATGAATGAAATTATATAATATTTGTCTTTCCCTGACTGGCTTATTTCACTTAGCATAATGCAATCCAGGTCCATCTATCCTGTTGTAAAAGGTAAAATTTTCAAATCAAGAAATAAATTAAATGTATGAAATTAAGATGCATTAAGAAAATAAATACATATCATAGAATTTATCTTTAAACAATAGTTTTAAAATCATCTTTGAGTGTATTCCTTGCAGTGTAGTTATTATTTTGTTACAGGATATATAGTGCTTTGGGTAAAAGTAACTATGGGGCCAGTTGGGTACTAGACTTATGGCGATCACTCTGTGAGGCATATCAGTGCTTAATTACTATGATGTACACTGTAAACTAAAACAATACTGGAGGCCAACTATTAAAAAAATTTGCATACATTCTAAAGTCTAACAACTTGAGACCTATTCACTGCTGTATGGTGTCAGTGTAGTCAAGTTGCAATGACAGCCATTTAGATGAACATATTTTACCTCCTAAAAGTTGAAATGACAAAATATAACATGCAAGGAGACAAGCTGAACATTAAACATTCTAGCACACTCCAAAAGTATTATGAATTTAAGCAAAGACAAATTGTTTTCTTGCAGTATTCTGCAATGAGGCACCAACTCAATGAAGTAATATGCTATTGAAATGTGGTGGCACGGTAAATCCTACTTCATTACCAATAAACTGAAGATCAAAACAATCAACTAAGCTCCACTGGTAATAAATTGAAAGTCAGTGGAGCAAAAAAATGTATTACTGGTAGAATTAATTTTGGCACAAATGATATTGTTCAGTTTTCCCCTTTTCTTAAGACAAATCAACCCCATGCAAAGAGTTAATAGACTGTTTGAAGGTAAACTCAGTATTATATTTGATCTTAGCAGAACATAATTACTTAGACTCCATTTTATATGTATTTTGAATAATTTTTATGATAGTTTCATGATTAAAGTGTATCCTAAAAAGTCTTTTGAATTACATATGAATTTTTTCACAAATTTTCCAAAAGACCCTCATAAGTGAGTGGTCTAATCATAATTATAATAAGTTGGGTTAATATTTTATGGGCTTATATGATTTAAAACTTAACAAAATTGTAGTATGTCATAGGAAGTTGTTTAGATACTGAGAGAATTTATACACATACATGGTACCAAATGAAGGAAGCTGACATGTTTTAAAGGTACTTGGGACTCTAGCAATGAGAGAGTTAAGCTCACACCTGGGGCTGAACCTAAAGATTCTGGGTGGGAATTTCAGAGCTGAGGCAAGTTAATAGCTCCTCTATTACAGGTTATCACCAAACACTACTTGCTTCTATTTTTTTCTTCTGCTTTAGACTAGCATTTGAGTAGTGACAATTTTAAGAATGTTGTATTGTTTAACTGTTACAATAGTAATTAACTATGTAGTCATTGATGAGGAAGGAATCCATCCATATTTAGGTGATAATTTCTCTAATATCTTAAAGAGTAAACATATTTTTCATCAATTGGGTTTTAGGTCAACAAAGTTGTAGGATCAATATTTATTTTAATAGAATTAACAAAATCTGACCAAGCTATGTATAAAGATGTTTGGTCAAATATTTTTTTCAAAGGCTTAAACAAGTGTGGAGATTTCTAAGTACATAACTCAGTTTATATTGACCCACATTCTCTAGGCCATAAAAATCACATGAGACCATGTTTAAGGTTCATAAACATGCCATAAGAGTCATAAATTGTCCTTGTGCATCTCACTATAACCAAGGGATAAATCACAAGTCTCTCAGACATTGTTGTATGTTACACTGCCTGAGCAAGACTCTGAGTTAACTATCAGTAAAAAAAAAAAAAAAAAAAAAAAAAAGCCTTCAGCAATTAGAAAAAGTGTGCTTAATTTTTCTTATCATATCACTTTGGGAAATTAAGACTGTTATTCAAAAATTCTTAAATATTGTACTGAGAGATTTTATTACAGAAGTGCATAGATTTTCAGAGTAGTAAGAAATTTTCACTCAGTAGCTCCATTCAGAATAAAGTAACTGCTTAAGATTATCTAGTGACAATTAGAATTTTGCCTCAAATCTCCTAACTCATACAAAGGTGTCTTTTTAGCTACAAAGCATCACTTATGAAGTAATGATTATTCTGAGGATATCTGAAACCTATAGTAGTACTTGCTTTTTAAGAACAGATGTTTATACTACATAATTTGGCTTCAAATCCATTTTTTCTCATCTTTTAAAGCTGAGTCTGTTGTCTGTAAATCTTCATAAAGCACAGAGAAACTTGCTATCATTATGTAAATCCATTTGAAATCATTTATAATTTTGTTTTTGTGTTTGTTTTGTTTTAATAATAATTGCATGGAATTTAATGTATGACAAATTATTTCTCACATACGCCTATTTTTTCTAAGTTGTTTCTAAGTGTTTCTATTGTTGTTCAAGTACAGTTCTCTGCCTTTTCCCCCCACCCCAGCCTAACCCCCCGCCTTCTCCACCTCCCTCCCATTTCCACCCTCCATTATTTTCCATGTGTCCTTTATAATTTTGTTTTTTATATCTAACAAGTTAAAGATGCTCCTTAATCCATGTAGAAGTTGGCTTTCATAGTTACATTAGGACATAATTTAGTAATAAAATCATTACCCTTCTTAGAGATAGAAAGTGAGGTTTATTCACATATTAATAATGGATACCACAGTTAGTCATAAATAATCTTGACTGAAAGTATTCTATAAAGGAAATAATATTCCTGGTTTTCCTCAGCATCTGAATGTTATGACCCAATGAAATATGTAAAATTTACTTGCACCTATAAGAAATAATTAATCAGCAGCTTTGTTGAGTTGTTTTAAATTATCTTTTAAGAATGAATCCACATTCTGTTGTTGGTAATGATAATAATGATAATAATAGCTACTAATAATAAGATTAATTTATCCTGCTTATGTGTAGATGGGTTTCCCTATGTTCTGCTTGGTATGATTTTCAAGCAATCACTTTAACAAATCAATAAAAACATATTCAGAAATCAAGTAAACATATCCCTACTAATTAATAACTACTAACAAATATTAGTAGGTAGGATTGTTTATACTAATTGTAGGTACTTCACAGCATTTTTGAATCATATATTTTAAACAAGATATTAACATATACTAATATATTATTATATATAACATATAATGCATAATACATACAGTCATATATTAATTGCAATTATCATAATTGTATATTATATTAATACATAATAATTATATATAATATTATATATTATGGTATGCTTTCAGCATTTGGTAATTTTTATTTTTACATTTGAGCCTTTATTTATTTAATCAAATTATAATTTATTTTTTATTTTTTTCATTGTTCAAGCACAGTTGTCTCCATTCCTGCTCCTCCACTCCCCCTCACCCCAGCCATCCCCACCTCCCACCCTTGATCCTACTGCCCTTTGGTGTTGTGCATGTGTCCTTTATGCATGTTCTTGAAACCACCCCCACCCCATTTTTCCCCCTTTATCCCCTCCCACCTCCTCTCTGGTCACTGCCAGTTTGTTCTTAATTTCATTGTCTCTGGTTATATTTTGACAAATACCATATGATCTCACCTATAAGTGGAAACTAATCAACAAAACAAACAAACAAGCAAAATACAAGCAAACTGTAAATGTTTTAAGGAGAGTATAAATCATTGAAATAAGTATAATATTTTTGAAAAATCATGTAAATAATGCTAGTAAGAGAAAGTATGCCATAAAGAGAAAGATCAAATTGACTAAATGAAAGGCTAAAATGAATAAATTTGAACAAAGAGCAATAAAAATGAGATTAGATATGATATAAAGAGCAAAATGTGATAAAGTTAGCCAAATGAAATACTTGATTTTTATAATCATATGTGGAAGGGTACAACACTTAAAAACAGTGTTATAACTGTGAATATTATAATAAACTACATCTTGTTCTAATAGTACATCCTCTTTATATTTTCATTGGACAAAAATGTGCGTATCATATTCTATAGGCCATCAACAAATGACTTTGACAGACTCTACTTATGCATTTCTAGGCTACTGTTTGATCACTTTGCTCTGTCAAGAGTGTGAAGAATGTACTCCATATGTCTCATGCTTGAACAACAAATCAATGTGCCCCCAAAACAAAATTTATTGTATTGTTAAAATTTAATAGGTACTCATTCAAATCCACATACCATTTATTACCACAGGTATAGTTGATTACAGTAATACCAATTATAATCATGAATTAATACATTTGCAAATAACATTGTTTGGTGTTCTGACTACACATTTCAATCCCTCCTAACCTAACATTTGTTGATAGGAAATTATAGCATACCTTGACAAATGTTGTTAGGAAAAAATTATACATTCTGCAAATGCCTTTCTCTAAGGTTTAGTAGATCCTCCTGATTGTACCTACTACAGAGTAGGTCCAAGGATAAGATGTGTTTTTTATTTAGTGTCTTTATTTGGAAGCATCACTTAGTCATGTCATTTGTCATTGCTGTGTATGCTGTGAATGATACAAGTTAGCTTTAGGTATGGTTTTAAATACATTGTTTTTTATGACTTTTGTTCTTATCCAATAAATAGTGAAAAGGTTGACTTTCTTTATTAACCACCAAGGCACTATTTGCTTCTCTTTTTCCATAATACTTAAGAGTTCTTTGTCTTATGTGCTATTTCTGTGCTATCATCAATCAGCATTCCTTTCAGGTGAAGAGCACTTATCAACTCTTTCCTATTTTGAAATCACAAAATGCAATTTTATTACTTGATCTTCTCAGTAGAAAGAGTCACATCCTAAGATCTCAGCTAAAAAGTGATCTTTGAATTGTTGATTGGCATGACATTTGTACAATATGATATAACAATTCATACTGGTAAAAGTATTTCAGTTATCATTATTATATTATTTCATGCTCAATATCATGTGATCTGCACTTAGATACATCCCCTGCATTTAATAGTTTTTAATGAAGCATCTTTTAGCTTAAGTATGGCTCATAGTCTATTCAGTAGTAAACACAAAATCTCTTGGAAGCATACAAATAGATATCTTATAATAAAATTCATTCATTCTGCAATGATGTATCTCATTCATTGGATACATGTACACATTTAACACATTCACTTATTCATCTGATAGAGAAGAAGAAACAGTAATAAACACATGAAAACTGAGCAACATCTTAAGTTGAATGAAGACACTAAAAAGAGTGATGTGATAATGATTTAACAGAAAGTAATTTAAACTAAATTCTAAAGAAAGGTTTTTGGGAAATTGCCATTTTGTTAACACTGGTACCTTACAAAGAGGTACCTAAGATAAAAAAAAAAAATTAAAGCAGAGCATTTCAGGTTAAACAAACAATTTATGAATAAATATATACATGTTAAATAAATTTTAAGCAAGTAATTAAATCAATATAACATAAATAATCCAGAGTAGAAGTTCTATCACTCTTTGGCTTTTAATCCCTTCTACAAGGTATTTGTCACTAAACCCATATGGCAATATGAGTATTTTGTTAATTTGTCCGATATGGTGAAGGTAACTTAGCTCTCAGATGAGAGACTGTTCTCTGACTTCTGATTTTGGTCTTAAACATTTTGGTTTTTCCCATCTTACTTAGATTGGTGTAACTATGAATCATGTCACCATTCCCTTCTTATTTTTTCCAAGTTTCTCTAAACACTATGTATCCCTGCAGGCACTCACAGCTGAAGAACTTTGCTGGTTACAGTCACTTCCCTCCACTTTATTACAAGAAAACTGTAGAGATATTTTATGGAATAAGATACAAAGTCTGTAATTTTAGCAACTACAAAAATGTAATATATAGGCAAATGCATTGTGATCAAGTGAAAATCATCCAACAAATGGAAGTTTTAAATGCTTGAAAATAAATAGATGTACTTTACTATGTCAACACATGGTAGGAGGCAAGCATAATTATCCAATAGAAACCCAAAAAAGTGTTTGACAAAATTTACCAGTCATTTGTTGTAGAATTCCTCAATAAACAAATAATAGAGAGACATTTCTTCAAATTATTAAGGTACTTTTATAAAACATGCACAGGTTATGTCATATTTAATGGTTTAAGACTCAATGTTTTCCCCCCAAATCTGGATGACTATTTTTAGCAATTCTGTTCAACATTATGTGGAGATTCCATCCAGTGCAATAAAGAAAGAAAAAAAAAATAGGTATACATACTGAAGAGACAGAAATAAAAATATGACTTTTTACAGACAACATGGTGCTCTACTTGGAAAAAATCCTTAATAATCTGAAGAAAATCTATGGCATTAAGGGAGTTCAAGATGGCAGCATAGGTAAGCATGGACTGCTTCCTTGCACAACTACATCAAAATTACAACTAAACTATAGAACAACCATCATTCAGAACTGTCAGAAATCAAACTGAATAGAAGTCCTACAACTACAGAATTAAAGAAGAAACTTCATCCATACTGCTAGGAGGGGTAGATGCATGAAACAGGCAGGTCCAACACCCACATGTAGTAGATAAAAATCAGGAAGGATATCATGGGACCAAGGGGTCCTATCTCCACATCAGCCGCCCCCCCCAACCCCCACCCAGCCCAGGGTCCCAGTGCCAGAAAGGTAAATAACTTCTGGCTATAAAAACCAGTGGGGATTGTGGATGTGGAAGACAAATTGCTAAAGTCTCAGGCAGTTCCTCTGAAAGGTCCCATACACAGACTTAGACTCACCCCTCTAAGCTCCAGCACAGGAGCAGCAACTTGAGAGGCATCAGAGAAATACAAGGAAGAACTGAGTTGTCTCCCTGGCATCAGGGAGAGAGATGGGGGTCATCTTTCTCCCAGACAAATGTGCTAGCAGAGGCAATTGTTCCTTTTCTGAGCAGTCCTCCTACCCCAAAGATCCAGAGTTGACAGGTGGGTACCTTATCTGAGACTCCGTCAACCTGGTTGACAGTTTGCCCTGCCATGCTGATTCCCTGAAGCTCTTTCCTGCCCGACTTTTGGGCCCACACAGGCTATTTCCATTGGCTTCTTCATACAAATGGCTCATCTTGCCTCATGATTCAGATCTTCCTAACTTCTCTCGAACAAACAGCATCTGGCCTCAGTATGCCCTGTGCCTATTTTTAAGTGTTCCCAGGCCCAGGAGCAGTAGTTAGCATTGGTTCACAGCTTGGACTCATTTGGGAAACTCCAAGGCCAGCACAAGTATGAGCCATCTGCAGATTGCTTTGTAGCTTATTTGGGTGGCCAAAGGCAGAACACAGGGGTGGATGACCTTGTCATTCACCTCCCAGGAGGCCCCAAAGACTGCACACCTAGTGGACAGCTACAGCTCATGTCAGAGCACCACCACTCAGCCACCTCCACAAGTGACATACTCAAGGGGTGAACTCAGTGGGCACCAGAGCTCTGCTGAAGTAAGTGCTGCTTTGTGGAGTGGATCCCTGCACAGCTGATCCTCCATGGTGTTCAGAGGTTGGTGGTCAGTGGTCACTGCCAGTCCTTACAGCTAATTGGCCTGGGTAAATCCCTCTGATTGACTGGCCACCAACAATCAGTCTCAGCTGCAGAAGTGGCATGTACACAGCCCACACAGTGGTTGTACCTTCAGTACCCAGCTGGGTGATTAGGGAGGCTGTGCAACTGAAACCTATGGGACACTTACTACATTAGGGCACTCTTCTAAGCCAGGAAGTCATAATAGCTCTACCTAATATGTGAAGCCAAACACAGGGCACATGCCAAAATAAGCAGTCAATGAAGCATGGCCCAAGTAAAGGGACAAAGCAAAACTCCAGAGGGAGAACTAAGCAAAATGGAGACAAACTGTTCTCTAGAGGCAGAGTTTAAAATGCTGGTTATAAGTATGCTCAGTGAACTTAGGACCTCAACAACATAAAAAAGATAATGGAAACCATAAAAAATCCAGTGAAAAATGAAGGATACATTAATTTAAATGAAGAACAATTTTCAGGGACTCAAAAGTAAAGGGAATGGAGACATTAATCAAATCAGAGGTTTAGAATATAAGGAAGAAAAAACACTCATTCAGAATAACAAGAGAAAAAGAATCCAAAAGAAATGAAGATAGTTTAAAGACCCTCTGGGACAACTTCAAGTGTACCAGAATTTGCATTCATGGTGATATATATGGAAGGAGAAGAAAGATAGCAAAAAATTGGAAACCTATTAAAAAAATGACAGAAACCTTCCCTCATTTGGTGAAGGAAATAGACACACAAGACCAGGAAGCACAGGAAGTCCCAGATAAGATGGACCCAAAGAAGCTTACACCAAGGCACATAATTAAAATGCCAAAGATTAAAGACAAAGAGGGAATCTTAAAAGCCACAAGAGAAAAGCAGTTAGTTACTTACAAGAGAGTTTCCATAAGCTGATTTTTCAAAAGAAACTTTGCAGGGCAGAAGGTTGGCAAGAAATATTGAAAGTGACAAAAAGCAAGGGCCTACAACCAAGATTACTCTATCCAGCAAAGCCATCATTTAGAATTGCAGAAGAGATAGAGAGCTTCCAAGATAGGAAAAATAAATGCTAAATAAGTTCATTATCACCAAACCATTATTATACAAAATGTTAAAAGTTCTTTAAGAAGAATAGGAAGATCAAAAATACAAACAATAAAATGTTAATAAGTACATATCTATCAATAATTGAACCTAAAAAAGCAAAATGAATGAACAAGCAGAACAGAAAAAAATCATAGATACAAAGAAATTTTTGATGTTTCCCAGATGGGAAGAGTGTTGTGGGGACACTCTTCCTATCTGGCAAAAATAGAGATTAAAAAATACAAATTGGTAGCTACAGAATATTCATGGGGATGTAAAGTATAGCCTAGGGAAGAGAGTAGCCAAAGAACATGTATGAATGACTCATGAATATGGAAAACTGGGTGGGGATTGCCTGAAAGAAAGGGGGTTTTGGGTAGAAGGTGTCATAGGGGGATAGTTTGTGAAAATTATAATAGCATAAACATAAAAAAAATAAAGAAAATCTATGAGGACTAAATAGCAAATTCAGCAAAATAATAAAATACTACATTAATGTATATAAATCAATTGTATTTCCACATGTTAGCATTAAAATAATAAAAATAAACTAAATATAATTTATAAAACCATCAACACAATAAAATAGAGAGAAAAAAAGCAGAATTTGTATATTGCAAACTATAATAATCTTACTGGAGTGTTGGGGAGCTTTAGCGCAGCCCCCCGGTCCGCCACAGATGAAGAATAAGACTACCAAGACATGATCTGCTTGGGGAGGAAAGGTGGCTAATCTCTCAAAGGAGAAGGGCCTTGATCTTTTCCCTCCATGGGCTTTTATTAGGTTCATTTGCATAGGAATGCAGATAAAGCTCATCAATCATTGTCAGCCAGTAAGGGTTAAACAATACAGGATTTACAGAGAACCTTGAGGGCTTATTCTGAGTTACAGACAATTAGTTAGAGGGCTATAAAACTTTAGGCGCCAGACTCATCTCAGGTCTGGACCCTTATCTCTTAAACTGAGGGTACAAATTAAGTAGGTTTCACAGGAATGTATGTATTTTTCTTAGGCCTGATTCCCCAGGGAGTCTGCCCCTCCCAGCCCCTCCCTGCACTGCCCTCTGTTATTGCTTCAGGCTCAAGTCAGACAGGGAAGTAAAGCAGCCAAGAGATTAGGAGACTTCTTGCAGACAGAATGAGGGCTATTTCAAAGCCAAGGGGCGAAGGTCCATCACCCCCTTTTGCCACAGCCCCCTGAGTCCTTCCCTGCGAGCTTATCCCTGGTGACCAGAGCCTGTCTTAGCTTGATCCTCCCTTGAGGATTCTTACCCGTCATTGGCTAACTGGCCAAGCTCAGGGCCAAGCAGGGTGAAGTGGGCAGAGGTGGCACTTCTGCCAGGGAGATAGGCTTTGTCTCCTTCATGGCTTATGGTCCCAACTCTGACTCAGCCTTAACCATGGGAGTTACAGCCTCTGAAACCAGGCAGGATGGTTCCCAACACTAGAGATTCAAAGAAAACATAAAAATGAGTGATATATACCATGTTTATTAGTTTATGTGAAGATTTTTTATATGGGAGATCATGTTTCCTTAAAAAAAAGGTAATAATCAGAACTAAAAGCTGTGGTCTTTGTAATACATTCTATAATTCTAAGATGTTATGTGTGTAATGTAAATCAAGTGATTAATTATGGAACTTTCTAGTTATGCCATTTCTTCTTTCCTTTATTTTTTTTATTTTTTAGGTTTTATATTTTTATTTTTTTAAGAGGGGTTTTTATTTTATTATTTACTTATTTTATTTATTTTATTGTTGTTCAATTACAGTTGTCTGCATTTTGTCCCCACCCCTCCCCCCTTTAAATCAGAATTCTCATATAGAAGAATGGAAAAGTATATGGAATAATAAAGTAGTTAAACAAAAGCCTTTTAGTTCTGACTGAATGATTAGTTTGGAAGTGAATCATATTGTTTTTAACATATATATTATTATGTGTATGTATTAATTTATATATCTATATGTCTACATATTTTTATCACATATAATATATAATATGGATCCTAACTCTCTAACTGAAACTATAATTAGGGTGGAACACATGGACAGTGTTCTGGAGTTACCTGAAAATTCCCTTTTTTTTCTGTTTTTTAAATGTAATTTATTGATTATGCTATTACAGTTTTCCCATTTTTTCTCCCCTTATTCCCCTCCACCCTGCACCCACCTTCATCCATCACTCCCCGACCCTTAGTTCATATCCATGGGTCATACCTATAAATTCTTTGGCTTCTCCAAAATTCCTATTTTTTTCATCTGGTCACAAGTGTGTTTGCCTTATAGAAACTCATAAAACTATATACATGTTTTGTTTACTATGTTTATATATTTTTAATAGAGGGAATAAAAATGTCTAAGGTTTTCTACCATAGTGAATAAGCCATACTGTCCATTACATGCTTCCAGTATTTTTATTACTCCATTTTCCCATTCTGACTTAATACTGAAATAATTCATGTGATCAACCTCTGAGCTGCAGAAATGCCCTGGTGTCATGTCAACACTAGAAGGAATCCACTTGAATAAGATTGCCAGGTGTTACACCAAAAGGTTACACTAAACTAATGACAAGCCAAAAGACACCATAATTTCTAAGCATATTTGCCTTTATATATTGGAAAAGCTAAGGTACAGTATAGGTACAGTGATATGTACCTATAATATTGTACAGTATAAAATGTGTAAAGTATTCAATATTTTGATTTATCTGGATAATGGTAAACACCTGTATAGCAATGAAATATAGGTCTAGAATCTACAAATCTAGTTATTTGCCTTTTTTCCAGATACTGGAAAATATTCCTTGCCATAATAAATCTTGCTAATATTAAGTCAAAGAGAAGCATTTGCTTCAGAATAGAAATTGTTTTCTATTCTTACAATAGATTCAATTTTGTAATATAGCAAATAGACATATTATTCAATTTATAAATAGATTTCTAAGTAAGTATCACAGTAGACCGAATGGTGGGGAATGGATTATAAAATATGACTCAATTTACAACACCAAAATGTCTATTTCTTATCCCAAACTATTTTTATTCTAAACTAGTAACTCATTTGTAGCTCATTAAAAAGAGAGGGGGAAAAAAAACTGTCAGTGTTTTGTAGCTGCATTTCCTTGAGGGATTAAATTTATTTCTAAAAAGCTGGCTTGCTTAAATTTCTGATTTAAACATTTGAACAGTCATAGTTGTGAGCATAACTTTGTCCTTTACCATTCCTATCTGGAGTGTTAACCTGAATTCTAGGACCCTTAACAATTTAACATTCCAAGTTCTATCAGTTGGTGAAATATATAATTAAAGGTGGCAGCAAGAAGGTTTCTCAGAAAGGACTTAGTAATGGATTGGAATTTTCTGAAATTGTATTAAACAACATGTATTTCTCCTAAAATATCTGTGTACTTCAGAAAATGTATACATAAGTACTGTTAATATATTCACTTACAGCCAAATCAATAAAAACAACAGCAATTATTAAATAATGTGCTTTCTTTGTAGGAATTACAATAAACATAAATTTTCAATTTTGACATGTTTGTGTTTTCTAAGTATCAAAAGCCTTTATATGATTTCAAAGAAAGTTAAAACATTTATTTGTGGGAACATTAAAACATTTATTTATCAAATATAATTTTTCACTGACTATCATTCTTTGAGAGGATTTTATTAGTAATTTATAAAAAGAAAGACCTTGTTTAAGTTTCTGAGATCAAAGATACTCTCTATAAGCTCTAAGCTCCATTAGAAAAATTGAGGGAAACATCGAAGTGAGAATTAGAAAAGTAGATTGGCAAGGGGGCATCCACAGACAAAATACACAGTCCCCCTGGATAGGCACCGCAGCAAGCACTGTATTTCAGGAATGTGATGAGTTAAAGAAAAGTTTGAATGGAGAAAAATGTACTCAGACTATTGTTTCTACAAAGTCAAATACTCATTCAGACTGCAATTCTTAAAAATGCCAGCATTATGATGGATTTTGGGGAAAAGAAAACACTATTGTGTTTTTGTGAAAAACACTTCAGTTTGGCAAATAAAGGAGATAATAAGCTAAAAATTCATGTCTAAATGCCCTGAAGTCTTGCTATATCTTGACCTACTAGAAGATGAATTTCTGTCTGAGGCATTTCTATCTCATACCTTTTCCAAAGGCATTCATTAGAGTAAGCAGCAACAGAATCTAGATGTAACATCTTTTAACCTGTAACAGAGTAATGTGGCGTTGGCCATGCTGTTAACTACAAGGGCTTTAAAAAAATAAGTCAGTGGATTTTTTAAAATTATAGCCAAAAGGAGTATTTATAAGATCAACATAATAAGGTTTATTTATTAATATGTTCCGTATCCACTAGTCACATCACACATTTTTAGTTGCTATATGTAGTTCACAAAACATAAACAAATAGAATTTTACTGAAAATACTTAATGAAGGAGCCAAAAACATACACTGGAGAAAAGAATGCCTCTGCAATAAGTGGTGCTAGGAAAATTTGAAATCCACACGCAAAAGAATGAAACTACACTACAGTTCATCCCCATGTACAAAAATTAACTCAAAATGGATCAGAGGTCTAAATATAAGATCCAAAACAATAAATTATATAGAAGAAAACATAGGTACTAAAATTATGGACCTTTGAAGGGAACATTTTATGAATTTGACTCCAAAAGCAAGGAAAATATAGGCAAAAATAAATGCATGAGACTATATCAAACTATAAAGCTTCTGCACAGCAAATGAAACTGCTAACAAAACAAAATGGCGAGCAACCTAATGGGAGAAGATATTTTCAAACAACATCTTCAACAAGGGATTAATATCCAAAATATATAAAGAACTCTACAGCTCAACACCAAACAAAATATCCGGTTAAAAAATAGGCAGAGGCCTGAACAGATACTTCCTTCAAGACAAACAAATGGCCAATGGATATATGAAGAGATGCTCAAATGCACTATTAGAGAAATGCAAATCAAAACTACAAGATACCACCTCAAACCTGTTAGGTTGGCTAATATCAACAAGTACTACCAAGTGCTTCAGAGGTTGTGGAGAAAAAGTACCTTCATTCACTGCTTGAGAATGTAAATTGGTACAGCCTCTATGGAATGGTATGAGAGTTCCTCAAAAAATTAAGCATAGAGGTACAATATGACCCAGCAGCCTGTCTTCTGGGTATCTACCTGAAAATTTGAAGACATTTGTTCACAAAGATATGTGCACTCCTATGTTCATTGCAGCATTATTCACAGTGACCAAGAAGACATGGAGACAACTAAAGTGTCCTTTTATAGATGATTGAATGAAGAAGATGTGGTATGTATCTACAATGGAGTACAACTCAGCCATAAGAAAAGATGAATTACTGCCATTTGTGACAACATGGATAGATCTTGAGAATATCATGCAAGTGAAATAACTCTAAGGTCAGAAAAAGCTAAGAACCATATGATTTTACTCAGATGTGGGATATAATACTGAAATTCATAGACACAGACAACAGCATGGTGGTTACTACAGGGCAAAGGGTGGAGTGTAGTAAGGTTTATAGGGGGTCAAATAAATAGTGAAGGAAGATGATTTCACTTTGGGTGGTGGGCACACAATGCAATATACAGATCATATATTATAGAAATGTACACTTGAAACCTATATAATCTTCATTTCATCTCAATAAACTTATTTTCTTTAATTTAAAAAAAAACAGAGCCAACTTTCAGGAGTGCAGACCTAGTTGATCTTAGTTCTCAGTTATGCTCAAATCTTCCATGAATGAGGTGAATATGTAAGGTAGGCAATTATTCTAGCAATATAGAAAGTTAAAAATATTTTTACTGAAAATTATAATATTGAATACTTAATACCTAAGATAGTTTTAGTAATGGAACACAACAAGAAAATATTATCATCACATAGAATCAGGCTTTCTTTTATGTGAAGTAAGAAAAAGAAATTAATGCTTATGTATGTTGTAGATAACAGAAAGAGAAAGGCATGTGAGGTTTATGTAGATGACCTGTTAAAACCAATAAACAAATAAATACTTTGTAGAAAAATGTTATTTTTCATTGTTTTATTATGAAATTGTTACAGAACGGACCCGTGGTGGGGGGGTGAACAATATTCTATTACCAAATGGACCCCTCCCTTCTTCTCCAAGGGTTCCCCTGTACTAGGTTCGCCTTGCCTGCCACTAGGGAATGATATCTCTCAATGCAAGAGATTGGTGAAAAGGGAAGGAATTATTTACTCTAAGTTTGTACAGACTTAAGAGTGGTGAATGACTTACTGTCTTTATTGAGATCCCAAAGTCCCTTAGAATACCCACAAATGCACACAGTCCTTCCTTCCCCTTCTGCCCAGTCCGGGATAGAAGTCCATGGCTCAGGTGGCCCCAGGTTCTTTCCAGTAATCTGTTCTTGGCTGGCTGGCCCCCCTAGGTTCTCAGCACCATCAGCTGTGTCACCACCGCAATCTCCAGTTTTTAATCCAAACCTTTTCATGACCCTCCAGCAAGAATCATTTCACCCCTTTCCGTCCTGCAGCATCTCTCCTGCATTCTTCCAAACTGCTAAGAGAGAGCTCTGCATCGCTGCTACATCTTGCTTCCCAGCTTCCTCCTACCTGTGTGGCAAACGGAGCCCCAAAGCCATGCCAGAGGTTAGTTGCAAAACTGTTGCTATGCAAAACAACTTTCAATGGCCCTGATCCACGTGTTCCATCCCCCAGTTCAGGCTTGTGGGGGTGAAGACATCCTATATTTTTTAATATTTCCTGGGCACCCTGAGTTCTGGACCTCATTACAAATCCTTATTTGGGGTCCCCCTGGCTACACCCTGTTACAAAATGAATGTCAAAGATCATAAAAATTTTTTTGGATGACTGCTTCTCAGATTCACCACAGTCCTGGCTCAGTAGTGCTATTCTATTTAGTACTAAACTATCATCAGTTGTGGAAGTAATTCAGAGCCTGCTTGTATTAAAAAATGTGTGATTACTTTCAAATTTTTCACTCCATGAAAAAGCACCTGTTCTTGTATTTTATTTATTTTTTATCCTTCTACAAAAAATGAGTGAAATGTTATCTAGTTCATTTATTTGCAAGAGGTTCCATTATTGAAAAAAAATGTCATATTTTGTTTGTAATAGTATGCTTTAAGGATTAATGCATAAATTAATGGATATTTCTATGTATTCCTACCTGAGACACTACCAGATGGTACTATGCTTGTCTAGGTTAATAATTTTGTGAGAGACCTGGGCTTACAGCCAGACCTACACACCATTGACTGAGAGAAAACAATGTAATGTTGAACCGTACATAAAAATCATGATTGGCACTTTTGTAATTTAAACAGACATCTGCTTTCTTATATCATGTTAATCTGATATACATACACACACATTTTTCTGGTTTGATCTAGTTATAAAACTGAATATAAGAGGGTAATTAAAAATATGTGTACTTGAGATATCTGATATGTGTGTATATAAATACAAATATTATATAGATATCTACCAATATAGGTATCACCTGTTCCTATATATGTGTGCATTTCTTATACACACATATACACAAGTACCTATAATATACATTAGAGTACAAAAATTCTAGGCATTTCTCTGAGCTCTGTCTGTTTTCCAAGCCTTCACTGATAACTCCTCAGCTTAACCAAGTCATCAACTACACACAATGCATGGACCAGTGCCTGGCTTTCCTATTGGGAGTTCTTTTATTTGCTTTGTGAAAAACTTTTCCAGAGACAGTTTCTCATTTTCAAGTTTTTAAAAGTTCAAATGTTTGTATTTTAGTAAACGAAAAGAAACTCTCTTTCTCTCCCTCCCTCAAGCTCTTTCTTCTTTCTTCCTTCCTTGTCTTTTTCCTCTATTTCCTTCCTCCCTCCCTCCCTTCCTTCCACTCTTCTTCCCTCTCTCCTTCCTGCTCCCCTTTCCTTCCTTCCTTCCTTTCTTTCTTTCTTTCTTTCTTTCTTTCTTTCTTTCTTTCTTTCTTTCTTTCTTTCTTTCTTTCTTTCTTTCTTTCTTTCCTTCTTTCTTTCCTTCTTTCTTTTCTTTCCCTTCCTTCCTTCCTTCCTCCCTTTCTTTTTTCTTTCTTTCCTTTCCTCCTTTCTTTCCTCCTTTCTTTCCTTCCTTCCTTCCTTCCTTCTTTTCTTTCTTTCTTTCTTTCAGGGATGGGGGGATTGAATATCTTCTCAATAGCATCTATGATTTTTTTACTTGTATGTACAGTAATGTCATTGGGCATAATTGTTATCCAAATCTAAAGTTGTACAAACCTCAGGGATTTTGTTTTATATCTTTCTCTTCTCCCATCCCTTCATCTTCAAGTCTCTCTTGAATTTTTGACCACTAATAATACAGGTATGAGAACACTTTTAGTGTTTTACATAATAACTGCTCGCAGATTTTAGAGTTCATGGAAGACACTTAACAAGAATACAAGCATCAAAAGAACATTTTTAACTTTATGTTAACTAGTTAATTATGCAGAGTTCCTTTACTTTGCAAAATATTACATAAGTGATGTGGTTAACCTGGCAGAACCTAAATTTCTCAAGTGCACATATTTTTAATTACCTTCTTACATTCAATTTTGTGATTGGATCAAATAGAAAACAACTATATATTACTGAAGCTTTACAGAGGGCACAAAAATCATTTGTAGTGTCAAGTACTTAATATTTGCATAGTAATATAAGTACAACTTAAAAAGGGAATTAATCTTTAGGTAGATACAATCTTTTCCAAAGCCTTTAAGCTTATGAGGGCTGATTGCAAGAATAAATAACTTAGGTTCTTTTTAGGATCTCTGCAAATATTAGTTTCTGTTTATGGTAGGCTAAACTAATAGGTTTTTATATATAAAGGTTTATATCATATTATACATATTACACCCTGCATACTATATGCTCTAAATTATATATGTGTGTATATGCACATGTACATAATTAAGTGTGTGTGTGTGTGTGTGTGTATAATCTTCTTACTTTCCTGAAGTCACTTGAAGGTTTTAGTTATGCTCTTTGATAGAGAGAAAACAATACTATGTATTAAAAACTTTTATCTAGGTAGGTTTTTTTTAAAGGAGTCTTTAGAAATTGTCATGTATAAAGGACACATGGACAAAGCCAAAAGTGGGTGGGAGGTGGGGATGGCTGGAGTGAGCGGGAGTGGTGGAGGGAAAATGGAGACAAGAGTACTTGAACAACAATAAAAAATTGAAAAAAGAAATAAAAAGAAATTAATAAATAAAAAGAAAAAAGTGCTATTTAACAATGTTGTCTGAAGAACTTTCATTTACTATAGTTAAGGTTCATATTTATGCAATAAACAGAGGAAGTTTGTTTCAATAATTGAGAAATTACATTACTTTCAGGATTTAAAATTGTATCGTAAACTCTAAAATTCAGAGACAAAACAGAAACATAGCAATATATTTCTTAGATATCAGTTAATAGCTCTATTGTCTTCTATTTAAAAGATCTGGCATGGAGAGCACTGGATAAAATAAGTTGAAAGGATTAGCCAAAGAACATACATGCATAGCCTGTGATACAGACAATAGTAGGGCGAAGGCCAAGGAGGGGTGCAGGGGCTAGGTGGAGGTGGGAAAAGGGTGGAGGCTGGTAATAGGGAACAGCTGTAATAGTGTTGACAGTAAAAAAAAAAAAAAATCAGTGAGAAATATTAAAAGTTCGAGGAGAACCAAGATGACGGCGTAGGTAGACACACTGCGCCTCCTCCCACTACCAGAACTGACAGAAAATCAAACAGCAAAGAAGTCTGACACCAAGTAGATAAAAAAGAAACACAGTTAGACCTGTAGGAGGGGCAGAGACGGGCACCGGGGCGGAGAGGACTTGCGTGGCTGTGGCGGGACCCAGACTGGTGACGAAAGGGGCAGGCAGTCTGACCACTAGCAGACCCTGCAGCCCCACATTCCTGCACAGATAAACCAAGAGGGCCAAACTCAGAGTAGCGGAGAATGGGGCAGGCAGAGCGGCAGGTAACAGACACTAAGGCCCCACACTCGCGCACAGATAAACCAGGATGAACAACAGGGATCGAAGCAGACCGCACAACCCAGGGCTCCAGCACTGGGAAATAAAGCCTCAAACCTCTGATTGAAAACGCCCATGGGGGTTGGGGCGGCAGCAGGAGAGACTCCCAGCCTCACAGGAGAGGTCCTTGGAGAGACTCACAGGGGCCTAGTGTGCACAAGCCCACCCACTTGGGAACCAGCACCAGAGGGGCCCAATTTGATTGTGGGTAGCCAAGGGAGTGACTGAGATCCGGCAGAGTGGAGCAGGCGCCATTGCTCCCTCTCGACCCCTCCCCCACATATAGCATCACAGCTCAGCAACCAGCATTACCCAGCCCCGGGGAACACCTAAGGCTCCGCTGCTTAAAGTAACAGACCTGCCAAGACAAAACAAAACAAAAAAATGGCCCAAATGACAGAACACTTCAAAGCTCCAGAAATAATTCAACTAAGCGAGGAAGAGATGCCCAACCTATTAGTTGCACAGTTCAAAACACTGGTAATCAGAAAGCTCACAGAATTGGTTGAATTTGGTCGAAAAGTAGATGAAAAATGAAGGCTATGCCAAGAGAAACAAAGGAAAATGTACAGGGAACCAATAGTGATGGGAAGGAAACTGGGACTCAAATCAACGGTGTGGACCAGAAGGAAGAAAGAAACATCCAACCAGAAAAGATGAAGAAAGAAGAATTCGGAAAAATGAGGAGACGCTTAGGGACCTCCAGGACATCTTTAAACATTCCAACATCTGAATTATAGGTGTGCCAGAAGGAGAAGAGGAAGAACAAAAAATTGAAAACTTATTTGAACAAATAATGAAGGAGAACTTCCCCAGTCTGGCAAAAGAAATAGACTTCCAGGAAGTCCAGGAAGCTCAGAGAGTCCCAAAGAAGCTGGACCCAAGGAGGAACACACCAACGCACATCATAATTACATTACCTAAGATTAAAGAGAAGGAGAGAATCTTAGAAGCAGCAAGAGAAAAGGACACAGTTATCTACAAAGGAGTTCCCATAAGCTGATTTCTCCCAAGAGACCTTACAGGCAAGAAGGGGCTGGCAAGAAGTATTCCAAGTCATGAAAGTCAAGGACCTACATCCAAGATTGCTCTATCCAGAAAAGCTATCATTTAGAATGGAAGGGAAGATAAAGTGTTTCTCAGATAAGATCAAGTTAAAGGAGTTCATCATCACCAAGCCATTATTATATGAAATGTTAAAGGGAGTTACCTAAAAGAAGATCAAAAATAGGAACAGTAAAAATGACAGCAAACTCACAGTTATTAACAACCACACCTAAAACCAAAACAAAAGCAAACTAAGGAAACAACTAGAGCATAAACAGAACCACAGAAATGGAGATCACATGGAAGGTTATCAATAGGGGATTGGGAGGGAGAGAGAGGGGAGAAAGGTACAGAGAATAAATAGCATAAATGATAGGTGGAAAATAGACAGGGGGAGGGTAAGAATAGTGTAGGAAATGTAGAAGCCAAAGAACTTATAAGTATGACCCATGGACATGAATAATAGGGGGGGAATGTGGGAGGGAGGGGGTGGACAGGATGGAGTGGAGTGAGGGGGTGGGAATGGGACAACTGTAATAGCATAATCAATAAATATATAAAAAAAGAAATATTAAAAGTTCAAAGCACAGAAAAAAGGAAGAAAGAATAAGAAAGTAAGATCCACAGATTCTGTTCTTTTATTTTAGTTCTTCTTCCAAATGTCGTTACAATATTAATGTCATAGTCCTTAGGATCATGGAAACAAAAAAAATGTTATCTTAGATAACATGTGAAATATTTTATAGGCAATTCAAATCAAATTCTGAGATGTCTCCAGAATTAGCATCTTAATTACTGACCGAGCTTACAGAGTTACACCAGAGTCCAAGTTCGAGGTATTTTTCATCATGACAGTCTTTCCATGTAATTCAAGCTCATTTTAATTAAAAAAAATAATTTTATTAATAAATAATTATCTTTATTTCATTCTATATCTAACAGGTAGAATATTTTCTGAAAGAAATATAAATTTAGTTTTAGGTATCTTCACTGTGAGGTTTCTATGCTAATACTATAGAAAATACTAAATAGGAATTTAAATAGATCACTTTAATTTTATAATTGAGATCTTTCCCCAAAGTCCTTAACATGGCCATGATATTGAAAACCACAGACACTAATGAGGATGTCTGAGGGTAGAGTTAATGTAAAGAGAGTGACTAGAAGAGAGCCATAAGGAACTCTTAATTATTTTAGAACTCTAAATCCCTAGGACCTAGAAGCATGTTTCATTGAATAATGAACCAACGGATGAAATAATTATAATCCATTAAAAGAGGAAGACCCAGCATGTGAAGATAAGCTTGAAGAGACAGAAGGTAAAAGAATTCCAGTAGAGTCTAGCGTCACAGAATCCAAAGAAAGAAAGGGACTCAAGGGGAGAATGACAGGGCAAAGTGCTACTGAGATTCACATGGTGAACTTGAACAATTCACACTGGATATACCAACCTCCAGAACCTTTAGTAACATGGTTTTGGGTAAAATGGAGGTAAAAACAAAATTACAGAAATAAATAATCTGGTCTGAAGGTATTTATACTACAATGGGAAAAGAAAAAACAGAAAACTAAATGAAATATTACAATAGATTGAGACAATGCTATGCAGGTTAAAACACAGGGCACTGTAGGATTCATAAAAGACTTCTTGGAGAAATTGGTGCCTGAGTAGGGTCTTAAAGACCAGAGATAACCTATAGTAGTGCAGTTATAGATGACCAATAGGAATGGTTACTAGTGCATTTCAGGTACTGAAGGTACATGCACAAAAAATGAAATATGAACTCAAGTGTTTCCTTAAAATACTAGTTCACATGAGTAATCATAGTGCCAAGAACTTCCTGGCTTCCCGACTTACCCCTCACTATTCCAGTCAATTTATTTAACTAAAATAAAAATGTAGTTTTATTTCTGAAGTTCCTAACTTTGAGTTGTAGCTAATTAACATTTTATTTACATAGAAAAGAAATTATATTTAAAGAAGATTTGTGTCTTCCAAACTTATGAAAATAAATGTAAATAAACACATGCTTTTTTTAGGATCTTAATATATAGATATATAAAACCATGCAAAGATAATATCATAAAAATAGAAAAGAAACATACTAAAGCAATACTTCCACATTTTAGGAATAGTTTCAGTGATAATTAGAGTATATTTACTCATCTGTTAGAGTTTGTGTTAAATGGTTTTCCCATCAGTCTATAGTTACTGACTAAAAAAAAAAAAAAATTAAGAATAACCCGTAGTTGTGAGAAGGAGAGCTATCTTAGTAATGGTATTATTATTGTAGAATTGTGGGATACAAGAGTGGAACAAATTTGCATTTATTTTAAGGTGAGGTAGTAAAGAAAATTCATAAAAAATCATAAGTTGGTAATGGGTAGATAAAAATGGACAAATAGTTCTGTAATGGAAAATAAATAAAATGTAAATTAATCAATGAGAATATAATCAGCAAATATCATTGAAGGGTATGTATAAAAATAAGTAGCTTGCAAAAGTATATTATACAACCAGATATCTTGGGCACATATTTAAGTATTTATATATTGAATTTGATATCAGAATTACAACTGTGGATTTGTAGATGGTATGCTTTACCGATATTCAACAAGAATATATAATTTTTCTGTCCATCAACTGTGCATTGCTTAAGGAAAGTAAATATTTGGATGCATTTACAAAGAAAATCTTTGTGTAAACATTTAAAAGATAAACAAGAAATGAATATCTCTAAATATCTAAGCACAAAAATGAGAAACTGTGCCTCCCATGATCTAAGTCAGTCATATATTACTATGTTATTTTCCACTCCAATCTGACATTTAACAAAAACCCAGTATTCCAAGACGAAATGTTTATTTTAGAATACCTGATATATATAACACTTTACAAAGCCAAATCAAAAAAGTCAAACTCTATGCTGAGAGAAATTTACATGTGGCCAATGACGGAGACCACTCATCTCTAATAGAAATGACTGTAGATAATGGGTTTGGGTTTCAACTTTTGAAAGATGAATGAAAGACTTCAAACTTAAAAATATTTTAAGGGGAATAAAATAAAATAAAACAAAAAGTTATTATTATTATAGATATATTACTGTAAGTGATACCAAGAAAAAATACACAGGGATGAATGGGTATTAAATTTAATTTTTAGAAAATTGAGAAACATATGATGAAAAGACATGAAAAAACATGGAAATAAAGTCTGAGAATTTTACTTAACTGCAAATAATGTAGCACCAATTAAAAATATACTAAAAATTCTATATATTTATGTTACTTTTCTGTCAGTGAAAAATTATACACTTGAGATTTTGAAGGCGGGAAATTATTCAATAGTATCATACAGTCATCAGATCTTAAGTAGAGTAACATGTTCACTTCTAGGCAACAGATTGTTTAAATAATTTAAAGTAATACAAAAGTATTAAAAATTAAATTTAGTAATTGAGTTAAATTATCTGCTTTCCACTTAGGTAGATTAACTTTATTAGTTGCAGAGATGTATAAAATAGAATCTTTATTCTTTTTTTTTTTTTTCCACAGATAAGCAAAAATGTCCTCACATAATAACCCTAATTATGCAGCAGCCCTTTCAATAATCTTTTTTTTTTTTTTTTAATTTATTTATTGTTATTTAATTACAGTTGTATGCCTTTTCCCCCATCCCTTCACCCCACCCCAGGTGAACCCACTTCCCTCCCCCCTCTCCACCCTCCCCCTTGGATTTGTTCATGTGTCCTTTATAGTAGTTCCTGTAATCCCCTCTACCCACTGTCCCCGCCCCCACCCCCCACCCCCGCCCTTGCTATTGTTACATTGTTCTTAACTTCAATGTCTCTGGTTATATTTTGTTTGCTTTTTCCTTCTATTGCTTATGTTCCAGTTAAAGGTGAGATCATATGGTATTTGTCCCTCACTTCCTGGCTTATTTCACTTAGCATAATGCTCTCCAGTTTCATCCATGCTGTTGCAAAGGGTATAAGCTCCTTCTTTCTCTCTGCTGCGTAGAATTCCATTGTGTAAATATACCATAGTTTTTGGATCCACTCGTTTGCTGATGGGCACTTAGGTTGCTTCCAGTACTTGGCTATTGTAAATTGTGCTGCTATGAACATTGGGGTGCATAGGTTCTTTTGGATGGGTGTTTCAGGATTCTTAGGGTATAATCCCAGCAGCGGAATTGCTGGGTCAAAGGGCAGTTCCATTTTTAGTTTTCTGAGGAAATTCCATATTGTTTTCCACAGTGGCCTCACCAGTCTGCATTCCCACCAACAGTGCACGAGGGTTCCCTTTTCTCCGCATCCTCTCCAACATTTGTTTGTGGATTTGTTTATGTTGGCCATTCTGACTGGTGTGAGATGATACCTCATTGTGGTTTTAATTTGCATCTCTCTGATGGCTAGTGATGCTGAGCATCTTTTCATATGTCTCTGGGCCTTCTGTATGTCTTCCTTGGAGAAGTGTCTGTTCAAGTCCTTTGCCCATTTTTTAATTGGGTTGTTTGTCTTCCTGGAGTGGAGTCGTGTGAGTTCTTTATATATTTTGGAGATCAGGCCCTTGTCTGAGGTATCATTGGCAAATATGCTTTCCCATATTGTTGGTTCTCTTTGTAATTTGGTGCTGTTTTCTTTAGCCATGCAGAAGCTTTTTATTTTGATGAGGTCCCATTTGTTTATTCTTTCCTTTATGTCCCTTGCTTTAGGGGATGTGTCTGTGAGGATGTTGCTGCGTGGAATGTCTGAGATTTTCCTGCCAATGTTTTCCTCAAGGACTTTTATGGTGTTACGGCTTATATTTAAGTCTTTTATCCATCTTGAGTTTATTTTCGTGTATGGCGTAAGTTGGTGATCGAGTTTCATTTTTTTGCACGTAGCTGTCCAGATCTCCCAACACCATCTGTTGAAGAGACTGTTTTTGCTCCATTTTATGCTCCTGCCTCCTTTGTCAAATATTAATTGATCGTATAGATTTGAGTTTATTTCTGGGCTCTCTATTCTGTTCCATTGGTCTATGAGCCTGTTTTTATGCCAGTACCAGGCTGTTTTGATTACCGTGGCCTTGTAATACAGTTTGATATCAGGTATTGTGATACCTCCTGCTTTGTCCTTCTTTCTCAAAATTGCTGCTGCTATTCGAGGTCGTTTATGGTTCCATATGAATTTCTGCAATGTTTGTTCTATATCTGTGAAATATGTCATGGGTACTCTAATAGGGATTGCATTGAATCTATAAATTGCTTTGGGTAGTATGGCCATTTTGATGATGTTAATTCTTCCAATCCATGAACATGGTACATGCTTCCATTTGTTTGTATCTTCCTTAATTTCTTTCTTCAGTGTTGTGTAGTTTTCTGAGTACAGGTCTTTTACCTCCTTGGTTAGGTTTATTCCTAGGTACTTTATTTTTCTTGTTGCTATATCGAATGGGATTTTTTTCCTGATTTGTGTTTCTGCAGTTTCGTTGTTGGTGTACAGGAATGCCTTTGATTTCTGGGTATTGACTCTGTATCCAGCTATTTTGCCAAATTCATTTATTAGGTCGAGTAGTTTTTGAGTGGAGTCTATAGGGTTTTCCATGTACACTATCATGTCGTCTGCAAACAGTGACAGTTTCATTTCCTCCTTTCCAATTTGGATGCCTTTTATTCCTTTTTCTTGTCTGATTGCTGTGGCTAGGACTTCCAATACTATGTTGAATAGGAGTGGTGAGAGAGGGCATCCTTGTCTTGTTCCTGATCTTAGTGGGAAAGCTCTAAGTTTTTGTCCATTGAATGTGATGTTGGCTGTAGGTCTCTCATATATGGCCTTAATTATGTTGAGGACTGCTCCCTTTATTCCCACTTTGCTGAGTGTTTTTATCAGAAATGGGTGCTGTATCTTATCGAATGCTTTTTCCGCATCTATTGATATGATCATGTGATTTTTGTCTTTGCTGTTGTTGATGTGATGTATTATGTTTATTGATTTGCGAATATTGTACCATCCTTGCATCCCTGGGATGAATCCCACTTGGTCATGGTGGATGATCTTTTTAATATATTGCTGGATGCGGTTTGCTAATATTTTGTTGAGAATTTTAGCGTCTATGTTCATCAGCGATATTGGCCTGAAGTTTTCTTTCTTCGTTGTGTCTTTATCTGGTTTTGGGATTAGGATGATGTTGGCTTCATAAAAAGAGTTTGGGAGTCTTCCATCAGTTTGGATTTTTTCGAATAGTCTGTGAAGGATGGGAGTTAGTTCTTCCTTAAATGCTTTGTAGAAATCTCCTGTGAAACCATCTGGTCCAGGGCTTTTGTGTGATGGGAGTTTCTTGATGACTGCTTCAATTTCCTTTGCTGATATTGGTCTGTTCAGGTTTTCTGCTTCTTCTTCAGTCAGTTTTGGAAGATTATATTTTTCTAGAAATGTGTCCATTTCATCTAGGTTTTCAAATTTCTTAGCATATAGGTCTTCATAGTAATTTCTTACGATCCTTTGTATTTCTGTGGTATCAGTTGTAATCTCTCCACTTTCATTTCTAATTCTGTTTATTTGGATCCTCTCTCTTTTCTTCTTGATAAGCCTACTTAAAGGCTTGTCGATTTTGTTTATCTTTTCAAAGAACCAGCTTCTGGATTCATTGATCCTTACAATTGTGCTTTTAGTCTCTATGTCATTTAGTTCTGCTCTGATCTTGGTTATTTCCTTCCTTCTGCTTGCTCTGGGCTGTCTTTGTTGTTGTTCCTCCAGTTCTTGTAGGCGTAGGGTTAGGTTGTTTGTGTGAACTGTTTCTAACTTCTTAAGGTAGGCCTGTATTGCTATGAACTTCCCTCTCAGGACTGCCTTTGCTGTGTCCCATAGGTTTTGGGTTGTTGTGAGTTCGTTTTCATTTGTTTCCAGGAAGTTTTTGATTTCTTCCCTAATCTCGTTCTTGACCCATTCATTGTTTAATAGCATGCTATTCAGTCTCCATGATTTTGAGTGTTTTGGGTTTTTACCCTTGGGGTTGGTTTCTAGTTTCAGACCCTTGTGGTCAGAGAAGATGCTTGATATGATTTCAATTTTCTTGAATTTGTTGAGGGTTGCTTTGTGTCCTATCATGTGGTCTATCTTTGAAAAAGTTCCATGGACACTTGAAAAGAATGTGTATTTTGCTTCTTTGGGATGAAAAGCTCTGTATATATCAGTTAAGTCCATTTCCTCTAGGGTATTGTTAAGTGACACAATATCTTTGTTAATCTTTTGTTTGGAAGACCTGTCCATTTTTGATAGTGGGGTGTTAAAATCCCCTACTATAATTGTGTTGCTGTCAATATCTTTCTTGAAATCCTCCAAGATTTTCTTTATGTATTTGGGTGCTCCTATGTTGGGTGCATATATATTTATAATGTTTATGTCTTCTTGGTGGATTCTTCCTTTGAGTATTATGAAGTGACCTTCTGGGTCTCTCTTTATGGCCCTTCTTTGGAAGTCTATTTTGTCTGATATGAGTATTGCTACCCCTGCTTTTTTTTCCTGTCCGTTTGCTTGGAAAATTTGTTTCCAGCCCTTCACTTTCAGTCTGTGTAAGTCTTTTGTCCTGAGATGGGTTTCTTGTAGGCAGCATATGTGTGGGTCATGTTTTCTTATCCATTCAGCTGTTCTATGTCTTTTGATTGGAGCATTTAATCCATTTACATTTAAGGTTATTATCGATAGGTAGTTATTCATTGCCATTATTTCCTACCTGTGTTCCTCTGTCTTTCTCTTTTCCTTCCTTTCCTTAAAGCAGTCCCTTTAGCATCTCTTGCAGAGCTGGTTTGGTGGAGCTGTATTCTTTTAGACTTCTTTTGTCCGGGAAGCTCTTTATTTGGTCTTCAATCTTGATTGAGAGCCTTGCTGGGTAAAGTAGTCTTGGTTGGAGGCCTCTGGTTCTCATTACTTGGAATATTTTTTGCCATTCTCTTCTGGCTTGGAGCGTTTCCATTGAGAAGTCAGTTGCTAACCTTATTGGGGCTCCCTTGTATGTTACTTCCTTTTTCTCCCTTGCTGCCTTTAAGATCCTCTCTTTGTCTTGGAAATTTGCCATTTTAATTATGATGTGTCTTGCAGTGGGTCTCTTTGGGTTCCTCTTGTTTGGGACTCTCTGTGATTCCTGGATTTGGGTGACTTTTTCTCTCCTCAGATTAGGGAAATTTTCCATCATTACTTTTTCAAACAGGTTTTCTATCCCTTGCTCTTCTTCTTCTCCTTCTGGTATTCCTATTATACGGATATTGTTACGTTTCATGTTGTCCTGCATTTCCCTTATTGCCTCTTCATTCTTTCTGAGCCTCTTTTCCTTTTCTTGCTCCTTCTGGGTGTTTTTTTCTACTTTATCCTCCAGCTCGCTGATCCGATCCTCTGCTTCATCAAGTCTGCTTTTAATTCCTTCTACTGTGTTCTTCAATTCAGAAATTGTATTCTTCATTTCCTCTTGGCTCTTGTTGATATTTTCTATTTCCTTTTTCATGTTGATATAGTTTGCAGTGAGTTCATTGTAGTTTCCTTGTAGTTTCTGGTAGTTCTCTTTGAGCTCAGAGAGCTCAGTGAGCTTCCTGATGACCATTGCTTTGAACTCAGTATCTGATAGTTGACTTGCCTCTTTTTCGGTTAGTATTCTTTCTGAGACTTCCTCCTTTCCTTTCATTTGGGAATTGTTTCTTTGTCTTCCCATTGTTTGTGAGGCTCTTCTTGTTGGCCTCTGCTTCTTAAATTGCTTTGTTCTGAATCCCTGGGTTTATGATATGAACTTCTATGGTAGAATGCCAATGGGATTCGGTGGTGCTGTCTCCTTACTCTCCTGTGCTCACTGGTCTTGAGCTGATGTTTATGTGTTTAACACGGTCTAACTCTAGTCTTTTCAGCACTCCAGGTTTTGTTGTCGCACCTGTGGGAAAAATAGAAAGGGGGGGAGAAAGAAAAGGAAAAAACAAACAAACAAAAAAAAAAAAAAAAAAAAAAAAAAAACCAAAGATGGGAAGGAGGGAAAAAGGAAATAGGAAAGGAGGAAAGGAAGGAAGGAGGGAAGAAGGATTAAAGAAAGATCGGAGGCAAGATAAGAAGGAATTTTAACAAAAATTAAAACATAGAAATAGATAAAAGAAGGCAGGAAGAAGACATAAAAATGGTAAAGGATGGGAGGAAGAAGGAATGAAAGAAAAAAAAAAGAGAGAGAGAGGAAGAAGGAGTTCAGGGGGAAAGGAAAAGGAAAAAAAAAAAAAAGGGAAAAAAAAAATCTTCTGTTGGCTTTAAACCGTTCAGGTTATTTCTGCTGTTGTCCTGTCTGTGCAACGGGAGGGGGTGGTTGGAAGGATTGGTTTCACTTTTCTTCCATCCTGGGTCACACTCTTCACTGTTTTGTAGGTGTGGTCCCTGGCAGGCAATCAGGCCGTTGATCAGCCAATCCAGCAGCTTTGTTCTTGGGACTCTCGAGTGGCCGCTCCAGCCGCTTTGGCTCCGGACGCGTGCGCGCGCAGCAGGGGAATCCAGCCGCTTCGGGTTTGTGACGTTATTTGGGCTCTGAGCGCGCAGCCGGCCGACCAATAGAGCCGCCCAGGCTAGGGAGGCTGGCGCGCTGCAAGCTGCTGGTTCAGCCGCCTTGGTGTTACGACTCTCGCCAGCCCCTTTGTGCTTGGGAAGTGCGCATCCAGCCGGCCCTACGCTGGGTGAGCGCACAGCCCGCCGCCGAGCCAGAGGCTCTACGCTTGGGGGCCGATCCAGCCGCCCGGGGCTTGAGACTCTCCAGAATCTTTATTCTTATAGAACTTTTTGAATGAGGGATGATAGAAATATAGACAAATAACTCTTCAGCATGTGACCAAAAGTATAAAAGCTGTATACACCAATAGTGAATGTACTTGACTCTGGGAAACACAATACACACACAAATAACTGAGGGTATTACTATTAATAGACTTATCTCCTAATCTACTATATTTTTGATCTCCATGAAGTCCTGGAATAACGTCATGAGGACAGACAAAACTCAGTTGGTATTATCAAGTCTTCGTAAATGAAAAGACTGCATAATGCTGGTAGTACTGAGGAAGCAGGCAAAGCAAACATACCTATTCAAATGAATAATTTTATAGATAATTGCATATGTCTTCTGAGAACACTGCATTATTTTTCTTAGCTCATAATGGAAACTCACTTATTTTAAAAAATCATCAGGAATAATTAGAAGTGTGGTCCTACAAATGCAAACTTTGTCTGCAGTTCAGACCTGTCTATTCTCAATAATTTCATTAAGTCAGTAATTTGTAATCCTGTGGGATCTGGTATCTTGAAGCATATCACCAGCATGAGAATTCTAAAATTCCTACTTTTCAAATTTAGCATGAAAACATATTGCCTACTTAGTGTACAATATCAGGTAAACACAACTATTTTTTACATGTATATAAATATGTTTTATATAAACATTCACAAAGCATAAAAGTATTTAAAATTAAAAAATCAAATAATCAATGAGAGTACTCTTTTTGAAGAAGAGAGAGGACATGAGCAGAAGCAGAGCAGATGTAGTCCATAACCCTGCCTCCTTATGGGGAGCATCGTGTGGCTCATCCTCATCCATTCACTTACCTGTTATTTTAGAATTTTTGCCAATTGAGGGAATTGTATATAGTTAAATTATAAAACATATAGTCAAAATTCAGTACTTTTCTTCAACTATTTGAAGATGTTCATCTTAAAAGGGGAAGTTGACATATTTTGTGATGGAATATACACCAAAATACAAAAAAGACTATAAAAAATATTGCTTGGAGACAGACATCAGATTTTATAAGGTAGAATATAATAAGGATTACAATTGTATACTAAAGATACTTTTTCCCCAGAAACAATCAACACCTGACCACTGGAAATATTTAAACATGCATGGTATGCTTGCCATTTCAGAGTGGTTTAGAAAATATTTCCAAATTAGAGGAAAGGGCAGATAGGCTCCAAGAGAACTTCTACAAATATATGTATTTCCTTAAAAACTGGATGAACAAACTAAAGCAATGGATTTCCTTTACCAATTCCTCATTATTTTTAGAAATATGCTAACAATGTTATCTATTACTGTTATTTTTCTTTTTAAAACATGATGAAATAGTAAATTTTTGGTAATTCAACCTAACTAGAATGTTGTTTACACTCAGTGAGATTGGCCTAAAAATTATGTAGAAGAGGTGAATAAAGAGTTATTAAAGAAAAGTAATGGAAGCATGAACTGCAAGAGAATAGTCATATCAGCTGAGAAGTGTATCCCTCTCAGAGGTGCTATTGTAATGATTAGCACCATGGTCACAGACAGAACTCCTGACTCTACCCATTAACCAGCTAAGAGACCTTGCACAAGCTTCAGAGTCTCTCTAGGGCTCAATTCTTTCATTTGTGGCTGAAAGAATTTAATTAAGATAAACTCTAAGATTATTTCCATCCTTATGGCTTCCTTATTTAGGTATCATATAGAACCATAGTAAATGGAGGATATCATTTATTGATTATGGTAACTTCATCTTAAATAATGATTTGCATTAAAATTTGTCATTAATTTTGTTCATATTATCAAAATAGCTAAAAATACAACTCTAAATGTGATGTTTTCCAGTCTGGTTCATAGGCTTTAGCAGAAAAAAGTATTCCATGACAAGAGGTTATAATAGATATAAAGTTATATATTTTTAGATATTTTCCATCCAATCTCAGCTATAAATGTCTTTATCACCTACAGTTATCTTTGGAATTAAATCTTTTGAAAGATGAATGCTGTATAGACTATTTAATGCTTCAGCAGGTTTAGATGCTTATAACTTGTGAAAACTTAAAATGTTTTTCCATTTATTTCATATCCATTCTAAATTTTCATTGTTGTTTTTGAAGCAGATAATTTAGAAACAAAAAGAATGTTAATAATAACCTAGCCCAATTTATCACATTTAAACCAGGACCACAAATTCTTTTCATCCCTCCCATCAAGAGGTGATAGCTGGAACTTTTTCTCTTGAAGCTCTTAGGCACCCTGTGAGAAACGCCAGCACACTGAGATGGTTGCCATGCTGGAAAGGTCACCTGTATAAATTCTGGTTGATGAAGCCAAATTTAACCTTCCTATGATTCCCAAAGAAGCATCATGTGACTCAAGTTGTTTTGGACCCTCCATTCTAATTCATCAGCCTGCTGAAAACTCCTGAATGACTTTGTCAAAGTTATGTGAAAGAGAAAAATCACCCATTTGAATGTTGCCAAATTATTGATTCATAAAATTATGAATAATTGTCATCTTAGGCTGCTAAGTTTTGGGTACATTTATTTTTTAATGTAGCAGTAGATAAACAGAATTTAGCACCTGAAACTGAGGTGCTAACATTACAAAATCTAAACTGTGTGACATTGGTTTGGGAACAGGACAATAGGCAAAAGCCTGATGAACCTTGACTACAGAGGACCTGAAAAAGATAAAAAAAAGTACATTGATAGCTGGCAGAAAGTTTGGTAATACTACCACCTGAGTAACCTGGAAAATACAAAAGACTTAAATATAAGTCATAACACCATAAAAGTCCTAGAGGAAAACATTGAAAGGAAGATCTCAGACATTCCACGCAGCAACATCCTCACAGACACGGCCCCTAAAGCAAGGGACATAAAGGAAAGAATAAACAAATGGGACCTAATCAAAATAAAAAGCTTCTGCAGGGCTAAAGTAAATAGCATTAAAATAAAAAAAGAACCAACAGTATGGGAAAACATATTTGCCAATGATACCTCAGACAAGGGCCTGATCTCCAAAATATATAAAGAAAATATAAAATGTTCTTAATGAGCTTGATAATCTAGCTAAGATGAGTTCTGGGCAAGGTATTGAAGGTACCACCTGGTTTCTTCCAGCTGACTAGTAACATGAGAGGAAAAAAGAGATGAACTAAATAATCAACTGTTAATAGAATATTAAGTGAATGTAAAGGGATTAGGACAAAGTTTCCAACCAGGAAGTTCTCCTCCAAGGAAGAGACGGGCTCAGGGTAAAGATCAAATCTAGAGCTCTGACAGTAGAGCACGGCCTCAGTGAATTCAGGCTCCAGCTGTCAGATCCTTTGTTAAGCCTGCAGAGGAATTTAGGGAGTCAATGCTCTATCTTAGTTATAAAAAGAAAGAGTCCCTGCCATGTAGGTTCCCTCGGACAGACAATAGTGATCAGTGTATAGTCAAACAACAGCCTCACAAAGAAACCAAGACAGAGAATAATTTATCTCAAGAAGATTTATAGGTATGGTTCAGTCTAATGGAATAGGTTAGGAATTGGCACAGAAGAGGCTCACGACTCTAAATGAACTATATTAGCCTAAATTGAAAGGAAAAAAAAAGAGTAAAAACAAAACTACACACAAGAAGCAATCTAAGAAAACTAGATTTCATGAAAACTGTATTTTATGGAAAATCCTACATTCTGTGAAAGGATTTAGAGAGCAGGACCAAAGCCAGGAGACATACAGAATTATTCCTAATGATTGAGACTGAGCCTCGATTACGGAAATGAAAACTGCAACTGGATTATATTTAGGGATCACTCTAGGACAGTGATCGTCTGTGTCTCTGACTTTTCTGCCTCTGGAAGAGAAATGTTTACTAGAGTTGTCCTATGGCTGTCTCATCTTTGGACATCAGGTGGGTGGGGGACAGGTAATTTGTCTCTTTATTTGATAGGGCTTCCAAGTAGGAGTGACTTTTCTCAAGGAAAAGAAACTTCTATAGGTAAAACTGATTTAGATGGTGAAATCCTGGAAGTTGTACCCGAGCTTCCGAGCATAACACAGTGAGACTTTGGTGGCCCTTGCATGATGAAAGAGGGCCAATAAATTTGTGGATTATAGTGGTTTTAAGCATGGAAGCAAATTATTTGAAACTTCTCTCATGGCTATTTGGGTGTATAATTGTGCCCCTTGAATACAGGGTGGGGAAAATGCAAGTTTACAGTTTTTCAAATAGAAGAAAATACAATAATTAGTAAATAATTATACAAGAATAAACGCTGTGCTTCACGTACTCACAACTGTAAACCTAATTTTGCCTCACTCTTTATGTGCATGGTTGGCACTGCGTGAGCCAGTAAAGTATGGCAGGAATAGTACTAGATTACAGAACACCATGCGACTACTGCCTTCATCACTGGAACAACTACTCATGACACCCTGACCCACCACGTAAAAAATCTGACCATCTGAGGCCACCATATTGAATAAACCAATTTTGGGTATTTCACTGGCAATTCCAGCTGAACTCAGCCTTTCAGATGTAGCCTCCAAGTCACCATATGTGTAAGTATGAAATTTCCACCTTCCAATCCAGACCATTTAACAATTAAATATCATCAACTATCTTTCATCATGCTGCTTGGAACAATTGGATTTTTCAACTGAGTTCTGCTGGAAGTCCTGGCACACAAAATTTGTGAGCTACACAATTAAAAAGTGGACAGAGGACCTGAATCGACATTTCTCCAATGAAAACATACAGATGACAAATAGACATACAAAAAGATGCTCAATGTCACTAATCATCAAAGAAAAACAAATTAAAACTATTATGGGATATCATCTCACACTTATCAGAATGGCTATCATCAATAAATCAACAAACAAGTGCTGCCAAGGATGTGTAGAAAAGGTAACCCATGGGCAGTGCTGGTGGGATTGCGAACTGATGCAGCCACTATGGAAAATGGTGGAGTTTCTTCAAAACATTCAAGATGGACTACCAATGACCAGCGATTCCAATTCTGGGTATATATCCAAAGGAAAAAAAAATACCTCTTTGAAAGAATATATGCACTACTATGTTTATTGCAGCATTATTTGTAATAGCCAAGATAACAGAAGCAACCTATGTGCCCATCAACAGATGAGTGGATTAAACAGTAGTGGTACATATACACGGTGAAATACTACTCATCCACAAAAAGAATTAAATCTTACCATTTGTGACAGTATGGATGGACCTAGAGGGAATTATGCTAAGTGAAGTAAGTAAGCAGAGTAAGACAAATACCATATGATTTCACTTACATGAAAACTCTAAAGAACACAATAAATGAACAAATAAAATAGAGATAGACTCATAGATACAGTGAACAGACTGATGGTCGCCAGAGGAGAGAGTGGTTGGTGGACTGGGTGAAAAAGGTGAAGGGATTGAGAAGTTTAGATTGGTAGTTACAAAATAGTTATGGGAATGTAAAGTATAGCATAGAGAATATAGTCAATAATATTGTAATAACTATATGTGATACCTGGTGGATACTTAGAATATCAGGGGGAACACATTGTAAAGTATATGGTTATCTAACCACTATGCTATACACCTAAAATTAAAACAAAATAATATTGAATGCAAACTATAACTGAAAAATAAAATTTATACAATTTGTGGTATACAGTAGAATGCTTGTAGAATTTTTATCATTAAGTTTTGTGTTCATTTGTTCCATACAAATAGGTAAGTGGAGCGCCAGCCTTCCCTCTTAAGAGATAAGTCTTTAATAGATAAAATTATGGCAAGGAGAAATGAAGTGATTTGCACAAGGTCATACAATTATATGGGGAGAGGAGGCTGGAGTACTGCACAAACAGTATCCATGTTTTCCTTTTACTTCTACTACACCTCATTATCCTAAAAAGTGCATTCTTTACATTTTGCTGTAGCATATAATATTTAGAAGTTAAATAAGAACTGCAAAATTCAAATATGTTCCTCATTAGGCCTTTTTTTCTGTTTCTTTCATTTTATCTCATCATCTTCTACTGTTTTTCATGGTAGAAGAGACTCTGGCAACATATAAAGATAATAAACATGGGTGAATTCTATTCTTAGTGTACTTTAAAATAAAATCCATTATTTCTGTGATGAAGATTTAATGTCCTATCTAGTTCTCTGCCCTTATTCACTGTCATACCTCATGACTGTAACTAACACTTAATTTCACACCACCCTCCTAAGAAAAGTAAATCCAGCCCCAGGATCAAGAAAGATTCTAGACAGATAGATTTTAAAAGCTCTAATCCAGCAAATCAGCATTTCCACACTAAGATAAATCTTTGTTGACTCTACTCTTTTCTTGTAGCCATGTTCAACTTCCTGGACTTGCTTTCGAGGTAAGCCATCCTATATTCTACGTCAAGTAATCGAGTTTCTTTCCCCTGTTTAATCTCAAGCCTGGGTCCTGGTTTGGATTTTCTGAACATTTCCATTATCCACTTAGGATTTTACTCCCACTAATGTTCTTGTATACTCTGTATTCTAATCCATCTTGAAATTTTTAGCTCTGAAACAGGATTTATGCAACTTTTCTTTAAATTCTTTGGCGTTCCTATTATCCTCTCTAGAATTATTAGCTGCCTTAAATTAATTTAGTTACTTAACACCTAACTCTTAACACTCTTGCTGGTCTTCCTGGTCACCAGTGTGATAACCTGCCTGTCTATTCACCAGTCTTAATCACGATCACCTAGTACTCCCTATTGTAATCTCCAGAAAGAATGCTTCACCTGTATGGCTGCATTTCCATCACTAAATTCTTGTTCAGTTTCTAAGAGCATGTTTTATTTCAATGTTGGTTTTTAGACATCCATTTCTATCCAATCTAAGCTCTCTCTTCTACTACCATGTCCTAGATTGCTTAGAAAGCAATTGCTGTACAATAGCTAATAGCAAGTATGTCACTCTAATTAAAAAATAGTATACATCATAAGTCAGTTGTGCTAGTATATTTTAATAAAAATATATCTCTTTATATAGCTTTTAAGAAAATACTTGTGCTGTGCTTTCTTTCTAGTTTTTGATAAGAATGATAACTGAAGGCCATAGATTTAGAAATTGAATTTCAATGTTTTTAGTGGGCATATATTTACCAAGGTTCTGACTCACAAGTCTTGCTATTTAAATAAAAGGAGCAGTTTTCAAATGTGCTTCTGAATAGCAATGTTTTTATAGAAGAAAAATATGACACAACCATTTTTATATAATGATCTCTGTAATGTTTTTATTTTATAAATTTTAGAATTCTGAGCTGTATTACTGATCAAGGACTTAACATAACTATATACCTCTATATATGCATGTATATGAGGCCTGTCCAGAAAGTATTCAGCCAGCACCATGAAAAATAGAGATGTTTATTGAAAAAGATACAAGATGCAAGAAACATGCAAGAAACACAGGACAATGATGCCTCAGTCCCCTTTAAAGTAGGCACATTGGGACCTCACACAGTTCTCCCAGTCACCATCACCTGCCCTGTTATATGTTCCTGAATCTCATCAACTGTCTGAAATTGCTTCCCTTTCAGAGGTGATTTTAGTTTTGGGAAAAGCCAGAGGTCGCAGGGCACCAAATCTGGGCTGTAGGGGGGCTGAGTCACCTGGGGAATTTGATGTTTCACCAAAAACCTCTGCTCTAGATATGATGATGAGTGGGTGTGTTGTCATGGTGAGGCTGCTAATCACCACATGGAGCTATGGTCTTAATCATCTGAATAGTTTCCACAGAGGAATGTTCCAACTTAATGCAAAATTTGATGCAGATTTGTTGCTCTGCTTGCATAGCCATTTTTCTCTATTAAAAGTTTTTATTATTTTCATAAACATTAAACTTTTTTTATTTTTTTCTAATTTTATTGTTATTCAAGTACAGTTCTCTGCCTTAGTCATTTTGAATGAGACAGTCACACGGTACACATGCTCACTCAAGGGCATCTACCACCCCCCCTGACTAGTACAGTGATGTCACCATTGTTCACACATGCACATTCCAGTCCACTATCCCTTACCGCCAGGTTACATTGATGCTGTGCAAATCATTCTTGTTATATTAACAATGGTTAGGCATTTTTTGAGCAGACTTCAAAAGTACATATCAACTATTATAATTTAGAAAGTGAAAAATGTTGCAAGTTTTTAAATGTTCTTTATTATATTGTATATGGACTACGCATTGGCCTGGGTCAAATCAGGAGAGCCACACAGTAAATTAAATAGAAATTTAATATAAAGAATTATTAAACTTTGAGGAAATTATAACTGGAAAGATGAAAAGAGAACTCTGAAGTATCTATAGGATTTCCCTGCCTTTTCTTAGAGGTAAAGAACTGTACTTAGGAAAGACATACTTAGGACCTATTCCACCCCCATTCTATCCCTTCCCTTCTAGGATAGTGTTCAGACCTATCCTAGAAGTTGTTGGATTGCCTGGGCCAAAGCCAGTGTACAAATATCAGGCAAGCAGGGAAAAAGCTCTGAGGCTGTGTGCTCTGGGTGGCCGGATGGGACAGAACAACACCAAATGTCCCTAGACATTTGCTTGTTGTCAGAAAGTATGGCAGTAGCAAGAAAAACACAAAATACCATTTCTCCTAAGCTGGAGTGAAACCCTCCTTCCCTTCTACTGCCAAGCTTGAAATCACACTCACTGTAGGAACTTGAAGGGTCTATTATTGGGAGTAAGTTTATACACACATATATACATACATAAATGTATATAGTAAGTTTATTATATATATACACATATATAGTAAGTTTACTATATATATACTAATTTTATATATATATATAGTAAAATTGATATCATATGTCATTTCACTTAAAGTTGCTGAATCTATTCATGACATTGAGGACTTACTATATTATCAGTATGGATGAAAAATTAATAATAAGTATAAATAAACATTTAAAAATGTAGATAGACACAAAATGGTCTAGATTTTTTAAAAAGTTTCTTTCCAAATTCAAACTGATAATAACCTTTTTTCTATATAAGCTTCTCAGTGCTGCCAGAAACAGTTAAAATTATTCTTTGACTTTACCTCAATCTTTATATTTGGGTTCTATACATATATAAATGGACTAATGTATTTTTCCTTTGTTTTAATTTCTATGTTAGTATTCAAATACATGGCAGTGGCAATAATTAACACAAATTAATGTTAAATTGTGATATAGTTTACAGCTAATACCTGTCCCCAGATTGCCACAAGCAACCATTTTCACCTGAAGTGGTTGTAGTCTCAGGTAATCTTTTTGTGCTCAGAACAAATTATGTTTACTTGTTCCAACATTGACAAATTACAAAATAAAGATAATTCTAGGAAATGTGACTCTTCTGTAGTTATCTAAGGTTATTTTGAATGGAAAATTAAAGTTCTTCTGGAAGAGTATGTGTATGCTGAGTATGCACCACTTTGATCTTCTTTATTAACAACAATGCATTGACTAACTTCATGTAGTTCTTGTCTTACCAAAAATTAAAGCATTATTTATATTGGTGATCATTAGCAATATCTTTAAGCCAAAAATGTGTTGCTAAATATCTTAATCTTCCAGGAGCAATTGGGACTCATTGTAGAATTCACTTGTGCTCCTCATGTTCATATGAGCTAACTGCTTTTGTTGCAGAGGGCTAGTCACGTAGTGAGCCTAATTACTGGCTAAAGACATATAGTCTAGAGTCAAAATTTCAAATTTTGCAATTGAATTTTAGGTTTATCTATTCATTTACCTACTAACTCTTTCAGCCAGTGCAAAGCCCTGTGCTACATAATGGAGACAAAGCAGTGAGAAAGACAAACTGGGCCACCACCATCATAGATAGAATTTATAGCCTACTCCAGATTATACACACATTAAATCAATAAATAGTAGGTTGTTGAAAATTTTGGTAAGTAGTTTGAAAAAGCATATAATATACTATGAATGATAGTAGAAAAGTCTAATCCCTTGCATGTTAGGGAAGTCTTGCCAAGGCAATTTATACTTGACTTGAGGTCTGCAAAATGAGTAGGAATTAGTAAAGGTTGTAGTTCTAGAGAGATGAGGAAGGCACTACTTAAGTACATATGAATTCTAAATATACATATAAATAGATAGATGAGAAAACTAGAATGTATACATTCTGGAATACAGATGTTTGAGTATTTCAGTAAATACATAATTTAGACTCTATTTTAGTGAATTGCAAACTTAAGTATCATTCTATTAAAATTTTTTTGGAGCCATGGAAAATACAATTAGCCGTGTGGCATCTGTTAACGACTTTCCTCACTGGGCTAGCAAAATTATTTGAGATTTAAGGTACTTTCTAGTATTCAGTTATATAACCTTGAGGTTTTTTTTTTTAATGAACACTGTTCCTAGTTGTCAAGGTAACCTGACCTCATTTTCAAGGGGAACTGAAACACCTCAGGAAGGTATCATGGTGTTCAATAGCTCCCCAGTAAGCATTTTATTATTTGTGTTGTCAGAAGCAAAGCTTGAAGTGGACATAATTGTTTTTCACTTTTACCTTTTTAAATGAAAGTTATAAAAAGCTCTTAAACATCACTTCTGCCTTTGCATTTATATTTTTCCCTCAGGGAGCATTTTAACTGATATGTTCTCTTCATTTTCCCTCTCCCATTTAGATTTGTTCCTCTAGGGTATTCTTCTCTTTAAGTTCTGTTTATACACAAAACTGACAGCTCTGGCCTTGCTAAAAGGATCCATTGTCTGTTTTTCTCTGGTGAAAATACTTGCCCAATGCTCCACTGACCTTTTGAATTTTCCCTTTTTACCTCTACCGTATCCTGTTTGCAACACGAGCTTTCTTTTCTCAATAACCTGTAAAAAAATACTTGTATGATAATAGAAAAAATTGTCAGAAACATGAAAACCAGGTGCTGTGATTTGGTTCTGTGCTCTTGTAAAAGTCTAACCTCTGTTGTCCTTCAAACAATATATGTCGTGTCTTTCAAGAAAACTGAAAAGGAAAACATTTCAGATATTTATTGAAATATTAGAAATAGCTCATCAATTTCTTTAGGGATGCCAGAGAAAGATTAGCATTCCTGTGTATTTGGGAGGCAAAATATATTTATGGACAAGACCACAGAGCCACATATCAGAAATCATCTGATTAAGCCTGTCATTTACAGCTTTTGAATGATTTGTCCAAGGACATCCTTGCTGGCAGAACTGCAACAGTGGAAGGACTTTATGCCTTGGAGTAGGCTTCCCTTCAGCAGACCACTGGAATACTATGCAGCAGAGAGAAAGAAGGAGCTCCTACCATTTGCAACAGCATGGATGGAACTGGAGAACATTATGCTAAGTGAAATAAGCCGGGCAGTGAGGGACAAATACAATATGATCTCACCTTTAACTGGAACCTAATTAAGAAAAGAAAAAAGCAAGCAAAATATAACCAGAGACATTGAAATTAAAAACAATCTGACAGTAACCAGTGGGGAGGTAGGAGGAGATAATGGGGGGAAGGGTTTTCAGGAACAACTACAAAGGACACATGGACAAAACCAAGGGGGAGGTGGAAGTAAGAGAGGGAGGTGGGTTTGGCTGGGGTAGGGGGACATGGTGGGGGATAAATGCAGACAACTATAATTAAACAACAATGAAATAATTAAAAAACAATGACTACCCTTTGGGCCTCTTTGTTCATTTTGTCTTTATTTTTTGAGTGGCTCCCTCTATAGTAGATATTAGTGAGTTTTAAAGAGAACACTGAGTTATGAGTAATTCATGAGCACTGTGTCTTTTCTTATTTGAGTATCATGGGATGCTATGGAAATGACTGCAAGTGCAACTAACAAGTTAAAATAAGAGGCTTAATTCTCCTTGTGGAAATGCCCAATTTCTTAGAGCATTTACATGAAGAAACTTGTAAGTACTTATCATGTTTTGAAATGTATACAAATTGTTTTGAAAACAAGATAGATCTTTATGAGGCAGAAACACTCATCTCAAAGACTTAGGGGACATCTCTTTGAAATGTAAACATTAAGGCAAGATGCATCACCCTTTCCCCCTTTCTGCAGGAGGGCAGGAGTTTGACTTGGTGGGTACCTTGCTCCAATATGGAAAAATACCTCTTGTAAAGAAGGTATAAGAATTTTATTTTTCCTCCAGTAGCCAATGAGCTAACACAGATGGTCACTCCAATTACTGGGTAAAGTTAGGATAGACATGTGTGACAAATGGTACAGTCAAGTCTTCTTGAGGACTAGTTATTATCTTGAAAACATGTATATGATGAATTATATCTGCTTGACTGTATAAGGGGCTGAGTATTCTTTTTGTCTTTGAATTCTCTTAGAGGATTGTCTCTGATGAACATCAGGTTCTCATTTAATGCTTATTCAATAATAAAGGTGTTTATTACCTTTGTGGAGAGGATTTCTGGGTTCGGAGAAGATTTTGTTTTTAATTATATTTCCCAACACGATATTTTTAAAATAAATAGATGCCCTTTGAAATAAGTACTATGCATAGCCATCAGCCAGGAAAAATATCAAAGAGCCAAAAGTCTCCTATCTGAAGTAAGTTTACTTCAGTCTTTTCAAGGTTTTATCTATGGATAAGGAAAAATTGTGTAGCACTGGAAAATCTAACCTATAGCATCAAGAAACTTTCTGAGACAGATAGAAAGCCTATTTATCTTCATCCTCATGATTCTTTTTCTGAACCTGTAATTATAGTTGGATTAGTTGTGAATAAAGAAGTAAACATAGTGACAATATAAAAGGATTTTCAAGGTATAATTAAATAATACATTTCAAGAAGGTCATTAGGTATCTTCTATTACATCTTTCTGACTTCTAGAGCTTCTGTGAAATGAAACCTCTGTTTCAATAAGTAGAATCCAACAAAAATTGTACTGAAATGTATCAGATGATGCCATTTCCAAATCAGTGTTTTTATTACTATGTCCATGAAACCATATGCATACTTCCTCACTAAGTAGAAGAGAGTGGTGGGTATTATAAAAAAATGTTTTGGTGTTTATTTAACTGTTTCTACTATTGATACGTAAACAGAAAGTATTTGATTAAATTAAACAGACATGTATGAAATGACAATTATAAAATGGGGAACAATGATAATAGTTGTAATGCAGCCATGGGAGTGGAGAATGGCAAAGACAAGGAGGACAAAAGGGCTGTGTGTGTCCAGCATCAATGAATTTCTAGTGAGAATTTTTCATGTTGGGCTCTCCCAAGGAAGCTATCTTTCTAACCACCACCATAATAAAATAATGGTATATCATCACCTTATTAACATAAAATAAGGAATCAAGAGATCACAATATAATTATGCTTTCTTATAACCATGGAATAATTAAATATTATATTTACAGAGAGACACAATGTTCATCTATTAGATCTTCCTGATTGAATGAAAGACTGAGAAATGGGCACTATGAATAGCATTCTGGTCTAAAGCTGTCATTTACAGATGTTGAGTGAGTAGATCCTGAACATGGCCCAGGCTAGCCGACACTGTGGAGACTCTTGGAGGAATCATAAACTGGAAAACTTAATTATTAATGAATTCTCTCAAATAAGGGTTGTTTTAAACTTTTGTAAACTAGTATAGACTGACCAGCAAGGTTATAAAACCTGAGAAGACAAAGGGAAAGGCAGCTTAGAGCTAACAAATAGATATACTCACCTCAAAGTGTGCTGACTATTTCCAGAATAAAATGTCATCAGTAAGAGACTGCACTGTCTGCTTCATTACGTCTCCAGGACCTCAGACTTGGTCAATTGTGTTCAGAATCCTAACAATACATTTCACATATGGAGCTGCCTCTTCTCCCCCAAGCAGAAATGTGACTCGATTTTTAGTACTTAGTGTAGGATATGTGTTCTCCGTGACCTACCCTTGCTGACATCTTTTGAGGGTATCCGAAGAGTGTCCTGACATTACATGTTTGAAGAGCACTAAGTACGTTTTGCAGTGAAGCATCGGGTGTTTGCACTTTCTCAGCACCTCCATGGTTGGTGTCCTGTCTGCCTGCATCACATCCATCTCACTCAGTGCGGGTATTGTGAGTGGCAGTTTTGCTCCTTAACCCAATTATCCATCAGTTTAGGGATGGTGAATCAAAGAGTGGGGTTAAGGGTGGCAGCAGAGTGACACCTCCGCTCATATAGGTTCTGGAACCTGGCTTATACGCAGTTAGCGGCAATCGGATATGACATTAAAGTCGAAGATTCTGGGTGAGATAAGAATGCATGGCCTGTGTGGTAGCCCCTTTGCTTTTCTGTTTGTCATGGTATATCTCCAATTTCTAGTATTTCTAAGTTACAGAAAATTCACCAGAGGAATCAACCTGTTCTTCCAATCCAGTTGTCCTCTGTGTCTCATAATAAAGAAATAATTATCTCTCAGATCCCATGGGGAGCAGGAGGTGTTGAGTACATTTGTCCCTTCCCTATTTTTATACTTCCTTACCTATTATTCTACAATGAAAACTATACTTCACTCTGATGAAAGCCCAAACATTAAATAGAACCCAATAAATTTGATATTATCCAACCAATTATGTATGATTCAACTTATAATTCTTAATAGAAGTGTTCAGGTAAATATCACAAAGCCTTGCAAATGGGGGGGAAAGAGAAGAAATCATGACCTTTTATAAGGGAAACAGTGTAGACAAAGGAGGACATATCTACTTTCTGGGCTGTAGTTGGTTCTCTCCTACAATATCAGAAATCAGTCAAACACAGTTGCCACAGTAAGGCAATGCCATGTTTTTTGAAGATACATATCTGATCTATGTGGGAAGTTTCTTTACCTTTTATTGTCAAAACTTGTTCCATTTCTTACCAAATAAACTTCATCTTAGAGTTTATTTGCCTCCTCTTTACTCTAGGTTACATTATAAACCTTTTCATAGAAAAAAGATAAGTGGCATTATGCCCAGAGTCCTTTTATTTTATCCATACATTTCTTTTTCATTGAGGAGTGAATGATGGACATTTCAGTTTTCAAACACGGATGTAATGTGCTCTTATACACTAATTCATGTTTATGTTAACTATTTCTTTATTTCTTAGGACAAAGTTAAGGGCCCTCTATTTTCTGGGTAAAGTTGTACTTTGAATCTTTTAATTATAATAAAAGGAACATCTAGGATAATAAGAGACATAAACCTGTCAAAAGGACTGTATTTACCCTTTTATTTTCTTTTGATTTCAATAGACAGAATGCACTTAAATAAAATCTACACTGTTTTAATCACTCTGTATGACAGGAGGATATTTTGCTTGTCGGAAAATAGTCAACCCCCAACCTGGCATTGTTCCTTTGTAATTAAGGGCTGACGAGAAGAGAGCACCAAGGCATGGGCAGAGACTGTCTAGGCTATATTTCTCTAAGAAAATAGAGAGGGTGTCTTATTTTGTATCTTAGGGAGAAATAGCCATCACTTAATTCTACCCATAACTTCAACCAATAGAATAATTTCTATTAACCACTCTCATACAAAATTTCTTCTCTTACTAAGGACATGTCTCTCTAAGTAGATTAGAGAGATAAACATTCAAGTAGGGCATTCATATGCATTATTTATTTTTCTATACTGCCTGTAACTCATAAAGAAGGACATGATGATTTTAATTGGAATAATGACCACAATTCAGTAGTCATTTCTGTTACATTCAAAAGGAGGCATCATTGTATGGTGGATGCCAAAGAGATAAAGTCTCAGGAGCAATTCTCTGAGGGTCTACCATAATCCATTTAACAAACTATATTTACTTTTACCTACATAGTATAAATTGTGTTATTGTCAATAAAATTTTTGATTACTTTATAATGACCTGAAATTTTTGAATGACTTTGGAATATTATTCTAGACAGAATCTTCAAGCAAGCAGATCTCTACTAACAATCATGACCCAAATCCTAAAGTCTATGTTACCAGTTTAGCATGATCCCCCACAAAAAATAATTTCTGTATGGTAGTGTTACGTTATTCCTAAGACCTTACACTAATGACTGCAGGAGATATAAAATGATCAACACACCATTATTGCGCCCCCCTAGATCTGAATCTAAGAAAAAATTAGACAAGTACAGAAATAACTTTAATAATATTTAGAATCATATATGTGTGTGCTATGCTTGCAATAAAGATCTACACACAAAACAAATACAAGATTGTTTTGTTCTGTGATTATTCAGAAAGGAGGAAATGGAATCCTAGAGACATTCATGTGGTCAACAAATCTCCTGGTAGTGAATAGTTAGTTAATTCGTTATGTTATTTATGTGTTTGGGGGCTTAAAAATAGATATTTTCAATAGGGATGATTTGGTAAGAATTGCATTCTTCTTTAAAGGAAAGAATGGCCAAAAGATGTAGGGGTACAAAAGCCCAGTGTTTGGGGAAAATCAGTTAGCTAGTTTAGCTAGAGTTCAGAGTTGTAGAATACAACACCCAGAAAGAAAGAAAAGCTTGGATCTTTAAAATAAAGGGGTCATTAAGTACAAAGAGAAGGTGTTTATGCCTGATTTCAGGAGTTTTGGTAAATTATAAATATTGTTGACCAATGAATTAACAAGACTGAACTATGCATAATGAAAATATTCTGGCAAGAGAGTAGTAAGTGAAGGCACACCAAAATAGAAGAGAAGTTGGATTGCATAGTGTCTCACAAAAATCAGTACCACTCTGAACCTCAGGATATGGCCTTATTTAGAAGATGTTATTAATTTAGGATTTCAAAATGAAATCATCCTGGGTTTACGGTAGATTCTAAATGTTATGAACAGAGTTCTAATAGGAAGAAGAGAAGACAAAGAAAGAGGAGAAGGTAACATGAAATAGAGGTAGAGATTGGAATGATAGATCTACAAGCCAAGCTATGTGATGGATTACTTGTATAGCCACTGGAAGCTAGAAGACAGGCAGGAGATGGTTTCTCTCTCCGAGACTTCAGAAGGAACCAAACTTGCCAGCACATTGATTTCAAGCTTTTGTCCTCATGAAATAATAGAGAATAAATTCTGTTCTAAGCCACCCAATTTGTGGTACAGTAATTTGTTATGGCATCTCTAGAAGACCAATAAAAGGGTCTAAGCAGACACCCAAGTGAAGCTTAATGAAGGTAGAAAGTAGAGAGATAGGAAGTGGAGATAGGATTCACCATAAAGTTCTTGTGTCAGAGACCCTAATTTGCATATCCTCCTCCATGGCCTGTACCGAATTGTGTATGAATAATTTGGAATTATTTATTTAAATAAAACCCCCATATAATGTAAATTACTAATTGTATAAAGCCTAGTCTAGTCCCCCAATATAAATACCAGTCTCCATGCTAGAAGACAGAAAACAACTTACACAATTTTGCAAAAAGGATATGTTTGGTTCCTTAAACATAAAAAAAAAAAACCACTTACCTGTATATATGACATGGCAACAAACCTATTCACATAAGTTGCCTTCTAAGAGAGAGCCCATTGTTACCAGTCCAATAATCTAAGAGCATGGTGGTATCCTTTATAAGAATTGGCAAATTTAAACTTAGAGAAGGAGCTCTTTTAAAAATAAATAAAAAGCATATTTTCTAATGAATTTTAATCTGTTTATCCTTTAAGGCCCAGTCCACTGCTGGATTTGGCCTGCATTCTGTGGTTTGCTGGTATAAGCAATGACTATGATGAAATGTGGTAAGTGGTATAAATAGGACCACATGTACAATGTGAAATGGGCACAAAGTGGGGAAGCGGTTTACTGCCACTGTGTATGGTAAGCCTGTCTAGCTTCTTTTGTGAATCGTGTCTACTTGACCTTTTTCAAGGAAAAAAAAAAAGTTTGTTGATCTGTGGTTTAGACCATAATGTTCCAGGAAGAGACTCCATTGTCCTTTTTTTTTTTTTTTTTTTTTTTTTTTATCTTTGTATCCACAGTGTTCAGTACAGAGGATATCAAATAGTAGACAGAGACCTGAGTCCTGGGTACTAATGATCTATCTAAATGAAGATGTAAGGCAGATGTTAAAAAGATGAGTCTTAATCTAAGGAAAAAATATTGGAGCTAGCTACACAGACTTAGGGAATCAACATAGATGCAATTGCTGAAAGTGGAGTTGACAGAGAGCTTTGAGGGGAAGGAAGTGAAAGAATAAAACCTGAGGATAAACTTTGATAAATACAAGAACTATGATGGCTGCTGTGATGAGTACAGGTAGGCATTTAAATATACTAACTGTAGAGTCAAAGAAACTTTAAATAAATATATCAATAAATTGGTGAACTGAAACTTTTTTGTAACTCCGACTTTCTCTGGCTTTTTCTTGCTTGGCCCATCACTTATGAGAAATGTCAAGTGATTCTGAAGACCACCTGGAGATGTTTTAACTTCAATCCCCTGAGAAGCCACAAAAGGTCAAGTATCATCTTCTACTGCTTCTCAGATTCCTTGACATTGTATTAAGTTCCTAGTTAATCTTTCCGAGTCATGTAAAATTCACATGTGCCCATGCTCTAGGTTGAAATAACACACTTTCTTTCAATTTTGAAAACAGCTTTTTCTCACAGACTCAAGGGGATAATCCCACATTTCAAAGATGGATTTAAAAATACTGAAAGCTATAAAGATTAAAATAGCTCTTTGAAAATTCCCAGAAAGCACATTATGCATTAATAATGTACAATATTTTCAAAAATATAAGAATTTAAATTTCAAAAATAAAGTAAGAAATAATTTAAAGTAAATTTATAGATACTGATATTATAGGATTACAGTGCTTAATCCTGATATTACAGTATTTAAAAATCCATGTATGCATATAGAAACCTAAATGCACACATGTGCACACAAATACTACATGTGTTGATTACTGATAATAGCTCAACACAATTAGTGAAAGCTTTCATTGAAATCTTACTGTATGACAAGGATGAACTAAATCACTCCAAATATTAGCTTTTTTATCCTCCCAATAACCATGTGAGGTAGATAATATTATTTTTACATTTCAATTAATGCTTTATATAGGCACCATAAATGAAATCCCAAGGCAGATTCAATATAAACCCAAAGCTTACTCTTCTATTTAACTCAATAAATTAATTATTTAGCACCTTCTACCTGCTAGTCACTGTGCCATATGCTTACATAAAACACCTTACTTCTGCCTAAGAAGAGACACAGTAATGCAATTGTGGGCATCAAAGGAGCTGCTTCCCCCACAATAACCAGCCTCCATGCTAGAAGACAGAAAACGACTTACAAAGTTTTGCAAATAGGATATTTTCAGTTTCTTAAAAATAAAAAAAAGACAACCACTTACCAGTAACACTGTTGTTTTTCCTTATTTTTCTTCTGTTTCTTCTTCTTACTTTCACTGACTTGGCCCTATATTTTCTATTTCAAATATGCCTTGGTTTACTTCAAAATGGAATCAAGACAGCCATGGAATCTTTCAAATTTATTCCTTGCTATTCCCCAAGACATGCTCTTAATTCCTGTTTAATTTTGAGGACATCATTGCTAATAACTTTGGAGAGAGAGAGAGAAAGAGAAGATAGAGGGACAGGAGAGGGGAGACCCCTGAACCCTGGGTGAGCTTCTGGATGCCATGTATATCCTTTACCTGTGTGATGCTGGGTTCTATGCCCCCTGGGCCGAGTTCTCCCAGATCCGTAGGGCAGCTCTTACACTGACAGCTTTAGGAAAGGCTGGGACCCAGGCTGGGAGTGGAGGCAGTGTGCCAAAGTCCAAGTCCTGCATTGTGGTGATCCTAGGCAGCTGGTGTTGGAAGTCACCAGGGAATCTTTCTGGAATCTTCACTGTGAGGACCTGATGGGTTGCTGAAAGAAAAGCCCACAGAAGTCTAGGCACCCCTGGAGTTTCTCACTTTCACTCTAGTCCGTGAACAGCTTCTAGCACCAGTTTCTGGACCCAGTAACTTCTGTTCCAAGAAATTAAAAATGGCTTTTCAGCTATGCTAAGTATATAATGGATGTGTCACAGTTTGTTATTTCTCTTATGGAGGCCCTTTTAAAACTGTAACTAAAACAATTTTGCTTTGTTTCATTTTAATTTCAGTGAGGTGACTGAGTTGCTTAAGAATTAGCTTATAAAGGTGATGGGGGAACTCAAAAGTGGGAACATTTTAGTTTCAGGTAACAGTTAATGCATGTAAAAAGCTATTGTTTCAGGAACTGCAAGTACCTGACTCCAAGAGGCCACAAGCGATTGACCTTTGTGCTCCAGTAGACAGATGAGCAATCGAGGTGGAACCTAAGCCATTGTGTTCTAGGGACAGACAATTGCCACCCAGGGCACAGGACACAGGATACAGGACACAGATAAAGAAAATCACCAGTCAGCAAATGAAAGAATGTTAGGGAAATTGTCAGACTGCAGCTTTTATCTGATTAACCTCTTTCCTGAATTCCAAATCCCTTCCCTGTACTTTTGCCCCCTTATGAATAAAAAAGGCTGGCTAAATGAAAATGCAGGATGGTTTGTTAGGGTACAAACTCATTAGGGTACAATCTGTCTTCTCAGATTGCCAGCCATCTGAATAAAGTACCCATAAAAATTCAATACTTAAGGTGGGAGATGAGGGTGGGTTGAGCGGGGTAAAGTGGTGGTAGGTAAATGGAGACAACTGTACTGGAACAATAATAAATAATATATATATATATCAATTAATAAATAAAATCTTAAAAATAAACAACAACAAAAAAACCCAGGACTTTCGACCAAGATGGAGGCATAGGTAGATATATTGTGCCTCCTCCCACAACCAAAAGAAGGACAACCACCAATTTAAAAACAAAAAACAACCAGAACTGCCAGAAAATCAAACTGTATGGAAGTTCGAAAACCAAGGAGTTAAAGAAATATTCATCTAGACCTGTAGGAAAGGTAAAGACAGGCAGCTGGAATGGAGAGGACTCATGGCAAGGCTGCAGCTGGCAGATTAGGCCAGGCAGTGGCTGGAGGAGCAGGCGGTCCCACATTTGCGTGTAGATAAACTGGGAAGAACAACTAGGGACAGAGACAGACTGCACAACCCAGGGTCCCAGTGCAGGGAATTAAAGCCTCAAAACCTCTCCCTGAAAAAACCTGTGCACGTTGAGGCACCAGGACAAATTCTCAGTCTCACAGGGGAGTTCATTGGAGAGACACAAGGTCCTAGAATGTACACAAAACCACCCACCTGGGAATCAGCACCAGAAGGGCCCAGTTTGATTGTGAATAGCAGAGGAAGTGACAGAAAGCTGGCCAAGACCTGAGCAAATGGCATTGTTCCCTTTCAGACTCCTCCCCACCTATATGCCACATGCAGCTACATGGGTTGCCCTGCCCTGGCCAATACCTATGTCTCTGCCCCTTACTATGTAATAGGTGTGCCAAGGCAAAAAAAAAAAAAAAAAAAAAAAAGGTCTAAATGAAAGAACAGATCAAAGCTCCAGAAAAAATAGAACTAAGCAACAAAGAGATAACCAACCTATCAGATGCAAAGTTCAAAACACTGGTAATCAGGATGTTCACAGAAATAGTTGAGTATGGTCACAAAATAGAGGAAAAAATGAAGGCTATGCAAAGTTAAATAAAGGAAAATGTACAGGGAACCAACAGTGAATGGAAGGAAACAGGGACTCAAATTAGCAGTTTGGACCAGAAGGGGAAACAAAGAAAAACATTCAACCAGAATAAAATGAAGAAACAAGAATTCAAAAAAAATGAGGAGAGGCCTAGGAAACTCCGGGACAACTTTAAATATTCCAACATCCAAATCATAGGGGTGCCAGAAGGAGACGATAAAGAGCAAGAAATGGAAAACTTATTTGAAAATATAATGGAGAAATTACTCAATCTGGCAAAGGAAATAGACTTCTAGGAAGTCCAGGAAGCTCAGAGTCCCAAAGATGTTGGACCCAAGGAAACACACACCAAGGTACATCACAATTACATTAGCTAAGATAAAAGATAAGGAGAGAATCTTAAAAGCAGCAAGAGAAAAGGAGACAGTTACCAACAAAGGAGTTCCCATAAGACTATCAGATAATTTCTCAAAAAAAAAAAAAAAAAAAAAAACCTTGCAGGTAAGAAGAGGCTGGAAAGAAGTATTCCAAGTCATGAAAGGCAAGGACCTACATCCAAGATGACTCTATCCAGCAAAGCTATCATTTAGAATGGAAGGGCAGATAAAGTGCTTCCCAGATAAGGTCAAGTTAAAGGAGATCACCATCACCAAAACCTTATTATATGAAATGTTAAAGGGACTTATCTAAGAAAAAGAACATGATCAAAAATATGAACAGTAAAATGACAACAAACTCACAACTATCCACAACTGAACCCCAAAATACAAAACAAAAACAAAAACAAAAATGAATTAAGCAAAAAACTAGAACAGAAACAGATTCACAGAAATGGAGATCACATGGAGAGTTATCAGTGGGGAAGAGGGAGGGGGGATGGGGAAGGTACAGGGAATAAGAAGCATAAATGATAGCTACAAAATAGGCAGGGGAGGTTAAAAATAGTATAAGAAATATGGAAGCCAAAGAACTTATATGTCCGACCCATGGACATGAACCAAGGGGGTGAATGTGGGTGGAAGGCAGTACAGGACAAAGGGGGATAAAGGGGAGAAAAAAATGGGACAACTATAATAGCATAATTAATAAAATATATTTAAAAAACCCCAAAATACACTAAATACTGTAGAAGGTTGAAGAGGATCCAATAAAGATCTGGTTTTCCCTCAAAAAAGAAAAAAAAATCTGAAAGAAAAAAATATTCTATCCCTATCTCTGCTTACTGGGTCCGGTAGGTGATGGGAAGCCTAAATGCCGACTTCTCCAGTTTTAAAAGGATCTGGACCCCATGACCATTCCTTCCACAATCTACCCCTGTTTCATTCAAGCTCCAAGTCCAGTATTAGAATCACAACTCAAATGAAACAAAATTATGATGTGATGGATAACCATATTGAAGATCCTAAAAAGGCAATTGGAAATTTTCTTCTGAATTAGATACAATGTTTAATGAAGGTTATCAGGAACTAAGATACTTGGACAGAAACATGTCTTTTAATATACCTATTGGTAACCTCAGAGATTGCCACACAGGGAATACAGCACCTAAAGTCTTATCTCACTGATCTGCCAGTTGTTAGTTTTACTTGTTTCTATAATGAGGCTGTTACTGACCCTTCTGGGTCAGGGATTAAAACCAAAGTTGTTCTGTCCAGTGCTGCTCTCACCAATAGAAAGAGACTGAGTTTGGGAAAGCAGAGCAGTAATTTATTCTTTGATAAAAATAAGAATGGAGAATGGTGAGTTCTTGATCCCCGACTGGGAAAGAGCCTTCCGTATTTATCGGCTATGGTATGGAGAGATTAAATTCTTTTAGGTAAGCTAGTTATTTTTCTGTTATACTCAGCCCTGTTGTGCAGGGTCCTTTTTGCACAACGATGCCCCATCTGCATGGCAGCTTGGTCTTTTTGCTCGGGAATCCTTTTCAGTTCCTGTAAGAAAACATAGCTGGTGACATAGTTTAATACTGAGAAACATTAGGGTCTTTTGGATGATAGCCTTGTGACAAAGCTGTATCTGCTTTTTTGTCACTTAGGACAGTGAACAAAATTACAGACCACATGCCAGCACAACAGCTTCATGAAATCATCTTCAAGGAAAATATAGTGACTTCAGTGGCTTGATAAGAGAGCTAGATAATTACTACAAAAATACCTCACTGGAAATATTTAAGTAATAAGACAGGCAAAGTGTGAAGCATTGATTCTAGGAAAACTCATTAGAGTAGCCCCTGCTACCAATGTCCGGAGGTTTCAGGACAGCCACTGTGAAGTGAATGCAATATGGCTGCAGCCCTTGCTAGCTGTCAACTGGAGGACCTGCCAACCTGGGTTGCCATTGATCGATATCTCAGTGTAGACACTCACCTACAGCTAGCCCCATATGGTACAGGCAGGATTCAGCTGGGGGCTGTACTTTAAATGGGATCTGTTCTCGTTTATGATCTAGGAGGACTGGTGCTCAATCCACTGAGCCACACCAGCCAGACCTGACAGCAGGTTTTTTAGAATCTTGTGATCATATTTTAAAAAAATGAAGTAGCTTGGGTCACTACCTACAAACGTTTATTAAATAAATATGACTCTCATCTTCTAATTACATAATTCTGTAATATTTTAAGTCCTGTTGCCAAATTAGAATAACGCATTTGAGAACATGGTAGTAAATTATAACAGAAAAGATGGGTAAAATCACATTTGAGAATAAGGAAAGTAAAGTTGAATATAAGTGAGCTTTTTTGAATGAGATGGATGAACATCTATGAATGAAATATTCAAGACTTCAGCAAACTGCCTCCTTAGGGGGAAAATAAATTCAATTTCATGAGTGAATTAAAATTAGAATTATAAGTCTCTAAAAGACACACACTTGTATATACACACACATATACAATGATTATATTTGTGTGTAAAAAATTGCAAAAGTAAATGATTACTAGTTAATAGATCTTTTACATCTATGTATGTCTTGCTTCCTTTGTTTCTATAAATACTCACAATCATTGTCTGAATCATTATTTCTAGACCAAGGTTGATCTTTTGTTTTTCCTTTTAAACTCAGATACATTAATTCCATGTCTCTTCCAAACTAAAAGTAAGTGTCGACATGTCAACATTGTATATTTTTGAATAATTTATCACCTTGAGCAGCTGCACAAGTGTAAGTAAGTTTTAAAACCTCAATTGACAAGAAGATACTCTGCAATGACAGGATGTAGAGTCCAGAATTTTAAACAGTTTTATTCAATTCTATTACCTTGTTCCCCTTCTTTTTCCCTAATTAAATTGAATTATTTGAACAGATTGCCTCATGTCTTTTTAAATAAAAATAATAATTTCTCTTCATTAATATTAATTTGTATACCAATAACAAAGGAAAATAAAGAGGCACATTGAATCCCTGATTCATAGCTTAGCTAACTATTTATTTATTTATTTTCAAGATTTTAATTATTTAATTTTAGAGAGAGGGGAGGGAGGGAGAAAGAGAGGGAGAGAAATATCAATGTGTGGTTGCCTATAATGTGTCCCCACTGTGGGGGACCTGGTCCACAACCCAGGCATGTGCCCTGACTGGGAATCTAACCAGCAACTCCTTGGTTTACAGGCTCACACTCAATCCACTGAACCACACCAGCCAGGGCAGCTAAGTATTTTTTTTTTAAAGAAAGAAGATTCTTTTGTCATTATAAAAGTATGTATGTATGTTTCTGCATCGATTGGCTAGTAATTAAGTTGCTATATTGTAAGATACTACTGAACTAAGAACTTTACATAACTAATTTTATGTCATCCTACAACATTCTTATAAGACAGATATAATTATGATCTCCATGTTAGATATTAAGAAACTGAGGTTTAGAGAGGATGAGTGACTTGTCCAAGTTTATACAAATAAATAATAAAGCCAAAATTGAAAACTTTGACTCTAAAGTTGGCCTTTCAACCACCACTCCAAAAACCTGCAGTCAATTGTTAAATTTTTCAAACATTAAATGTATACTTTAGATAAATAACATTTATTTTTCTCCAAAATGATACTAGACTTTCATAAAAGATACCCATAAGTATCAGAAAAGTATGGTAAGTTTATATTAATTCCAGAGTGACACTTTATGACAAGAAAAATAGAAAAAAATTACTACTGATGTATGTGATAAACAGTGCCAATGAAAAATAATCTTTTATCATTGATGAAGACTCTCTCCTTGACTAAACTTTAGTCACATTCCCCTGAGCCTTCATCTTTGTCTGGAACTTGAACAGGCCCTATACTTGCTGGGCCTGTATAGCCCAGTTTTGTCAAGAATTCTGCCAAGTTAATTTAGAGAGAATCCCCCACTCTTGATACCTTATTACCCTCGATATCTGATCAAATCCCTCATCTCTCACATCTCCCAAGAATCCTGTTAGGTCAGTTTAGCAAGAACTCCACCACAACCACCTCTGATGTTTCCATTTTGTAATTTTCCATTCACCTTGCTCCTTGGCCAGCTTCTTGTCCTTGTATTCATAATTGAACTCAGTTCTATACTAAAGTCCATTCCACTATTGGAGTAATTCCTGAATAAAATCCATATTAACCACTTTACTCTTAAGCCCTATTTTTTTTTCTGTAACACTGTACACATGTGGGGAGAGAAACAGGAAGAAAAGAATGAGTTTTGAAGGTAATGACACTTTACACCCACAGTTTTTTCCTGCCTCTATTTAAAGGACACTTTGCATGGAGGATTTTAGAATGTGATCATTTGGTTCAAAAGCTAGCATAGAAGTTGTGATTATTTGCTTTGGCAATATTCCTAACTCAGCAGGAAAACATGATTGTTTACTTAAGTTCTTCAAAACATTAACATTGCCAAGCAGTGTTGGGCTGCATCTTTTCATCTACCAGAGGCCACTCTCCTACTGCAAAATTACAAAATCAACCTGAAGCAGGCTTTGGAGCTCCTCCTTTCCACCAATGCTCTGTAACTTTGATTAGGATTTACTGTGGCTAAAATAATACCCTTATCTTCCTGTTTTCTAGCTTTTATGAGTAGGAAATAACTTTGGAGGAGAAAAAAACAGTGTGATCCACAATCCTTTCTCCACAGGGTAAACCACTGTTATCATCGATAGTGTTCTTATGGAGTGAGATTGTATTGTTCAAAACAGCATTTCATGAAACAGTCATAAAAGATTTTCAAATATTATCAAGTGAACACTTTAAATGCTAGAATAACAAAAGCAGAGTTTATCTTTCATTTGATAACAAGTCTTTTGTGATTTCTATTGTGTACTAAGAAAAATCATTTATATCAAAGGCAGTAAAACAATAACAAAAAAACACCATTTAACAGCAGGTATTGGACAGACAAATTTCCACCAGCAAAGTTAGCCCTTTTAGAAAACAAAATGTGTAACTTGTGGCTTCATAGTTTTTTGAATTTTTATAATATGTTATTTATTTGTAATTTTTGCAGGTCAGGGAAAACCCCTTCACTCCTATTAAAATGCTCTCTGTGTTTTTTCAATGACATGATTATGAAATGTATTCCATTGCCTGAGGTCCTACAGCTAAAGCTTTCCCATTATTTTCTACAAGACTCAATAGTGCATTCTTGATTTCAATCAGGTCAGACACCCCGTCAGAGTCCAATCTTGACACATCAACGACAAGGCATATCAGAGCAGTCAAAAGTTTACAACATGTAATGAAAACTGAACTAAAGCCAAGCATGCTATCCTCTTGTAGGCCCAGGGAGACTCTAGGCAACTAGTGATTTGTAGGCTCCATTACATCCCAAATGTTCGATGTATCTAGCCCTTGGCAGGGTGTCAAGGACAAGAAATAATCAGTCTTTAGAGATCACTTTTAAAATGCTATGCCCTCTGCTTTCTTTAGGTGAATCATTCCTTCCGTGTTGTCAGGATCTACTGATGAAAGCTGATGACTTTTCAATAGCCTGTGATGAGTGAAGTGCCCCCCTCTCCATATGAGGAGAAAATGATATTGCACAATCATCTTTGACCAGGTGTGCAGTGAGTGATGAGATGTTGCACAACATCATCCTCATGAACTCCTTATCCAGTGTCAAAAGTAAAAATCAGAAGGACGTACATGATCTTGTATACAAAAGCGGAATGATTACCAGAGGAGTAGACAGGAGGGTATTTTAACATTTATTTACAGAAATTTTCTACTTAGAAACCAAATTTTGTCATGTGGAATCTCTAGATAAAAAACAGTGGACTAATATAAGTAAGGTATATGAAAATAGTGTGAAAATAAATGATGCAAATTGGTGGCAGTGCTCACATTGCAATAACTATTAAATAGACATTCCTGGCTTAATGTGACTTTTAGTCTAGCTAATATATGCTAATATAGTTATAAAAAGAGTTGTTATTGATTTTTAAGTAGCAACTTTTTTTCTTATGATAGGCTTAGTTTTTTTTCTTCATTCACTGGAATCCCAACTATTTCAACCAAAAACCCACAATTTAAGTTTCTTCTAGAAATACCCTATACCTATAATTTTATTGTAGTAATACTAATTTTTAAGGACTGGTGACCCATTTTCTAGTTAGAACTTCAATTTCAGCTTCTCTTTTCATATATAGTCTAGGTTTGGTTAATTTTCTATAATCTAAGATTACAGAACATATATTGTGACTAAGAATAATAAGAAATGTAAATTGCACCCCAAATTCACATTTTGGAGAAGGTGTGGGACAATGTACTGATAGGGGAGACAAGAAACAAGATTTTAAATGTATCAATCAGTTACAGAGTCTAGTTGATTATTTCTGGTTTTATCTTAATACAATTGTGTTAAAGTGAGGATATAATACATTGACTTTATTTTCCAAGTATTTTGGTTTTTTAAAATTGCATAGATGGGAAAGTATTAATTATGAAACTTAATTTAATAACAGAGTGATATACATTCCCAATATCTCATAAAATTATACATATGTATAGTTATGTATAATCTTATATAAATGTTTACTTAAAATATGTTTCACATTCTTACTATATAAAATTTAGTAAATATTTTATAAAACACTAAAATTGTAGCATAGTAATATATTCTTCATGACAGAAAAATGGTTCTAAAGTGGTAAGAGTCAGTTTGAAAAGCAAAGAAACTCTGATTTACCTTCTTTCTACTTCTGGATCACCTTTAATTATTATTAATTTTCAGGAATATAAACTATGTGTTTTTTATTTAGTGCTCAATGTTTCTTTTTAAAAATATTTTCTCTACACCTTTTAATATTTCAGTTTAAGCACAATAACATTGGCCCTCATGTCTCAGTTGTTCACAACACATGCGAACTCTAATTAGAGACTTTTGGTAGTATACGCCATTTCTTTAGAAATCTTACATAACTATAAAAATATATAAATATGTACATGTATGTAAATATTTACACTTAGGCATATACACAGGTTTCTTTTGACATTAATTACCATATTTACATTTATCATTATAAAGGAATTTTTTTCAAATATTCTATCAAGAACTTTGAAATGCCACATATGCTTACATTCTGGTCCCAGTCTCTTACATTCCTTTTTCCTATTTTTTTTTCTTATTTCAAATCCATGCCCTAAGCACACACACATAACGTGTATGTTATAATTTCTCCACTACTTAAAATATTTTTTAATTCTACAATTACATCCTACTCATCTGAGCCAAAAAAATAAATTAGTGAACAGAGTCAAAATAAAGATTATGTAGCAGATAGCTCAATCCACAACCTATTATAATGTGAAAATACAAAAGGGTGATGTTTTTTAATGTATAATAAAATTAATGTTTCTTTGAATTGAAACATCACAAATTGAGTACATGTATTTATGTATAATTTTTCCTCAGATCTAGGAAAACAGTAAAAAAATTTTAAAGGGTGTATTCACTGACACAAAATAAACAGGAAAAAATTGTGAAAATTAAGTGTCAACCAAATTTGGAAGATGGCAAACTGACATAAAAGTGATACCAGACTTGGTAAAAAACAAAATGATGATATTTACAGAACCACAGGGAAGAACCAACAAGGGACAGACCTATGAAAGGCTCAAGAATTTGAACAATAGTTAGCAATGAATGAAAGTCTTTAGAAGGAGCAATTGGACCTCCAAGAGCCTGGAGCCCTTGCATTTGGCAACTACCTCTGTCAACAGTGAGGAAAAACAGGAGGTTATCCTTCTGGAGAAAGTTAGCCTGCACCTGGAGTTCAGGCAAGTTGAGAGGACAGGTGAGGACAGGAACTGAATATAGCAGTTTGAAGTAAAGGTCTCTCTATTTGCTTATAACCCACTGTTGCAAACAAAAATATTAAAGAAAAGATCTACAGATCCCTGCATTTAAAGGAAGTCCAATAGGTCTGCTAAGTCTCTGTTTTATCACCCTGGAATGAGGCCTGATAGCAACAAAACTTTGTCCATAGACAAAAACCTTAAAATCACCTTTTCAGTGCCTAACACAAATTGAATGGCAGGTAATAATGAGCAGAAATTGGAGGAAAGCCATGGATATGAAAAAAAGAAGACAAAACAAAAGAAAATGCAACATCATGCAGACAAAAATAGATAAAAGAAACAAAGAGCAATTTGGAGGAAACAGGGACTATATAGGGAGTAGTAGGGAACCTGATGTCTATTAATCATCAGAGTGCTAGAAGACGACATTGTATAAACGCTATGAAAAAAAAGGCATAACAGAAAAAGAAAATAGAGACAAAAAGAAACAGCTCTTGAAAATTGTAAGAAGAAGGGCAGAACTTGAGAAACAACCACCATGTCCATCACCGCCACCACGAAACTAGAGAAGAGTGGAAGCTTAATGTAGGGATAGACTTTAGAAAGTTAGAACACCACGAAAAGGTGAATGGAATTATAAGAAGAAAAACATTTAAAAAATAACCAACTCACAAGTTTCAACATTCAACTAATATAGAAGTAAATCAGAGAAAAAAGAGGGGAAATCATAAAAGAAATAATATAAGAATATGTCCTGAAACTAAAGGATGTAATTTTTCAGTGAAAAACCCCTCAGGGAGCACCTTGCGTACTAAGTTAAATGGGTCTCACACAAAAACATATATTTAATAAAAATTCATAATTACAAAATGAAACATAAGACTATAATCTTACAGAAAGAAAAAAACATGCACATATTTAGGATCTAAAATTACAATAGGATCTAAATTTTTAATAGTATGGAAGCTAGAAGACAATGAGACAATGCCTTCTTAATTATGAAAAATGACTTTCAATCTAAAATTCTACATTAAAACAAACTGTCATTAAAGAGTAGGACATAATATTTCAAAAGAGTTTTAGAAGGCCAGCCAAGTAACTTTCTAGGTAATTGACTAAGAAGACCTTACCAGACTCCTCAGGGACACTAAAATTTAGACAAGCTTCTTCCTTATTCTATGTCCCTGACCCTTTCTTACAGCATTTACTTTTGAAAACTTAAAACTGTAAATTATTCTCTGTTATTGGAGATGTAAATCCTCTTAAAAGACTTTTGGCAGTTTTACAATGCAAGCATATCTTTCTCCAGGACCTGGTAGCCATCTCTTTGAAACGTAATAATCAAGAAAGATAGCACTATTAGGTTCCGTTTCCCTGGCAGAGTTGGAGCCGAACTTAGGCAAGCACCTTCCCAAGTTGCACAAGTATTTTTTGTCATAAAGATATGGGGAGTTTATTTTTCTTTGGATAAAACCAGTTAGCTACCCAAAGGTGGCCTATGATTTTTTCCACCCAACCAATGAAAAACTGTACCTCTTGTTGCAGTGGAGTTGAGCACAGACAGAGCACTGCTCTCACTCCCCCACTGCAACCACCTTGAAATAAAGTCTTTCTTGCCTGTTTAAATTTGTGTAGGGCAATTTTTTTCTTTGAAACAACTTTTAGGTTGTGTTGCAGTGGAAAGTGTAAAAGATGACAGCCAAAATAAAACATGTAACAGGAAAACAGACAAGTAGAATCCCCAAGTTGATCATGGAAGAAATCCCAAATGAAGGCTAACAGAGTTCAAGGTTATCAGCATACATTGGGATCCAAAGGTGGCAAATTTGAGAAAGGCAAAACAGACAAATGGAAATAGTAAATTTCTACATGAGTTTTATCACATTGAGAGGAGATATCACTTCTGTCTGAAATTTGGTGCTGAATTAGTGCTAGGGGACTTAGAAAGTTCAGCCAAAAGGTATCTAAACAATTATTAACTCCAGTGAAAATGAAAAGCTGGACAAGAAAAAAAAAGTTGTTTCTGCTTTGAACAATACTTACATAGTAAACATAAAAGTTAATATAACAGGTACTATCTTTCAATATTTAAAAATTAAACCTAAGTAAAATCCTACATAAAAATTAAAATAACAAATCTTGTGTTAGAATTACATCAGGAGAAGAGGAGTTGGGAACATACTGAGTGGTAGGTATGAGAGAGTTAAGTCTTCAGAGCCATATTAGGAGTAAAAAGTTAATATTCAAACTTTCACTGGATAAATACCAGCAGCAGTGTTTCAAACAAATAAAGCATTTGATTGTCAAGAGACTCGGGGTAAAGATGGGAAGTCTAGAAGATAATTGCTTTTCTTATAAGCCTGAAAGTATTATTTGGCTTTTTAAATAGCAAATACAGAAATATATAAAAGCAGTCTACAAGAGGTAAAAATCATATACTTTCAAAAAAAAGAAAGAAAAGGGAAAAAATAATTTAAAAATGAGGGAAAAAAGGAAGGAGAGGGAGAAATGAAATTTTAAAAAGAAATGTAGGCCCTGGCCAGGTAGCTCAATTGGTTAGAGCATCATTCCCATACCCCAAGGTTGTGGGTTTGATACCAGGTCAGGGCATATATAAGAATCAACCAATGAATGCATGGATAAATGGAACAACCAATCTCTCTCTCTCTCTCTTTCTCTTCCCTGTCTTTCTCCTCCCTTCCTCTCTCTATCTAAAAAACAATTCAAATTAAAAAAAAAATAGTCCTGGCCAGGTGGCTCAGTTGGTTGAAGCTTCATCCTGTACTCTAAGAGGTTGCGGGTTCAATTCTCATTCAGGGAGCATACCTAGATTGCAGGTTCCACCCTGGTTGGGGTGCAAATGGGAGGCAACCAATCGATGTTCCTCTCTCTTTCTTCCCCACTTCTTTTTTCAAAATCAATAAAAATATATCCATACGTGAAGATTATAAATAAATAAATAAATAAATGTTAGAAAGCAAAACAAAGAAAGAAAAGCTGCCTTTTTCCATACTTAATTATTTAATGGGGTATTATTTCTGAATGAATATGTGAATGATCATTCACCTTGCCCATTCTGTATTAGCATACGGCAACTTAACTAGACTAAAATAGCAATTGGAACTGCCAAATACTTCATTAATTTCCTGAATCACAAACTTAAACTGCTCTGTGTTTTGTGATTCATAACCTCCTTCCATCACCACCAGCAACTTCTCCTATATCTATGATAAAATATATTACAGAATTATTACAAGATCAAAATTGCACTGTGATGTTCTACACGCCAACCTTGTTCGTCTCAAATAAGCTATTTTAAGAATTCGCCACCCTCCTTAAGTGCTTTAACCAGTCCCCACCACCCTCATTCTCAACAATTAACCTTACCTCTCACCTGACAGAGAAATTAGACACCAACAGATTCCATCTCTCTCTCTCACTCTCAATCCTACAGTTTCAAATATATTCTAATGTTCACCTGTGTATTCTCCTTCTCTCTCTTCTCAGGGGGCTGTTTGAAAACTGAAACTTGTGCCTCACTTCCATGGCCCTAGCGATCTCTCTAAATGTCTGGATGCCGTAGTAAATACCAAGGCCCATCCAGCTCTACTGACTGTATAAAACCTGCTAGTGCCCCGGGAAATGTGATAAAACACCTCAAGTCCAGCTTTTATAAAGATTTATGTAGGCTTTTATATTATTTAAGCATCTTTACATGTTGCAAATTTTTTCCAACCCTCACAGTCCAGTAACATTCTTCAGCTCCACTATTAAGCAATGTTGTTAAGGAGAAAAATGGGACAGCTTTTGATTTTGCACCTGAAGATATAATCTTGTTGAGGGTGACTTTATACACTCTCAGAAAACTCTGGCTATGTCTTAGTTCAAGAATCATTTTGATATTGGTATGCCTCATGGTTCGTGATTCTTTACAATAGACCTATTTTCTGAATCTGATTTCATTAACTTCATCTGGATCTCACTCAGATTTGTTTTCCATATGTCTATCTTTATAGGTCCTTGTCTCTTAACATACATATATATTCAAGTCTCTCCCAAAATAAAACATAGTATTTCCACACCCTTCTCTAGAAATGTTCCTTTCTCCAATAAGTCCTGCATATTTCAAATTGTTAATATCTCTTTAATCTCTCCTCTCATCTAAACTCTCATTACTGGACCACTTCTCATTACCATTTTAGTTATTGGACTAATCTGATTGTTTTCCTGGTCAATTTCCCCTCTCCAACTCTATTTCACAAACATCTCTCTCTGAACCTCAGACCCACATATCTAACTTAGACAAGTTCACTTGTTCATTGGACATATCCACTTGCATATTCCACAGACATCTCAACTCAATATGTCCAAACCTAGTATCAGCTCTCTCTCACATACTTGCTCATTCTCCTCTTTGCTCTAAATCAGTGAATGTCACTGCACATAGTTGTTGAAACGGATATACATCTGATCATCCTTGAACTTATTCTCTCTTAATCTCTACATCCTTACATCATCAAACAGTAAACATTCTGTTTCATAAATTGCCCTCAAATCTATCCACATTTCTGCATTCCCACTGGCTCTCTCTGTTTAGACAATGATTACCTCCCATCTGGAATTCAAAACAACCTCCTCACTGGTATATCTGCCATCAGATTTGTCCCCCATCTGCCCATTCCCCAGTGGAGAGTGCAATGCATTCACAGTAATTTTTATAAACTGCAAGCATGATTATATGCTTCCCCGCCTAACATCATTTCATGATTCCTCACTGCCCTCAGACAAAGAATAAACATCCTTTACCCAACTTACAAGCACTAAAACAATCACTGTTATTCCTCCCTAGTTTGGTCTCTTGATCCCACATGTTAATATTTCATCTTAAAAATATGTGTTGTTATTCAAGTGCAAAATCTTCTTTCTTCTGGATATTTATACATCTTGTTTTATTTTTCTTGAAATATTTCCTCCCTTTACCAACCATTCTCTTCAATTTTCTTCGGGTTTCAGTTAGATGCTCTATTAGATTCCTATGGCTGCACTAACAAGACACCACAAATGGATGGCTTGAAACAAAAGAAATGTATCTCTCACCATTCTAGAATCAAGTCCAAAAGCAGGGTTTTGCAGGGCCTTGGTCCCTGAAGCCTCTAGGGAAAATGTTCCTTGCCCCTCTCCTTGCTCCTGGTGGCTGACTGCAGACCCAGACTTTCTAGACTTACAGATGGATCACTCTAACCCTTGTGTCCCCCATCACATGGACTTCTTCCCCTTGAGTGTGTCTGTCCTTTGACATGGCCATCTTATTAGGAGACCAGTGATTGAATTTAGGGCCCATCCTAACTCAGTATGACCTCATCTTAATTAATTATATCTGCAGAGATTCTATTTCCAAATACAGTCACATTCTGAGATTATAGTTGGGCATGAATTTTGGGAGGATCCTATTCGACCCAGTATAAACATCCTTTTTTACATCTTCCCATTGCAACCTGAACAGCCCTAAGCATCCCAGATATAACATTATATTGAAACCTTATACTGATTTATTTTTTCTCCAGTTGTACAGGCACAGCAAACATGCTTACCTTGTTTACCATTTTATCTTTAGTACCTAGTACAATGCATGACATAGGGACGACTCTAAATACATATTTTTTTAAAAAGAAGAAAAAGAATGAATGCAAAATTTGAAAAGAGCTCTTCCTAATATTTCACAGCCTTCACATAGTTTTAAGACAACTTGGTAAAGTAAAACTGAGTACAAGAGAAAGGCCCATGTTAAAATTTAAAATAATTCATTCTCTTTTCTCCTTACCTCTGTCAGAGCAAACGCAAACATAAAAAGAAACAACGATCTTAAACTAAGGTCGTCTGAAGGTGTTTGCTGCTGCACTTTAGTTGACTTTTTGTTGTTTTTTTGTATTGCCCTACTTTATACTTCTTGCTAACTCCTATTATCTTTCAAAACTAGGATCATTTAATTTTCCTATTGAAAGGGATATCAATTCTTCCCTGACCTCATTGTTCTTCTGGGGTAGGTACATTTCTGTACACCACTATAACACATGCTGTCACTAGCCTGACCATGCCTCCACCTCTCTGACAGTCCCTGCCATCTGGCTATGACTTATTGCAAGCACCCACAGTGCCGGCCTGGCTACGATGCCACAGAGCTGGAGTCCTTGAGATGCCCTAACGAGGACAAACACTGGCACTGGGATGAACGATTTTAAGCATACCACACAATATCTCGGATTTCAGTTCACCAAAACAGTGCCTTCCTCTTTAACACAGACCATGTCTTCCTCCTGCCCTTGGCTGTTTCATTTTCTCCCTGACCTACTACTGGTATTTCTTAGGATCACTAACCAAATAAACTACTAGCACTCCAGTCTTTTCTCAGGAACTGTCTGTGGTTAGACCCAAACTGAGGCATTTCCTAACACTGTGCTAATGCCACTGATTATTCTCTGTAATCTACTTGTCTTTTGCTGCTACTATGCTACTCTGTTTCTGTGTAATAGTGCTTTATCACTCACTTTCTAGCATAGTACTTATAGTATGGTAGGAACAAATAAACACCTGTGGTTCCTTTTTTAATGTATGAATAATTACACAGTTTCATATTATTTGGCCAAATTGAATAAAAATTTATAGACACCATGGTAAGGCATTTGATATATGTAATTTATAACTTATATTAAAATATACCAATTTTATAAGCAAAACACACTAAGTGTAACTTTTATTTTTTTCTGTCTGTGTTTTTTTTTCCTTAATCCCTTCAACTTTTTCATCCAGACACACAATCTCCCTCTCTTCTGACAGCTGTCAGTTTGTTCTCTGTATCTGTGAGTCTTTAAATTCCACATAAAAATGAGATCACGTGGTGCTTTTCCTTTTCTGACTGGCTTATTTCACTTAGCATAATGCTCTCGAGGTCCATCCAGGCTATTGCAAAAGCTAAAATTTCCTTCTTTGTTATGGCCAAGTAGTATTCCATTGTGTAAATGTATTACTGCTTTTTCTATTCACTTAACTACTGATGGGTACTTGGGCTGTTCCCAAGTCTTGGTTGTTGTAAACAGCGCTGATATGAATATGGGGGTGCATATATTTTGAATTAGTGTTTTAGGTTTCTCTGGATACATTCCCAGATGTGGAATCACTGGGTCATAAAGCAGTTCTATTTTTAAGTTTTTGAGGAAATCCATAGTTTTCTACTAGCATACATTCCCTCAACAGTGCCTGAGGGTTCCCTTTTCTCTGCATCCTCGCCAATACTTGCTGTTTGTTGATTTATTTATGATAGCCATTCTGACAGGTGTGAGATGATATCTCATTGTGGTTTTAATTTGCATTTCTCTGGTGATTAATGGCATTAAGTATCTTTTCATATATCTGTTGGCCACATAAAGTATAACTTTTAAGACATAGGAATTTTTTAACATATTTTACAGTTCTCTTCAGTTTTGCAGATATTTGTCACTTGAACTGAATATTTTTTCTGACCTATTTTTAACTTTATTTTAAACTCCTGAACATGCTTTTCAAATGTATTTTCCCTCTGTATGGCTAAGTAATTCATTGCTTGATAAGCTACTGATAATTAACTCAACAATCTTATTCCAGATTCTAGCTAAAATGTCAAAAGGCACTCATCGAAGTTATTCACCTTACAAAACTGCAGTCATATGCACAAATGCACCCATTTAATACTGATGGATATCATATCATTGTTTGACAAGAAAACGCATATCTTGTGTTTTGCTCACTTGTTTTCCGAACATCCAAAACACAGTCCAAAAAGATTTTTTATTTAAATAAACCATATCTTGCTTTTTATTTCTTTCATGTTTATTCCTTTCAACACTGTATTTTATTACTGAATTGTTTTTCACTATTAGAGTAGCTAGCACTGCAATGAAAGTATTTATTGTTTTGAGATCAGAAACACCTGGTTTATACGCAATGTAATACAAAGCCTTGTATTTTCTCCCCCCGACATTGCCTTCTGTTTTCTTACTATATCTACTGCCGTGAGGAAGAATGTGTCTCACAGCCTAATTCAGTCAGTCTTAGCAACATGAAACAACATATTCAAGTTTTATAATATGCAGTGTGGGCATATTTATGAAAATATCCTACCTGAAATATTCTAATATACTTGCTGCTAAAATTAGAACATGCTTTAAAGAGAAGCAATATTTTCTAGTGATAGAAACAACTATAAATGGAAAACATTGCTTTAATCTTCAGTTATTAAAACATTAAAGAAAATATATTTTTTCTATTTAGGAAATAGTTTATTTTTTATCATTTTTTATTGTTGTTTGAATACTGTTGTCTCCATTTTTCCACCACCACTTTCTCCCATCCCACCCACCCCCACCTCCCACCCTCAATCCTACCCCACTTTGGCTTTGTCCCATGGTCCTTGAAAACCCTTTACCTTCTTCTCGCATTATCTCTTCTTTTTAAAAATTTCCTCTAAATTTGTATTTTGAAAGACACTTGAAATTAATCCTACACTACACTATAACTTGTACAAGACAATCCTTAAATACAAAAGATTTATGTTGTTTCAAAGATTTGAATCTGTGCCCACTATTAGCTTACCACTGATCCAATTACAGGAAAACATAGAAGAAATTATATATATTTACTCTCTTTTTATATACATTGGAGATAATAATTATCAATAATTACTAGGTAACATAAGACACTTCCTTGTTGGAAAATAATGAATAATTTTTACTTATAGCTGAATTTTATGGCTGAAATGAATCAATAATTCCCTAAAATAATTTAGTATTGCCAGTAAGAAGGCAGAAGTATGTTATTGATATTATATAAATGTTTTTCAAGCTGATTATCTGTCTTTTTCTTGTCCATAGAATTTTTAGATTCTACTCTTTAAGTTTCTAACAATTATTTTAGGTCAGTGTTTTTTTTCTCTTTACAATTCTCTGAAAAAGTTAATTGATTTTTTAATCTATTTGATTGCTGTGAATCTCATGTGTTTTTTCTTGAACACGCCTTTCCCCTGGATATAATTTGGATCATTTAAGCCTACCTTACCTCTGTAGGAGAGGAATGTGGGTTTTTTGTTTGTTGTTACTGTTTATTTTGTTTTGGTTTTGTTTTTGCTGTTTTATTTTCCCAACTGAAATAATTTACAGAGCAACATTATATCCATTTAGAGTGTGTAAAATGGGCATGAAATTTGTGCCCTGATATTGGTCCTTAAACCTGTATTTTAATAAATATTTTTTTATTCAACAGCTTTGTCAGTTTTGTATAAGTGAAAATGAGTATCAGTTAAACTTCCAAACCAGAAAGCCATTCAACTGTATGAATTCTGTATTTATGTTAAAATCTATTTGTAGACAGCTAGATATTTTCTGAGCTCATCTCTCTCGCATTATCCTGGAAAGTGCAACCAACAGGAACAAAGTCATGCTACTAACATCATTCTTTTGCCTCTTCATTTGCAGATAAAGCTTAGTGAGTAGAGTATCAGTCTTCTAAGTTATGACATGATATTTTTTCCCAGTGTTTAACCACTGCCATGACATGCATCACCACCCCTCTAGCCTCTGGTAAAAATGTCCTTGACACCAAATACTTGGCCTCAAAGCCAGTGCCCCATATTTTACATGATCTGTTAAGGAAGCACATCTGATCTAATACTAATTTTCATATTAAGAGTGATAGGCCCAGTTATTCTGTGGGGGAGGAAAACTTAAAAATCTCAGTGTCTTAAAGCAATACAGTAGTCCCCTCTTATCTTTGTGGGGTATGTCCCCAGACCCCCAGTGTATGCCTGAAATAGTGGATAGTAACAAATCCTATATAGACTATGTTTTTCCCTCTACATACATACCTGTGATAAAGGTTATTTTATAAATTAGGCATAGTAATAGATCAACAACTATAAGTAATAATAAAATAGAACAACTATAACAACATACTGTAATAAAAGTTATATAAATATAGTCTGTCCCTCAAAATATGTCATTATACTGTTCTCACTTTTTCACGTAAAGAAAGCATTTTATGGCTTCTCTTTGTTGATCTGAATTGCCAGCATCACTACTCTTATGCTTTGGGGCCATTATTAAATAAAATAAGGGTTACTTGCACATAAGCACTGTGGTACTGTGGCAGATCTGATAACAGAGATGGCTACTAAGCGACTAGTGGGTGTGTAGCATATGTAGTGTGGATGTGTTCGGCAAAGGGATGATTCACATCCAGGGCAGGATGAAGTGTAATGAAGCGAGATTTCATCACAGTTCTCAGAATAGAGAGCAATTTAATAAGTATGAATTGTTTATTTATGGAATTTTCCACTTACTATTTTCACCTGCGTTCCTCTGTGGATAACAGAAAACACAGAATGCACAACTGAGGATAAGGCATGACCACTGTAATGTCTTGTTATGGTCATAAGATTGTTACATCACATGTCACCACAGGGGCTCTTTTCCAGGCTGATGAAGAATCCATTTGAATACACGGGCAAAGTCAGAAGAAAAATAAGAGGGCATAGCAAATCAAGTGTTAGATCTCAAACTAAGGTCTTTGCAGTTGCAAATGTATAAGAGAAGATAATACTGGATTAGAATAGGGCCTACAGCTAGTGACTGATATCCTTATGAAGGCCATGTGAAGACAGACATGCAGGGAGTGAGACTATATAAAGGTGGATGCAGAAATTGTGGTGATGTATCTACAAAGGAACATCAAGGATTACAGGCAACCACCAGAAGCCAGGAGTAAGTCATGGACCAGTTTGTTCCTCAGAACCTCCAAAAGGAGCCAAGCTTGCTGACTCCTTGATTGCAGCCTTCTGGAACATGGGAGAATAAAGTTCTGTTGTTTTAAGATACCCAGTTGCGGTAATTTGTTACAGCAGCCCTAACAAACTAATACACATGGGATGCTTGAATTCAAGAGAATGCAGCTGTGTACTCCTCCCATAGATGGGAACTGAATATAGCACAAAATCTAAACATAAGTTATTTCCACATAAACATGAGTACAATTGCAGGATTTTTTAAAAACACATTTTCTTATTGTAGGCATAAGTTTTGAGGCAATGGTCATAATCTTGGTTGCTTATTTCTGAAAAAAATGAATTAAGCTAGGTTGATCCACAGAAATGGTCCAGTAGACATAAGTAAACAGAATTCACAAAAGCCCAGAGATATTTGAGAAAACAAAAAATATTTCCATGTTGAGAGTTTGGTTTGTTTATTTTTATGTAACTCAACCAAGCATTCTGAGAGTAAATAAGCTCAACAAGTAAGCTTGCTTCCAGCCTTTTTTTCCACGTTTTTGTTCGTTGTCTATTAGGAAGTAAGATATGCAACCTTTGGATTATTCTGCTTCTGAATTCTAATATGTTCATTTTTGCAAGACCTGCTCTTATCAAAATTGGATTGTTTATTTTGCTGTAAAAACACAATTAAAAATAAAAACAAATGAAGATGCAGAATCATAGAGATGGACAAATCAGACCAGATAAGAATTTTTACTATTTAAATAACAAACCAATTCCAATCAAATTTTAATCCTGTGTATTAGTGTGTGAAAAACTATTATTTTAGAAGACAAAATTATTATGAGCATTATTTCTTTGGAACAGCTCCTGCAAAAAAGCAAATACAATATCATAAACTGTTCATATTTTGGTTAGGAAAATAGTGTATTGGAAAATTACTTATCCTTTCACTATTATTTATCACGTATCCTCCCATTTCTCATTATTTGGGGTTGATGTCACTTACCAGGATGGAGGTAGTGCTTGGAGATGAAACTATAGAACTTATTTTCTACTAATATTAATACCTACTATACAAACCAATTAATCAGTCACCACAATCCTAAATGGTCTATTCTGTCATATAGACCTTGTTACCAAGAAATTAGCAAGAACAATTTCAGTGATACAGTGAAGAAAATTTCTTTTTTTAAACTGCTCTGCAAATAGGACAGGGTAACAGAATAGTGCACTGAATCATAGACTAGAAGATGAACTGTTCAAGGAGGACAGAAAAAAAGTACATTTTGTGTAAGTAACTTTCTAGGAATTTTACTAGGAAAAATAAAAATAATCTCGGGCCCAAAAGTTTGGTTCTTCAGTGCTTGGAAATATTTTTAAGATAATAATTAGAATTGGAGAAGGTAAGTACATTTGTGAGACAAATAAAGGTTATTCAAAGCCCATGCAGAAAATCCACCAAATGTTATATTTGCAAAAGATGAAATCAATTAGAGAGTTTTACGATATGGAATAGAAGAATTGTAAGGTCAAAGATGGGAGTCTTTTAGAAATGGAACACAGAACTGGGCGGGTGGGGTTAAAGGCAATGTAGGGAAACCTACTGCTGGGTGATGGAAAAGGGTAGGTTTAATGCTCTGTCCATTAGCATCCACATGTGACCACTCTGTAGACTATCTGGAATTTCCATTTCAGGGTGAACTGTGGGCTTTGGTTCTCAATGGCTTGAGTTACACTTGGTGATACCTCTTTTCCCTTTAACTGTGCTCCAAGGGAAGATGCTCAGGTGAGAGAGCTTAAGTAGGCTAAATTTCAGTTAACAGAACGAGATTTGGGGGGAAATTTGTATATGATACTTTTGGAAGAGAAGGAGAAATCAAATGTCCTGAATAAGTGAAGAGCCACAGAATTTTGAAAAGCCATCTTAATTCAAATCATTTCCAGAAGTATTGGACTCTATGATTTCCTTTATTGAACAGAAAAAGGCACTGATAATAAATTTTTATACTTAAATTTATGCTTTGGTCTACATAAAATATAAATGTTCTCAAATGTACTTAATATCTGATGAATTTATATGATATTTGTACATACACAGATAAGTGTATTAATACTTAAACTATCTGAAATACATTGTGTAGTGACCTACTCATCAATCAAGACTTATAATCAAGATGTAATTAAATAAGGACCTCTGAAAAGTAAAAAAGTTTTTAAAAACACAATGTATATACAGATGATGTATCAGAGAATTCTACACTTGAAGCCTATATAATTTTATTAACCAAAGTCACCCCCAAACATTTAATACAAAAATGTTCACTAAACCTTATACACTCATATTTTCAAAATAACTTTGTGATAATGCTGTCAAATGAGTACTTTGTCAGACTGAGACTAAAAGAAGGTGCAAACATTGCTCATATGGTTTACAAGGGCAGAAAAGTAAAATGTCTTAATTATATTTTTCTTCTGATTATGGTTAAGAACATGTGCACTGAGGTCTGAAAAACCTAAGTTCAAATTTCACTTTCAAAACTGTCCAGCTGCATAATTTGGGGAATTTATCTAACACCATCTGAATATCTTCCTAGTTCGATATGGAAATATTGTTTAACCATCAAATCTTTTAAAGGAGATAATCAATCTAAAGTGCTTATCACAGATGTAAGCATACAGGGGTGGTAAAGAGTAGGTTGTGAGTATGCAAAACAAAGAGTTTATTCTTGTATTTTTTATTTATTAATTATTGTAATATTTACTTATATTACAATGGTAAACCTACTTTTGCCTACCACTATATAATGAGCACTCAGTATATATCTTGATCTCCTGCCAAAATAAACTCATAACTGAGAGAAATGAAACAGCATTGAGGAGAAGAAATTGGAGCCTAATATAAGTAAAAAGATTATTACTCATAATCTTATTAGCAGCTCTATCTGAGTTCAAGTGCATGGTTTGTACACTTTTTAAAAAACTTAGAGTTTCAGCCTCAGGTTAATGAGTTCTACTTGATACTACAGAAGAGTTGTCTATTTGAGGTTGTGTTCAACTCAAGTCTCATTGCTCAAAATAAAAAGCAACCATTATACATTTTAGTTACAAAACAACTCATTCATAATAACGATAGATCTCTGTTGAGTTTGTTGAACATGGGCGTGCAATGCTCTGGGAGTGATGAACAGAGGCATAAAGATCCCTAGAGACGATGTGATGTGGGCATTCCGGGCATCATAATCCCTGGGCCCTGGCAGAAGGTGAGCTCGCTGTCAAGACATTGAATTTAGGCTTTGAGAGTCGAACTTATTCCAGCATAGATGAATAGTAGAATATGTTCGTTTACTTCTTTGACTTAAAAAAAAAGTTTAATCATTTTAGCTCTTACTTGTCTATATGCCAAAAGAACAACAAAATGCCATGTTCTTTAATTTGCTGCACTTAAATGAAAAAGTATAGCTACTTTATCACATTGCCTTGAGACTGTCTACATTACACGTTATAATTTCAGTCAAGGAAAATATTTAAAAGTCACTAATATTTGGCCCTCCCATTACATTTCCCACAATTATATGCACAAAGGTGGCTTGGTGTTCTGGGTTTCATTAACATTTACTTTTCTTTTGTATTTCAAATATAACTTGACATGTTCTTTAACATTTATTATTCTAGTATCATTTGGTGTTCTAATTTACTCTGTGTGTCAGCAACTAATTTATTGCTATCTTTTCAAGAGTTGGGTAAAAATCCTGGAAACTTTGCTTCTTTAAACACTGCTACAGATCGGGGAACTCCCAGAATCAAAGGAGTTGGTATGCAGCTCATTACTAAACTGTGAGCTCTAAATCTATTGAGTTACTGCCAGAAAATATTTGCACTCTATAGTCATAGACTTTACATTTTTGTCAGTGTGATCTACTGTGGACTACCTGACCATGGTTAATGCTTCCTGATGATCTTCCTGGGAACTGAGAAATCCTTGTCAATCTCAGTATAGCTCTGCCCTTTAAAAGTGGTGTGCTGGGGCCAATAAAGCAGGCAGGTATTTCTCCTGAATAAATAGCTCATCAAAAGTCTGAGAACAGAAGGCTCGAATGTATCAAAGCAATTGGCACAGTTGTTCACTAGTTAATTAGGAACACAAAGGCACTTTCGTCAAGCTGGCCAGACCAGGGGCCATCTGCGTGACAGCATTGCCTCTCTGATGCTATGTACAAATAAAGCTTAGCTCGAGCTCTCCAGGGAAGGCTCACTGACCTTCCTGCTTTAAAATATATATAAAGCATATGGAAAAATTGAATATAATTATAGAATGAACCCCACTTTTAGTGGTTATTCTTCTGAAGAATTTTCTAGGGACTAATGTCTCATTTATGTTGGTTTTGATAATTGCTTTATTACACTGCTACATATTTTAGCAATAGATGTAATTATTCCCAGTCAGTGGAAGTCAGAGAACTTTAATGTAATAACATATAATGGATTATAGTTGTATTTTTAAGCTTTCTTCCTCTTCCATTGTCTGTGTGTTTATGAATATAGGAACCATATCTATTTTCTTGAACTTTGTCTCCTTTACCTAGGAAATTTTGGAATGTGGTAAATAATGTGATAACATTGGAAAAGCTTCCTTTTTTGGAAAAATAATCGTTTTGAGTTACCCTGACTTTCTGGAAACCATATACCCATATTCATGCACCCACACTCAGCTTTGAAAACAAGTACATTAGTGTCTGAAGTTGCGTTATGTATTAATATTTTTGTTTGTTATCAGTCTTACACCTGAATAGGGGAGAAAACCATTGAAATATCTCCTCTATCAGACTGATATGAAAATTTGAATGTAACTCCTCTTTGTTACTTCTATTCTTTTCTTGTATTATCTGGATTGCTATCACCATAAACACCATATAGTTATTCCCCCAAAAAAGAAGAGGTCTCATTCCCAAGGCTCAAAGTGGGTTATCCACATATTAACAAGACAAATAAAACCAATGGTACCTGTGCCATCACCTATTTTACCTGTCACTTACTTCCTTTCTGTGTTTTTGGTAGAAGTAAATCCTTTTTCTTTGTGTCATAAAATTCCTTGCAGTCAATTATAGACATATGTATTTGCATGTCTATTTGCACAAATAGTGAATTTAGAAACTAAGGACCATATCTTATTTCTCATTGCATGTTGAAGTTGTGTGCACATTAGTCAAGGATACATAAGACATGAAAAAATAACAACATGGGTGATGCTTAATGAATGCTTGATACATCACAGTTCTAATTACTCAAATAAAGATTAAAATGAGATGACAAAAACATTATATACATATTTAGCTGGCACTTTTTGGAACTAAGGAAACTCTCATCCTGCCTTCTGTTCTTAGTAAAAGAACAAAGTAGGCTTTCTATAAATAAAGTCTTGTATTTAAATAAACTCTATATTCATCTTTAATCATGAATGCTATTATCCTTTGTCCTTTAGACATCATTTCTTTCTTTCTAAATCACTTAAGGTACATGATTCACATCTTTTCCTGTCATTTACCTTTTGCCAAGAGCTACCAAAGGTATAGACTCCATAGATTTCTAATTCTGCTTTACTTTCACAATATTTTGTGGAAACAAATATAAAACACAAATAAATAAATAGCTTTTCTTCTTAATTTTTAAAATTTTTCTTTTAAAATCACTTACTTTTCTTTCCATGTCTTTTTTTCTTTTTCACCTTATTATTGAAATGACTAACTTCACCCTTGATGATTTGTTAGAAGGGCACACAAAATTCAGAAGAAGTCATTATATTCACCATTACAGTTTATTATTGCCAAAAGATACAGGCCAAAATCAGCAAAGGGGAAAAAAATCCATGGTCAAGTTCTTGAAGAAAATATGTACAAGTTTTCATGTGTCCCCTCCCAGTGGATTCAATTGTGGATGCACTTAGTTCTCCTAACAATGATATTGAATAAAACACGCAAAGTCTTGCCAACCAAGGAAGCTCGACCAAGCCTTGCTGTCCAGAGTTTTTATGGGGGTTAGTAACATAGGCATGTGACACCTGTATGACTGACCTCAGCTCTCAAGCTCTAACTCTCCCCGGCCTTCAACCCCAGAGCAAAAGCAGACATTCACCATAAATCATATTGTTAAGTAAGCTTATTTAGTCAAACTGATATAGGATGGCCCAAAACCTCAGGCATACAAAATCAGGCATTCATCATAAACACTGCTAGGCCCAACAAAGGCTTCAGGCATACAAAATCTCATATCAAGATGAATACACCAAGAGTTCAGAAGTTATCTTCCAAGAGTGGACCGTGAGTTAATCCTGAAGAGGCCTACTTGTGCAGAAATTGAGCAACCCAAACACGCTGAATTTATTCTTTCCATCCAACAGTCACAGAGTAAATTACTAAATACACTGACTTTAAAGTAAGAACTACATACATGTTTACATATGGTACACCTATGTAACCACCACCCAGATACAGATATGGTTAATTTTTACTGTTAACTATCTACATTTGTATATTATAACTCAAGTGAGTTTATTATAAATTTCACTTAGCCAATCAGGTTACATTAGTATTTGAGTTGGTGTGACTTAGAGATAGTTTCTATTTAACCAATGTGGTTATAAAATCATGGGAAATTAGACAAAGTTATACGTGAGATGTTTGAACTATTTCTAACTCCCTACATACAAACATACATACATAACAGTATCTTCCCTGAACTTAGTCCCATTTTTTTCTTTCTGATATTAAAATATAGATCATTTATTAAACCAGATATTTCTACATAGATGAGGGCAATACTCCAGACAATGGTCAACCAACGAAGTCGAGAAAACACATGCCATGAAGCGTCAGTTCCTCTGACTGACCTCCCAGTTTAGTCTGGACACAACATTATGTAAAAAAATAAATAAACTCTTATTGTATTTAAATCATTGTGTTTTGTCATTGTTTCCAGATGACATGACAGTATACATAGGAAACCCTATAGACCACCAAAAAACTGCTCGACCTAATAATTGAATTTGGCAAAATAGTGGGATACAAAGTCAATATTAAGAAATTGAAGGCATTTCTGTACAGCAACAATTAAATATCAGAAACAGAAACCAGAAAAAAATCCCATTTGCTATAGCAACAAGAAAAGTAAAGTACTTAGGAATAAGCCTAACCAAGGAAGTAAAAGACCTATACACAGAAAATTACTGAAAACTGAAGAAAGAAATTAAGGGAGACACAAATAAATGGAAGAATATACCATGTTCATGGATTGGAAGAATTAACATCATCAAAATGTCCATTCTACCCAAAGCAATTTATAGATTCAACACAATCCTTATTAAAATATTGATGACACATGTCAGAGATATACAACAAACATTTCAAAAATTTATATGGAAACATAAACAACCCCAAATAACTGCAGCAATTATAAGAAAGAACAAAGTAGAAGGAATCACAATATCTAATATCAAACTATATTACAAGACCACTATAATCAAAACATTCTGGTACTGGCATAAGAACAGACACATAGATCAATGGAACAGAATAGAGAGCCCAGAAATAAAGTCAACTCTCTATGGTCAATTAATATTTGACCAAAGGAGCAGGAACATAAAATGGAATAAAAATAGCCCCTTCAACAATTGGTGTCGGGAGATCTGGACAGCTACATGCAAAAAAATGAAAGTCAATCACCAATTTACACCATACACAAAAATAAACTCAAGATGGATAAAAGAGTTAAATATAAGTCATGACACCATAAAAGTCCTAGATGAGAACTTAGGCAGCAAAATCTTAGATATCCCACATAGCAATATTTTCACCAATATGTCCCCTAGAGCAACAGATATAAAGGAAAGAATAAACAAATCAGACTACATCAAATTAAAAAGTTTCTGCATGGCTAAAGTAAACACCAATAAAATGAAACGGGAACCAACTATATGGGAAAATATATTTGCCAAGGATACCTCGGCCAAGGGTTTGATTTCAAAAATATATAAAGAACTCACATGACTCACATGACCAGGAAGACAATCAATCAAAATAAATTTGGGCAAAGGACATGAATAGACACTTCTCCAAGGAGGATATACAGAGTGCAGAGAGACATATGAAAGGGTTCTCAGCATCACTAGCTATCACAGAGATGCAAATTCAAATACAATGAGGTACCGTCTCACACCAGTTAGAATGACCATCATAAACAAATCAACAAACGAGTGCTGACAAGGTAGTGGAGAAAAGAGAACTGTTGGTGGGAATGCAAACTGGTGCAGCCACTATTTCCATTATACTGTGGAAAACAGTATAGAATTTCCTAAAAAAGACTAAATACGGAACTGCCTTTGACCTCGCAATTCCACTGCTGGGATCATACCTTAAGAATCCTGAAATACCAATTCAAAAAGAACCTGTGTACCTCAATGTTCACAGCAATGTTATTTATAATAGCCAAGTGCTGGAAACAGCCTAAATGCACATCAGCAAATGAGTGGATCAAAAAAAATATGGTACATTTACACAGTGGAATTCTACGCAGCAGAGAGAAAGAAGGAGCTTATACCCTTTCCAACAGCATGGATGGAACTGGAGAGCATTATGCTAAGTGAAATAAGCCAGGCAGTGAGAGACAAATACCATATTATCTCACCTATAAGTGGAAGCTAACCAACAAAACAAATAAGCAAGTAAAATCGAACCAGAGTCATGAAAATAAAGAATAAACTGACAGTGAGTAGAGGGGAAGCGGGGTAGGGGATAATGGAGGGAAAGAAGGGGAAGGGTCAAGTGAAGGAACATGAATAAAGACAATGGTGGGGAAAGGATTGAGTGTGGAAAGTGGCTGGTTGGTAGGGCAGGGGAGAGTAATGAGGGGGAAATGGGGACAACTATAATCAAACAAAAATAATTTTAAAAAATCATTGTTTTGTGGGTTTTTAAAATGCCATTTAGCTTTTAGTTTAAACAAATAATAACTAGCATCATATATTTAAAAGATTATTTAAAATTAGATATATTAGATGCTGTCATAGCTTGTAAGATAAATGTTTCTACTCATTATGCATAGACACATTTAATATATCAACCTTTTACATCTTGAGTGACAAAGTTGGAATACCTACTCTCTCTTTTGGCCCAGTAAGGAGACTTTTTAAACTGAAAAAATCCCATATTTTCACACTAAAAAGATAATGATAGATTTTAAATAACAGAGATAGAGTACCCTCCTAATACATCCTATTTTTTTAAATATATAATGTTATCTGTGTTACCTCTCCAGTCTCACTGAGATCCTACCCAGGGCCACAGTGCAGCAGTCAGTCAGGGCTTCACCAATCCTCAAACATGGTCATCGGGGACTTACATTTGCTGAGCAAATATACCATGTACATGGGTAAAATAGTAAACAAGTCACTAAAAATGAAGCTTTATGTTCATACATTGCTTATTATTCTTTTTTTTGCACTGTCTTTGATAGGAAATGATATCATATTAATGTTGATGAGTTGAGAAGTATTTTCTCTTAATTTTCTGTAAAAATTGTAATATTGTAATATTAATTAATTTTTAAATGTTTGGTGGATTTATCGAGTGAAACAATCTGGGTGTTCAGATTTATTTTTCAGGGGGGGTTAATCATGAATTTAATTTATTTAATGGTTGTAGGTATTGCCAATTATCTGTTTTGTGTTTTTTGACTTGGTAGTTTGTTGATTTCAAGGAATTGACCTTTTGTTTTCTAGTTTATGTATATGAAGGTGTTCACAATATTCCCTAAGCTCTCTAATGACTGCTAACTCTAGTAATATCTTCTAGTTGATTCCTGATATTCATGGTTTCTTTTTCCCTCTGTTTTTTCTTTTCAATATTGCTACACACTTATCAATTCATTATTTAGACTAAATGGTAATGGAAAAAAATTAAAAAATACAATAAAGATTAAATCAACAAATAAAATAAAAATAAATAAATAAAATTTGGCTTTTTGATTCATTGATTTCTATTTTGTGATATTATTTTTATTTTAGTCCTTATTTCTTTTATCTTTATTTTTTTCATCTTCTTGTTTTGGGTGTATTTTTTTTCTTCTTTCTCCATTTTTTGAAACAAGAGTTTAAATTATTCACAATCTTTCCTCATTTTTAATGTAAGAATTTAGTGTCACAAATTGCCCTCTCAGCATTGATTTGTAAACATCCCTAATAATTGTATATAGAAGGTATTTTCAATGTCATGTAGTTCCATGTATTTTTTAAATTTTCTTTGAAACTTTATGACCCATAGGTTTTCTAGTTTTTTTAATATTCACATATTTTGACATTTCTGTTGTTTTCTCTGATTGATTTCTATCTTGACTCCAAGGTTACTTAAATCATGTGTTACTTTTATCAATATTTTGTATACATCAAGTGTTGGCAAGGATGTAGGGAAATAGGAATTTCATATACTGCTTGCTGGTCAGAAAATAAAATGATGCAACTATGTTGGAAAAGTTAGGTTGTTCCTCAAGAAGTTAAATGCAGAATTATCATATGACCCAGCAATTAACTCTGAGGTTTATACCAAAGAGAAATGAAAATATATGTTCACAAAACTTGCACACACATATTTATAGCAGCATTATGTATATACTAGTGAAAAGGTAGAAACAACCCATATGTCCATTAGTAGGTGAATGTATAGTAGGCAGTTAGGCATAAACAGAGTAGGAATGGTACCTCAGGTATGGGATGTCACCATGGCAGAAAGCCCTGGGCACCTAGCAACAGGACATACTGGGGAAACAAGGGCCACATCCCCAGGGTGAGTTTTTCTCCCCTACTTATCACTGGTCATTCATTTTAGACCCGCTAACTTTCATATCACTGATCTTGCGGTTCAGTCCCTCTCCTGACCTTTCTTCCCTTGGCATGTCCCAAGTCAGGGGTAGACCCCCTTAGAGGAAAAACAAGAGGGTTGGAGAGCAGCCTCATATGACTCTCATACAAGCACTTGCACAACTATCCCCTTAAAACTTAAGCCCTCAGGACAATGAGGTTCTGACCCACATCAGATAATCTTAGGAAAAAAAGCCTCAGGTCTATTGACCAAATAGAGTTTGCTCAAACTAGAGATAACATCCAGGCCTCAGTTGTGTTTCAGCTCTAGGCCCAGAAAAGCAGTAAGGCCAGGCAGGGCAGTGTCATGGCTGACACCAGGACCAGCTGCTTTGACTAATGACCCCACCCTGGAGCCAACCATGACCCTGAAAGGACACACCTGGGAATCTGATTAATATTCCATTGAGATCCTCCCCTGGGACCTTCCCTAAGATCCCCACCTATAAAGAGAGAATAAAACCCTCAGGAAGCAGGAGCCAGCATGCCTAAACCTTTCCCAACCCCTTCCCCCCAGGTACATTTCCCTTGCCTCTCTTTCTTCTTTGCTCCAAAGGTCCTTCTTTTGCCCCTGTAACTTGTTTCCTGAGCTCATTTCTTGTACCACTCACTTCTACCTCTGCAATTTTCAAAATAAACTTTCTCTTATAGTTTGAGTCTTGGCTCAGTATTCTTTCTTAGCCAGAACTCAAGTACCAAGATTGCTAAACCAATGTCCAGTCCGACTTCACCAGTCTAACACTTTGTGCCATTTTGGCACTAATAAATGGATAAAGAAATTGTATTTATATACAATGGAATAGTATTCAGCCATAAAAAGTACTGATACATGCTTCAACTCAGATAAACCTTAAAATTATTAAGGTTAAGTGGAAGAAGCCAGGAACAGATGCCACATTGTATGATTAAAATAAACACAAATATATTACAGTCAAAAATAAGCAAATCCAGAGAAATAGGAATGAACCTAGGAGTTCCGGGGAATGGGGGATTGAGAAGTAGTTACTCCATAGGTAATGGGTATTTTTATGCGGAGATGGAATAGTTTAGAAATTGGAGAGAAATGGTTGTTGCCCAACATTGTGAACACACTTAGTATCATGCAAATGTATTTCTTTAAAATGTTTACTTGTATTTTATGTGAATTTTACCTCAATAAAGATAAATATTTTAAAGGTGATTAAGAAACAATGACTTGATTACAAACTTCTTGTATCTCAGCCAAGTGCTAGCAACTGAGCAGCTGAACATAAATCCTTCTTCACTGGGCAAAGCCAGTGTGTGATGTCATTGAGCCAAGGGCGACCTAAAGGACAACTTACTAAAACAATAACCAAAACATACCATAGCCATTCTTTCAAGTTGCCTGTGTCCATGAATTACAATTGAATATTCAAGAGTCAGGAAAAAATTCTCAGAAGAATGCTGGCAACTTCTACTCTGACAGGAGCGGCCCTCCCAGTCCCTGTCATGGCTGTGGCTGTTCACCTGCAATGACAGGCATTTGAGAGGAGCGCTCACTAGGAATACTGCTGCCACCTAGAAGTGAATTCCCCTAGGCTTTTCATGTTTGGGAAATTTTCTGTAGGTCAGCAGTTGTATAGCAGGGCTCCTACACCTAAGAAAGCAGCACCCCATTTTCAGAACGTCATTACCTTGGCAAAAAAATCATAAAATTAGGATACACAAGTATCTATCCTGCAACTTAATGCCAAGCAAAATTGTTCCCTACAGCATATTTTCAAGTGCTTTGGTGCTGTCTAATTTTAAATAATTCAGCTTCTACATTTTTTTTTTTTCCTATTTTAGTGCCTGGTGCAGCACCCAGTGATTTAGAGTGTGCAGCTTTGCAGTTTCTGATGTTTACTGGAGGACACAGTTTGTCCCTGTCTGAATAAAAGAAATACTCTCATTTACATAAGAATAGCCTCCCAAAGGGGTGTGGGCACTCGGCCTTTGCCGCCTCTCTTTAAAAGGAGGCACTATATGTTACAGTAGGGAAAAAAAGGAGAGAAAATAAACAGTGTAAAGTGACTCTAATTGGGACTAGGTTTCTGTCCGCATGACAGTAGAATGTTTCAAACTGTCTGGGAACTGTGTGGGTATGTGAGGCATTGCGTACTCCTCTCCCAGACTGCTTCAGTGAACAGCCCATAATAGGAGTCCGCTTGTCATCTCCTAGGCTGCTAACTCTGTGTCCTTGGGTACAGCTTAATTTTCCAAATCCATTTTAGTTATCAATATGTTTCTTTCTTGCTTAGGGAGTGTTGGGAAAACATCAGGAAATGTTGATTTCTGGTTATATGACATAAATAATATAAGAAACAGGAAGATAACATAGATGAGTCTGTTCAAAATTATTCCAGTGTGAAAGTGCAGCTGCGTTTTACTTACAGCGCAAGGTTCTAGGGATAGAAGATGTGTATAACATGCAGTCTTTATGCTTGTAACTGCTCCTGGAGAACCTCAGCAAGAAAATGAAAAAATATACTCCCTTTAATACAATGGGGTTATCAGCAATTGAATAAAAGGTAGTTATGATAAGAAATCTGACTATCTACAACCCAATGAAGAGCTAAAATCAGGTGGTTCCAAATCGAAGAAGAACAAAGGGAATTTTAAAAAGTCAGTAGAAGGGGTGGAGTTTTGTGTCTGTGACTTCCCCAGGAGTGACACGTGACAGTATGCAAATTATCATTTACAACAACTTGCTTCACCAAGCCATATCTCTTTGAGATGCTACTTTTTTTTTGTTGGTGGTGGTGGTATGTTTTTTTTCCTATGTAAATTATTACCCTTTCATCCAAGGTACACTACAGGATACTGGATGATTTTGTTTTATTTGTTAATTAATAATCTTTTTTAGAGAGAAGAATCACACATATTTAGAAAGAACTCACCACTAAGCTACAGATACGTTTACTTTTATTTTTTTAAGTTTTAGAAAGTTTAGGCAGATTGTGTGTGGTTGACATCCACCCAGCAGTGCTGTGGGATTTTGAAGGGCCTCTCCCATCACACTCCCAGTCAGGTGTGGGAGTGCCTGTCCCCAGGGTCCTTGAAGAGCCATCTTTGCCAGACACTTAGGCTGTCGGCCTCAGGGCACAGTTCATTGCTTCTGCTCAGCACACCTCTTCATTGTATTTTCTCCAACACCTTGTCTTTAGCATCACTATACTACATGATCTTTGGTTCATCCTTTGTCATAGACTGTGTTAGTTTCTCTTAAAACATTTAGAAAAATCCAAGTAGATGATTTCCAAATCGGGTTGCTATATAATTTTAAGATTATAAGAAGATATCATGGATTTTTATATGATGTATACAGTGAGTTCCATATTCTGTCCAGTGTTATCATTTTATATTTACCTGCAATGTCCAACAATGAAGATTGCAGAACATGAATGATATCTTATCTGTTATATGCACCTTAAGGTCATAGAACTGTACCTTGTTTTATTTCATTAAAATCTGATTCTTGAATTTGAATACCAGCAGTCAAACAATGATATAATGAAACACCCATATTAAGTTGTCAGACACATGGCCAAGTGAGTATATTTAGAGATGTACATCAAATTACATTGATGAAAGTGGTGGGGAATCAATAAGACAAAAGTGCAGCAGAGTTGTAGAGTTCAGCATGCTGACTGTGACTTGCACTTTACTAAAAAATGCCAATAGAACTTAGGAAAATTGAAGTGGACAGATCAGAGTTAATTATTTCATTGTACTTTTGCAACGGTCATGAAAATGTGTTCAATTTTTACTTTTGTGTTGTGAAAGACTTGAAAGCTGAACAGACTTCAGAGAGGAGATGCAAATAAGATAGAAGAGATGGGGGTGTCAAAGACTTTTAGAAACCAGGTAGGGACAACTCAGTCTGTCAACCAACCTGTCAATCGATGTCATATAAGTCAACAAAAATGGCTTGTTTCTTTAAACATAATGGGAAATTTAGCCTGTGAAGGAGGAAGCTAAATTATTATTTACTAGCTAATTGCAAGTGTATAATTATGGGTGTGAGGACACAGTAGAAAAAAGGCAGACTAAGAAAGAACATAAAAGAAATGATTATTGCTAATATCCACTAGGGAAAATAAGCAAAGTTAAATTATGGATTAAGGGATTGTGGAGAAATAAGATCATTATAACTTAAATTCAAAGAGCAATGTCAATTTTCAGCTCTTAAGATGTTATTTCCTATCCTTTTGATGGCTGCATGGTGGACCTGTATGCGATGGGACTTGAGTAGATGACTGCTTGAAGTGGATCACATTTTGTAGCCTTTCAGTGAGTCTATAGGGATTTACTTTCAGAGTTGCTAGCCATTGGAAACCAGGTTTTGTGATTGAACTAAGACAACAAATATAATTATAAAAATGCTTCACAGATGTGTGATTTTTCACACAAAAATATTCTGGATATAAGATTCATAATATGATTAGCTTCCATTTCAACTGCAGGCTTTCTACTAATATTTTACATTTCCTGACTTTATAGTTTTCCCAAGCCAGTAACTTTCCTCCAGCTACTTTAATAAGTGCCTGAAACACAGCAAATAGGATCATTAGTAGTTTTGCATTCAGCTCAGAGTCTCATTTATTGTGTCCCTGACCTAGTCGATATTGTTGAATCTGCACAAACCAAATGGAACTAAAGTGCAAGGATTCCAAAAAGCTAGGATGGAGGGAAAGAATCATCCAAACTTGCCTTACATAGTGGGTATGGAAAAAATGTAGGAATGTCGAGGGGGCCAAAGTCATGGTAGTGGTATTAAAACCATACTTCATAGCCAACTGACAAGGAAGAAGGAGGAAAGGGAGAATGTATAGTGGAGTAAAAAGGGAGAGTCCAGAAAAGGCCAGAAGGCTATATTAAGCATGGCTTGAGATGAACTACACTAGTGGTGTGCTTGCTGGTGCTATGTACCCCTAACTTCTGTTTATGTGATGTCAATGTATATTTTAGGGTGAGATTTAGCCACTCTATCTGGATGATTTCCAATAGTGTGTCTCATAATCTTGTTATTATTATTTTATTGTTTTCTTTGTTTTAATAGCAAAATACTTCTATAAAATCAAAAACTACTTAGAATATCAATATGGAAGTAAATAAAAATTGGACAGTTTGGTTGAACCACAATGGTTTATTTATTTTCTTACCCAATTTATCTTTCATTACTTTGGAGAGACCTCTATTTTGTGGTGTTACTGCTAAGCATTTCCCATTCCTCCATTTTTCCATACATCGACCCTTCAAAGAAAGAATTAGTCACATTTTTCAAACACTATTTTTAGTAAATCTCTCCAATTGGAGATAGCATTAATTCTTCCAAGATTGTATTACTTTGTTCTTCTCTTTCCCTAATGTTCATTTCCCATAATATCCCTCAAATTTATGTGGTCACAATCAACAAACTTAGATATATTTGAATAGGAAACATCTTGCCAAGACTATTAGTTCTGGCTGAAGAAGCTGCTTTGTTTGAAGTTGGCTGCCTCCTGCCACTTCAAATAATAATCAACTATCAAAAAGAAGCCCTCCAGCAATGTCACAGAGATGAACAGCTAGATATAAAGAAAGCAGTTCAGTACCCTTGGAATAACTGATAGACTCGAATTTTCCTCATGGACTGATGACTCATTACCATTACAGATGTGAATAAATCATGAATTCTATTTCTCTGTGAAGGCTGTTGCTATGCCTGCAGAGTCCATATTCAAGGTAGTTTACCAGATAATGTAGAAAAAAAGAAAAATATATACTACTTTGCTTCAATTAGTACAATATTTAAAGTGAATGGCTGGAAGAATTTTTTGCTTAAAATATCAACACAATAACTTCCTCCTCCTTCTTGCTTAGTGTGTAGAAACAGAAACAATTTTCAAAAAAGGTATTGTTTTTCCTCAGTGGACTTGCAAAAGAGACATCAGAGTAGCTTTTGGGTATGTTCTAGAAATGCAAAGGAACTATAAAAATAATTGAAACTTGCAGAGTGATTTTCAGTTTATTCACTGCTGAAGTTTGCAAACTTGGTCATTTCTCTACTATAACTTACAGAACTAAACAACTTTCCTGGAATTTCTCAAGGTCACATTTGATTCCAAGGAACATTTGAATCACAACTTAGGGGAAAATAATGACACTGTAATGGTTTGTATGTCCAGTAGTTCTCAGACTCGCTGCACATTGGAATCACCTGGGAGTCTCTAAAATCAATGCTGCCTGGGTTTCACCTGCATCCTTTTTTTTTTTTTTTTTTTAAGCTCCCCAGGTGATCCAAATGCAAAGCTAGGGTTAAGAAACATTGACCTAATCAATATCCTAGGAGAATTTTATTCAATTTCTAATCATGAAATTCAGCCTAGTGTACTTGTCATACTGAAACTAAATTAATAACCCAATTCACTGTAATTCAGAAAGCCTCAGGAAATAAACTTTGGCAATGTACAGACTGATGGATCCTTCTTTTTGGCAGTCTCCATGTTCTCCAGCCCTCCTGTCTGAAGTCTAGTAGTTGTCTTATTACATAAAATATTGATCTGGATAATAAATGCATCTGTAATCACACCTCACTATAGGGGTAGATGTGAGATTAGTCTCATTTACATAGACCTACTATTTTGTCCCCAAATGTAGACATTCATCATAATGTATCATTTCCCCTACTTAACGCTCTAGTGCTCTTCCCTACATCTAAGTCTGATCACTGGGTTTTGGTCATCCCACTTACCTTCTACTAACCATATATGAGAGATTCTTCAACACATCACCATAGTCACTCCTTAGTGTCTTGTTAATGAACCAATCACCTAAAATTAATTTCACAGGGTCTACATGTCTCTTGGTATCATGTTGTACCAATTCCTGCTATCATGGTTCTTACTTGGTCCCAGCCTGCTTGAAGGACACCGAAGCTAACCATGCCTTAGGAACATTTAACTTGAACTTTCCAGATATCCATTCACAGAGCAATATTTTCCCCAGCCCACAGTTTACTGTCTTGGTTTTCTTGCTTCCCACACTGCTTTGTTTTGCAGAGATCCCATCTTACTTTATACTTTTTTTTTATTGTGAATCTAAAGTTCTATAATATTGATTTTCAAGACCAGTAGTTAACCTTGCTTTTATTTTGTTTCTTATCTTCACCAGTATGTACAAAGCCATATATTATTAATTTGTCTACTACTGCTCATTGTAGATTACAAGATGTACCATATGTGTTGACAATCTGCAATTTCTAGGATCTTAAACAAAAGAGAGTTTCCAAACAAAAGAAAAAGGCTATCAAAAGCAACACCCTAGAGATCAGACAGTGTCTAGTCATTATGACTAGGGCATTCCACATGCCTTCTGGCATTTTTTTTTTGCCATTTAAAATTAATTGAACTTGCAAAATGGTTTGCTTCCAAATCATATACTAGATCTAATTATTCAATATTATATCATTGGGTTCTAAAAGAAAATTCATGGGAAGCAAAGAAATACATGAATCTTGGTATGTGAACCAAGCCTATTTAATTTTGAGAAATATTCATTGTTTTAATACAATATAAAAATGAATTTAATTTATTTAATACTTATGACAATGTTAAAAAAGAAATTTTAAAAATTTCCATGGATTAATTATTTGCTGTTTATTTCTAATAGTACATAGCAGGATTCCTTCTATTATAAAATGCATATCAAATAATAAAAACAAAATTATCAAGATAAGTTAAGGGATTTCAATAAGGAAGATGTAGATAGTTATTTTGTAATAATGATATATCATAAACTCAATACATTTAATGCAATAGTAATAGTTTTATCTCTTTTGACCATTCATCTATTTTCTCCTGGAATTTAATATTCTATTCTTCTTTAAGAATAAATGCCTACACATAAACATTGAAAAGAAAGATTGTTGTTGCATACATTTCTGTCTTTAGATATATCTTAACTAGAAATCCTTAGCATCATGCAGAATACTACAGTGTGAAAATGACTTGGCATGAAACAAACAATGTTGCAAGAACTAACCAACTATGATGGTGTATGTTTTCAGCAATTTCTATGCATAGGGAAGTGTAGTTTAAATATTGAACATATTTCTTGACTTTCATTTCTGGTTCTCTGAGCTCCAAGTGCACCAGTGACAGATGAAGGAGCTTCGCATTCTTGTCATTTTGACCCCAGTCATTTTCCACATGTAAGTTCTAGAAAGCTGTCAGACAGGCTTATATATAAAATAAAAGAAAATTAAATATATATATATGTATATATATATTTCATTCAAAAACAGAGATTTACTGATGGGAAGATCATCAAGAAGACATGTCTGCTGATTTAAACTGAGAGCTGGACTTGGCCATTGGAGGCTCCCCACTTGCCTCCCCTATACTTGAAATGTGCATTCTGCTCTCCTTCCCAGATTCCAGAAGCTTCTCTGGTGATATAGCCTTGAGATAGAAATATGGTGTTAAGATTATCTGGATTGGGTATGTTACTGAAACCAGTTAGGGCTTCTATATAAACTTTTAAGATTTTGGTAGGTGTGGAGATTTGTTTGTCTTGCTATCACCATGCAAACCTCATAAGTAAGTCCCCATACTTATTAAATGTGCCACCTACCAAAATGTAGTGGTCTACTTTTATTTTTTTCGGTCACTCCCTGCCATCTGCATACGGGGGTCAGTTTCAGATCTTACCTGGAAAGCTCCCAAGGAGGTTGAAACCCAACAACTGCAACTACTGAAAAGTGATCACCAACAAAATGGTTTGGTCTTTGATTCCCTGCTGGTACGTGGAATAATGGACCCCAAGGATATCTAGATCCCTGTATAATGTCAATATGTTACCATAAACATCTCTGAAAGGGGAGCTATAAATGTGGTAAATTTGAGGATCATAAATTAAAGATAAGAAAAGTATCCTGGAGAGAAGAAGATGGTGGAGGAGTGAATGGAACTCACACTAACCTTCTCCCAGGGCCAATCTGGAAATATAACTCAATTGTGGAGAAACCACCTAGACAAATGAGTGGGAAATAGTGAGAGAGAGGTAGTATAACTTTGGTCAGACGGAAGAATCAGCTTTGGCACAACCTGTCTGCACCTTCACAAGAGCACACAAGATGTGGTGGCCAGAGTGACCCTCAGTCAAACAGCTGGAGAGAAGGACCCAATAAAGAAAGACCCAACAACAATAAAAACCCAAATACATCCAGAGAACCAGCATAAAAAGCATAAAGGGCATCCCAAGAGCATCAAGTTCAAGTGATCAAGGAGACTGCACCACTATATTTCACATGTCTCCCACCATAGAAGTTCATACCACAAAGTCAGAAAATCAAAACAGATCAATTTAAGAAACAGAAGCAAACAAGAAGAGTCCCACAAATGATGGGGGGGGGGAGAGAAACAACCACCAATCAAAAGGAAAGGAGGAATTCTCAGAAATAATGCTCAATGAAATACAGACAAGTCAACTATCAGATATTGAGTTCAACACAATGGTTATAAGCTCAATAAGGTCCATGTGAATTACCAAAATCTATAGGGAAACTATGAGGAACTTAATGTAAATCATATCAGCATGAAAAAGGACATAAAAACAATTAACAAAGTCCTAGAGGAAAGGAAGAATACAATTTCTGAATTGAAGAACACAGTAGAAGGAATCAAAAGCAGGCTAGATGAAGCAGAGGTGATATCAACTCAGTGAGTGGGAGGACAAGGTAGAAAAACAACTCCTAAAAAAAGACAAAGAAAAGAAAAAAAGACTCAAAAAGAATGAAGAGGGGTTAAGAGAAATGCAGGACAACATGAAACAGAATAATATCCATATAACAAGGATACCAGAAAGAGAAGAAGAAGAGCAAGGGATAGAAAACCAATTTGACAAAGTAATGATGGAAATTTCCATAATTTGATAAGAGAAAAAGCCACATCAGTCCAGGAAGCAGAGAGGGTCCCAATCAAGAGAAACCCAAAGAGGCCCATTGCAAGACACATCATAATTAAAATGCAAAAATTCAAAGACAAAGAGAGAATCTTAAAGGCAAAAAGGAAGAATCAGGAAGTAACATACAAGAGAGCCCTGATAAGGCTACTAGCTGACTTCTCAATGGAAATGCTCCAAGCCAGAAAGGAATGGCAGGAAATATTCCAAGTAATGAAAAACAAAGGCCTGCAACCAAGACTACTTTATCCAGCAACACTCTCAATTAAAATGGAAGGTGAAGTAAAGAGTTTCCCAGACATAGGAAGGCTCAAAGAATATACCTCCCCCAAACCAGCACTGCAAAATATGCTAAAGGGACTGCTTTAAGAAGAGGAAGAAAAACAGTGAGCGAGAGAGGAACAAAGGTACAAAGGAAGTAAAATGACAAAGAATGACTAATTACCAATAATAATGTTAAATGTAAATGAATTAAATGCTCCAATCAAAAGACATAGGGGAGCTGAATGGATAAGAAAACATGACCCACACATGTGCTGCCTAAAAGAGATCCACCTCAGAACAAAACACCTATACAGACTGAAAGTGAAGGCTTAGAAAAAATATTCCAAGCAAACAGATAGGAAAAAAAGCCAGGGTAGCAATACTTATATCTGATAAAATGGACTTCAAAACAAAGGCCACAAAAAGAGACCCAGAAGGTCACTTCATAATACTCAAGGGAAAAATCCATCAGGAAGACATAAATATAAACATATATGCACCCAACATAGGAGCACCTAAATATATGAGGAAATTCTGGGAGGACTTCAAGAAAGATATAGACAGCAACAGGATTATAGTAGGGGATTTTAATACCCCACTGTCAACAAAGGATAGATCTTCCAAACAAAATATCAACAAGGATATTCTAGAACAGAATGATGCATTAGATCAAATGATTCATTAGACTTAACTGATATACATAGAGAGAGACAGAATCTTTTATCCCAAAAAGGCAAAATACACATTCTTTTCAAATGCACATGGAATATTTTCAAAGATAGACCACATGATAGGTCACAAAACAAGCCTCAACAAATTCAAGGAAATTGAAATCATACCAAACATTTTCTCAGACCACAAGGGCTTGAAACAAGAAACCAACCTCAAGAAAATATTCAAAAATATTCAAACTCATGGAGAGTGAACAGCATGCTATTAAAAAATGAATGGGTTAATAATAAGATCAAGGAAGAACTCAAAAATTTCTGGAAACAAATGAAAATGAACACACAGCAGTCTGAAACCTATAGGACACAGCAAAGGCAGTCTTAAGAGGGAAGTTCATAGCAATACAGGTCTACCTAAAAAAAGATAGGAACATTTCAAATAAACTACCTAACCCAACATCTATAAGAACTGGAGGAACAAAAGCAAAGAAAGCTCAGAGCAGAAGGAAGAATATACTCAAGATCAGAGCAGAACTAAATGACATAAAGACTAAAAGTACAATTCAAAACATCAGTAAATCCAATAGCTGGTTCTTTGATAAGATAAACAAAAACAACAAGCCTTTAACCAAATTCACCAAGAAAAAAAAGAGGGAGGACCCTAATAAATAATATCAGAAAGAAGAGAGAAGTAATTACAAGTGATACTACAAATATACAAAGGATTGTAAGAAATTACTACCAAAAACTATATGCCAAGAAATTTAAAAATGTGGATGAAATGGACACATTTCTAGAAAAATGTAATTTTCACTTGATCTTAGCCAAAAGGCCGAGAAGCGATAGAAAAATGTAATTTTCTAAAACTGAACCAAGAAGAAGCAGAAAGCCTAAACAGACCAAGAGCTAGTGAATATGAAGCAGTAATCAAAAAACTCCCAGCTCACAAAAGCCCTGGACCAGATGGTTTCACAGGAGAATTTTATAAAACATTTAAGGAGGAGCTAACCCCTATCCTTCACAGACTATTCCGAAAAACCCAAGAAGAGAGAAGAGTCCCAAACTTCTTTTATGAGGCCAGCATCATCCTAATCCCTAACCCAGACAAAGACACAACAATGAAAGAAAACTAGAGACCAATATCACTAATGAACACAGATGCCACAATACTCAAGAAAGTCCTGGCAAACCACATCCAGCAATACATCAAAAAGATCATACACCATGATCAAGTGGGATTCATCCTGGACGTGCAAGGATGGTACAATATTCACAAATCAATAAACATCACATAAACAAAAGGAAATACAAAAATCACATGATCATATTAATAGATGTGGAAAAACATTTGATAAGATGCAGCACACTATGATAAAAACAATCAGCAAAGTGGGAGTAGAGAGAGCATTTCTAAATATAATAAAGACCATATATGAGAGACCTACAACCAACATCATGCTCAATGGAGAAAAACTAAAGGTTTTCCCACTAAGAACAGGTACAAGAAAAGGATGTCCACTTTCACCACTTCTATTCAATATAGTATTGGAAGTCCCAGCCACAGCAATCAGACAGGCAAAAGAAATAAAAGGCAAACAAATTGGAAAGGAGGAAGTAAAATCGTCACTGTTTGCAGATGGCATCATACTGTACACAGAAAACCCTATGGAGTCCACCAAAAAACTACTTGACCTAATAAGGGTATTTGGCAAAACAGTGGGATACAAAGTCAATATGCAGAAATCAAAGGCATTTTTGTATGCTAACAAAGAAATATAGAACAGAAATCAGGAAAAAAAAACTCACTTGCTATAGCAACAAGAAAAATAAAGTGCTTGGGAATAATATTACCAAGGAGGTAAAAGACCTGCACTTAAAAAACTATACGATACTGAAAAAGAAATTAAAGAAGACACAAATAAATGGAAGCATATACCATATTCATGGATTGGAAGAATTAATATCATCAAAATGTCCATACTTCCCAAAGCAATTTATATATTCAATGCAATCCTTATTAAAATACCAATGACCTATTTCACAGATACTGAATAAACATTTCAAAAATTTATACAGAACCATAAAAGAACCTGAATAGCTACAGCAATTTTGAGGAAGAAGAACAAAGTAGGAGGGATCACCAAATCTGACAAGAAACTATATTACAAGGCTAAGGTAATCAAAACAGTCTGGTGCGGGCATAAGAACCAACACATAGATCAATGGAACAGAATAGAGAGCCCAGCAATAAACCAAGGTCTCTATGGTCAATTAATATTCAACAAAGAGGGCAGAAGCATACAATGGAGTAAAAATAGCCTCTTCAACAAATGGCATTCGGAGTTCTGGACAGCTACATGCACAAAATGAAACTCAACCACCTACTTACACCATACACAAAAATAAATTCAAGATGGATAGTAGACTTAAATATAAGTCATATACCATAAAAGTCCTAGAACACAGGTAGAAAATCTCAGATATTCCACACAGCAACATTTTCACTGATATGTCCCCTAGAGTAGGAGACATAAAGGAAAGAATAAAGAAATGGGACTTCATCAAAATAAAAAGGTTCTACATGGCCAAAGAAAACATTAGCAAAATGAAAAGGGGACCAACAGTATGGAGATATTTGCCAGTGATATCTTGGACAGAAGTTTGTTCTCTAAAATATATAAAGAACTCACATGACCCCATTCCAGGAAGAGAAACAACACAATTAAAAAAATGGGTAAAGGACCTGAACACACACTTCTCCAAGGAGTACATACATAAGACCCAGAGACATAAAAAGATGCTCAGCATCACTAGCCATCAGAGAGATGCAAATTAAAACCAAGGTTAGACACATTTCACACAGGTCAGAATGACCATCATAACCAAATCAATAAACAAGTGTTGGAGAGGTTGTGGAGAAAAGGGAACCCTAGTACACTGTTTGTGGGAATGCAGACTGGAACAGCCACTGGGAAAACAGTACGAAATTTCCTCAGAAAACTAAAAATGGAGCTGCCTTTTGACCCAGCAATGTCATTGCTGGGATTATACCCTAAGAGCCCTGAAACACCAATTCAAAAGAACCTATGCACTCCAATGTTCATAGCAACACAATTACAATAGCCAATTGCTGGAAGCAGCTGAGGTGCTCATCAGTAAATGAGTGGATCAAAAAACTGTGGTACATTTACACAATGGAATGCTACGCAGCAGAAAGAAAGAAGGAGCTCCTACCCTTCATAACAGCATTGATGGATCTGTAGAGCTTTATGCTAAATGAAATAAGCTGGACAATGAAAGACAAACATCATATGATCTTACCTATAAGTTGAACCTAATCAACAAAACCAATAAGCAAACAAAATAGAAGCATAGACACTGAAATAAAGAACAAACTGACAGTGACCAGAGGAGAGGTAGGAGGGGACAATGGAGGGAAAGCGGGAAGGGTCTCCAAGGAACATGTAGAAATGACATATGGGTAAAGCCAAAGGGGTGTAGGATCGAGGGTGGAATATGGGGATGGCTGGTGTGTGGGGGGAATAATGGGGGGGAAATGGAGATAACTGTACCTGAACTACAATAAAAAAAATAACTGTGGCATATTTACATGATGGAATACTATGCAGCAGAAAGAAAGAACTCCTACCCTTCAAGACAGCATGGATGGAACTGGAATGCATTATGCTAGGTGAAATAAGCCAGGCAGTAAAAGACAAATACCATATGATCTCACCTATAAGTAGAACCTAATCAACAAAACAAATAGGTAAACAAAATAGAACCAGAGACATTGAAATAAAGAACAAATTGACAGTGACCAGAGGGGAGAGGTGAGGGGGATAACAGGGTAAAGAATGGGAAAGATCAAGTCAAGGAACATGTATAAAGGACCCATGGGCAAGGACATGTATGGGGGGTGGATTGAATGTGGTAGGTGGAAGATGGGTAGGGCAGGGGAGATTAATGAGGGAAAATGGGGACAATTGTAATTGAACAGCAGTAAAAATCTTTTAATTAAAAAAAAAAAAGAAAAAGAAAATGTCCAAGTGGTAACAATTTGGTCATATTTACTCCTCAAAAGCAGTAACCTTCCCTGGTGGAAGTTAGTGGGGGATGTGACAATGAAAGAATGGTCAGAACTATGTGATAAGAACTTGACCCACCCACCACTGCTGGGTTTGATGATGAAAAAAGAGGTCCAGAGCCAAGGAATTTGGGTGGCCTCTTTCTAGGAGGTAGAAAAAGGAAGTAAACAGATTCTCTTCCAGTCTCCAGATGGCAACATGGCTCTCCTAACACCTTGACATTAGCCCAGTGAGACTTGTGCTGGGCTTCTAATCTATGAACTGCAGGACAATACATTTGTGTTCCTTCAGCCACTGAGTTTGAGGTAATTTGTTAGGGCAGGAATTGGAAACTAAGACATCCCCCTTCACAACCATCATTCAAAAAGCCATGCCACATCCACAGCTTTCAGTCCGCATGTAGTTCCTCACTTGAAGATTTGAACAGAAGTCCTAGAATGCCAGGCATTTAAGGAAAGCCTCTAACATGAGTAACAGGGAACAAAATGAACAAAGGAAAGCTATACTGAGGAAACAATACAGGAAGTAGGGGAAAATCAAAGAAAAAAATACTATAATTACTCTGATAGGCAGAAAATTTTGCATCCATGTTATAAAAAACAGAGTGCTTAAAAATTAAAGTTACATTCAGAAAGCAAAGTTTTTATATATATGTATATATTAAATATTATAATATACATATATATATATAACATACAAATATATATTTATATATATATTTAAGGAAATCTCTCAGAATATGGAAGAAAATAATCAAGAAATAGAAAAAAAGTAGAGAATTTTTCCAGACGCTTCATGATTCTCCTATATATTATCTTACTTTGTAAAAGAAGCCCCACATACAGGATCAGAGAAAACAAGAGAAATAAATTATCAAAGAAATATTAGATAAAAAAGAACATGAATTTCTAGATTGAAAGAGTTTATCAATCAAAAATGACCCATACAAAAGCACATCATCAGGAAATTTCCAAATAATTAGAAATAAGAAGGAGATTTTGAGGACATCTATAGAAAAGACAGCAACAACAACAACAACAAAAACCCTCACATCCTCTAACTCAAAAAGAATAGAATTAGACTTCTCAATAGAAAAAAGTAGATAATAATAAAACACCACTAACAAAATTTGGAGGTAATATGATTCCAAACAGCAGTCAACACCAAATTAAACTTTCAGGTATGTGTGAAACTAAAATAAAAAGATAATTCAAGTATACACATTTTCAAAGTTTCATTCACCAATTTTAAGAAGAAACAGTGCTATGTGTTCTCTAAAATAATAGTAAATAATAATAATATAGTAATATAATAACACATAATAATATAATAGTAGGAGACGGCAAAAGTCATCTGCAGGTGACAGTGTACAGCACACCTAGAAAGCAACCGGCCCACACAGGAGAGGATACCAAATCTCTAGAAGGAATACAGACAAGAAAATAAAGTCTGACAGATTACATGGCATATTTTAAAATGTATTAAACAGAAACTTATACTTTTCTTATAGAGTTTTGGGCTGAATACTGTTAGTGACAAAGAAAATGAAGCAAATGATAAGACAAGCAATTGTTACCAACAAAGTCAACAGAAATTTGTTTGAAAAAGCAAATATAACCATAGTGAATTGTATGACTTAGTGTCAAATAATATTTACATTGTGTTAATAATGTAGTCATTAGATATTTCTTTAAGCAAAAATTGGTAAAATTATTTAAGGATCATAGGAGCGGGGGTAGTGCATGGAGATATATACATATGCACATAAAGAAATGTGCATACGCATGGTCACTGAGTGATAATAGAGGATGGGGTCTAGAGTTAAACCCATAACTTTCATAGAAAGAAATTAGTAGATAATATAGTTTTTAAAATAATAAAAACACAACAGATGACACACACTACTTAGAAATATACAAGTAAATTTTAGAAGTGAAAATAGCCAAAAAAGTTGAAAGTAATTCTCAGTTTCCCTTATGGTGTGGGAGGAAGGGAGAAGGGATGATCAGGAGACTGACTTTTCCCCCTAATTCTGTTAAAATTTTTGGATTTTAATTTTCTATAAAACAAACTTTACATATAAGAAGTGTTCTGTATGAAAAGATATAGTAAAGATAATCATGGAAAGTTATGCTATGATTTCTTATTGAAAAGTCACTATAACATAATATACTTTAATATCAGGTAATTTAACTGAAAAATTTAGCAAGTAGAAACTGCTTTATAATCTGCACATAGGTTATGAAATAATCAAAAAGATAATATTAAACCATTTCTTCTCACCTGCCAATGTAATTCACTAAGTCTTCTGATAATAAATTAATATTGACTTTCCAATTTAATGAGTTCATTACAATAATCATTAATTCAGAGTGAAATATAAACTCGATTTAAGTAAGATACCTAGATTGTACAATTAACCAATTACTACTCCAGAAAGTGTACTCATACAGACTATGTCTGTTATCAGTACTCCTACTGTAATAAATAGTTCATATCACTAATATATTTTACCAAGTTTTATTGGTATGACAGATATGGGCCTTTATTAATTTTTTTATTATTTTAAAATCTTTACAAATAGAACTGCGAAGATTTTATCCACAAATTGAGGTATTCCATTCCTCTATCCCACAACTTTTCTACATATATCACTTTCTTGTTTTGCATAATTAGAAGTGATGCTTCAAGACTATTATTCACTGGAAACAACATCAACAGGTACTTTCCTAGATAAGAACTTACTGACAAGTCCTTTGTCAACACAAAGTGTGAGGAATAACGTCCAGGCAGAGAGGAGATTAACAGTCACCAGCATTCTGCATTGTCACCGGACTGTTGTGCATTCTTCTGAGAGGTTCATGCAACTCAAGTTTCAGCTTCTTTAAAAGAAAAAAGCAAACAAAATATAACCAGAGACATTGAAATTAAGAACATTGTAACAACAGCCACAGGGGAGTGGGGAGGGGATAGTGGGGAGAGGGGTCTATAGGAGCTACTATAAAGGACACAAGGACAAAATCAAGGGGGAGGGTAGAGGTCGGGGAGGGAGGTGGGACTGGCTGGGGTGGGGTGCAGGGAAGGGGAGAAAATGCAGACAATTGTAACTGAAGAAAAATAAATATTTTTTTTTAAAACATGAAAAAAAAAGAAGTCTATAAGCCACTATTTTCAGGTGAGTCAAAAGATAATTAGGTTTTGATCAAACCAGTAGTAGCATTTATATAAGTACTGCCCCTGAACATTGACACATAATCTAAATCCACCTTTCTGGTTCACAGATCACTTAATTTGTTTCTAATTGTGGATATCTACATCACTAAATCTAGGGAAATTTTAGTAAAATGGATAAATTATTCTGTGCATCTCTATAGTGAGTTTCACTCTAGGAGGTCCAGATCATGCTTGACCAATGGCCACACAAATGTCCTTGGTGTTTTCTAATTCTGGTATGTATACTACCAAAGTCCAAATAGAGTTTCATTTGCCTAAAAACATAATAGTCATTCAGAACACTCTCCAAATGTAGTTGTATTTTATGTCAAAAATGTAAATATTCCCAGACAATGAGAAAACCATTTGATTTCTTAAAGGATGTTGTAGTCAGTTAAATTATGTTTTACCTTATATTCAGAGACAGCATTATTTAATAACCCAATTCATATACTCCAGAAAAGTTAACTTTCTTCTTCAAGGTGTCACAGGCAGATTTGAATTCAGGTGAACACCAAAACCTTTCAAGTAAATTATGCCTTAAACAGACCTGGGAATGCTACCGACTTCATCAGTGGAGCTTTCTGGACATTAGTTAGATCTCGGTTCTTCCTTTTCTTGGGGCAGAAATAGGATAGATTGATAGAATAATCATCTCTATTACAAATGTTCCGGTCCCAGTGGTGATTGATCCATGTTGTTTAAGGGGGGAAAGAAGTAACAGAAGTTGTTTCTTCTATCCCTTTTCCAAATAAAATTTTGCTTTACTGGTACATACAAAAATTTATTTTGGAGATTACACAAGTCCTTGATTTCAGTGTTTTAAAAAAGGGAGAAAATGTAATAATTGGATGTTATTTCTGTCAAATTAACTCTGTCTCTGGGAAAATTAGAGATCCCATTAGAAGCATTGACCACAGAGTGGTCATTAAACTTGACTTTGGCAAACCTGTTTGTCAACCCCATTTGCTTTGAAAAAATTCCAGAAAAGACACTTGAAAAAAATCTTTCAAATTATTTTTGTTTCTTAATATTCTAAAAATTCAGCTTACAGCTTTGAAAAAGTAAGCAATTAATTAATAGAGAAATTTTAAAGAGTAAGTTCCCCCTGATTTTGGCAAGGTCTCAAAACAACATGGACTAGTTGTATTAGGAGTTACAGCAGGCGTCTAAGAAAATTAAGTTAGTTTAAGCCATTACAGGTTATGATAGCATAAGAAATGTGGCCATGTGTAGGTTTCCCATTAAGGCTGGCACATAAGGCTGTGCTTTGTGTCTTGTACAATGATGGCTGGCTGAGAGCCCAAAGGTGGGCGGAAACCTCTCCTTCGGGAATCTAGCTCAGTTTTGCACTTGGAAATGAACTGCATCCTCTGAGGGATGGATGCTTTTTTCTATTCAGTCTACCCAGATAGGATGCCTTTGGCAAGGCGCATTCATACTTTGTAAGTGCTGGCAGTGGGTCTTGCTGTACATTCAGAGGAACAAGACAATAAATAAAAACCACAAACAGAGGAGTACTGGCCAATTAGACTACAAAGATATCTCTAGAATTTGGCTCCAGCTTACTTTGTGAGACTGCAGCACCCATGAAAATAGTGGCAATCGTTAAGAGAGGGAGTCCTGGGGGAAAATGTGGTTAGGGTGGCAATAATTATGCAGTTATGCCACACAAAAAGGGCTAATGACACAGCCTGGAAACCTGTATGGGAGTGGATATTCTGTGCTGGACCCCATGCCTGGCACTGGTGTCTTTTGATTGGTTGCTCTTCCTGCCTGGATACATAGCCATTTCTCCTTTCTTGACATCTATGTTGTTTTAAATTACAATGTCCATTATTTTTTATTGCCAGGCTATTTGATAGCTAAAATTAAAATTACAAATTATTCAATTATGAACAATTCAGGCATATTTATGCATGGATATATATGCTCATGGATGTATATCAGACAAACATATGACAAGCATGTGTGTCAGTGTGTGATGTCTGTGTGTGTGTGTTTCCCACACTTTGACTTTTCTGTTTGGCCTGAGCAGAAAGACGAACCTTGGAGGAAACTGTGCTGTAGTAATGTCTCTTGGGCGTGTCAGCAAGGGTTGTCACTGGATCTATAATTAAGCAAATTGTAGTTTATGGTTAAAAAAAAACCCTGTAGAGCAAGACCCTGATACATGTATATGTGTGTGTGTGTATGTGTGTAATCTCCAAAATATTTTAATTTTAATTAAGAGATATTTTTGGTCCTGGCCGGTGTGGCTCAGTTTGTTACAATCTCATTGGGTGAACAGAATGGTTGCATGTTTGAGCAGGTTTGATTTCCAGTCAGGACACATACCCAGGCTGCAGGTTACATCCTTAGTCTAGGTGTGTATGAAAAGGCAGCTGATTGATGTTTCTCACATTGATGCCTCTCTCTCTCTCTCCCTCTCTCTCTCTGCCTCTTTCTCCATCTCTCTCTCTTCCTCTGTCTCTCTCTAAAAGCAATGAAACAATGTCCATGGATGACAACTAAAAAACGGAAGATGATAGTTTTGGACTGATATATGATTCCCTCATTCATAGAGAGAAAATTTAGTGTCTAAAATAAAATATAACATGGATTCTATCCTAGTAAGATGCTACCATAATTTCTGTGGAGACTGACAACAGGTACTTACGATTACAGCAGACCAAAAGGACAAAAAAACAGCTAACACTTGAGCCAGCACTACACTGCTGGCTACACATGTGTAAAGTTGTAACGTGACCTTACATCTAACCCTCCAAAGCTAAATCCTGTAGTGGATGAAATATTAAAAGAGCAGGGAATCCAACATGTATAAGGTGTCAGGCTAATGTGTAAATTAATTTTATCAAAATACATTGCTCAGGTCTTCTAATTCTAATTCTCTAATTGTAGTTTTTATATGATTGGTGAAAATTTTATAATAAGGATTTACTAGTTTATTTTAATTGGCAGGGAAGCATATATTTGTGTTTAAATATGATAACATATTTTAAATATTCCAATTGGTCAAATTTATTATATGAAAAATAATGTGATTGCTTTAACATATCTATCTATCTATGAAATATATAGGATTGGGGAAATTTTATGGATAAACCAAATGTTTAAATATAGAAAATAATACCCAATAATGCATAAGGAAAATTAGCTTCAATCATTTGTGAATTTTAAATGTACGTAGTGATGGATATTTATACAGAAAAGGAAGAAAAGGTAAAACAGTGGCATTATGGATCAAAGTTTTTTCAAAATGAGCCCTGGCTGGTGTGGTTCAATGGATTGAGTGCTGTCCTATAAACAAAAAGGTCATTGGTTCAACTCCCAGTCAGGGCACATTGTTGGGTTGAGGGCTAGGTTTCCAAATGGGAGTGTGTATGAGGCAACTGACTGATGTGTCTTTTGAACATCGATGTTTATTTCCCTTTATTTCTCCCTTCCTTCCCCTCTCTCTGAAAATAAATAAATAAAATATTTAAAAAATGTTTTTCAAAATGACACTGATATATATTTTTTCTTTTTTTTTTATTGTTATTCAATTACAGATGTATGCCTTTTCTCCCCATCCCTCCACCCCACCCCAGGTGAACCCACCTCCCTCCCCCACCTCCACCCTCCCCCTTGGTTTTGTCCATGTGTCCTCTATAGTAGTTCCTGTAATCCCCTCTTCCCACTGTCCCCGCCCCCCACCCCACCCCACCCCCGCTCTGGCTATTCTTAGATTGTTCTTAACTTCAATGTCTCTGGTTATATTTTGTTAGGTTTTTTCTTCTATTGATTATGTTCCAGTTAAAGGTGAGATCATATGGTATTTGTCCCTCACCTCCTGGCTTATTTCACTTAGCATAATGCTCTCCAGTTTCATCCATGCTGTTGCAAAGGGTATAAGCTCCTTCTTTCTCTCTGCTGCGTAGAATTCCATTGTGTAAATATACCATAGTTTTTGGATCCACTCGTTTGCTGATGGGCACTTCGGTTGCTTCCAGTACTTAGCTATTGTAAATTGTGCTGCTATGAACATTGGGGTGCACAGGTTCTTTTGACTGAAGAGAGAAATAGTAAAATACTCAAGAACAATTAAAAGTAAAAAATAGAAGAAATTTGTATCATGTTCCCTAGACAACAGCCTGGAGGTCAGCACAGTTTTTATTTATGAGTGAGATTACTTGTCAATTTTGTAGAGCACTGCTCTCCAACCAGGGTGCCATGGTACCTGTGGGTGGTCCTGCAGGGATCACTGATTCCACAGAGTCATCAATTGATTGTTTTACTTAATCACGTAAAACAGAAATGACAAATATCTGACAATTCACACCACACAATTTCTATTCAGAATTATCACTTGGGTGGAATCTCATTTGAAGGTGGATGCAATTTCACCCCTTTTAATTAATCAATAAATTAGTGAATTTATAGAATGTGATTTAAAGTAAATATAGTAGTCAAAGATCATATAAAGTTTCAGTAGTGAAAGTATGAAACTCACAATCACAGAGTTCTATGCATAGTTCTTTGTGACAAAGACAACATTATCCTAAATGATATTTAACTGAGCCAAGATCACCACAAAAAATTATCAAGGAGTGAAGTCAACATGTAAAACACACTTGTATTTTTGTCTCTAGAAAAAAAAGATAAAATTCTAACAAAAAAAAACTATTTAGTGAATCTATGTAAGTTATCTTTTCTTAGTAAATGTAGCTGGGGTACCTATGAATATTGTAAATTTTATTCTTAATTCATAATACTGAGTGATTACTTTAAGCCAAATATTGTTCAAAGAACACTTTAAAATCTATCAATCCTTATGAAATCCCTGTTGATATAATATACAGGATATTAGAAGTACTATATTTACATATTTTATAAATGAAGAAATTTAAATTTAGTGAGTTTCAATTACTTGTTCAAAATTTCTCAGCAAGCAAGTAGTAGGCGTGGTATTTAAACCATACATGAATTAACCCCAAAGCCATGATATTGTGTAGAATGTTATGACCTAACACAGAAATAGTGCTAGGACCATAATTTTTAACAATTAATTGAGGCACAAGTTTGGATTGGAAATTGTCTGTATCTACCTGGAAAGGAAATGCATACACTATGGGACATGATAGCTGCATTTAGAACTAACTAGTTAAAGAGAATGAGACAGGTGTCATGGCTACCAAATGAAAGCCATTAGGATATAGTTTGGTTTAAAAAAGAACTATGAATATTTTGGAAATTTTTAACTTTGGAAAATGTAACAGGAGAAAAATCCCCTTTCAATAATACAAAATGTGGTTTGACAACTTGTTTCGTTGTCATTTAACTTACTTAAGTTAGGGGACTTTGTTTCATTGTTGCCTTAAATATGCTGTTAATGACCTGTCTTTAGATCATTAGAGTAGCCGTGAAGCTCAAGTGTCCTGCATGATTCAATAATACACAAAGGCATCCCATGTGGCAAAAGCCCCATAGATACCTAAGCATATGTTCAAGCGTATGGTAGTAGTTCACTAGTCATCACATCAGGTAGCCCTTCCAATTTTGTAAGAAACCATTATTATCTGGCAGCTCACATCTCTATGTATCTCTCAGCGTGAAGATGACACCAAAGACTTATAATATCCAAATGATTTAGATAAATCTATCAACTCATCTCATTTCCATTTGCCGTATGAATAAGTTCTTTGAGTCACATTTCTAGAGCCATCAAAGAAAATGCAAACTCATTTTCCATGGTTATACAAGTCCCTGAGAGTATATTGGTGTGGGAAGCAGGCAGGCTGAGAACATGAATTGCTTAAAATCCTTCCCACCAACTTGGTGTCAGAAGTAAGCCAGTGTCTTGTTGCTAAGATAACAATGATAAAATTTCCTATCTGGTTATGTGAATGTAGCAGTAACTTAATGAAACAAGTCAGTTCTTCAGTGGTTTTCTTTTTTGTTAAGCCTACATTATGACAGATGTAGATACTGATGAGATCTCTAAGCTGCAAAACTATCAAGGATGCCATCAGTTCTCATGGATCTCCTAGAAGCTTTATTGTCTTTTACTACCCAGGCAGAAGAAAGTGTTTCATTATGCACATTCTTTAGACCAGTCAGGGAAGTGACTACAGCTGTGACAAGGAACCCTGAAAATGTAGCCGCTTAAACTCACAGAGCTTGCTGTGTGATCCATTACCATCAAAGCAAAAATCATCTAGCAACTCTTTTGAGGCAAGTACTATTTCTCTGTTTGCCTAATGTGCTCTATCTAGTTACAGAGATGTGCCAGAGAGTTTTGCTTTATGGGAAACTTAGAATTAAAACACAAAATCCCCAGGAAACAAATCAAATAGGGAAATAGCATCAGTCTGTAAATAGAATGTGTTTATATATTTTTTTGTTTTTTTTAGAGAAAGAGAAAGGGAGGGAGGAAAGGAGGAAGGTAGAAAGAGAAAGGCACCAGGGAGAGAGAAACAGAGACAGACAGAGAGGGAGAGAGAGTTGTTATTCCACTTATTCATGCTTCCATCGGTTGCCTCTTATATGTACCCTGACTGGGGATCAATCCCTCAGCCTTGGCTAACAGGACGACACTCCATCCAACTGAGCTATCCAGCCAGGGCTGGAATTCTTATTTGCACCCATGACATAGAGAAGAAATTACTTGTTAGCTTTGAGGTCTCTACCAGCATGTATTCACTATTCAGATGACTTTAGAAGCAGTGTTTTTAAAAAACATTTCCTTTATTGTTTATGCTGTTACCACTTTTTCTCCCTTTCCCTACCTCCACCCAGTCCCACCATCTCCCCAGCCCAAGCCAATCCCCACACTGTCGTCCATGTCCCCATGTCAGTAGGTTGTTCATAAATGTTCTTTGGTTAATCCCCTCACCATCTTTCATCCCATCCCGACCCCTCTGGCAGCTGTCAGTCTGATTCATGTATCTAAGCTTCTGTTACTATTTTGTTCATTAGTTTATTGTGGTCATTAGATTCCACATATGAGTGAGATCATGTGCTTTTGTCTTTTACTGATTGGCTTAATTCACTTAGCATAATTTTTTCCAGGTCCACCCAACACTTTGGCTACCACTAAATGACATGCGTGCCATCACTGAAAATGCAGTATAGATTGTCTTGTGAAAAGTCAATTCCCAAGTTTAAAATATCTAAAACCATGTAGATGGTTAGAAGAGAATGGACTTCATTATATAATGATAACCTTTACACTATACAGATTCTAAAAATGATGCATGGCAGAGAAACATCATATTGATCTACCAGTGAATTTTGGCTGCTTTGGTTCTAACTCTGCTGGGTTAAAGAGATATAACAATATTGATTAAAAACAGTAAGTATCTTATCTGTAAATAAGTCTTGCTGTTCTTGTCCACCTATATTTTTCGATGAGTGAAAAAGCCATAACACAGGGACAAGGAGGCAGGTATCACTCTGGTAGTCTGTGACTGGGGTTTTAGAAGTAAAAAAAGAAATCTGACATATTAAATCATGTGAATGAATTTTCTACATTGAAGTGACATTTTGAAAATACTAATACAAATTATAGAAGTAAAATGAGTAATTTGAAGCTATGAGATGGTTTTTTTGTGAGGAGAGGTGCATTTTCCCAGTTCACTGGAGCTTATATCCAAGGAAAGGGTCATATGTTGATTGACTGGGTTTCAGAATGCAATCGCCCATAACTGGATCTTTTGTGTTCTCCATACTATGATGCTGTCTACCTGTTACTTGTCATTTATGAGTAGCTTCTATCTCATCTCCCAAAATAATTTCTTGCTCCCTTATCCACCCCACAATGATAGCCTTTCCCTCATTCCATCACTCCTAATATTTGCAGCACAGAATTTAACATCTAATTATATATCACAATGTGTAATACCTATCTTTGTCATTTCTGTTTCTCCAGATAAACCATGCAGCAATGGCAGTGACAAACAACATATGCTCATATAGATAGTGCTGTAAGGACTATGGGTGTACAGTAAACACTTGTTCATGAAATTGATATTATTATATTCCATTAGGGTTTGATGTCTTTATGTTATTTATTTTATGCAAGAATCTCCCATCTAATAAAATTCTTATAACATGCCATTCATTAATGTGGTATGGATATACTGATCATTAAGCTCTAGAGATAAGTCCTTTCAGTCTCTTAGGTTTGAGGAGACCTCACTGTCTATTAATCCACACAAAAGAGAAGTGTATGATCCACCAGAACCTAAGAATAGGTGCTATTCTTCTCTTGTGTGCTCTTCCAATCACTGCCCCAAGTTACCTGAATTAGTACACAGTATAGCTTTTAATCTTATCATATTAATATTTTGTAACTGCCAATGTTTATTCCTTTTTTTGTTTTTGTTTTTATTTTTTTATGTATTTTGTATTGATTTTCAAATACAGTTGTCTCCATTTTCCCACCACCACTTTCCCTCGATAGTAATGGAGGGTCCCCTCAATACCAATATATAGCATTCATTCTGCCATTCTCCAATTCAAAATCTTTGAGACTTATTATTTCTATAATTAGCATCAATATCCTCATCTTGCCTTCTAAGATTGTTCATTACCTGGCTTAAATTTATATTTCCCAGAATCTTTGTCTCTAAAATTTTGGCCATACATCACTTACTTTTCACAAATACATCATGCTCATCATGACTATTGCTGTATTACTCATCTCTTATTTCTAACTGGAATTATGCAATTCCTTGCCTCCACAACCCCCATAAAGACTGCAGAGTTTAGAGACAAAAGGCCAATCTTGCAAACAATACTGATTTTTAAGTTTTCTAAGTAAAAAGTCACTTCTCTTGGCACCTTTATATGTAGTGTCTTACATTTTTGCTGAAATGTTTTCTGTCATCCATTCCTCTTGCAGAGTAGGATGATTTCTTCTCACTAAGGAATTTTTTTTTTTACTGATTTTGTATCACTCATGTGTTGAGTGTAACAAAATTTGAAAGTTCAATACCATATATATTGGAAATGTGTTTAACATTGTAAAGAATCTATGACAATTTTATTACTTCTTTTGTACAACCTTTATTCACTCACTTAAAAAAGTTTACATATATTTCCACTAGTGACTTATTAAAATATATTAGAACAGTCTGCTCAAAATTTAAACTATAGATCTTTCAGTATAATAAGCTGTTATGGAATGTTTCACAATAAGGTAAGAACAAGAATTGACAGAGAACACTCATAGAGCCAAAATGGGAATACAAAGAAACAGACCACAAATTAAAGAAGAGAATTCTCCAGAAGAAGAACTACATGAAATGGATGCAAATAATTTATCACATAGAGAGTTTAGAGTAATGATTATGAGGATACGCAACAGCATGAAAAAAGACATAAAAATAAAAAGCTTCTGCATGGCTAAAGAAAACATCAGCAAAATGAAAAGGGAACCAACCATATGAGAAAATATATTTGCAAATGATACCTAGGGCAAAGGTTTGATCTCCAAAATATATAAAGAACTCACATGACTCCACTCCAGGAAGACAAATAATCCAATTAAAAATGGGCAGAGGGCCTGAACAGACATTTCTCCAAGGAGGACATACAGAGGACCCAGAGACATATGAAAGGATGCTCAGCATCACTAGCCATCAGAGAGATGCAAATTAAAACCACAATGAGATACCACTTCACACAGGGCAGAATGACCATCATAACCAAATCAACAAACAACAAGTGTTGGAGAGGTGGAGAAAAAGGAACCCTAGTACACTGTTGAGGGGAATGCAGACTGGGACAGCCACTGTGACAAATGGTATGGAATTTCCTCCAAAAACTAAAAATGGAACTACCTTTTTACTTGGCAATTTCATTGCTGGGATTATACCCTAAGAATCCTGAAACACCAGTTCAAAAGTACATATGCACCCCAATGTTCATAGCAACACAATTTATAATAGCCAAGTACTGGAAGCAACCTAAGTGTTCATCAGTAAATGAGTGGATTAAAAAACTGTGCCACATTTACACAGTGGAATTCTATGCAGCAGAAAGAAAGAAGAAGCTCCTACCCTTTGGAGCTTCAATGGATCTGGAGAACATTATGCTAAGTGAAATAAGCCAGGCTGTGAAAGACAAATACCATATGATCTCACCTATAAGTGGAGCTTAATCAACAAAACAAACAAGCAAGCAAAATATAACCAAAGACATTGAAATTAAGAACAAACTGACAGTTATCAGAGGTGAGGTGGTAGGGGATGATGGGGGGAAAGAGGGGAAGGGTGGTCAAAGAACATATATAAAGGACACATGGACAAAACCAATGAAGGTAAGATTGAGGGTGGAGATAGGGATGGCTGAGGTTGGGGGGAGTGCTGGGGTGAAAATGGAGATAACTGTTGGAATAACAATTTAAAAAATCTCAAAAATAGAGAAAAAAAGACAGAAACCATTATAAAGGACCAGTCAGAAATAAAGAATTCAATATCTGAAATTAATACACTGGAAGAAATAAACAGTAGGTTAGATCAAGCAGAATATATAATTTGTAACTTGAATGACAAGGTAGAACAAAAAAAAAAAACAGGCAGAGCAGCAAAAAGAAAAAAGAAGTAAAAAAATAAGTAGAGCTTAAAAAACATTTTGGATAACACAAAGTGTAACAACATCTGTATCTTGGAAATACCAGAAGGAGAAGAGAGTGAGCAAAGGATCAAGAACATATTTGAATATATAATGACTGAAAACTTCCTTAATCTAGGGAAGGAAAAAGATACACGGTCCGGGAAGCTCAGTGAGTCTAAAACGAGTTGGATGCAAAGATGCTTATGCTGAGACACATCATAATTAAAATGACAAGGCCTAAAGACAAGGAGAGAATCATAAAGGCTGCAAGAGAAAAGGAGGTAGTTACATACAAGAGAGCACCAATTAGATTGTCATTTAATTCTCAGCAGAAACATTTCAGGCCAGATGGGAGTGGCATGAAATATTCAAGGTAATGAAAAGCAAGGACCTACAACCAAGGCTAATTTACCCAGCAAGGCTATCATTTAAAATTGGAGTTTCCCAGACAAGAAAACACTAAAGGAGTTTGTTAACAACAAACCATTACTGCAACAAATGTTAAAGGGCTTGCTTTAAAAAGAAGAGAAGCAGAAAGAAAAATAAAAGCAGAATAGTCTAACAATAAAATGACACTAAATACACATCTATCAATAATAACCTTGAAAGTACATGGTTTTAAATGCTCCAACCAAAAGACGTAACTTAGCTAAATGGATAAGAAAACAAAGCTAATAGGTACGCTGCCTCCAAGAGACACATCTCAGGTCAAAAGATACACACAGACTAAAAGTAAAGGGATGAAAAGTAAAGGGATGGAAAGGGATATTTCATGCAAAGGGAAAGGGGAAAAAAAGCTGGGGTAGCAGTACTTATATACAACAAAATAGACTTTAAAACCAAGGCTATAGTAAGAGACAAAGATGGATAGTACATAATGATAAAAGGAGCAATACAACAAGAGGATATAGCCCTAGTAAACATTTACTCATCCAACATAGCAGCACCTAAATATGTAAAGCAAACCTTGATGGACATAAAGGGAGATATTGACAGAAATACAGTCATAGTAGGGAATTTTAACACCCCATTGACTTAAATCTTTCTTCCAGAAAGAAAATCAATAAGAACAGAGTGGCCTTAAAAGAAACACTAGGTCAAATAGATTTAATTGATATCTTCAGAGCATTTCACTCCAAAGAAGCATAATATACATGCTTTTCAAGTGCACATGGAATGCTTCCTAGGGTAGATCACAGATTAGGATGCAAAACAAGTTCCAATAAATTTAAGAAGATTGAAATCATGTCAAGTATATTTTCTGACCAACATACTATGAAACTTGAAATCAATCACAAGAAGAACACTGAAAAACACACAAAGACATGGAAGCCAAATAACAGTTTATTAAATAATGATTGTGTCAATAGCAAGATCAAGGAAGAAATCAAAAGATACCTCGAAACAATGAAAATGAGGACACCACAATTCAAAATCTGTGGGACACTGAGAAACCAATCATAAGAGGGAAATTCATAGCATTACAGGCCAATCTCAATGAATAAGACAAGCCCAAATAAATAATCTAAATTCACACTTAAATGAATTTGAAAAAGAAAAAGCACAGAGTGAGTAGAAGGAAGGAAATAATTAAGATCAGAGCACAAATAAAGAGTCTAAAAAAACGCACACAAATCAATGAATCCAAGAACTGATTCTTTGAAAAGATAAACAAGATTGACAAACTGTAACCAGTCTGATCAAGAAAAAAAGAGAAAGGACCCAAATTAAAAAATATATATATCAGAAATGAAAGAAGAGGAATAATAACTGATACCAAAGAAATAGAAAGGATTGTAAGAAAATATTATAAACAACTACATACCAAAAAATCTGGACAACCTGGAAAAGATGGATAAATTCCTAGAAAAATAAAATCTTCCAAAACTAAATCAGGAAGATGCAAAGAATGTGAATAGACAGATTACACTTAGTGAAATTGAAGCAGTAATTAAAAAACTCCCAACAAACAAAAGCCTTAGACTGGATGGCTTTGCAGGTAAATTTTACCAAACATTCCAGGAAGAACTAACATCTCTCATCTCAAATTATTTCATAACATTCAAGAGGAGGGAAAGCTCCCAAACTCATTTTGTGAAGCAAGCATTATTCTAATTCCACAACCAGATAAATTCACTACAAAGTAAGAAAATTATAGGCCAAGGTCCCTGATGAACATAGAAGCTAAAATCCTCCACGAAATATTAGCAAACTGAATACAACAATGCATAAAAAAAAAATCATACACCATGGTCAAGTAAGATTTATTCCAGGAATGCAAGTTTGGTCCAACATTTGCAAATAAATAATTGTAATTCACCACATAAACAAAATGAAGGATAAAAACTAAATGATCCTAAGATTCAGAAAAAGTATTTTATAAAATCCAGTGCCAATTTATTATAAAAACTCTAGCAAAGTGGGATTAGAGGGAACATAACTAAACATAATAAAGGTCATATATGACAAACCTACTGCCAACATCATACGCAACAGGCAAAAACTACAAGCATACCTCTTAAGAATGGAACAAGAGGGAGATGTCCACTTTACCTCTCTTATTCAACATACTAGAAGTCCTGCCATAGCAATCAGACAAGAAATAAAAGGCATCCAAATTGGAAAGGAAGCAATAAAATTCTCATTATTTTCATATGACACAAAACTGTACATAGAGAACCTAAAGATTCCACCAAGAAACTACTAGAACTGATAAACAAATTTAGCAAAGTAGCAGGATACAGAATTAATACCCAGAAATCAGTTGAAATTTTATATGCCAATTACAAACTAACAGAAAGGGAAATTAAGAAAACAATCCCATTCACAATTGCTTCAAAAAGAATAAAAAATCCTGGAATAAATTTAATCAGGGTGTAAAAGACATGTACTTGGAATATTACAAGGCACTGAAGAAAGAAATAGAAGATACAAGCAAATGAAAGCACATACTGTGTTCATGGATTGGAAGAATTAACATATTAAAATGTCCACATTACCCAAGGCAATCTATAGATTCAATGTAATTTCTATATATAAAGATTCCAATGATGTATCTCACAATGCAGAGTACTAATCACTATACGATCATGGGGAGCTACCGGGCATCCTCGATGATGTAGAACAAATATTTCAAAAATTTATATGGAACCACAAAACCCCCCTGATAACAACAGCAATCCTGAGAAAGAACAAAGTTGGAGGAATCACGCAACGTAATGTGAAATTATACTATAAGGCCATAGTAATCAAAACAGATTGGTACTAGCATAAAAACAGACACATAGATCAATGGACCAGAATAGAGAGCCCAAATATAAACCCACACCTTTATAGTCAATTAACATTCAACATAGTAAGCAAGCACATACAATAGACTAAATACAGTTTATTCGATAAATAGTGTTGGGAAAATTGGAAAGATATGTGCAGAAAAATGAAACTAGATCACCTTTTAACACCACACACAAGAATAAATTCAAAATGGATCAAAGACTTAAATGTTAGGCCCAAAACCATAAAAATCATAGTAGAATACATAGGCAGCAAAATTTCAGACTCTGCTTCTCACATTATTTTATCAGTTATATCTCCCCAGGCAAGGGAAATAAAAGAACAAATAAACAAATAGGACTACATCAAACTAAAAAGTTTTCCCAAGCCAAGGAGACCATCAACAACATAAAAAGACAACCCATGAAATGGGATAACATATTTGCCAATATATCTGATAAGGGTTTAACATTCAAAATGTATGGGCCAGTACTTAGAAAACTCAACACCAAAAAAATAAAATATTTCAATTAAAAAATGGGCAAAGGATATAAATAGATACTTATCCAAAGAGGACATACGGATAGCCAATAGACATATGAAAAGATGCTTAACATCACTAATCATCAGAGAAATGCAAATTAAAACCACAATGAGATATCACCTTATACCTATCAGAATGGTTATTATCAATAAACCAACAAACAAGTGCTGGGGAGGATGTGAAGAAAGGGGAACCTTTTTCCATTGCTGGAGGGAATGCAGACTGGTGCATCCACTTTGGAAACACTATGGAGATAGCTCAAAAAATTAAAAATGAATCTGCCTTTTGACCAAGCAATCCCACTTCTGAGAATATATCTGAAGGAACCCAAATCACTAATTTGAAAGAACATAAGCACCCCTATGTTTATTGCAATGTTATTTATAGTTGCCAAGATATGGAAGCAGCCTAAGTGCCCATCAGTAGATGAGTGGATAAAACAACTATGGAACATTTACAAAATGGAATACTTCTCAGCCATAAAATAGAAGAGTATTTTACCCTTTTAGACTATGTAGATGGACCTAGAGAAAATTATGCTAAATTAAATAAGCTAGTCAAAGAAAGACAAATACCAATTGATTTCACTCATATTTGGAATGTAATGGACAAATTGAACTAACAAGGAAAATTGGGACAGACTCATTGATGGAGAGAAGGATGGCAGCTAACAGGGGATGTTAAGGGGTGAAGGGATTGAGCAAGAAAGAAAAAAGGAATCATGGACATGGACAGCATTATGGTGATTGCTGGGGGGAAGGAGTATAAGAGAACTAAATTGTAATGGAAAAAAACACAATAAAGATTAAATAAAAATGAAAACACATCAATGTTTTTAGCAATTTGACAGAGTAATTTAACATCTGTTTAATTTAATAATACTAAAAAATAAAACTGGTCCTTGTGTTCTGTATGCCTTCTTTTATTTATTTCATTTTCATAGGAACTAACTTAGCATATGTTTACTCAGGAAAGTCCAGGATATAATCTCTAGAAAATTTCCAACCATTGTTAATGTAGTGAGAACAGTTTGCACAGCCTTGATGTAACCTGGCAGCCAAGGAGTGGACTAGAATACCCACGTGTGAACAATGATGACTTCACTGTACTAGTTAGAGGGGATGGTAGATGCTGTTGAGTGAGCATGTGTACTGTATTGTTGTTTCATTCAAAAATTACTGAACGAGTAGAGCAATGAATCGGCATCAGATTTTGCTTTAAGCTTGAACATGCTTCCATGGAAACTATTCAAATGATTCAGAAGGCTGCAATTATGGACAACTGGTGATTGGCAGCTTCATTTCAACAGTTTGCCTGCTCATGCATCGCATCTTGTGCAGAGATTTTTTGGCAAAATATCAAATCACCTAGGTGATTCAGCCCCCAACAGCTCAGATTTGGGCCTTGTGATTTCTGGCCCTTCCCAAAAGTAAAATCCCCTTTGTAAGGAAAGAGATTTCAGACCATCAATAAGATTCAGGAAAATATGACAGGGCAACTGATGGTGACTGGCAGAACTGTGTGAGCTCCCAAGTGACCTACTTTGAAAGGGGACTGAAGCCTCATTGTCCTGTGTGCATTGTTTCTTGTATCTTGTATCTTCTTCAATCAATGTCTCCATTTTTCATACCACATGACTGGATAATTTCTGGACAGACCTTATATATATCCCAGAAGAGCTGATGATGAAATAGTTTCAGTTTGATTTGGAAGGCCTGAGACTCAGAGAACCAGTTGTTTGATTCTAGTCTGAATGCCAGCAGGCTTGAAATCCAGGAAGAGCTGATGGTCCAGTTAAAGTCTAGAGGCAGGGAAACACTGATGACCCAGCTCAAAAGCAGTCAGTAAAGAGGTATTTCCTCTCATTTGGGAAAGGGTTAGGCTTTTTGTTCTATTTAGGCCTTCAATTGATTGGGGAGGCCTGCCCACATTGGGAAGGAACAATGCTTTACTCAGTCTACCAGTGTAAGTGTTAATCTCATCCCAAAATGTCTTCAGCTAAATGCACCAACATAATGTTTGACCAAGTATCTGAGCACTTCATGACCCAGTTAAGTGGACATATAAAGTTAACTATTGTGGTATAATTTTTTTACAGTATCTGTCATAAATTAGAATTTTTTTAAAAAAAGCAAAACAGACAGATAAACAAGTATTTCAACAGAGATACACTCACTTCCTTGACACAGCCAAGCTAGCACTGGGCTTCGGAGCTGACTCACTTGGAGTCCAAAAGTCTCCAACTGAAAAAAACTCTCTGGCAAAAAAGAAAAGATATAAATCCCTCCCAAATTAGGTGATCTATGTATGGGAAGACTGTTGGCACTACCAGAAACAGAGCTTTGGTAAGTCAGTACCAAATCCAAAACAAAGAAAAACATAGTGTGTTTCTTTTTTTCTGGAGGAACTGGGACAGTTATTCCAAACCAAAACTAAAAGCCTCAAAGCCTAAAATAGATCTGAATTCTGAGCTAGCCCGTGTGCAACCAAGAGTCTGGATTCAGGTCAGAAGAAAACTGATCAGGGAAAGAGTCCCTGCTGTAACACCACTCTGTTCGAGCTTTCTCAGACTGCACCATTCTACTGGTTAAACTGATTAACGCTCAGATCAGCTGTTGCAGTGAAACATGACAATGGCATGATTGAAATATTTTAGCATTGTGTTATCTAAGCCAATTAAAGAGGTAATGGGAAAAAAAAGAGTTAATGGTAAAAATATAAAACAGTATTTTTGTAATAAGATAATAAGAAATATATTTATATTTCATTATGGCATTATATGAATATGTCAAGATCCATTTTAAATGAGGTGTCTGCTATTAATTTTATCTTGAGTTCTAAATACCAAATTTTCACTGTCTCTATTTTCAAGCAAAATAAATCTCTTTCTTAGGTACCTTTGCAATGTAGTGTTAATAATCTTGAGTTCTATAAAAGGTCTTTTTAAAAATACGACATGGGTTTGAGTTTAAACATACTAATATTTATTAAGAGACAAATACAGGTTTTGGCAAGAGCAGGTTTACAGTTGTTCCTATGGAAAATATGACAATAATTAATAAATAATAATACAAGAATAAATTCTCTGTATTCCATACTCACAGCTGTAAACCTGCTTTTGCCCCACCCTTTATTTGCCAGGTACTAGGCTAAATATCTTAGTACTTCCATCCATAATTTTAATTAATCTTTAAAGCAACACTATGAAGCAAGTCTGTTTTAGCTTCATTTTACAGTTGAAGATTTTAAAATTCAGAAAGCTATATATTTTGCCTCAGTTGCTCAGACATTAAGTACCAAAATCAAGATTTGAATCCAGGTCAGCACCATCCATTTCTATGCTCCTTACACTATGACAGAGCAAGAATGAGAGCAAAAATAAATTGAAGGAGGGAAAAATGAGAACAAAAATGAGAAAAAGTAAGGGGCTACCTTCAGATACCCTATCACAATCTGTGGCTCCTAGCTGTTTACCCTATTTTATGAAAATAAGGATAAGATTACATGATTCTAAAACCCAAGTCATCCAAATTCATTTCAAATTGGTTTACAGAGCACATATTCTTGAAAGGGCCGAGTAAAATGGTTGTCACCTAGTGAGAATCAACTTGTCATGATTTCTCCTGGAGAGCTGCCAAAATTCAAAATGTTCTTCCTCACTGTATGTGAGAGAACAAAGAGGCATTGCATACCTTTAATTAGACATGCTGTTGTCCCAGTGATAATAATCTTATCAACAGGAGTGAGAGTGAGAGAAGGTAGCTGTCTTCTATGCCTGACTGGTTTAATGCTGGACACAGTTGGTGTTTCATCACCCCTCTGAGAAGGTGTCATCATCTCGGTATATAGGAATCACTCAGGTAAACTTCAATCCACTTAAGGCCAGGGGGCTTGCGCGTTCTATAAATCAGAGAGTGAGTCCTTACCATTCCTTTAACTTCTGCAATATGTTCTTTGGGAAATTCAAAAAAAATTAAAAGCAATATACCTAGGTGAAGTGAAAGAAGACAGTTGACTGATGATAGTGGCTCTGGTTCTTACCAATAAACTTTATCTGGACTTATTTTGTAATGCTTTCTCTCACCGTGTATTTTATTGACAGTTGCATAGAGCCCTTACTCTGGTTATCACCAAAGCATTGAATATATTAAGAAAGCTATCTCAGACCAACAGATTTTCTAAAGGTTGAAAGAGGTCTGTTTAAGAAAATAACATCACTTTTGAACTTGAGCTTCTGCTGTCAAAGCTTTGATCACAAGTGGAAATATGCTTCACTTTTATTTGCATAAGGACAGTAGTCACTGGTAATGCAATGAAGAACCATTTATTTAGATAGAATATAAAAAATCAAGAGGACTAATAAATAGCAGTCACTCTTTAATTTATGTTTGGTTAAATAATGAACAATTTATTTGAGTAGAGTGGATCAGTGCTTGCCTAATATTGTCATTTAAGGGAAATTAAGTTAATAGCTACTTTTATGTACATCTGCATTGTTTCTTTCTGTTCCTTTATGTATGTTAAGCCTTCACAACATTTTTGTATAACCACATAGCTAAGTAAACAATAATCCACAGTTAATAGAACATAGAAGTCAGTACTAGAAGTGGACTAACAGTCCACAGCCTCATCTGTTAAGCACCAGTTGATATACAAGACATTTTAGTATTTATCATTTGGAATCTGCAAATCTTTTTAGTGGGTGTTATTGTCATCATTTATCTGAAATTTGTCTTATAATTCCAATAGTGTTTACTGGCAGGAATGTTTTCTGAAACCTCAATCTAAGATTTAATTTCCATTTTTATTAATCTACTTGTTCAATATTAGTGTGTTTGGGCTGCCATAAAATAACACAAACTGGGTGGCTTAAACAATAGAAATTTACTTTCTCATGGTTCTGGAGGCTAGAAGTCTGAGCTCAAGGTGTTAGCAGCCTAGGATTTTCTGAAACCTCACTCCTTGGTTTGCAGATGGCCCCCTCTATACTGTGTCTGCACATGGCCTTTTCTCTGTTCAGGGACATCCCTTATGTCTCTCTATATGTCCTAATCTCCACTTCATTTAAGGACATCAGTCAGGGTCCTTAAGTCGAATTAGGGTTGTGCTAATGACCTTATTTTAACTTAATTCTCTCTTTAAAAGTCCCATCTCCAAATATAGTTCCATTTTGAAGTAGTGGGGATTAGAGCTTCAACTTTTGGATCATATTGGAGAACACAATTCAGTCCATAACATCACTATTTAGCAAATTTTATGTGATTTAATCCTGTTGAATATACTCTTTTTTGTACTAAGGCCTACCACAAAACATCTTTTTGTTTATTTGTTTAAGATAAATTTTTATACTTTTTCTTCTAATCTTCACTCTTCTCTTTTTTTAAAGGGCATGTAAGATGATTAATTCCATGAGATAGTATGAGTACAGGTGGTTTTAAGTAAAATGGAAATTAAATGTGAATGCTAAAATTTTAAAATTAATTTGAGATAATGTCATCCTTGTTATCTTGGGGTGTGGAATAAGTTCTAACAGCAAAACTGTCAAAGCAAAAGAAAGATCAAAATATTGAAAATTTGATTATAACAAACTTAAGCACTTGTGCCCAGTGAAAAGGTATTAAGAGCAAAGATAACAGATTATAGATCGAAAATTATTTTTGCAAGGCCTAAAAATGGTGAGGGGTAATTAATGAACTTCTGCATATCAACTCAAGTATATATCTTATTAGGAAAATGAAACATGCACTTCACAGCAAGAAAATATAAATGGCTAACAACACATTGCAGATATGCTCAAATTTACCTATCAAATTAATAATTAAATCATTGAAAATTTAAAAGTGAGAAATCACTGTCCGCTCTTTAGAAAGCTGTGCAGGGGTAGGTGAGGATGTGGGGATGGATAAAGGACAGTTTACACACTGCCAATGACACAGAAAGCTGACACATCCATTTGGAGATCAAACTGTTCACTAAGTTTATGAACACACATACCTATAAACCACAAATGTTGCTTTTAGGAGATTCTCATAGAGATTTCTAATGGAAACAAACAATAGTATTCATTACAACATTCTTGTGAGTGTAGGGATTTAGAGGTAATCACGGAGTCAATCACCATTGGAAAGAATAAAGAAAATGTAAATAATATGCTCAGTGAATTCAAGCAGAGCAATGGAGTATATCTACACATAAAAAACAGAGAGAGAAACCCACCCCCGTGCTCGTCCTCACGGCCACCAGTCACCCCCACCTCCAGAACCTGGAGGGACTGCCTTCCAGAGTGTCTGGGAAAAGATGGTGGAGGAGTGAATGGAAGTTACACTGACCTCCTCCCAGGACTAATCTGGAATTACATCTCAATTGTGGAGAAACCACTAGGAACAAACAATGGAGCAATAGCCAGAGAAAAGCTTCAGACATACAGATCCAGCTTTGGCACAACCAGTCTGGTAAGGAGTGCGGTGGAGACTTTAGAGGGCTGTCTGGGTGGCAGCTCTGGTAGGATAATTAAGTGGCTGGTTGGATTCCCCGAAGAAAATTGGCATCTAAACCTTAATCTAGGATTCCCAGCCTAGAACACCAGAGCCCAAAAAGTACACAGATAACAACCAGTGGAAAAAGCAGCAGGGTTGCTCTCTGCCAGACACAGGTAGTTGGAGATGCATGGGCTGTTTAAAGGGCCAACACACAAATTTTCATTTGCAGCCACTTACGGAGGGCTCAGGCAAAGGCAGGGGCAGCGTGGACAAGAGATGCTTGAGGAGAGACTGTGTACAGAGGCTTTGAGGACAGAACTGAGAGAGCAGCCACTGGGATCATGGTGCTGAGTCATCCCCCAGACAACAGCAGCCTTTGTACTCAGGCAGACCACTCCCCTCCAAGCAGCAGTAACCTGAGGGGAAACAATAGCCCCGACACAAGGAGGGTCTCTGCCTTTGCCCTTTGGTGCTTAAGCCTGACTGCTGAGTTCTAGTGACCAAATAAACAAATGAAGGATACAGCCAGAGACAGTAGATCACTGGCAAAGGAGGGGTAGGGTGGACTAGAGAGACTGGGGACAGAGGCTTTGGGGAGAGAACTGAGAAAGTAGCAGCTGAGATCCAGTGCACAACCAACCGCCATACACAGCAATCATCCTGCTCAGGCAGACCACTCACCTCCAAGCAGCAGCTACCTGAGGGGAAACAATAGCCCCCACCTCAGGAGTGATTCAGCTCTGCCCTATGGTGCCTAAACATGACTACTGAGTGCAGAGGGACCATATGAATAATTGAAAGAGACAGCCAGTCTCTGGAAGTATCTAACAGGCTGCTGAAGGTTAGACGGGGTCAATATGTGACATCACCAGAGGCAGATCCAGAAAGAAAAAAAAAAACCAGTGGTAAATACAAGAAACTACTGATACAGAAGCCACTGTGGTCTCCTTCATGATTTGCGATATTTTCTTTCCTGCATAGCTTTATCACATTCATTTCTTGTCCAGTGAATTTGTATATAATAAATCACTAGATTTTATATTACAGTGTATTTCAATCCACATATTTTGCCTCTTCCTCCTCTTAGCCCAGCTTACCTTCCTCTTTCCTTGCACTATTTTCATTTCAAATTCGGTTTTCTCTATAGCTACAACTTGTTCCCATTCTGTACTCTTACTATTTCTCCCCTGTCTAGACACTCAAAATGAATTCTCTCGTCAAGGGTCATTTCACTTCCTTTTGCCAGCTATTAAAATACCCACATTCTCTGTACACCTGTAACGAACTTTGCTAGTTGGTTGTGGGTAGGGTAGTTGTTGTTGCATTGTTTTTTCAAGATTATCTCTAGAGCTTCACTAATTCTGTATTTCTAATTACAAATTCTACTGAACCTCTCTTCTACTCTTTTTTTATTTGACTCAAATTTTAATTTGCCTTCTTAGCCTGTTCTTTTCTTTTTCTTTTTTGTCTTTCTTCTATTTCTCTTTCATCCTATGCTTTTATTTTTCTTCATTCTCCTATTTTTTCCTTTTGTTTAAATTCCAAATATTAATTTTTCCCTCACTTAGTCTAGTTTTTGTTCCTCACTCTTAGTATTCCCTCTCCCTCTATCATTCCAAAATCACTTCCAACTCCTCTACACATGTATTAGACTTTTCTCTGTTTCTTTTCCCCCTCTTATTCCCATACCACCTATATTAATTTAAGCTCATTTGTTGTTGATAGTACTCTGGTGGATCTTTCTCTGCAATTTGACTCCTAAGTTTTTATTAATTATTTAATATTTTCCTTATTTTTTCTTTCTCTCTCTCAGTTTATTTTATACTATTTTAATTTCTGTTTAAACCTAATATTAGGAGAACCAAGATGGCGGCGTAGGTAGACACATTGCGCCTCCTCGCACAACCAGAACTGACAGAAAATCGAACTGAAAGGAAGTCCGACACCAAGGAAATAAAAAATAACATTCATCCAGACCAGTAGGAGGGGCGGAGATGGGCAGCCAAGGCGGAGAGGACTTGCGTTGCCGTGGCAGGACCAAGACTGGCGGAGTGTGGGAGGAACAGGGCAGGCAATCTGACCACTAGCAGACCCTGTGGCCCCACATTCCTGCAGATAGGCCAAGAGGGCCAGACTCGGAGTGGCAGAGAGTGGGGCGGGCAGAGCGGCGGGTGGCACCCCGCGACCCCACATTCATACACAGATAAACCGGACAAATGGCGGGGATCAAAGCAGACCGCGCAACCCAGGGCTCCAGCACGGGGAAATAAAGCCTCAAACCTATGATTGAAAACACCCGTGGGGGTTGGGGCGGCAGCAGGAGAGACTCCCAGCCTCACAGGAGAGGTCCTTGGAGAGACCCACAGGGGCCTAGGGCGTGCACAAACCCACCCACTCAGGAACCAGCACCAGAGGGGCCCAGTTTGATTGTGGGTAGCAGAGTGAAAGATTGAAATCTGGTGGAGAGTGGAGCAGGCACCATTGCTCCCTCTCGGCCCCTCCCCCACATACAGCATCACAGTGACCAGAGTTACTCCACCCAGGGGAACACCTAAGGCTCTGCCCCTTAAAGTAACAGATGTGCCAAGACAAAAAAAAAAAAAAAAAAAAAAAAAAAAAAAAAAAGGCCCAAATGACAGAACACTTCAAAGCTCCAGAAAAAATACAACTAAGCAACGAAGTGATAGCCAACCTATCAGATGCACAGTTCAAAACACTGGTAATCAGGATGCTCACACAATTGGTTGAGTTTGGTCGCAAATTAGATGAAAAAGTGAAGGCTATGCTAAGAGAAACAAAGGAAAATGTACAGGGAACCAATAGTGATGCGAAGGAAACTGGGACTCAAATCAATGGCGTGGACCAGAAGGAAGAAACAAACATCCAACCAGAAAAGAATGAAGAAACAAGAATTCAGAAAAATGAGGAGAGGCTTAGGAACCTCCTTGACATCTCGAAATGTTCCAACATCCGAATTATAGGGGTGCCAGAAGGAGAAGAGGAAGAACAAAAAATTGAAAACTTCTTTGAACAAATAATGAAGGAGAACTTCCCTAATCTGGCAAAGGAAATAGACTTCCAGGAAGTCCAGGAAGCTCAGAGAGTCCCAAAGAAGCTGGACCCAAGGAGGAACACACCAAGGCACATCATAATTACATTCCCCAAGATTAAAGAGAAGGAGAGAATCTTAGAAGCAGCAAGAGAAAAGGAGACAGTTACCTACAAAGGAGTTCCCATAAGACTGTCAGCTGATTTCTCCAAAGAGACCTTACAGGCAAGAAGGGGCTGGCAAGAAGTATTCCAAGTCATGAAAGGCAAGGACCTACATCCAAGATTACTGTATCCAGCAAAGCTATCATTTAGAATGGAAGGGCAGATAAAGTGCTTCTCAGATAAGGTCAAGTTAAAGAAGTTCATCATCACCAAACCCTTATTATATGAAATGTTAAAGGGAGTTACCTAAGAAAAAGAAGATAAAAAATAGGAACAGTAAAAATGACAGCAAACTCAGTTATTAATGACCACACCTAAAACAAAAACAAAAGGAAACTAAGCAAACAACTAGAACAGGAACAGAACCGCAGAAATGGAGATCACATGGAGGGTTATCAACAGGGGAGTGGGAGGGGGAGAGGGGGGGAAAGGTACAGAGAATAAATAGCATGAATGATAGGTGGAAAATAGACAGGGGGAGGGTAAGAATAGTGTAGGAAATGTAGAAGCCAAAGAACTTATAAGTATGACCCATGGACAAGAACTATAGTAGGGGAATGTGGGAGGGAGGGGAGGGCAGGATGGAGTAGAGTGAGGGGGGGGGAATGGGACAACTGTAATAGCATAATCAATAAATATATTTAAAAAACCCTAATGTTATATGCTTCTCTTCTCATACTACATTCCACACTCTTCATTCCCTTTCTTTATTCATGGAGTAAACTTTACCTTCTCTCCTTCTATTGCTCCAACTCCCAACTCTTATTAGTGCCCCTACCTCTAGGTCATCTCATATCCACTGTCTTTTCTTATAATAAAGAAAGGTTCATTTGCTATTGATAGTGGGATTGTTGTGGGAAGTTATATTTTTGGGTGTGTGTTTGTTTCTTGGGTTTTGTTCAGGCAGCACCTGCACAATAGCACAGAAGACGTGGTGGGCGAAGTGACCCTCAGTCAACCAGCAGCAGGAAAGGACCAATGAAAGAATGACACAACAACAATCAGAACCCAATTACATCCCAAAAATCAGCATAAAAAGCATAAAGGACATCCCAAGAACATCAAGTTCAGGTGATCAAGGAGACTGCACCACTTTATTTCATAGGTCCCCCACCATAGAAGTTCATACCACAAAATCAGAAAGTCAAAACAGATCAATTTAAGAAAAAGAAGCAAACAAGAAGAGTCCCACAAAGAATGGGAAGACAAAGAAACAACCCCCAATCTAAAGGAAAGGATGAATCCTCAAAAGAATGCTAAATGAAATAGAGGCAAGTCAACTGTCACATATTGAGTTAAAAACAAATGTTATAATGAAGCTCAATGAACTCAGTGCAAACTACCAAAAACTACAGGAAAATTACGAAGAACTTACTGCAAACTATATCAGCATTAAAAAAGGACATAGAAACAGTCAACGAGGGCCAAGAAGAAATGAAGAATACAATTTCTGAATTGAAGAAACAGTAGAAGGAATCAAAAGCAGGCTAGATGAAGCAAAGGATCAAATCAGTGAGCTGGAGGACAAAGAGAAAAAAAAAACTCCCAAAAAGAGCAAGAAAAAGAAAAAAAAGACTGAAAAAAAATGAAGAGAGGTTAAGGGTGATGCAGGATAACATGAAACAGAATAACATCCATGTAACAGGGATACCAGAAAGAGAAGAAGACGAGCAAAGGACAGGAAACCAGTTTGAGAAATTAATGATGGAAAACTTCCATAATTTGATAACAGAAGAAACCATACAAATCCAGGAAGCAGAGGGGGTCCCAATCAAGAGGAACCCAAAGAGACCCATTGCAAGACACATCATAATTAAAGTGTCAAAATTTAAAGACAAAGAGAGAATCTTAAAGTCAGCAAGAGAGAAACAGGAAGTAACATACAAGGGAGCCCTGATAAGGCTACCAGCTGACTTCTCAATGGAAATGGTACAAGCCAGAAAGGAGTGGCAAGAAATATTCCAAGTAATGAAAAGCAAAGGCCTGCAACCAAGACTATTTTATCCAGCAAGGCTCTCAATTGAAATGGAAGGTGAAATAAGGAGCTTCCCAGACAAAAGAAGGCTCAAAGAATACACCTCTACCAAACCAGCACTGCAAAATATGCAAAAGGGACTGCTTTAAGAGGAAGAAAAACAGTGAAAGAGTGAGGAACAAGGGTACAAAGGGAATAAAATGGCAATGCATAAGTACCTATCAATAATAACCTTAAATGTAAATGGTTTTAATGCTCCAATCAAAAGACATAGAGTAGCTGCATGGATAAGAAAACATGACCCACACATATACTACACACAAGAGACCCACTTCAGAACAAAAGACCTATGCAAACTGAAAGTGATGGTCTAGAAAAAAAAAAATTCCAAGCAAGCAGACAGGAGAAAAAAAGCCAGGGTAGCAATACTTACATCTGACAAAACAGACTTCAAAACAAAGGCCATAAAAAAGACCCAGAAAGTCACTTCATAATACTCAAGGGAAGAATCCATCAAGATGACATAAACATAATAAACATATATGCAGCCAACATAGGAGAACCCAAATACATAAGGAAAATTTTGGAGGACTTCAAGAAAGATATAGACAGCAACACATTTACACTAGAGGGTTTTAACACCCCACTGTAAAAAATGGATAGATCTTCCAAACACAATATCAAAAAGGATATTGTGGCATTGAACAATGCAATAGATGAAACGGACTTAACTGATATACGTAGAACCTTTCATCTCAAAGAAGCAAAATATACATTCCTTTCAAATGTACATGGAACATTTTCAAAGATAGACCACATGATAGGACACAAAACAAACCTCAAAAAAATCAAGAAAATCGACATCATAGAAAGCAGCTTCTCCAACTTCAAGGGCCTGAAACTAGAAACCAACCCCAAGGAAAAAATTCAAAAACACTCAAACTCATGGAGATTGAATAGCACGCTATTACACAATGAATGGGTTAAGAATGAGATCAAGGAAGAAATCAAAAAGTTTCTGGAAACAAATGAAAATGAACTTACAACAGTACAAAACTTATGGGACACCACAAAATAGTCCTGAGAGGAAAGTTCATAGCAATACAGGCCTACCTATAAAAGATAGAAACATTTCAAATAAACAACCTAACCCTACATCTACAAGAACTGGAGGAACAAAAACAAAGACAACCCAGAGGAAGTAGAAGTAAGGAAATAACCAAGATCAGAGCAGAATTAAACAACATAGAGACAAAAGAAACAATTCTAAGGATCAATAAATCTAGGAACTGGTTCTTTTTTAAGATTAAAAAAAAATTGACAAGCCTTTAAGCAGATTCATCGAGAAAAAAAGAAAGAGGACCCAAATCAACACAATCAGAAATGAAAGCGGAGATATTACAACTGGTACCACACAGATACAAAGGATTGTAAGAAATTACTATGAAGAACTATATACCAAGAAATTTGAAAACCTAGGTAAAATGGACAAATTTCTAGGGAAAAAAATCTTCTAAAACTGAACCAAGAATAAGCAGAAAGCCTAAACAGACCAACAGCTAGTGAATATGAAGCAGTAATCAAAAAACTCCCAACACACAAAAGCCCTGGACCAGATGGTTTCACAGGAGAATTCTACAAATCATTTAAGGAAGGCCTAACCCCTATCCTTCACAGATTATTCCGAAAAATCCAAGAAGAGGGAAGACTCCCAAACTCTTTTTATGATGCCAGCATCATCCTAATCCCAAAACCAGATAAAGACAAAACAAAGAAAGAAAACTTCAGGCCAATATTGCTGATGAACATAGACACTAAAATCCTCAACAAAATATTAGCAAACCACATCCAACAATACATTACAAAGATCATACATCATGAACAAGTGGGATTCATCCCAGTGATGCAAAGATGGTACAATATTTGCAAATCAATAAACATAATACATCACATAAAAAATGAAAGACAAAAATCACAATATCATATCAATAGATGCAGAAACAATATTTAAGATACAGCACCTGGCAAAGTGGGAATAGAGGGAGCATTCCCAAACACAATAAAGGCCATATATGAGAGACCTATAGCCAGCCTCATACTCAATGGGTAAAAACTAAAAGCTTTCCCACTAAAATCAGGAACAAGACAAGGATGCTCTCTCTCACCACTTCTATTCAACATAGTATTGAAAGTCCTAGCCACAGCAATCAGACAAGAAGAAGAAATAAAAGGCATCCAAATTGGAAAGGAGGAAGCAAAACTGTCATTGTTCACAGATTACATGATAGTGTACATAGAAAACCCTACAGACTCCACCAAAAAACTAATCTATCCAATAAGTGAATTTGGCATAACAGCAAATACAAAGTCAATATTCAGAAATCAAAGGCATTTTTGTATACCAACAATGAAACATCAGACACAGAAATCAGGAAAAAAATCCCATTTAATATAGCAGCAAGAAAAATAACATACCTAGGAATAAACATAACCAAGGAGGTAAAAGACCTGTACTCAGAAAACTACACAACACTGAAGAAAGAAATTAAGGAAGACACAAATAAATGGAAGCATATACCATGTTCATGGATTGGAAGAATGAACAGCATCAATATGTCCATACTACCCAAAGCAATTTATAGATTCAATATAATCTCTATTAAAATACCAGTGACATATTTCACAGATATAGAACAAACACTTCAAAATTTATATGGAATCATAAATGACCCTAAATAGCTTCAGCAATTCTGAGAAAGAAGAACAAATGAGGTGGGATCACCATACTTGGCATCCAACTATATTATAAGGTCATGGTAATCAAAACAGTCTGGTACTGTCATAAGAGCACACAGATCAATAGAACAGAATAGAGAGCCCAGAAATAAACCCAAGTCTCTATGGTCAATTAATATTCAACAAAGGGGGCAGAAACATAAAGTGGAATGAAAATAGCCTCTTCAACAGATAGTCTTGGGGGGTCTGTACAGCTACATGTGAAAATATGAAACGACCACCAACTTCCACCATACACAAAAATAAACTCAAGATGGATAAAAGAGTTAAATATAAGCCATGATACCATAAAGCTCTAGAGGAGAAGATAGGTAGGAAAATATCAGATATTCCACACAGCAATATTTTCACTGATATGTCCCCTAGAGCAAAGGACATAAAGGAAAGCATAAACAAACAAATGGGACTTAATCAAAATAAAATCTTGTGCATGGCTAAAGAAAACATTAGCAAAATGAAAAGGGAACCAACTGTATGGGAAAACATATTTGCCAATGATATCTTGGACAACGGTTTGATCTCCAACATATATAAAGAACTTACAGGACTCCACACCAGGAAGACAAATAATCCAGTGAAAAACTGGGCAATAGACCTGAACAGACACTTCTCCAAGGAGGACATACAGAGGGCCCAGAGACTTATGAAAGGATGCTCACCATCACTAGCCATCATAGAGATGCAAATTAAAACCACAATGAGATACCACTTTACACAGGGCAGAATGGCCATCATAAACAAATCAACAAACAATAGGCGCTGGTGGGGTTGTGGAGAAAAAGAAACCTGAGTGCACTGTTGGTGGGAATGCAGACTGGTACAGCCTCTGTGGAAAACAGTATGGAATTTCCTCAAGAAACTAAAAATGGAATTGCCTTGACCCAACAATTCCACCGCTGGTATTATAACCTAAGAACCCTGAAACACTAATTCAAAAGAACCTATGCACCCCAATGTTCATAGTAGCACAATTTACAATAGCCAAGAGCTGTAAGTAGCCTAGGTGCCCATTGGTAAATGAGTGGATCAATAAACTATGGTACATTTATACAATGGAATACTATGCAGCAGAAAGAAGGAGCTTCTACCCTTTGTGACAACATGGATGGAACTGTAAAGCATTTTGCTAAGTGAAGTAAGCCAAGTGGTGAAAGACAAATACCAGATGATCTCACCAATAAGTGGAACCTAATTAACAAAACAAGTGGGCAAGCAAAATATAGCCAGAAACATTAAAATTGACAACAAACTGACAGTAACCAGAGGGAAATAATATGGGAAAGGGACATAAATGAATATGAATGAGGGACCCATGGATGGATCCAAGAGGGGTTGGGATTGAGGGTGGGACATGGGCATGGGTAGGACGGGGGAAAGTGGTGGTGGGAAAATGGAGACAACTGTATTCTAACATCAATAAAAAAAGGAAAAAAAAAACATAGAGAAAAAAAACGAAAGTAGAATGTTAAGTGGAAAAAAAGTTTAAAAAATGAAATATATGGCATAATCAACTTATGTACATTAAAATATGTACTGTATCCACACACACGCAAAATACACAAATTTAACAACACATAGAAATGTTGCCAGTGGGTACAGGGAAAGGAAGAGTAGTTAGAATTAGAGAGAAATAAGACAAATAAAATGAGCACCATTCAGAAAGAGTATAATCAACTCAACCATCTGCTGTAAAATATAATAGAACAAGAAAGAATTTCCAAGAAATATTCTTGCAGAGTTCAATTTATACCTGGAAAAATTCCTTTACAATAACATACATATTTCTGGAATCAAAACAGTATGAGTATCTGTAAAAGAACTTAAATTGAAACAGTGACCACCATGAAATTCTGTCAAAGAGATAACTTGAATCGATGAGTCTTAGTCTTCTAATTCACATTATTAAAGCTTCTGTTCAATTGCACACACAGGCCTAGTGCTCTTTATCAACACTTAGGTTTGGCTTAGTTTGTCACAGTAGGTTCTAAATGTTATCGTCTTTATCTTTATTTCTTTATCTAATAATAAAGTTTTATTTCCTTTAATTCACTCAAAATTAATTCATAATTTATTTTTATGATATGGTGTTTTAGTCAAGCTGGAGATATGAAAAAATAAGATCTAGCATATGAACTTTTATTTAAGACCCCTGATTAGTTACTCAAGCCACAAGTTCCATTTTTCCAACAAACTCCTAAAAATTACTATGAAGAAATAGATCCCAACTGTACCAACCTCTCAAGCAAACAAACAAAAAAGCACATTAGAAAAAGAAAATTCAAGTGAGATTCTACTTAGTCTACAAGTTTCTAACTTTTCTTCTTTCAGATCTATCCTACATGTTATTAATGGAGTATTTTTAAACATAAATTTGAGTCTTCACACATCCATGTGACTTTGATGGCTCCTTCATTGCTTAAGGAGCAAAGACCAGAGTATGTCTTCTGAAACTCATTGCTCTGCTACATCAAATCTTTGTCTCTAGTTCCAACCCTAACAGAGGTCTCAAATTAGAGTTATCAGGGAAGGAAAACTTTTTATGTCTTTCCCTAATTATATTTCCCCATTTTTATAATAATTTATTTTTTCAATTACAGTTTACTGATAACAAGGTTTAAAAATAGCATATACTTACAGAGTTTCTTCTTTTTTAATATTTTGAAAAATTTAATTACCATTGACATAAAACACTCTAAGAGTTTCAGGTGTACAATATAGTGATTAACATTATTTGATCTATGAAGTGATCACCTTGATAAATCTAGTCCCATCTGACACCATACATAGTTATAATGTTATTGACTATATTCCCTAAACTATACTTGATATTCCATGACAATTTTATAACTACCAGTTCATATTTCTTAGTCCCTTCCTCTTTTTTACCCATCTCCCCAACTCCCTGCTACCTGATACCATCAAAATGTTGTCTATATCTATAAGTTTGTGTCTGTTTTGTTTGTTCATTTATTTTGTTTTTTATATTCCACGTACAAGTTAAATTATATGGTATTTTTCTTTCTCTGTCTGACTTATTTAGCATAGTACCTCCTAAGTTCATCCATGTTGTTGCAGATATCAAGATTTCATTTTTTTTCATATGTCTAACTAATGTCCTAGCCAATAATTGCTGTTTGTTGATTTATTGATGATAGCCATGTGGACAGGCGTGAGGTGATATCTCATTGTGATTTTAATTTGCATTTCTTTAGTTACTGACATTGAACCACTTTTCGTATGTCTATTGGCCATCTGTATGTATTTTTTGGATAAGGGTCTATTTAGGCCTTTTGCATATTTTTAATTGGATTTTTTATGTTGACTTATAGTATAAGTTCTTTATATATTTTGGAAATTAACTCCTTATCAGATGATGAATATGTTCTTCCATTTAGTGGGTTTACCTTTCATTTTGTTGATGGTGTACTTTGTTGTGGAAAAAAAATAACTTGATGTAATGATTTGTTTATTTTTTTTCTTTTGATTCCCTTGACTGAGGTAATATATCAGAAAAAAATATTGCTATGAGAAATGTTCCAGATTTTATTGCCTATGTTTTCTCCATGGATTTTATGATTTTCATTCTACCTTTTAAGTCTTTAATCCATTTTGAGTTTCTTCCTATGTATGGTGTAAGAAGGAGGTCCAGTTTCATTTTTTGCACACATCTTTCCAATTTCCCCAACACCATTTTGTAACAGTGGAAAATTGTAACAGTGGGAATTGTAACCCACTCCACCATTGTTTTGACATTGTTTCTGTAAATTCTGACTCCAACTAATATGTTGCTTGTAGATAAACAGCATGTTTGTATAAGAATCCTAAGGACTTACCTCAAAAAATACAAATTCTGACCTCCAGGCATCCCAGCTCTGGGAGACCTGCTGACTTCCAATTGTAAAGTGAGAATGACTACACCTGGATGACAAACACGGGACCATCACTTGCCTTATCGTAATGGACTGTGCTCATCTGCACCTGGAGAAATTTTTAACCCCCTTCCTTGATCTCTTTCTTTTGTTTCCCTCTCCTTCCTTATAAAAATATCTGCCTCCATTGACATGTGCAGATAGGCTTTGAGATGTGAGTTCCCCATCTTCCAGGTGGCTGGCACCTAAAAATAAACCACTTTCCTTTACATCAGTACCTGTCTCTTGAGGAGGCTTTCATAGTGGCAGGCAGCCGGACCTGAGTTTGGTTATGGTTTATTTAATAGACTTTCTTTACACCATTGTATGTTTTTGCCTCCTTTGTCAAATATTATTTGACCATATAGGTGTGGGTTTATTTATGGGCTCCCTATTCTGTTCCATTGATTTACATGCCTGTTTTTATGCCAACACTATGTTGTTTTGATTAGTATGGCTTTGTAGTGCACAAATTGGAGGAATCATGCTATCTAATATCAAAATATATTCCTTTCTGAGATTAGGCCAAAGATGGTCGATTACTGGCTTGGTGCTAGCTAAATATTATACTAGTATTTTAAAGTGATGAAAAACTTTAAATTCATTGCCTACATAAAATGTGGATACCTCTGGAAAATTGACGGATCTGGCAGAATTGGGTCTGCAGATCCTCCTGGTAGCACAGCTGGAGCAGGGCACTGCTGCCCTGAGATGAGCCTTGCAGCTTCAGTGTCTCTCATCAGACCACTGATGTTTCCAGAACACTAGTCTGATGGTCATTGCCATTTTTAAAAAACCTCACTAAGGACACATTTATTGATTTTAGAAGGAGAGGAACAGGAAGAGAGAGAGAGACATCGATGTGAGAAACAAACATCCATTGCTTGCCTCCCATATGTGCCCTGACCAGGGATCAAACCCACAACCTTTTTTTTGTTTGTTTTTTTGGATGGGACTCTATGCGCCAACCAACTGAGCCATCCAGCCATGGCATGGTCATTGCATTTATCACCACATTTCTACAGCTTTCTTCCTTGTACAAAAAAAGTATTTCCCTATACCCATATCGCTCTTGGACATAAAGGCCTTAACATTTTCCTAAGTTTGACTAACCATCAAACAATTTTCTTTTTGACATTGGATCTCTGATAGCCTCTCCCATCATGCCCCACCCCTTATTTTTTGGAGCATTTGTATATAAAATTGCAATTGTAAATTCTCTTTCTGCTTATTTGAGATGTAAATCTTCTCTCTGTCTCTCACAAGTTTTGTAACCCAGAAACATCTTTCTCAAGGGCAAGGGGGGCATCCTTTTAAATTATAATGATCCCCATATAGTGTCCCTATATCGCAGTCTCTGTGTGTTGGTAGGAGCCTAACTTCCATAAGTGACAATGAAAAACCACACACTGCCTAGTCACATAGACTAACCTCTCACCAATGTTCTCTTACATTTTTTTTCATAAGCTTACCCTAGAATTTAAAAATTCTCCCCCTTTTTGTTTTAACAGAGTTCAAAGGCTCCCTCCCTTTGCAATAGTCTTGAACCCTAGAGTAATAATCTTGAGTTAAAAATATTTCCCTGACTGTTTAACAATATTTAGTACAATTTTCTTTGACACTATCAAAATCAGAGAAGAAAAATTGACCAAAATTCTAAATATTGTTAGAAAAATGGAGGAAAATATACTTAGGGAAAATAGAAACTACTCATGCAAAGATAAATATGCAACCAAGTTGAGCCTATGTGGCAGAAAAATAAACCCAGTCTGCTCTGTTCATTTAGGTGTCTGCCTGACTCTGTTGGTATTTGAATTTGTGACCCATGGTTTGTTCTCTCACAAAAGCCAGAAAAAGAGGTTATTTTCAAGCACCTATTGCTTTAGGCCCTGAAAAACCCTTGAGGCAAAGAAACAAAAAGTCCTACTCAGAACAGAAGGAAAAATGCAGAGCACAAAACATAATAAACTCTCATACTTTTTGATTTTTCCTCAGCAGAAAAAAACAAAACACAAATGAATTTTCCAATATATTATCCTGCCACACAGTATTAGTGAAGCACAGTGTTTTCTGCTCATCTTTCCTGCATTTGTGTCTATGAATAATTTACCAAAAGGGATTTATTAGTAGCTTACTTTCTGTTTTGTAGTTTTTAATAAAGATAGGGCACTTTGATTTTGATCTGTAGGATTTAAATTACAACATGAATACTTTAGCATGTGAAAGTCAATCTGAAATATGTTTACGTGTGCTGAGATTCTTGGATGAAAGGGACTAGATAAATACTGATTCTTGCCAGGACTATTTGGCACTTGAGTTGCTTCCGCGATTTTTAAAATGCCTCCTGTCCTTATTGTTAATCTCTCTGGAATCTGCATACTATTTTCCACTAATTTGCTTGCAGTGTTATCCAATTTACATTTGTTGTTGCTGAAGGTATTCTTCAGGAAGGAGTGGTAAATCACACATATATTCTTTAATTTATCATACTCATTACTCAGCATGAGTTTATTCACTCACTTTCCAACATGTAGAATTTGTTTTAATGCTTCAGACTCAAAACTGACCAAATAGTCCACAGTTCTACTCATCATTTCTATGAAGCGCATCTGACTAACCATAGGCACATGTCTGCTGTTCGTATCTCTGTTGCCTTCTGTCATCCTTATTTATAGAAGGGCTACTTGGGAAGCCATGCTACAACAGATAATCTCTTTTTCATAATTGAGATGTTTCTATTTTTTTCCCCTAAATTGCTCTTCTACACTCTGGAGACTGTTAAAGATGTCCGCTAGTGCCTGGGCATTGTAATTCATTTATTAAGCTCAGAAACTGGTATTTGGGTACAGAATAGTCTAACATTAAATTGAGATCCCTTTATTTAACTGCATAGAACTTAAAATCAAGAAGTAAATTCAACTTTGTAGAGCTACATTATCTAAAAAGAGTATATTTGTTCTAATCAACTGGAGATCAATGTATTTGTCAGTGAAAATGTTGGTATATGTTTCCTTTTATGTTCTTTAATGTTTAGTTCTGAGCAGCAAAGTAGCCATAATTTTGTTTTGTTGTGTAGGATGTTTTATGGGGAGTTCATTATATGTACTTAAGCTTTTTTTATTATTTTCTTTAAACTCTAATTTGAGACAGCTAGTATAATTGTTTTCAATACTTTTAACTTTTAAACTACAGTGGATAATGAATAATATCATTATCTAAATTTTTAATTATAATTCAACTTTTAAAATTATATATTTTAGGTTTCAGTTAACATGATCTGTTTCTACAAATTAATATGCTTTATGCTTTTTAAATTAATAAAATATTATTTAGTTTTACATAATTTAAAATATAGAAGCATTTCAAAAATGACTATTTACAGATAGGCCATCTACAAGCACTACAAAATATTCCATAAAACATTATTTTAAAAGGGTATGAAAGTGAACATCCTAATAAGCTTGATTATTTTGATGTTTTTTGGAACAGATTTACTTGTGTCAAAATTTAAATGTTAACAAGGAATATTCTTAGTTCTCAAAAATTTAAAGCCTCTCAAATAAGAAATATGAGAAATAAGAAATATGAAATGGAGAAAATAGAAAGAAAAGATGTTTTTCTAATGGTTTTTAATTCAGAGTTTTTCAACTATCAGAAGGACAATTCAAAGCATTTATTAAAAATCGACTTCTCATTTTTACCATATGTTCTCATACATACATATGTAAAACATGGTAATTTGGTAGTGTAATTTTGTAGTTTAAGTCAAACAAATGTATTTGATTAGAAAGACATTTGATAACTATGTATTGTTCATATTATATTTTTCTTTAGTTCTCTTCTGATCCAATATTTCCCCAAAAAGGGACACTAAGTCACACACAGTGACAAAAAACAATCAACAACAACAAAAATAACTGGCTTCCATAGTTTTATTTTCACATCAACTTCAAATAATCACAGATACCAAGTTACCAAATTAAAATAAATCAAATAAAACCTTCAACTAACTATGGCCACAATAATGAATGACAAAAAGATGACAAGAAATGTGTATATATAACAAGATGCAGTGGTATGTACATGTCCAAACAAAACATAAAAGCAAATGAACAAGTAGAAATACAACTACATAGGAAATACATGATTGAAAGAAAATGACAAATTGTTATATTAAAGTGCTCATAATGCTGTTACTTTTCAATATATCCTAATGAAAATATATGATTTTGTACAATCATAAGAATAAGGCTGTATCTTTGTTTACAATTAATGTAACTATCCTTCGACCTCCTCCACTTGTTTCATACACATACCCTATCCAAAGCATTCTGAAAGTTTGGAGAATTTTTTTTTATTGTTTCTTTACATTAATTCTTAGTTTAAATTTAATCAAAGAGATAATCCTTCTTTATGTGTAGGTAGGAAAATTATCTCTGTAGGAGATCCTTGCATCACTTGAATATTTATGCAAACATGCTTTTTTATGTACTAGCCAAAGCACCAGACACATCAAGAAGAAATATTTGGATGTTAAACAGGATCAGTATGGTTCAACATTTTGATCTTAGATCTTGTGATGTCACTATTTCTTAGTTTAAGATTTTAATTATATTCACACTTCATGTTCCCAAAGATTCAAAGATATATCAAAATCTAATGAGGGATATGTCAATGTGTTATATTTGTGCATAACTATATTTGGAAATATTTGGTTATACTAACTCTTGAATTAAACCTAAGAAGTTCGCTCCAAACTCTTTTTGAGCAAAGATGGAAATTTGTCACAATTTGTTGGTAAGAGTGAATCCATTCTGATTAATATTATGTTAATTAACTCAAATCAGTACATCATCAGCTTCAACAACAGAGCCAAATGTATTGGGCTGTTAGTATAATCTTTTTAAAATTGTATTTCTCATTTTTCCTCATTTTTTTCTTCTCAAGAGCCAGCTTGAGACTTTTCATCCTTTCACTGTTATCACTATTCAAAAAGTACAGAGGCTTCATTTATATAATTTCTTTTACTAAGGATTATTTAATATATTTTTAGATACTTTGAAGTAATTATGTCAGTGAGAGTTGTAAGAAACAAGTGACAGGTACAATATAAAAAGAATTACTTTAAAGTATCATCAGAGACAACAAATTCTAGCTCCATGATAAGAGAGACCAGATAATTGGGTTCAATTTGTTCTTTTTTGTTAATTGTATTCTATTATATTTGTCCCGATTCCCCCCATTGCTCTCCCCTGCCCCACCCACCCTGCACTCCCACAGTCAATCCCCACCCTGTTGTCCATGTCCATGGGCCATTCATACATGTTCTTTGACTGGTCCCTTCCCCTTCCCTTCCCCTTTATTCCCCCCCATCCCCTTGGTCACTGTCAGTCTGTTCCTTGTTTCCATGTCTCTGGTTTTATTTATTGTGTTTACGTTTGGTATTTTAATCTATAAGACAATCATTCTTAATGACCCAAAGCTCAAGTCATTTAACAATGTCCAAAATTGAGAGAAGTTCAAGGTTATTAGACTAATACTTGGGGGGGGTCTGGGTGCAGGACGGCAAACCTATAGGCAACATTCTAAGCAGAAAGCAATAATACACCTTCAGGATTTTCTGTTACCTGTTTGTCACCCATGGACCTGAAACAATACATTTACTTCTAGAGGCCTCTAAAAGCCATACTTATTCCTTAAAACACTTTAATTTACTTTATGTTCATGTATTGCTTGTTTTTATTAAACTTAGTAGGTTCTAGAATAAATGACTATTATGCTACCTTGTTAGGAAGTGGCTTTACCCCTGAGTAAGAGAAAGTCATTTTTCCCAGGTACTTTGACATTCTGATTCCTGGGGTAAACTGTACTAGAAATTTCAAGTAAGGCTTGATTATAAAACAATCAACAAGACATTAGCTGTAGCTGTATTTAACCTGTAGCATTCAATTTCAATGCTTGGGTCAACCAAATGAGGTAGAAGGAATGAATTGCCTGAAACTGTGGGCTATTGGAAATCTCACTGATAGAAACATAAGGAAAATGAATGTTTGTCTTCTCAATTTACTAGGAACAGCATCTCTCATCCTGATTTATTTTGCTCTGGCTTAGTAAAAGTGAATCAGTCAGTGTGTAATTTCTAAGCCAGGCTACTTAAATTTAACTGATGTGACCTGTAGCATTCCAAATTAAAAACATTTTTGTCCTATTCCAGTTCTAATCTTTTGCCAAAATGTTGTATTCATTAAGCCCAACATTCATTAGCTGTTATTTTTACAATGCAGTTGAATAGACATTGTCTATTGCTGTGTATCCTAACAAATGTGGAGCCAGTATCCATGGTAAAGCTGCCACCAGAGACAGGGGCACTGGTCAGTCAGAACGAGTTTGCTCACAGCTGTGAACACGTTGGCCTGCCTCCCCAGGGCTGAAGGCAGAGGCCTCTCAGTAATCCCCATCATAGCCACTCTCAGAAAGACATATGTAACATTTTTTCATGATTCTCATAAAGACTAAACATGAAAGTTATCTTTTGTCTTATTTTTATATTTATAATTACTTATAAAATTTGAGAGATATATGTTTATGCAATTTTCAACAATACCCTATTAAATCTACATATATAATAATTAGTAAATTAGTTCATTTATCAGTGGGGATAAACAACTTTGATGCCCTTTATGATGTCTGGCACTTTAGATAATTACCCACAGCCTCTCAAGATTGATGGTTTTGAATTTCCATGTGTCACTTGATAGCTCTCACAATCTCAAGGCAATTGCTATGAGTCTCCTTCATAGTAGCAATAGGCATGGCATTCAATAAAACTACTCTTTAATAATTATATTAATAATGATATGATTTTATCAGTTTCCTGATAGGAGAAAAAAATGACACATCAAAAAGGGGTGTTTGAAGAGAGTTTAATAAAAGGACCATTTACAAAGGTGTGAGCTGGTTGAAAGGAAGTAAATAAGTAGTGCTGAAGCACTCTGGACATAACCAAGCAGGAAAGCCACTTCTTTCTCTGGCCTTGAGTGGGTTAGGGGAGGCAGGACTTAGCAGGACCAAGAGGAAGTGGAAACTGTGGGCTGGGAGAGGGGCATCTCCTGGGATACTGGGGTTCTCCTTTGGTACAGAAAAGTTGTCCCCATCAACCTTGCGGGAGGGACTGGGGGAAGAAATACGTGCACCAATTTCTGTCACTCTTCCTTCTCCTATTGATGACTTCCATTGTCTGAATCTAAACTGTGCCAGAAAAGGAGGGTAATTAATAGTGTTTATAAAGAGCAAAGTTGAGAAGCAAGGTTGGATTTACAGACAAGATAATAATAGTCATTGATTATTTAGTGAGCACCTGCATGCCTTATTTTGTTAAAATGTTACAAAATTCTTCATCGTTTTACTAGTTGACCCTCAGCTTTCAAGAACACATTTCTCGTAAGTGAGAAGGCATGGGCTGAGACTCATATTTATCTGATTCTAACAGTTATGCTGCTTATAAGCAATCATGTGCTTTAGAAAATACCCAATACTTCATTCGCATGCAGCCTCAGACCGCAGCAATGATGACTTCATGTTAAGAACATACTGAAACTTATTGGCAACCACTGGTAATAGTGGACACTTCCCACTCCCTTTCCACAGCTCTTCCTTTTTATTTACAAAAAAAGTCTGATTTCAGCACCTACTTTAAAACACCTCAGCTTCCCTTATGGTAAAAGCTACATTATATTGTTTAAGATATAAACAATATCTTGTTTAGTTTTGCCTGTGCTGAATCATAGCTAAAAAACAAATAATCAAACAAAAGTATTATATTACCTGCATTTATCCTCTGTTATTTTCATAGACTCTGCTAATTTTCGGTATTTCATACTCCTATGTCATCTTGGCATTTAACAACAGGTCTAATTCAGTCCATTGGATTGAGAATTGTGTCTTCCTTCATCTTTTATACCAAAGTAGGAAAGCCTTTCCCATCTGCTTAGATTTCTGTATAGTACAGAGGCAAAGGAGATGAGTTTAAAACACTTCCAAATCAATAAAAGATAAGCCATGAAGCTGGCAAAATTAAATGGGGGAAGTAGCATACCAATATTATCTACTTGTGTGTTCTGTAGAAAGAATGCACAACGGAATTCAAAAAGACTGTATTCTCAAACTATATACATGTCCTACTAAGTACTACTTCCTATATGAGGTCTGTCCAGAAGGTATCCAGCCATGTACTATGAAAAATAGAGACATTTACTGAAGAAGATACAAGATACAAGAAACATTATACATAGGACAATGACACCTCAGTCGCCTCCAAGATAGGCACCTTGGAATTTCACACAGTTCTGTCAATCACCTTCAGCTGCCTCATCATATTTTCCTGAATCTCATGGGTGGTCTGAAATCTCTTCCCTTTCAAAGGTGATTTTAGTTATGTGAAAAGCCAGAAGTTACTGGCTGCCAAATCTGGGCTGCAGGGGCACTGAGTCACAGGGTGATTTGATGTTTTGCCAAAAACTCTGCATGAGACATGAT